>NC_082653.1:56886786-57546786 GCF_028023285.1 Balaenoptera ricei
GAATAAATGTGTGAGGAAACAGATAAATCTTGAGGTCAAGAGATGACCTGAGGAGGTCCCTCTATACTAGCTTCATGCTCACTATCAACTGACAGAGAGTGAGAAAGGAAGGGATTTAGAAGCAACAGAATGATTCCTGAAATTGAGCAGACCTGCCAGGAATCTGGCTCATACACTTCTAGGGTTTGTGAAAGGCAGTAGGCACCTCTCTGACTTTGGGGAGTGTGAGTTTGTAGTGAGGCTGGTTATCCGGTGACTTTGTCTATTCCAGCAATGTTTGGGTGGCACATACTGCTTACAGGAAGTCTTCAAGGAAAGAGGACCATGATAAGGTGAAGCAGGAAGGGCTTTGTGGCTGATCCTGAACGAAGTCTTAGGACATATACTCTTAGCTGGTTTGGGGAAAGAGCAGGCATCCTAAAAGGTGCCATCTTGTTTTCTGCTACAATTACATGCCTATGCTTTTCTCTCTTCTGCCAAAAGGGAAGATGTTTCTGTTGTCTGTGACCTACTTTTGAGTTGTAGTTCCCTGACCTGACTGAGCAGAACATAGTCTATGACAAGTTTCTTCAAATTGTCTGCATCCTTGTGCATTTACCGGGGGCAACTTCTCTTCACTTAACCTCAAAGTGAGTCAGAGCCATGGTTCTCCCAACCCCGGAAAATGTGGCCCTGTATTATACACCTGATTTATTCCCCACAGGGTAGAGTTGTACCTGAAACAACTCTAACTGGCCTTTGACAGATATGCACCGTGCTTAATGCCAGTCTGAGGCCACTGGAGGGACCATCATTTCTTTGAAAAACGGAGTAGTTTGGGGTAAGAGAAAAGATCCATCCATCTGGTAGGCTCCAAGAACATCTAATATATGCACATGATTTAACACAAAGTGCAGGATCTGTAAAAGGGAAGCAGAATGCACCCAGAGCTCCCAGCCAGAGCTGAGGAAAGTACAGACAGAAAAGACCTATCAGGTCATCCTTTCAGTTCCCCAAGGGCTGAGATGAGTCCCTGCAGGACATTTTTCTGCTGAATGTCTATTTAATGTGGGCCTCCAAACACATCATGGATCACTGTGCTGACAGAGCCAATGCTGTATTATATCAGATACCGCTCCTGACAAGGTATTTTACTCTTGACATATTATAATTAGAGATTTGCAAGTGGTGAATTCTCCATGTATCTCCAATAGCAACTTAACTTCTATTTTTATCACCTCTGCAGTCTGTCTAAAAGTCTCCCACCAGCTCTAGGATCTGATGGGAGAAACAATGTGAGTCTTAGAGCTTGGTCCCTGAGCTCTGGGCTCTGTTGACAGAGAGAGGAGCTCTTTAAGGAGCCAAGTTCTTCTTGATCTTCAGTGCTTCCAACTGGAGTGCTAACTGTGTCTCCAGTGTTCATTAATACCTTTAAGAAGATAAGACGTGGCCTGGTAGCGACTTCCTCTTCTTAACCATTTACATACTGGCTCTGTTTTGGAAGCCAATTGTGCAGCTAAGGTATGGGGAAAATTTCTCAATGCATTCCTTTTTGTTAACTAGCCATTATTATTATTATTATTATTATTATTATTGCAATTCAGGTTTGTGGTTTCAAAAAGTCACACACTAGAAAGTGTATATAATGAAAACTAAAATTTTCTCAGAAACAAGAGTCACCAGTTCTTCCAGAAATGCTTTATGCAAACACAAGCATATGCCTGTGTCTTAGTCCGTTCAGGCTGCTATAACAAAAATATTATAAATCGGCTGGCTTATAAACAACAAATATTTATTTCTCACAGGTTGGAGGCTGGGAAGTCTAAGATTGTGGCACCAGCAGATTTGGTGTCTGGTGAGAACCCACTTCCTGGTTCATAGAGGGCTGTCTCATTGCTGTGTCCTCACATAGTGGAAGGAGTGAGGGAGCTCTCTGGGGCCTCTTTTATAAGGGCACTAATCCCATTAATCAGGGCTCCACCCTCATGACCTGATCATCTCCCAAAGGCCCCCACTTCCAAATGCCATCACCTTGGGGGCTAGGATCTCAACATATGAATTTTGGGGGGATACAAACACTCGGTTTATAGCCACCTGCTTGTCTATTTCTCCCTCTATCTCTAGTTTATCTCTCTCTGTCTCTAATTCAATCTTTACATCTTCTAACTTCTCACTAGTTCCATTCCCAAAAGGACAGAATTAAAATCTACTAAGCACCTGCTTTGGCACCTTTTATATCTGAGAGATCATTCTGTATCACGCTTTGCATTCTTTTGCATGTTTGTCTGCTATCTTACATACAGAGGTCTCCCACTGATGGAATTTAGGCTGTTTCTGGGGTTCATCTTGCAGCGTCATTATTCCCAGTCAGGCTGTAGTGAGCAGCTGGGTACAAATATCACTGTCCCCCTCCGGTGTCTCTGTGTGAATGGTTAAAGGTACATGGGTTTAAATGTAGACATTACCCTCCAGAGAGCCCATGTGCAGCCCACAGACAGTCCCGAGAAGGCCTGCTGCCCGCAGCCTTGGCTAGCACAACACGCCACCCAGCTCAGCTCACAGCCGTTCCACCTGTGTATGCTGAGTTGGAGACACCCCCTCTCTAACAGAAGAAAGTAACTTGAGAGCTGCCTGGTGTCAGGGAAGAGAAAAGGAAAGGCTGCTGCCATTGATTGAGGCCTGCCGTGGTCACAGACCCTGCTAAGTGCTCTTTCAATCCCTCATCTCATTTTATCCTCGCACCAAACCTTTTACATGATATTAGCGTTCCCTCAATTTTACATTGAGGGACCAAGAGGTTCAAGATGTCCTGGAGTTTGGAGGAGTTGTGATGGCAGAGTAGAGACCCTTACCAGATGTGGCCAGTGTCAAAGTCTAGACTTTCTTCAATCTCCAGGCTCTTGCCTACAAGTTCTCCTGGGCAGCAGCTCAGATGCCCAGTGCCTGGGACCAGAGTGAACAATCTAGAACTCGCCCCAAGGCTGGGTCCTTCAGCCTGCTCTCCAATTTAGAAGCAGGTCAGCTAAGAAGCTGGAATCTGGGTGTGTCAGGGTCCGCCCCTCTCTTTACCATTTCCAAGCTGAAGGCACTTGGGCTGGTTGTTTGACCTCTCTGCTCTTTAGTCTTACTGTTCCCTTCCTCCACAGTGGCCCTGCCCTTCTCCAAACACCCTTCCTCTTCCCTTCGAAACAGTCATCAGAGACAAATTGTAAAGCACCAGAGACTCCTTCTTCCTGTTGGAGGACTTTGGCATCCCCTGCTTACATTTAAAGTTTGGCAAAATCACTGAGGGGTGCCAATCTAAAAATAGGGTAAGTAGCTACATCCAAACAGGAGGCAAGAGAATCACAGTCTCCGAAATAACAATTTTCGCTCGTTGAGCGTCAGGCTATGTTGTAATCATTTTACATGCACAATCTCAAGTCATCTTGACTCTCCATCACCAAAAAAAAAAAAAAAAGAATAAAAGTATGTTAGGAGGCATTGTCATCGCCATGTTACAGTTGAAAAACCTGCGGCAAGTAACTTCCTGAAGGTCATTGTAGCTAACAGGTAGAAACCAGGGCTCCAAACCAGGTGTGGCAGACTCAAGACCAAAACTCTTTGGGGCTCGAAGCCCAGAAGGCACCCCCAGGCAGGCCTGGGCACATATTCTGGGCTCTCCTGTGCATCCAGAGATGTGGCAGAAAAGAATGCTTTGCCTGGGAATTCCTCATTTCACCCTGGGAAGGGCCCCAGCAGACCCAAGCATGTGCAATATTACAGGCTTAGCGCGGGCTCTTGTTTGAGACCGGCGCCTTGAGCAAACTCCAATAATATGTTTCAGTGGCTTCAAAATTGTCTTTTCAGAGGACAGTGTAGCTGAGCTGTTTTGTCAATATGAGTTCTGCTCTCCTAAGGTTCACATTTACTTTAAGGACACAGGTACTGCTTCTTGTTCCCTCGTGAGGCCGAGTATGAATGCCTTTGCCTCCTGTCTTTGCTTTAGAATAAATGGTCTGTGGCTTTCAGGATGAATTAAAGGCCTGTGTTACCCAATTCCAGGGCCATTTTACTGTTTCAGAGCCTCTGTTGACCAAAGAGTGCCCCGTCCTGGTGGCCCAGGAGACACCATTGAGCCCAGCTTAGGGTAATTCTAAAGCTGTGAGCATCAGAGACCCCAGTCCCTTTGGAGGACTGGGCTACAGCCTTGGATTCTGGGAGAATTGAAGGTTCTCATGACAGGTCAGGAAAAATGGCTCTGGATAAATAAATACCCTTAGGTGTTATCAGGAGAAGCAGTGAAGCATCATGATACAGAGCTGGGAGTTCCCATCCCAGTTCTGACCCAGGTTGGGACCACTGGCATGTGATGAAACCTCTCTGACCCTCACTTTTTCCCCTCTGTGTATGTGAGGCTATGACATCCTAATGAGATAATGCCAATGAAGGGCTTGGCACAGAGATGGGCACACAGTAAACGTTCTACCACATGAACCATTATAATTAGGAAATAATTACAATATTCCCAGTGGGAAATCACAGCATTCTCCTCTGTCCTGAATTCTTCATTCTAAATGTTTTTCAGGACAATAAATCCGTCCTAAGAATTGTGACATTTTCTGTGTTAAGGGGGAAATGAAGACTCAAATCCCCACACTTATTTTAAAAGGAATTCTTGTATGTGATGATTTCCATACAAATAGTTTTCAATCACTCACGCCTGAGTTCGGCTGATTGGTACAAGCAAGTCATTGACCTAAGTCTAGGTCATGAAGAGCAAGGTTAGGATTTATTAAAGGACTGTATGACTGAAGTTTTGTCCATAAGGCTGAAGCCATCTTGCTTTTGCTGAATGAGGAAAGATCAGACCTATTCAGTTTTCTTAGCGGGATTTCACTGTCATATTTCCATTGGAAGTCTTAAGTCGTTGGAAACGTTACATCGTGACTTTGTCTTCATTTGGTGTTTTGTGCTTATTCATACCTATATACATTGTCATCAGTTTTACCCTCTCAGTATGACTAAGCAGTCTGTATCCTTGATTAAGATGTTAGTCTTTGAGCAAGTGTTAGCACAGTGTCATTGTGAAGTGTTGGGATAATGATCAGATAATTTGAAGATGAAGTGGGCTGTCTATGAGCTACACAAACGACTGGTTAGGTGTTGAAGAACCTTTGCGCAGCTCATGGGCCTCATGAGGTGGTTTCATTGCTTTTGTTTGTTTGTTTTGAAATGAATTTCGATTCAGACGTGAATCTGTTCTGTGGGCAGTATTTGAATCCCTCATTAGCCAACCACCAGGTCATGCTCTTAATTCCTGGCCATATATTTTGCAAGTTGATAGTGAATTCCTACAAAGTCTGTGCTCTATTTGGATTTTAGGCAGGAGAAAGGAGTTGGCTGTGCTTTGTTAACTGAGGGTTCCTGGGGGCTTCAGCTAGACCCTTGGAGTGTTAGAGCTGGAGGGAACCACCTATTCCAATCTCCTCATTGTACAGATGTAAGGTGATTACATAAGTTAAGGGCTGAAACCCAAATACTTTCAGGTCCAGGCAAGTAACATACATATTTGAAAGAGATTAGTTTATGATGGAGACATAGGTAAAAGAAATAATTAATTTTCCCCATTAGTATAGGAATGACAAAACCCTAGGCATGATGCTGTGTGACCCCTTGATGGAGGCCCTGTTGGTAGTCTTGAGGGCACATGGTCCATCCAAAGGCAGTTCCCTGTCAGTCCATCCAATCACAGCCATATTGGATTGCTGGCCCAGCATTACAATATCTTGATTTTTTTCAAGAGCAAGCAGCATTTTGGATTTTTATGTGCTTTCCTGTTCGCTCCTGTTTCACTTATTTTTGTTATCTGCCCAGCCTCTGAAGATACTGTGTGTATAACCCCTGACTTAGTCTTTGAAACTTCGTTTACTTATTTATTTTTTTAAACATCTTTATTGGAGTATAATTGCTTTACAATGGTGTGTTAGTTTCTACTTTATAACAAAGTGAATCAGCTATACATATACATATATCCCCATATCTCCTCCCTCGTGTGTCTCCCTCCCACTGTTTTTTAAATAAGAGGTGAGGGCTTCCTTGGTGGCGCAGTGGTTGAGAATCTGCCTGCCAATGCAGGGGACACGGGTTCGAGCCCTAGTCTGGGAAGATCCCACATGCCGCGGAGCAACTAGGCCCGTGAGCCACAACTACCGAGCCTGCGCGTCTGGAGCCTGTGCTCCGCAACAAGAGAGGCCGCGATAGTGAGAGGCCCGCGCACCGCAATGAAGAGTGGCCCCCTCTTGCTGCAACTAGAGAAAGCCCTCGCACAGAAACGAGGACCCAACACAGCCAAAAATAAATAAATAAAAACTTAAAAAATAAATAAATAAATAAATAAGAGGTGAAATTAGGAACTTTAACCCTTTGAGTGAGACCCTATTTCAGGTTTATAAAAAAGGCAGCTTGGGTGCTTGAGCATGACAGTGCAGAGATGCATAGAATGCTAGAGCTGGAAGCGACCATCTGGTCTACATGCTTTCTTTACAAATAATGCCAAGGTTCAGAGAGGGAAAGGGATCTGCCTGAGTCACACAGTGAATATCACAGCAGAAACCAGAACAGGGACGTCCTATAAGAAAATTTCCACTGCACCTGCCCCTCCCTCTGCATCCTACTGGCTATGACCATGCTTTTTTTCCTCTCTATCGCCTGGATTCTGTAGTAGCTTTCAAAATTCACTTACTTAGGGTTATCTCTGCATTAAAATGGACAAAGCCCACTGACCCTGACTATCGGATCAAGTCAAGCTATATGATTTAAGGCTTCATTTCTCTTTGATATGCCGTTTTGGTTCCTAGCCAGAGGTTTCAGCCAATAGTGGGCCCTACATTCAGAAAGGCTTCCAGAATTCTAAAAAGAGTCTTTATTTTATCTAGTTCTCTCCTGCAGATCCTGGGGGCTGTGCTGATGGGGCTGTGCTCATTCAGTACTGTTATGTATTCCAGCCGGCTCTGGTCCCATTTGCTCTTGGGTCCATACACTCTAACTAGGGAGTCTGGGTTCCCAGCTTTGCACCCCTGAAGAGCATGGAGGCTGTCGGATTGCCAAATTGTAGCCTTTGATGTAGAGCTAGGTCCAGGTCACTGCCCAAGCTCCCAGAAGGGCAGAAGGTCAAAGGGTAGGTTCTGCCCCCCATAGTAAGGTAACCAGACCCTTGTGAGGTGGGTGAGTCTGGCAGATGAGCCAGTCAGAGTGGAGATCCCACAGAAACTCTCATGGGCCCTACAGCTCTTGGACTTAGGAGAGAAGGTCAACACAATGCAGACACTAATCCATCCCTCTGATATCAGGAACAGAAGGTATCCAACCTTGAGGACCTGACTCTTATGCCATCTCGGTGTCCTTGAGACAAAGCTGCATGTGCAAGTTTGTTCTCCAATGAACCAAAGCTTGCAGACAGTATAGTCCAAAACAAACAAGGCCATCAGGACCAAGGTACTATGAAGCCTTAAGGATTGCAGACTTGTTTCGGAAGCCAAAAGGTTTTTTTTAAAAAATCATGGAAGTCGTTGCAAATAATACAATTCAACAAGTCTGGGCTGCCCTGGTCTTTTAAAAGGGGGAACTGTAAATCTGCATCTTGATGGGGAAAAACAAATAGAAGTTTTGGGGGCTGAAAGGAAGAAAATGAAAAAAGAAGACTCAACTATCGTGTATGAGTAGCGTCTAGCTAACAGCACCTAGCATGTAGTGAGCATGTGCTGGGTGCCTAGGGCAGTGATGCCACCAGCTTTCTGTGCACGGTCTGACGGAAGCTGACATCACCCAGAGGAAACAGGTGCCGCAATTAAAACCCCTTGTTACCTAGGTGAGAACATCAGGGCACAGAGAAATCAAGGGGAGTGCCCGGGTCACATCACAGAGCCACTAAGGTCAGAGCTGGGATTGAAAGCCAGCCAATCCACCTCCAGGGTCCGCTCCCTGACTCACTCAAGAGCCGCACGCTGTGCGGAAAATTTCAGTCACATTCCATAGCCCATCAAGGGGTGCATGTGGTGATGCCAGCGTGACAGGTGAGGAAACAGCACAGGTGTTAAGTAACTTGCCCCAAGGCCGTACAACTAATAAAGGGAGGAGTGTAAATGCCAGCAGAGGCCTGGTGGATTCCTAAACCCACATTGTTTGACTTCCCTGTCAGAAATAGTTTATTTTACCCTGCTGTTTTAAACGTGATAATATCATAGCAGACAAGTATCTTAATAATCGCTGTCCCCATAATTCTGGATTTATCTCTAAACTGCTTCAATTTATAAACACACAGCATACACACACACACACACACACACACACACACACACACACACACACACTCTTCCATCCCCCAATCACCCCCTCCCCCTGCGTGGCATCCAGTGGCCCCTCGGAGTGAAAGGGACCTTCAAACCACTTGGCAAGCTGACTAGAAGAAGCCTGGATCTCCCAGAGAAACTTGCTACAAGGAAATCGCTAATTATAACCCAAATTGTATTTGACTTCTGCATCTTTGCTTCACGTTATCACACTGTAATTTAAAGAGATTGTTCCCTAGCCTTTTTTAGGGGCAGAAATTAACTTCCTTTTTTCTTTTTACTAAGAAAAGCGGTGGTGGCAGTAGCACCCGAATGACAGGAGGTGGGTCCCGTCCCCCCTTTTCCCTCTAATTGGCTTGCAAGTGGGAGTCAGGTTAGCAATTACGCAAGGAGTTGCCTGGGCTTCCAGGCCGTGTCTCTGGGTGACACTCATCTGGTGGCTTCACAAAAGAGAAAGAGACGATAGGGGTGGGGCAGGCTGGGGGGACGAGCCCCAGAGGGTCTCCTTGACTCTCGGAGGGGGAAGTTTGGGAACAGGAGGGAGGCAAGGCAGCTTAGTCCTTGAATTTGGGGGTCTTCTCCTGTTTTGAATCCCAGAAACTCTTGGCATTGAAGAATGGAGGGGACCTGATCAAAGGTTGGAAAGAGGAGTAGGAAGCATTGCATGGACCCCGGAGGCTTGGCTATCAGTCTCTCTGATCCAGCTGCCCACGGGACCCAGAGCCCCTCGCCAGCCCAGCCTTCCCCTCTTCCAGGCCTTTAGTATCAGCGTTAAGTAGCTAGGCCAAGGCTTGGCAAACTGACCAATGGGGCAGTTCTGGCCCACCACCTGTTTCTGTCAATAAAGTTTTATTGGCAGACAGCCATACCAATCCATTCATGCATTATCCATGGCTGCTTTTGCGTTACAACAGCAGAAGTGAGTAATTGTAAAGAGATACAGGGCCTGCAAAGCTGAAAATACTTACTATTTGGCCCTCTATAGAAAAAGTGGGTTAATCCCTGATCTAGGACAAAGCTTATATATTGTTGGCCTGCTGACTTGATTTAGACCTCAGGCCTCCCGGTGGAATAAACTGCCTACAATTAAAAATGGGAGATTTTACAGTATAACCTGGCTTTGATTAAAAGTGGAAAAGTCTAACAAAACATGGCTATGATGTGCGAGTGTTGAAGGTGGGCTGTTCCCCAAGACTGTATGCCATAGTTGCCACCACCCCCTATAGTATTTCACCAGACTTACCTTTTCCATCTACCTGGACTGGCCCTCATAGGCATTTGAGTTTGACCAGGGCATCTGGCTCTTCTGGATTATTTTTGAATACAATAATTCTAATTTCTCCCCTGACCTGCAAAATAAACTGCATTTATTTTATTCTTTCTTCTCCATCAAACTGGACTTCCCTGTGGAACTCTGGCAAGAAAATAAATGTTTGAGTAATGCCAGAATTTAATGAATTCCAGAGTTATATATCAGAAATGTAGCATCCCCTTCTACCTCCAGACATATCCATACACACATGCAGTGCCCACATTTTCCAAAAAAACCTTCTTTGAAAGTGAAACCTGTATCACTATTGACTTTGATTTCAATCAGAGCAGGAGTAGCCAGTGTTTCCATCTTCTGAGATCATGAAATGAATACCGGAAGTGTTATTATTAATAGAGTAAGTATTAATAGTCTGGGGTAATGTATTCAGGCTTTAAGTCCATTAATCTAAACCTAGTGGCACGTAGGGTTACCCCCATTTCACAGACAAGGAAAACAGAGACTCAGAGGTGATGAAAATTGCCCCAGGTTGTACCATCAGTAAGTGATGGGCACAGAACTCAAACCCAGACCTGGCTGATGCCAAAGGCACTGAACTGCTCTTTCTAATACACCATGGCAGGTCTTTACACACATAGGCACAGGCAGTGGAAATAACTCTTGACTAAAATAGGCAACTGGGGCCCAGCTCTGGGGCTGACATGAGAAGGTGGTAAGAAAGCCCCAAGAGATCACTTCTCCTGTAGCTAGAGCACCTGATCCCAGAAAAGCCTTGAAAGGCTTGGCTAGAGCCACCGAAGGTGAGCTTTTAGCGAACAGTCATTTAAGCATCTTTCATTGCTCTCAACAAATCTGCAGAGAATGTTTTTTCCACTTGCCTTAGCAAGAAGGAGAAGTTAGGTTGAGTGGCTGGGGGAAATCACATGTTTCCTTTGCAAAATAAGGGTTCCCAGGGCAGGAGCCTACCCACAGCAGGGGGAAGCCCTAGTAAACAGGATCCAGGTTTTGTTTTGCAGCTTAGTTCTAGCAGAGAGCCCAGCCTGGGCCGCACAGGCATCTGGACTTACCCTGGGGGGGAGTGTGTGGGTGTGGGTGGGTGGCACTTTAGGAAGCCCTGTGCTTTTCCTTCCGCAACTTGGGTAGTGAGTTGTGCAGGCTTTCTGAGGATTGGCGGTGGCCTGATACGGGGGCTGAACTCCTGATAACGACACTGTAGACATGAGATAATTACAGATCTGATACTTCCCAAGTCAAGCTAAGTGGACCTCTGATTATTATTCTGAGTATAATAGGAGCAAAACTAACACTGAAGGGAAATTGTACTTCTCTATTTTATTAACCACTTTTATATTCCCCTGTGCATGGCTATGATGCTATGAAATCTTCTTAAATGTGATATTACTCAATATAATACAATAATAATGCACACACCGTAATGTATTGGATTAATTTGCAAACAGTCCTTCTGAAATTGAATTTCCCCTCGTTTCCCTGGGCCAGCTTAGGGCTGCTGGGCTCCCAGGCCCTTTCTGGGGCCGGGAAACTGGGGTCTGCCTTTATAGTCACGTAGGTTTTCACAGATGTAAGCAATTGGTCCACATCATTTTTATTCACGGTGGGGAGGTCGGCAAGCCCTGTTCCCAGACGTCTCACCGTGTGTTACGGCTCAGAAATGCAAGTGGTTTTCGATACGTCAGTATAGTTTGAAAATGAACTGGGTAAGAAAGCATCAGAAAGGAAGCTCGCTGGAGAGGAGACCTTCCACGCTGAAATTAAACTCTGAAGTGTTGGTAATTGCCTTTGCTGGAAATTCTATCAAATCTTTACTTACTCCCAGCCTTTGTTCATCTATAAATCCTTTCACGATACCATCTCAAAGCCAGAGTTGTTATTCCCTTTACATGCAGGATGTGCCTTGAGAATTCACCCCTCTGGCATCCAAAAAATAAAATAAAATTGTGTCTTGAACTACTACAGTATGTCACAATACACATTAATCTACTAAATGCTCACCCAACAACGTTACGATAATTTAAAACTTTACTTTTGCCGTACAGCTGGAAAGTCCTTGAGGACGCCGTGGTACCTTACTCATCGGTTTTATTCTCCATGCTTCACACAGAGCCTAGAATAAAATACTCAACAAGTGTGTGTCATTTACCGATTCATGAATATGTCTTGAGTTTCTGCTATTTGGGAGGCACAGTACTAGGCCTCAGAGGTACAAGAGGGAAGGATAGATATGGATTCTCCTTTAGGAAGTTACAGTCTAGTATAAACCATAGAATACAAACAAACAGACAAAAATCGCTTTCATAATTGAATGATTACATCTGTGGGAATTGCCGTAAAGGTAAGGTATAAGGTGCTGTGCAAGGGTGCACATTTCTCCCCAGCATGACCAGGATGCCATGTGAGTAGCTTGGAATGGCCATAGTGAGAGTATTTACACCACGGAAATTGGCAGTGTTACACATCAGGGCTTTTGGGGGTTTGTTTTCTGTAGAACTGGTTGTTACCCACTTTCCACCACATCCCTGGCAGGAAGGAACTTGGTGTATTCACATGAAAGAAAGTCAGTGTGTCTGGGTTAGGGAAGGGGAAAAGATGGCCCAAGATGAGGCTAAAGAAGTGGTCAGGGAACACTCATGCAGGGCCCTGTGAGCCAAACTGGGGGTGGAGGTGGAGCTGTATCTATTTATCCTTTGCACTGAGAGGCCATTGGATTTTAAGCAAGAGAATGACAGCATTTGATTTTGATTTTAGGAATGATCTGACGGTACTATGGAAAATTAATTAGAGGGTCACAGAAATGGGGTGGGGTAGGAGGTGACAGAAAGAGAAGTTAGGAAGCTACTGCAGTGGTCCAGACAAGAGAAGGCAACATGAACTAGTGTGGTCTGGACAGTTTGTTGGCTGGAGTATGTAAGAAAGAGAATGGGGTCCATAGTGACTCTGAGCTTGGGCATCGGTAAATGCCAACTCTTATAAAGTTGAATCTTGGTGGAGATAAGGATCATTTTCCAAAGAACAGAAGGAGTTGAGATCAAAAGTTCAGCATGTGTGTATGAACTTTGAGATGCTTGTGAGACACCTAATTATATCATTAAGCAAACCTCTATTTTTCTATCTTTAAAATGGACAGAATAATGCCTATCTTATTAGATGTGATTATTAAGTGGATTGATTAATAGGGAAACCCTTGGCATGTAGGAAACAAGAAATAAAATATAGTTGAATCTGAATTTTTGACAGATTTAATCTGTGCCTTTTTAAAAATAGGACAGCCAGACTGGAGTTAATTAATAATGTTTTAGCTTTGATCTGAAACACACAGAGTTTTCTATAAATTGAGTATCAGTGTATAGGCTAATGGAGAGAAAAAAGCTTAAAGTCCTTAGTTCTGGTTCCGGCTTGGGCATTCACTTAAGCAAGTCACTCAGGGCAGTGGGTAAGGTCACCAATTATGATGTCAGGCTGTCTTGGTTCAACCCCTACTTCACCACCTCTTAACAATTTAAGCAAGTTACTTAATCTCCATGATCCTCAATTTTCAGAATATAATTGTCTTAACTTTGTAACTTTTGTGAACACAAGGAAGATATTTCAGGCAAAGCTCCTTATGACTCTGCCTGGCATGTAATTGGCACGTGGGGCTATGATTAGGCATCATTCTGAGTTCTTGGTTTTCCCATCTTCCAAATGGGCACAAAAATAATCTACCTAACTTACAGAGTTGGAGTAATTATCAAATGACCAAAGAATCTGCCAAAGATCTTTGTAACATGCAATATGCCCACATGTGAACTTTGTTACTAGTTTGGGGTGCTATAGTCCCACATCATTTAATCCTGAGATTGGCCATTGAGTGTAGGTGTAATGATGTTCTTTTTACAGATGAGGAAATTAAGTCTTGGAGAGTTGACGTGACTTGATGATTTTCCCAAGGTCACGTCACTAGCACATGTTATGTCTGAAACCACAACCCGTGCTAGTAACCGCCACTCTGTACGACTTCTCCCGCAGCCCTCTCCCAAAGGGTGGGAAGAATGGAGAAGCCACTGGGTTTGGGGTGAGGACAATCAGGAAAGACGTACCTGATTCTGTGAGATCCATCCATCCTGACCTTGCCAAGGGAAGTGGGAATCAGGAAACGTCGGCCTCTGACCTGACTTTTTCACTCAGACCCTTATCCTTGGACCTACCTCAGGAATGGTGTTTGGGGTTAACAGAGAGAGTCAGAGACTAGCCAGACACCCCCCACTCCAGTACAGTTTTCCAGCTGGATGCAGACTAGAGCCTTTGGAAACTGCATTGGAAAACAGTTCCGGATAAATTAATTTCTGTGATACATAATGCATAAGGGGAAATCCGTGGTATTTTTAAACAATGGAAATGAGAGAATCTGCCTTTTGGGCATTGATCCCAATTGCATTTAGTGCAGAAAACATTTATCAACACCTACTGTGTGCCAGGTCCTTGCTGGGAAACAGAAATGAGTCAGACATTGTCTGTGCCCAGGAAGAGTGAGAAATCAATGGAGGCACAGCTGAGCCATCAGCACTGGCTTAGACCTTGAAATGGGGCACTAGGGGGACCCGTGAGTACCCCATCCTAGCAGGGGGAACAAGGGGTTATGAGAAGGGGCTCCCTACCTGAGGTTTCAGTTGGATGGTTTTCTTCCACTTGTCCTTTTCCCCATCAATAAGATCCTTGTTTTAAACCTTCTACCTTCCAGCACCTTTGAAACCAGGATCCACCAGTGAGGATACCACTTCCCCAAAACCCACCTAGAAACTTCCCAAGTCTTTGGGCATCTTGTAATCATGAGCATCACTTGAGTTTTCTGAGAATAGTACTACCTTCACTATATTCTGGGTTATTGTAAGTGGAAGGTAGAGATAATGTACAGAAGCCTCTATCACAGTATCTTGCATATGATACTCATGCATTAAAGCGAGTTGCTGTGATGACAATGTTCATAACGATAACCTTGAAAACGACGATCCGTTTGAGAGGTTGCTCTCTGTGTTGCTCCTTTAACTCAACATGGTAGCAGTCGCTGCTACAATTACATTACTATTCCTTTGATGATCGCTGTTATGATGACTGCAACTATCCCTGCTCTATTGTTACTGCTATTCCTACTTATACATTTGTTGTTATTAGTTTGATGGTGAAGCATTTATTCGCAATTATTTGTTGAGTGCTTACTATATGACAGGCACTGGGGATTCGGGGACAGGCAAAAACAGGCATGGTTTCTGCCCTCAGGGTGATTACGTTCTTGTAGGAGAGAGAGATGGAAACAAGTAAACAACACAATTAAATAATTACAAATCATAGTGTTTGCTTTGGTGATGTGTTGCTGCCTCACAAGCTACCTCCCAAAATAGGGACTTACCATCATTTCATTTGCTCATGTTTCTATGCTTCAGGAGTTTGGGTGAGGCTCAGCTGGACAGATCAGTTGGGTTCATCTACTCATCTTCTGCTGGTGGCTGGGCTGGGCAGTAAGTTCCAAGGTTTCTGTTAGATGTCTGGACCTTGGTGATTGTCTCTATGCCATGGTCCCTCTCTACTTGACTGCCTTGGGCTTCCTCACAGCATGGTGGTCTCTGGTTAAGCAGACTTCTTAGGTAGGCATCCTCATAGAATAAAAACACTGACATGGTGGCTGGATTCCTAAGGGGAATCAAGGAATGGGAATGTAAGCTGCATATCTCCTAAAGCTCAGCCTTGACATTTGCACCGTTGCCCTTTCTGCCCAGTCTATTGGCTACAGTCAGCCCACATCCAAGGAGAGGGAGAGAGACTCACTTTTGATTAGGAGGAGTGGCAAAGAATGTGCAGCCCTCTTCCATCCACCACGTCTTTGGAAATATACACATAGAAGGTTGAGAAAGAGGGTAAGGATGGAGGGACATGAGGTCCTGGAAGCCTTCTCAGTGGAGGTGACAGTTAAGCTGTGTTCTGAGGGATGAGAGAGATTCAAGCTGAGAAGACAGTGGGAACAGCATTCCAGGAGGAGGGAAGAGCATACACAAAGCCACATGCTCCGTCTCTCTGTATGCCCAGGGCAGCCTTTTTCCTCACTTGGAGGTGGCAGTAACACAGAGCATGGAGACTGTGTGTTTGGACCTCTGAGAAACCCGGGTGAAATCCTGTCCCTGTTGCTTTGTAGCTGTGTGATCTGAGGCAAGAGATAATGTATATAAATCCAATCACCTCAGTAGAAGCTCCATAAATGGTGATTCCCACCCACCCCCCACGCCGTGTGTATTTCCAACAGGGATCCCTCCAAGTACCACACTTAAATTGATGACTTGCAGTCATCCAAAAGTTGGAGCCACTGGACATTGGTGGCCAGAGTGAGGTGAGATGCAGGGATGAGGATGCAGCCACAACAGACCAAACAGAGCATCCTGTTGCTGTGTGCGCCAAGTCCGTGACGTCACTGGGCTTTCTGCCTCTGCCCTCCCGGCCCAGCTTCAGGTGGGGGTTGGGGGAATGCATGGTGGGTGAGGACTCTTTCTCAGAATGGTCAGAATGTAGCCTATAGAGAGATAGAGACAAGATGGCGGCTCCTTCACTACACTGGCTTCTATCTCTTTTATAGAGAAGACAGCCCTTTGGAGCTAGGCATTGCATTCAAATCCCAACACTGCCACTTCTTCACTGCATGACTTGGGGAAAGTTGTCTAATCTCACTAAGCCCTGAAGTGTGGAAGGCACTCCATCAGTTGCAGCTGCTGCTACTTTCAAGAGCATCATATATGCCATTAGTGTTACTAAGGTGTGGATTTATTATTATGGTCAGCACTCAGAGAGGCAGTTGTCGCCTTTGGGGTGAGATTCTTCTAACCTCTATCTCCTGTTTTCAAAGGCTCATTTTGTCAATTCAGAGCCACCCTGCCTATTAAATAAAACCCATCCTTGGCATATTGCTTCATCTCTGGAGAAAGCCTTTAGGTCTCTGCCTGTGGGAATTTTTTCGTACCTCGCGGTACTTCAAGATGACGCAGCCTGGCTCTGTGCGGGTGGCGTGGTTAAGAGACTGCAGATTCTGCCACATGCCACCCCTACAAGACTTGACAGGCACCCCAACTGTTGTGTGTTATTTATCATAAACTATAAAATTAGGGCAATTAAAGTACGTATCTCAGAAAGTAGTTGTGAAGAAGACATAAGTCAGTGATTGCAAAGCTCTTCGCTTAGAGCAGGCATGTAGGATACATTCAGTAACCCTTGGTTGCTTTTGTCTCTGCCATCTCTTTGGTTGTTGTTATGGACACAGAAGACAGGTATAAACTTGCTCATGGTAGCCATGGCCTTGTCAGGTTTGCTACTAGTACTTAGGCTTGTTTCTTCCTGAAAGCCTCATAAGGCAGAGCAGTAATTACATGTGTACGAGATACTTTACAGAAAGGATCTCCTGGAGCCTCCCCAGCACCTGTGTTAGGCTGGTAGGAATGTTTCCATTTTGCAGATTAGAAAACTGAGTTGTAGAGAAGCCTCATGACTTGCCCCCAGCCCCAGGCTCCTTGTGTCGCCAAGGCTGGATTCATACCCGACGCTGTTTACCTCTACAAACCATGTACGTGCAGCCCCTGCTGTGTCTCTGAGGAACCTTCATTTTGCAGACTCGGGTTAATTCCGTGAGTTGACTGGCTGCATCTCTCAGAGGATCTGATGAGAGAAACATTCCACCCCACCTTGCCCAAGGCCCAGGGTGTTTTTATTTAGAAGAAGCCCCTTACCTGGAAATCCAAGGCTCCAGCATTCACTCAAACCCCTTTCCACCCCCTACTGCTGTGCCAACCCTGAGCGGAAAGGCAATTCACCCTAATTACCCAGAATCCATACATAAGGACAAGTACAAAGAACTCTACCTGAGGTTCAAAAATAAACGATTCAGCAAAATCTCCAGAAGTAAATTCCCTCAGGAAGAAGAGTTAATCACTGACAATTCTAAAATTCAAATGAAAGGCCCAGGTCTACCTGGCATGTTTCCCAATTTAGCCCTTGAAGGACCCCTCCTGATGGGAAGTTCCCACCTCCTGCGGTCACATCACCCTCGTCACGTGATACCGTTAGTGTTTGCTTTACGTCGGGTGTGTCTTCTTTTATTTTTTTTTTCTGACTTGTATGTTACTTAGAATTGAATGTTCACTATCATTTAGGGCATAGGAAATGCATCTCAATTTGCTATGAAAATCCTGTTCATTCCAGCGAGAGTGTCTCAGATACTGTGGTGTTAATGGAGGTTTGGGGTTTGCCCTTTAATCGGTTTCTGACATAGAGGTTTAACGATGGATTTTCTGGAATGCTCCAAAGGGAGCATTGGAATGGGAGCATCCCTTTGGAACGGGAGACCATGAGCTGTGTGGTCCAAGCAGCTGTGCTCTCCTCACTGACCACTGGAACCTGGCATTCTCTCTGAGTCTCAGTTTCTTGATCCAGCAAATGATCTTGTTGGCTGCCGTCAGGACTGCCTGGAATAATATGAGTGATTTTGGGTGCTGAAGGAGTCTTCTGGGGCGCTCACAGGATAAGTGCTTGCAAAGATGTTTTGGGTGAATAGATGCTCCATTTCCCAAGAAAGCAACCTCCCTAAGGGACACTGCAGCTGCTTGAGGTCAGAGACCAGGACTGGCTGGAATCTAAGGTTTTCCTTCTCTCCGGACCTGAACTGGAAAGGACGGTGGGCATTGGAGGCATTCTCAGGGTGCCTCTGAGCTACCTAGAGCAGCAGTTCACTTCCAGAAGTGGCAGGTGAGATTTCCATATTAAATGTCACAAAGGCTGAAACCCAAACCTTCTGAAACTGGTTTGTCACCCGCCTCCATCCCCATGAGGTAGACAGGACCTGAAGGTATACACTGGGAAGACTGGCCAAAGAGGAGTTCAAATCCTCCTTTTTAAATATCTAGGCAAGCAACAAATATCCTCTGATTCAGGGACCTATGACAAAGACAGAGTTGGAGAAGGTAACTTAGGCCAGAAGATGGCATAAGCCAGACAGATCACTTTCTCCCAGCTTCCCACTGCATCTCCCCTCCTGGATTGCAGACCATCTAGGTGTGCAGGTCAGATTCCAAAAGGCTTGTAAGCACAGAGGAGGTAGATGGGAAACAGGGACAAAATAAAACAAACAGAGAGACAAAAAGGGGAGGCGTGAAGTGGGAGGGAAGGAAAGAGAGAGAGAGAGGGTGGGCTCACCCCATAATTTTTGTCTTCTTTAAAAAGACAAAGAAAAACAAGCAGCAGAGAATTCAGCGACATCACTACTGCAGATACTGACATTCGGGGCTCGGTGACTCTGCCTGCTATAGGCTGAGTCCCAGTGAATGTCCCAGGTTCTGACAATCACAGAGGCACTTGTCCTTCAGAGTAAGGGATGAGCGTAGGCAGATGAAGCATTGCACTGCCGCAGCGTCCCTTCCCCTACTGTTCCTGCACCAGCTGTGCCTTGGAATCACGCAGGGATGGTGTGTAAGTGACACCTCCCCTGGGTTACTGGATCTGCACCGGGGTGGGGGGTGGGTGGCTGGGTAGGAGGCCAGTGGGAATCTACTTTTAACCCATTCCCTGGGTGAGTTCTGTGCAGTCCACCAACACATCGCTTCCCACAAGGGCTTAAGAACTAGTGTTCAGTGATAATCTCACTGCTCACTTACTGGAGAGTGTCAGATAGGTAGGAGGCATTTGGGATCTGATGTAAAATACAAGATCCTTTTTATGGGCCAGCTCCTGATAATGATAACGGTGAGGCCGGTAGCTTGCATTGCCAAGGACCCATCAAATGCCAGACACTCTCACTTGTACCACCCAGTTTCAAAACCCCCTAGATAAAGCTATCTTTTCCTTTTTCAGATGAGATAACTGAATCTTGGAGGGGTTAAATGGTCCATGGGCCCGTGGTAACACAGTGTGTTCAACGTAGCCTTATGCACGTTAAAATCGAGAACCATTTCCGGAGGATTTCTTAACGACTGTAATTTTCAGGGCACCTGATGTTTGCCAAGCTGTGTCTATATGTTCTAAGTTCCGTGTTTCCATTTTTCTTCTCAATGACTCTATGAAGCAGGAGAGAATCCCCTCATTCTATGGAGGAGGAAAAATGAGACCAAAAATCCTGAACTGGGCCCAAAAGTGACTCCTGAGACTGGGCTCTGAGTCGCTACATTAAATGTCTTGCCTCGTCCTTTGGGGGTAAAAATCGCTTGATTATGACTGCTGTAGGGGAATGATGACTAAGGGGAAGTGGGTTTTGGAGTAAGACCAACACGTGTCCAAACACTTGCTAGCTGTGTTACCCAGTTTGCAAAATGAACTTAATACTGCTTATTGAGTTGAATAATGCCCAGAATTCATGTCCAGCAGGAACCTCAGAATGTGACCTTGTTTGGATGTAGAGTCTTTGCAGATATTATTAGTTACGTTAAATGAGGTCATACTGGATTAGGGTGGACCCTGAGTCCAATGACTGGCATCCTTGTAAGAGGAGGAGACACACACAAGGAGGAAGGACGTAGGATTACAGAGGCAGAGACTGGGGTGATGCAGCTGCAAGCCAAGAAATGCCAAGGATTGCCAGGAGCTACCAGAATCTAGGAAGAAGAAAGGAAGGATTGTCCTTCAGAGCCTTTGGAGGGAGCATGGCTCAGCTAACACCTTGATTTTGGTCCTCTGGCCTCAGGAATTGTGAGAGAATAAATTTGCATTGTTTTAGGTTCCCAATTCTTTGTGGCAGCCCTAGGAAATTCATACATACATACATAACAAATACATATTTGTTTCTTGAATTTGTTTGCTTTATAGCACTTACTGCAACTCGCAATCATTTGCTTTATTAGTTGACTTACTTATGCGGATCCATTGGCCACCCTGGGAGATCAGTTCCCTGGTGCATTCCATTCAGCATCCCTGTTTCTCCAATGCTTTGCTCAAAGTAGGTGCTCAGGATGAAGGGCTGAGTGATTGAATGAATGAATGAATGAACGAATAGGGCTGTCGTGAGGATTAAGCAGGATAATATACTGAAATTGCATCAGCGTTTGGTCGAGAACAGGCATGCAAACTGAAAGCTGTTACGATTATCATTCGAGGCAGGGATTATATTTTTCCTAGAGCCCCTCTGTCTGCCTTGCTGAGAGCCAAGGGGAACTTAAGGAGCTACATGCAATAAGAGAACATAGTTAAGGCAAAGGTTGTTTCTGCAGAAACTGACAAGATGAGAGCCTCCCCGCCTTCCCCTTCTTGACCAGCAGTTTCCCTTGGAGAAAGGAAGCCCACCGGTGAGAAAGGCAGGATCCAGGCAGTAGGGGGGCGGGGGAGGCAGTCTTTGCAGCCCCCTGACCCCCTTGCTCAAGGCCCCGCCCCGCCTTTCCCCTCCATGGGAAGCTTTGATCTCACCTCCCTGTCCAGCAGACACACATTAGTTGATAATTCTGGGAGACATCAAAACCCCAGCACCAGCCCCTCTGCCCCTTGCAGCCTCCAGGAGCTGCAAGCCATATTAATGGGCTCTGGACAGGCCTGTTCTATATCCCAGGGTTTGGGGTGCTGCTGCTACCTGTCTAAGTCACCGCCAGCTCTGCCTCCACTCCCGTCCTCCTCTGACCCAGCAAATTTAGAATTAAACCAAGTACCCTGAATGGAGGATCTGACCTTCACAGTGACTTGATTTACCTCTGGCTGCTGTGGTTTTTCTTGCCAGATAGAGACAAAGAGTGGAGGGGAAGAAACACGGGATGGGGAGCTGGAAAACTTGGTGGAAGGTCTTAGCACTGCCTTCGGAGGCTGTGTGACCCTCAGAAAGTCATATGCATCCTCTGAGCGTCCATCTCAGCATCTGGAAGCAGAGGCAGAAATATCAGCCCTGCCTGCCCGACAGGCCTGTTCTGAGGCGCAGATGAGAAATCAGATGTGCGCGTGCTTTAGAAATCTGGAAGCATTAAAAAAATAGAAGGATTTATTACCATTATTCTGTGACGTTGAGTTCATTAAAAAAAAAATCAGTTACTGACCCTGTGTTCCATGTTGCAGATTAAAAAACAAAAAGACCCAATTCCTTGACTCTTTAAAACTATGCATATAACTCCTATTCATTATAGAAAAGATAAAAAACCCAAATAAGCAAATAATAATAATAGCACAATTGCTCTATCCCTTCATCGACCACCTGGTCCTTTATCCTCTGAGAGCTTTTGCAATGTGTTACAAAAATTTTTTAAATAAATAAACATACAAAGATGGTACATGCCATACTGTTCTAGTTAAGAATATCATACATGTCTTTCCAAGTCATTTCCTATATTTTAACCTTCCTTTATGCCTCTGATGGCCTCTTGGTGTTGTAGTGCCTGGCATCGTTTTGATTGGACCTAGTTTATTTAACCAGTTCCTTGTAGTTGGACACTTCGGTTGTTTCCCATTTTTCACCGTGGCAAATATCATTGTGATGAATTTCCTCTTGCCCAAATCTTTGCACACTTTCATGATTGTTTCTGTAGAAGAAATTCCCAGAAGTAGAACTTCTGGGTCAAAGAGTAAAAATGCACATTTTTTTAGGCTTTTGATAGTCAGATAAAACTAAAAAAAATCACCCTCCAGAAAGATTATACCAATTTAAACTCCCACCAAGACGGCACGGGAATGCCCTGTTTCCTGAACTCTCGCCAGTGCCAAGCATTATCTCGGAGTGATTTAAAATGCCTGAAGAAAGGAGTGATAACGTTTTCTAAACAGCACTAGCTAAAACACGGGCGCTGCATATTGGCTTTCAGCTTGATAAATACTTTCTTATAAGGTCATAAATATCGGCGGTACCAAAGGTTAATGTAGTGTGCAATGCTGTAAAATTCAGCAGGCAACCTGCTAGATCATGATGATGCATTAGCACCTTTCAGTATGAAGTGCGATGACTTACAAAGTCTGTTTGTAAGTGGCCACTAACTCAACAAGTGCATAATTGTGTCGGTTGACACCACTGTTTCTGCAAACATAATTTATGAAGTGCCTTTTTGCCTTCCATAATATGCCAAAAATGCAAAGGAGAGGAGAGAAAAGTTGAGAAGAAAATGATGAGTGGATCTGACTCTGCATTTATTCCCTTTTGCAAGCTAGAGATACTTAAAAGACTGACATCATTTATTGACGGAAAAGTAATGCAAATAATCCTTCCAGTACGTTAGCAGTGAACTTAACCACAAGACTGGCAGTGTTGGAATCAGAATGGAAACAGGCATGACAAATAAATAGCTGGACCACTAGAAAGCGTGGACTTTTAGAAATTAGACTTTTCAGTGATTTAGTTCGTGTTTTGAAGTTTTTGATTCAGATACCTTGCTTGCTCCATTTTTTTAGGCAGGTGGAAACAGGTGTCACGGTTCTTTGCTATTGTTCTGGGATTGGCTGGTATAAGGTGGAAACCTGTTACTGTGATGAGTGAACGTGACGCTTGTGTGTATTTAAAGCAGAAGAGCAGTCTGTCCTGGTGGGAACAAAACAGAATGGATGATCCCACCGACCACGTGCCCATTTGGTTTAGCTCCTCTGGTGACAGAGTAAATCCCAGGTGTCATGGACAAACTTTCCTCAGCCCATCTGAGCTTTTGCTCATGGGTGATGCCTTTGCTTTTGTGGATTTTTGTAGAAGAATACGCTCTGTGCGATGGCAATAAGCTGGATGTTTGCAATTTGAGTAATTTATTCCATTCATTCTCAGGGACTATTCACCATGTAAATTATTCTGAAACAGACCAAGGAAGTCTTTACATTCTCCTTTACACACACACACACACACACACACACACACGGCTATTAATTTTTTAAGCAACTTTTAAATCTGGTGCTAAGCACTGGTGATATAGAGGTGAATGAAACCTACTCTGTGCCCTGAAGGAACTTAACCCAGTCTGGTAGTCTAGTGGTGTAGACCAATGCAAATGGCAAATGCATTCAAGGGCCGGCGAACAGGATGTTATGGGAGCTCAGACAACTGAGGCACAAAAGTTTCTTCTCACCAGTCTTAGTTTCTGTCCGTTCGTCTCTCCCATCACCTGATACATCACAGGGAGAGGAGCATTTCCCTCTGTGGTTTCTTCTGCACTTGACACCCCCATGTTCATCTCTATCCTGAGTCATCAGCTTGGCCGGAAGCAGAGAGGAAATTCCAGGCATGATGGCACTGTCATGGCACAGCTATTATTTAGGAAGCTACTCCGTTGTGCATTAATTATTAAGGAAGTATTCATGATTCAGAACCGATGTCTCTGGGTTCTGGAAGTATGTTGAACAAGACCCACAAAGATGCTGCCACCAGAGAGCTTATCTTCCAGGGGACCAAACACACGCTCAGATACTTGCTGGCCTTGATGGTGATGGGGAGAGAAACTGACAAGAATGGTGCTGCGTAATCCAGGGTGGATAAGGAGGGGTCTCTAGAGAGCCGACATTTAAGCTGGTGACTACGGATGAGAAGGATCCAATTTGGCAAACAGTGGAAGGAAGGGGTTCCAGGGAGAGGAGCCAACATATACAAAGGCTTTGGGATGGGAAAGATCCTGCTGGTGCTGGAGGAGTGAAAGGCAGGAGGTGAGGCTGCAAGGACGTGAAGAAGCAAAGAAGTGCTTGAAATGACGTTGTAAAGGTGGAGCCTTGCTAGCCAAGCCAGGGGTTCACATCTAATTTGAAGAGCGAGGGAACGGTACCAGAGGCTTCTGATGCAGCAAGAGCTCTGTTCTCTTGGGCGGACTCCTCCAGAGTCTTTCTTTTTTTTTCCAGCTAGGCTGGAGGTTACTCTTAAATGCCAGGATAAACAAGTGGTTTACCGGACACCCCTGTCCATGAAGGTTAATTTGGCGACAAAAATATCTCCTCCCAGGCTAGAGAGATGGCTATTACGATGCCCAGAGGGTGGACTTTATGATCTCAGAGCCCTTGGAATGTTTGCAGCGGCAAAGCCACGTTGTCCCATGGAATGTCTCTTCCATTTTTAATGAGGAGCCTGGAGGCACTGTATAAATAAAACAGCCGAATTATTAAATTATCACTCTACAGGGCATCTTATATTAGTCCTAATTAAATGATGATTTTCATAGTTACAAACAGCGCTCAAAAAAAAGGATTCCCATGTTTAATCTCCACCTAACAGAAGTAGGAAGCCTTAGAAATTTCTACAACATGCACGATGCCCCTAGACTCACTGGAGGGCACTGATGGTGAGTTTTCAGACATGGCCCTGCATTTTAAAAATCTCAGTAACCCCAGTGACTGCCCCGTTCACCCAAACTCAGACATCTTCATTCATCCAAACAAGAAATACTTATGGGACTTCTGCTTTCAGCTATGATGGAGAAGTAGGAACTAGGTTTACATTCACACCTTAAACAACCGGGGAAAAAAAGATCAACATATGAGGAACGATGGATTCCCATATTGGACAAGAAAAAAAATGGGGAGAAGGAAAATAAATGAGCTGAACCCTACAGAGGGCCCAGCTCACCACATGGAGAGGGCTCCCGAGCCACAGGGCAGGAAGGGGGAACCCAGATAAGGAATATTGAGGGTGCACTTGCTGGGTATCAGCTACTGGATGCTGGGGACACAGTAGCAATTGAGACAGGCAAGGTCTGTACCCTGCTGAGCTTACGTAATTTGGAGAAAGACTAAATAAATGGGGGTAATTTCAGCTACATCTGTGGGATGCCTGAGCAGCTGGCAGCAGCCAATTGTAAGCTTTTCTTCCCAGCTCTGTGTTCAGTGACATCATGTTGGTAGCTTAAAAGCACCCAGAACGAGCGTATTTTTACCACAGAAGTTGGCAGGGCTTGGGGTTTGGGTTTTTTTCATTTGGGTTTTTTTTTGGTGTTTGGTTTTCTTTGGTTGGGGGTGGGGACGTTGCGTACCAACATCCTTTTCCGATAGTGTGGTCAGGGAAGGCTTTGTAAGGGAGTGTCATTTCCGTCGGAACATGAGGATAAAGAGCCAGTCATTCATGAGGCGAACCCTAGGAGGAATGTCCCAGCAGAGGAAACCGCATGTGCAAAGGCCCTGCGTCCCCATCCTCCACGCCTCCATCCACGCTGATATTCAGACAGAAGGTTCGCCCTTCCCTATAACCTCTTAAAGATATTTGCATTCCACTTATGTATCAGCCATTTGTCCTCCACATCAGCACAGTAGAAAATATCTTTACATAATCATTATACCTTGATCCTTATATTTTGTTTTCAGACTGTCTCCTCCATTCTGAGTCTGTATCTTTTTTTCTTTCCATAGTAGAACTTACTACTTATTCCCAGGAATGTTTCTTTATTTCCTTCTCCGTGAGAATGCTGTTCTGTGGCTCTAGTTTCTTATATAGTCTGTGACATTCTTTTATAGTTAGAGCAGATTTAAAAACGAAAGCAGGAATGTTGCTTTAACATCTAGAAGTGTAGGACCGCAGCATGGGAAGGTGAAAAGACTTTGGAAGACATTTTCCAGAAGCGTTTTCTTGAGCACCAGGGTGTCTTCAAAGAAGTTGCTGAGTTGACCCTGAAGGAATGACCTGAATGGAGCAATGACCTGAGTCATCAGCAGGTCAATGTCAATTGTTAATGATGCTTTTATGGCAAAATCTGAACTGACCCTCAGTTCCATTCTTAGTATGCACAGCAGTGGCAGAGAGGAGAAATCCATAGTTCATGACCCTGTAAGATTTATGTCTCCAGCATTTCCAAGGCCCCATCCTTCTGTTTCGTTTTGTTTTTTGCATGATCTGTTCACTACTTTCAAATATCCTCTGATATAACCCCTCTCTTCTCTCACTAAGCAAATAAGATCTTCCAGGAGGAACAAGGTCATGCCTTCCTCCCTTCTGCCCTTCTTTCTTTCCTTTCGTTCTTCTATTTTTGAATTTTCTGATGTCTACAATTTTTAAAGACCAGTACGGGTAGCTTAAAATCTTGCAGAACAATTGGAAATGAATGTTAGGCTTACAGGGCTCTGAGGCAGTGTTAAACACTGGTATACGCTCAAGGGGGAAGGAAGACACACGTGGCAAAAGTCACAGTTCAGATGAGGATCTCCAAGTGGCCACTGTATTAGGGGGTAAGATGCACAATTCATTCCAGAAGGTACTGTTGGGTGTTGCCCAAATGGAGCTCTGTCATAAGCCCCAACTGCAAGGGAATTCTTATGGCAGGATGGAGTCGGCTAGAGCAGTCTGCGTGTTTGGGCAGTCACAATCTTGATGAATTCATGAGCCGAGAAGGCTGCTTCTGGAGGCCAAGAAGAGCCAAAGTTCCTGGTAAATGGTGACAGCCAACCAGTGGTAGTTCTGTCTGTCAGCCTGGGAGGTCTTCTTGAAGAGTCTAGTTCTGCTGTAAAGCCATCAGTGTATACTAGGCTCTGTCCTAGGCATTGAGGATAAAGAATAGACAGCCAGTTCTTATTCTTTCAGGGCCCATGGCTTAGTTGGGATGATGGACAAAGTGACAGATAGTTTCAGTTGAACATGGTATATTCTAGGAGAATGCTAGGAGCCAGCAAAATAACCTCCCAAGGCATCCCAGGGACAGTGAGTCATGTACTGTATAGTCATCTTCCAGGACTATACTAAATGCTTTCCATGCATTCTATTATCCTTACAGCAATCCTGTATCTTATATCCTCTTATACGAAAGTCCATTTTATTGATTAGCAACCTGAGCACAGAGAGGTTAGCCAACACACTCATGGTTGCACAGCACATAGTAGAAAAAAATATCCGAACTAAGAAAATCAAATTCTTGACATCAGCCTCTTAGTCATTAGCTATTCTAACACGTAGCTGGAGTAACACAGATTTAGCCCTCTAGATCTCAGTTTCCTCATCGGAAATATGGGTATATTCACGGCATTGCAACTCTAAAGGTGAGCAGCTGACTTTGAATGTCAGTGAATTCAGAGGAGTGACTCAGGCACCTTCAGCCCCCACCCTTTTGAAAACAAACACCCAGCACCTATAACTTAACAACCCCCAATTTGGACCACTTTTTCGGGCTGCTGAGCTCCTGGTTGGTTTCATTTTCTTATGCAAAGCCAAACGCATGACATCCAACCTGTAATTTTGGCCACATTATCACCATGTGCTAACCAGGCAAACTTATTAGCTCAGACAATTAAGAAAATACAAGTTGAAAATACTTGGTATTAGGGAGAAAGGAGTAACATAAATCCAAGAGGTTGCGACAATTAGCACTTGCAGTAATAAAAATCAAGGAGAACACTAAAGAAATAGATATTATGTTTATTATTTAGCATTTACATAGCATTTTGTATTTATTAAATGCCTGATAATTGTTTTTGTCTATTTCTTTTGGTAATATCTCTGATAAAGGACATTTGCTATTCTTGTGGGCTTTAAGGAAGAGCTCATTAAATTACAATTCAAGTAATCCTCCTATCCTCCTGTTCAACTCAGATTTAAGTCGAGAAAGAAAACACCCAGAAATCTGCTAAAATGTAAATTATTTCATCCCTCTTCTTCATTAAAAGCCCTCTAGTGGCTCCCCTACTTCTCTCAGAGTAAAAGCCCAAATCCCATAAGTGCAACTTGATTGGATCCTGCAAGAGAAGAAAAGCATAAGTGAAATTTAAATAAAATCTGTAGTTGATAATAAAATACCAAAGTTAACTTCTTAGTTTGGAGAAATGCACATGGTTAGGTAAGATGCTAACTTTAGGGGAAGCTGGGTGAAGGGTATGTGAGAACTCTCAGTACTATCCTTGCAACACCTCTGAATATAAATTTTTGCAGAAGTTTAGAAAGGTTTCTTTTAAGCCAGAGTTCCTAGAGCAGCCAGGAGGTCTCACATGAGACCCGTGGGCTGCTCTAGGAACCCCATCATTATCTCTCTGACATCATTTCCTGTTCTCTGCCCTTTGATCACCCTGCACCAGCCTCACTCTGTCTCGCCCCCACCCCAGGACCTTTGCACTGGCTGTCCCTGTTTCTGGACCAGTCTCGCCTGAGCTATCCCCATGGCTCATTCCTCTTTATCAAATTTTGTCTCAAATGTCACCGTCTCAAAAACCATGTATCAACAATTCCAAACCCTCCCCAGCACCCCCCATCTTCATGTTCAGTGTTGTCTTGTGGTGCTTATACTTCTAACATTCTCTGCCATGTTCTTATTTACTATTTGATTGCTTGTCACCTTCCTCCTTCACTAAAAGTGGAGCTTCTAGGGAAGAGAGCTTTTTATCTACTTTCCCCGCTAAGCAGTTTTAGCACCTGGAATTGTATCTACCATGTACTTAGTGCTTAAGGAACATTTGGTGGACCCGCTGGGGAGGGGGAAATTTCCCCTTATGCTTCCAGGTTCTTTTGGCTGGTCTAATAATTGACCTGACAGAAAAGATATTAATTAACAGGGAGGAAAAAAAACAACTTTAATTTTACATGTATGGACTTCTCATAGATATATAGAACCTAAGAAGTGACCTTTTATAATTTTTAGACAAAGAAACAAAAATTGCTGAGGAATTGACAAAACAAAGAAACTTGGGCTTGGGTACAAATTAGTGGAGAATCCAAGCAGTCTGTTTACACAGCCTTCTCAGCCCTGAATTCCCTCTACCTGGTGATAAGGATGTCTGTCTACCACCTGGTGCCGGGAGGGTGCCTTTCACGTGGGAGATTTAGTTCCTGCTTTCAGAGGAGGGTCATAGTGTTCTTCTTACACTGGCTGTTTCTCAAGTAGCTTTATTCAAAATTATCAATATGGCACTCTGGCCTATCTTGGGGTGGCCTGAACCCCAACAGACCTAAATACTAAATTCTAAGCTAAAAGAAGAAACTAGCACCTGCTTATTGCTTTGATACCTAGGGTATGGTGCTAAGCACTTTAATATGTCATTTTGTAGAATCTTCATGATGTCCTCAAATGTAAGTATTATTATCACCATTTATGAGGCTTTGAGAAGTCTCAAGCTTTGCCCAGATTCACACAGCTCTTCAGCCACATCTCAAAGCCAGGATTCAAACCTGATGCTGTATCCAGTCCTATTTCCTTTACACTGTTTGCCAAAATGACATACTTTCCTTCCTTTTTATTAAAACCATGTTACTTGGAGATTAGAAATAACACAACTCATGGAGTCACTTGTTTGTAGAATTCAAACCTCTTTCCTGGGTGGCAGTACCATCCATGATAAATATATGGATCATATTATTTTTCTCAAAGGTCAAAGATAACTCTGGAATATTTTGTGTTTTTCGTAAGTCATCTAGTGTGGAAATTTTACCTTCAGTTTCCCCTTTATGTGCCTATTTTTTGTTTTCAGCCTCAACAATCTCTTACGGATGAAAAGTTGTATTCCCAAAAAGGCTTCATGACATCAAGGGGAGGGTACAGGCTTAGAAGCTTAAGGCCTTAGTTGTAGGGCCCATTCTACTACTTACTAGTGGAGTGACCTCCTCTTAAGCTTTAGTTTCCTCATCTATAAAATGGGCATAATTTTAGCACCAATTTCATAGAAGTGCCATGAGGATAAGTGATATAATCAAAGTACAGTGGTATATATGGCCATTATCATATTAGCATTTGCTGTTATTGTTTGGATATCATTGTTTAAATGAAGAAGTTGAGGTGGACATTAAGGGTTTTTTCCCCGAGAGAAAAATAATCTTAGATTCAGATTACTAAGTTAGTTTAATAGCCATCAACTATTTCTGTATTTCAAGGGATTTCTCCTAAATGCCTCTGTTAACAACACAATCTCATCAAACACCTGTTCTTCACTGAACAGTTCTTAGAAGCCAAGCTTGATGCTACATGCTAATAATAATTATCTTATTTTATTGTTTACTATGAGTCTGCAAAACAATTATTAAAAACCCATTTTGCAGATCAGGGAATTGAGGTTTTGTGGAGAACTGATTTGCTGCATGGCACACAGCTGTCCTGGGGCCAGGTCTGGAACCCAGGTAGTTCTGATGCTAGACTCTAGCCCTTCATCAGTACTTGGCACTGCCTTGTTGCCATGGAGAGTTTTGTTTTGTTTTGTTTTTAAAGGAATGGAACTGATGCTTTTCTCTTTTTTTTTAATTTAATTTTATTTATTTATTTATTTTTGGCTGTGTTGGGTCTTCGTTTCTGTTCGAGGGCTTTCTCTAATTGCGGCACGCGGGGGCCACTCCTCATCGCGGTGCGCGGGCCTCTCACTGTCGCGGCCTCTCTTGTTGCGGAGCACAGGCTCCAGACGCGCAGGCTCAGTAGTTGTGGCTCACGGGCCCAGTTGCTCCGTGGCACGTGGGATCTTCCCAGACCAGGGCTCGAACCTGTGTCCCCTGCATTGGCAGGCAGATTCCCAACCACTGCGCCACCAGGGAAGCCCCCATGGAGAGTTTTAAAGCAACCGGCAAAATGACCAGAATATAACTCCTGTTGTGGAGTGGACAGGCTTCTTCTAAATCTTTGTCAGCATTTTCTTGAACTGTGGGCCAGAAAACACTTTTATTAGAATTGCCTGGTATGCTTATCACAAACGCACATTGCTGGCTCCCACCGGGATTTGCTGGTAAATGTTTCACAGGCAGCCTGGGACAGTGGTGGGAGGGGTTCAGGAGACTGAAACATTTGCCAGTTTCCGTGGTGTAAATACTCCCGCCACGGTTGATTCTAAGCTACTGTGCCTTGAACTGTCGGCTCTCACAAATCCACAGGGACAGGCTGCAGCACCCCTGGGCTTCACCCAAACTAGCAAAATCAGCAGTGGAAAGGCAGGAACCCTGGAATCTGAATTTCTAAGGAGTTCCCCAGGTGATCCCAGTACACGTTCAAATTCCAGAGCCAGTGCCGTAAGCCTCTTTCAGAGCATATTTGAAGTAAGTGTATGAAAATAACCTATAATAGGATAAGCATCTGAAAAATGTAGATGGGATTCGCATTCCTAACAGATGCTCCTAGGCAGTTAGGCTAAATGAACTCCACTGTTACTCATCTTAAAAATTTTTTCTAAAAATTGAATAAAAATATGCCAGAGTTTTTATTTTATTTTACCATTCAGTGAAGGACGGTTGCTCTATGTGAAGGAGTCGGGGAAAGCTGCAGGGCAGGGCTGAATGGAAAAGGAGGCTTGTAATCTCAAATTCAATATGGAAGATCAAAAGCGTCAAATCATCAGTCAGGGGTGAGCCTCCCCGTCAGAATGTTCCATCTGCCTTGGAATTCAACCTTGTGATTGTGTTATGATGTGTACATCACACATCTCCCTCCCTCTCTCTCTCTACATATATATCTCCTCATAGAAGAAACCAGGTGTATCTGAGATCCATAACAAAGTCTTGTTTAACTTCAGTAGAGAAACCATTTGAAACATAACCTGCCTCCACCCCACCCCACCCCCTCAGCCTTAAAAACACACGTCTCTTTTTTAGGTAGAGGAGGGAATTCAGGGAGACAGTGTGCCCCCCAGATCAAGAGCAGTCCAATAGCTGTGTGCAAAACCCTGATACACAAAAGATCCAATCCAGGGCTTGGGATGTGTCCTCTAAACCGTGGTTCTGCTTTCCGAAGGTGGTTCAGGAGGGTAGTTGAAGACTTGATTTCTGTGACTAATGTTTACTGAGTGCTCACAAAATGCCTTAACGGGACTTCCCTGGTGGCACAGCGGTTAAGAATCCGCCTGCCAGTGCAGGGGACACGGGTTCGAGCCCTGGTCCAGGAAAATCCCACATGCCACGGAGCCACTAAGCCAGTGCGCCACAACTATTGAGCCTGCACTCTAGAGCCCGCGAGCCACAACTACTGAGCCCGCGTGCCGCAACTACGGAGCCCACGTGCCGCAACTACGGCAGCCCACGTGCTGCAACTGCTGAAGCCCATGCGCCTAGAGCCTGTGCTCTGCAGCCAGAGAAGCCACCACAAAGAGAAGCCTGCGCGCTGCAATGAAGAGCAGCCCCCGCTCGCCGCAACTAGAGGAAGCCCGCGCGCAGCAACAAAGACCCAACACGGCCAAAACTAAATAAATAAATAAATGTATAAGACAAAAAAAAAGCCTTAAGTCGTTGGTAAGTGCTGTGCCTGCGTTATGGTTTTAATCCTCCCCTGTCCTTTGGTTCTTCCCCAGTCACTTTGAAGGTAGTCCATGGATATTCTCTGGATGAATGGATTCACGGGAGGTAAGGTGTAGAGGGGCACAGTAACATGTCCAAGGTCGGATAACTGGGAATTGGAGCTCCAGTCCCATTTGGTTTCTTAGTCCAGACACAAAAACTCACATTGTTGCCTCCCTAGGATATAAAACAGTGGCTGCCAAGATGTTAGAATACATCTGAGTCACCCGTGAGGATTATTTAAAATGATTCATCTTGAGTCCAGAGTTAGGAATGATTCGTCGTGGGGCGGGGCCCAGAAATCTGCATTTTCAACAGGCTTCCCCAGGTCACGTCAATGTGGTGTGAAGGCTGTGCTTGGAGATAGACTGATGGAGTCCATGCATTACTCTCTACCTCTCCAACTATAGGCAAACCTGTCCACCTTTCAGATCACAAAACCTGCATTTTGCTAAGGGTGACCAAGAACAAACCCCCCCCCCGCCCCCAAGGTTGGGTCCCTCACCCCAGCCACCTCACCCACCCTCCCTGAGTCTCAGAGCCTTGAATTTTAAAATTGATATGTACCAGGAAGCCCACCCAATTCAGTGCCTTCATTTATTCAGGTGCAATAAATTTCATCCCAGAAACCTGACATAGTGAGAAACTGACAAAAGTTGGGCTTGAATCCAAGTGTCCTGAATTGAAGGACCTCCAATGACTAAAAGTCTAGATGCTCCATTGGTTTCCATGTTTTTGTCTGCAGTGTGAGAAAATCTTGCTTTTTCCATAGAGTAACCCAGAAAAATGGAAATCGTTGATCACAGATACACAACACCTTGAAATAGTCGAGGCCCTTTCTGGGGCATAATCCCATTTGTTTCTGTCTGACCCATGAGGGAGCGGGTATTGTCCTTCCTCTTTCACAAATGAAGACAGTGAGACTCTGAGAAGGTGAGTGACTTGCCCCAGGTCACACAGCATCTCATCCACCTCCCAAATCTTATCTCTTCAAGCCTCACCCTCTTCTCATTAGAGCCATGAATGACATAATTAGAGGAGAGATGACCCCAGGACCAGTGGATCTTTCTCTTTCTTCATATTGCCTATGGCTGCTTTCATGTGCAACAGAGGCTGAATGGCCCTCAACATCAAACTATTTACTATACGGACCTTTAAGAAAAAGTTTGTGGTCCATCTAGGTAAAGAGCAAACTAGAAAGGAGATGCAGGCATTTCTATTTTCATAGTATACTTCTTAGTATTTCTATTTCCTAACATATATTTAGACCCCTCCCCATCTACCAGTGCAGGAGAAATTAGCCTACTGACGAATAGGATTTGGAACTCAGAAGTAACCTGAATTGTGTCCGTTTACGGAAATCATGTTCTTTATGAGACAAGATTCTTTGTCAAAATGTCTGTGAATAGACAGGTGAATTTTCACAAAGAATGGTATCTACACATGTCTCAGTGTACACTGGGAAAACCCCAGTTCTGTCCTAGAACAAAACCCTCGGACTGCTTGTTTCTTTGTTTCAAGCATTTATACAAAGAAAGGTAATTAGTAAGGAAAATCCAGGGATTTTAGCGGAGAACAGTTCTGTCTTAAATTCATCACCAGTTTTCTGCAGCCAAACTGTGCTTTCAACAGTTTCCTTAGGTCTGGAAAATGAGTACCATGTATAGATCTGTCATTTGGTTAAATTAAATCCTGAGTGACATAATACATTAGGAGGGAAAAAATCTTTGAGGATTTAAGGATTCATTACAAAATATCAACATTTCTTCTTTTTAAATTGATGTTTAAGTTGGACTTGATTTCTGAGTGAGACAGTGGATTAAAGACAACCAGGGGGCTCGGGTGGGATGAGGGGAAAGCTGTAGGAGAGTCGCTCCTGGACAGGGAGGGTGGCGTGCTGCCCTCTCTTTCAGGCTGGGTGCTTGCTGGGCTAGAGAAGAAGTCTCATCTTAATGATGCCATCAAAGCAGGAGAAGGTGGCACAGTTCCTGGCAGAACTTGACACGTTCCTTAAATTAGTTGGGCCCAGGATGTCATTAACAGAGACTCGTGCCTGCTTCTTATCGGGGGATTTATAAAGGTGGAGGCTTGCTGGCGTAGTTGGAAACAGCAGGATGGGAGAGAACTGTCACGGAGGATGTGTCAGGGCGCCCGCCCTCTGCTCCCTGTGGTGCCCCTGGCTCTCGGGAGAGCGTGAAGTTCAGAGGACAGGGCAGGAGTTCTGAGGCTGTCCAGGAAGCCCAGTGCTGACGGCAGGGACCCCCGTTTACAAGGGGAGTCGGGAGCATTGAGTACTGACCTTAAAGACAGGACACTGGGCAACAGTGGAGGAGGATGGGGGTGGCTGATCACCGCCCCAAGTAACCCAAGCATACTGACACCTCAGGCTCTGCCACATGCAGCAAAGCCACCAGGGGCACACGAGCTCCAGCAGAACGAGAGAGAGAGCAGAGTGGGGCGCTTGTGTCTCACCACCAGGAAGCATCTTATTTCAGTGAATGTCCTCTACCTCCTCCATCCTTTCTCCCAACCCCCTGCCTGAAAGGACAGGACCTAATAGGGGAAGAAGAGGGTCCCAGAGGTGGACCTCCTCACACGGCCTGCCAAGTACTGGAATGGAAGGGGTGGAAAGGCAGGAAACACCCCCTGCTACTGCAGATCCGTCAGGACAGGTCTGCAGCGCTAGGAAGAGAGTTTGACTCTCATGGACTTTCGAACCTTGAAAAGGGACTGGGCTGAGTTTTTAATCACCAGGTGGCCAGAAAGCTGTCGTGTGGTCTTCAGATGTCATGAAGGGATTTGACCCAGGAAATTCTCCCAACCATCCTGCCACTCTGCCTGCCATGGACTGACTGAGCATCCCGAAGAAACCCTTAGCTCTCTGAACCTCAGTTCCTTGATCGTAAAATGGGGACAAATAGTAGAATCTTCCTCTCTGAGTCATCAGGCGATGCAGTGAGCTTAACAGAGTGCTAATCATTAAACCAATCTTTATTAAACGCTACCAGGTGTCAGGCACTGTTCTAGGTGTTGATCATCATAATAATTACAGGCCTGGAAAAGCACTTCCAGGTGTTGACTCATTTGGGGTTAGGTGCTAATAATATTCCTATTTTCTAGATGAAGGAAATGAGGCCCAGGGAGGTTAAGTAACTTGCTCAAGGACACACAGCTGGGATGTGGGAGAGATGGAATTCCAACCCAGATAGTTTGGTTTCAGAGCCTATAAATGTTGATTGTTAGTAGTAGTAGTAGTTATTTTCAACTCCTTAAAATCCAAAAGTTTGATCATGGAGAAATAGAGAAAAAGCACTTTTCATAGTCGTATTGTTCTGCTGTCTAAGAGGCAACACCAATCCCCAGTTCTACCTGCTGTATCCCCAGGGACTTAAATAGACTAGATGCTCAATAAGTACATTTTGAGTGATTGGATAGGAGAACATCTAGTTTCAAGCCCCACGAAACCCCTGTCCCTCTTTAGGACAAAACACCTTTCCTTATTCCTAGGTGTTTGCAGGCTCTGCAAACACTGCTGTGGACTGAATTGGGTCCCCCCCACCCCCCAAATTCGTATGTTCGAACCCTAACCCCCAGTGTGATGGTATTTGGACACAGGGGCTTTGGGAAGTAATTAGGGTTAGATGAGATCATGACGGTGGGATCCTCATGATCAGATAAGTATCCTTAGAAGAGGAATTGAGAGGTCATTCCCCACCCCCCCCCCAACCATGCGGGGACACAGCCAGAAGGTGAGAACCCAGAAAGAGAGCTCGCACTAGAAACTGAACACGCTGGCACCTTGATCATGGACTTCCTAGCCTTCAGAAGCATGAGCAGTAAATGTCTGTGGGTTCAGCCACCCAGTCTGTGATATTTTGTTACAGCAGCTGGTGCTGACTAATACAGACACCTTGACAGGTCATCTCCTTTACAGATGTGTTCGATGCTTGGCCCTTGCGTGCTCATCCTATTCTTTCAAAGACTAAAAAAGTAGCCAAAGAATTTGGAGTCATCCCGTCTCTGTCCTCCAGCCCTTCTCCTGTCCGAGGAATTTCATCATTCTGGCAGAGCATTGAATTTATTTGCATTGAGAGAAATTCGATATATTTCTTAAATCTATGTCACCTAGCTGTGGAATCAGCCCAGCCACGTTAAGAAGGAGGCATTAACTCTATCCAAAGCTGCGTGATTAACTTATTTGTTTGCCTACGGAGCTAAAATGAAAAAGCAGGAAGCTGGGTGAATCTGCACAAGCCCCGTTTTGAAGTGGGATTGCGAGAGAACCCAAGATGTGGGTTTCCATTCACATTCCCCGAGCTTACCATGATTATTATTTTTAATGGAAAATCACTTTGCACCATCTTGCTTCGTTTTAAATGGAGAATGTGCAATGTTGTCTAATGCAAGGGTAGGAAGTTGATTTAGTATGCATGATTTTCTCCCCTCCCCACTCCTTTCTTTGGTCCTTTGTACACATTCAATATGGTTACATTTTTGCTTAGAACATATATATTTTCCCCCTGAACTTTTCTCGATTGCTTTTTTATCAAGTTTACGAATCAAATCAAATAGGTATATTGCAGAGCTCCGTGATAGTATTTTCAGAGCTTATAGCACAATGTACTGAATTATGCCACTCCGTGCTCTGCCCCTGCTCGTCTCTGCAGCCTGAGAGGGACTGTGGATCCTGTAAATTCACTTGGCGCCCGACAGCCCTGGCTAAATCAAGACTGCTATTCAGGCTGCAAGAAGAGACAGGGCAAGTGTTTGTTACACAAATCAACTCGGTCCCAAGTACATCGCTCACATAATATTGTCAACTTAAATAATGCCTTGAAGACACTCAGAAGCTTTTCTCTCTGAGAAATAACTTGACTGGTGGAGGAGGGAGAAGCATCTGGCTATTCAAAAGTACATTTTTTATTTATCGCCGTTAAGAGCTTTGTGCGTGGAGGGGAGCAGGCCGGTACTAGAGGGAAGGTGCTGAATATTCAGTAGGCTGACCGGGAAGTGGGGCAGGGCTGGGGAGGGGATCGTACTGCCTTAGTGTTGAGTCTTGGGTGTTGGATTTTGATACCTTCCTGGCAGAGTGGGAGATGCTCATGGAGAAAGAAGCTGGACCCAGAGAGGTTTCCTGGATTGAGGCAATAAAGGTTTGCTAAGTACCTACTATGGGATGTGGTAAAGGGCTTCAAAGATGCATTTGATATAGTGTTTGTCTTTGGGATGTTAATATTCTATTAAGACAGAGAGGTAAGTAAACTGATTTTTTTTCAAAAGCTATGGTTAATAAAGGCTGAACAGAGAGGAACACAAGGTGTCTAAGAGCTCAGAGGAGGCGTCTGAAGCAGACTGGTTTTGTTTGCTTTTGGGTTGGTTGGTTGTGATAAGGCCCTGTTCACAGAGCTTATCACTCTGGTTCCAGCCCAGACCTAAAGCCCAAGCAGTTAGAACTTCATTGAATCTTTATTCCTCTGTACGAGTGCCCTGCAGTTGCTTTCTAGGAATTGGCTGTCTTTGGACTTTGCAAAGCATCTTCACCTTGACTTTGAGAGGCCGTGGTGGGGAGGGGGCAAAAGAGTCCAGGATATGAAATTAGATATCCTAGGTTTAATTCTGGCTCTGCCATCTCCTAGCTGTGCGACTTTGGACAAGTCACTTAACCTCTCTGAGCCTCATGGCCTTATGGTGATTCAGTGGGATAAGGTATGAAAAGCATCTAGAAAGATACCCAACTCACAGTAGGATCTCAGCACAGTTCTATTTTCAATGCTCTATCTCAGACCCTTTAGCCAGGTCCACAGTTAGCTTATAAGTGACCCGTGGGTGGTGGTCTCAGCATCCAATGTCTCAACTCAGGGTAGAGGGGAGGTGAATGCCCTTCCACAGTAGTGGTCCTTACCCAGGGTCCATGGATGTCAACTGTATCCTTCCGGGTGTTTGTGAACTTCTGAAATTGTATGCAAAGTTCAGATGTATGTGCATTTTCCCCCCAGGCAGTAGGTCCATAGCTTTCATAAAACCCTTAGTGTGTCTGGTAGGTCCATAGCTTTCATAAAACCCTAGTGTGTCTAAGAACCCAGAAAGAGGTTAAGAAACATTTATCTACAAAGTGAAGAGATGTATCCCCAGTAACAATAATAATAATGATAATGATAGCAACAAACGTTAACAGCTGCCATTGGTAGGACCAACTGCATGAGGAAGCATACCCCTATATATGTGGTGCATATTTAATTCTTGCAGTACCACATGAGGAAGCTATGATTACCCCAAATTTATTTCATGTTTTAAAAATATTTTTATTGAAAACACAGCCACGGAGAGTTGACTCTCAAATTATCACATTCCTCCTTTTGAAGCGTCCCATCACCAGTGCCCTAAAGAAGACATTTCCTTTCTCTTTCTTTTCCTACTTTCTTCCCTTTTAAACCCATTTCCACTCCCATCCCCCCAAGACACCATTGCTCTAAAGCAGTGTTGTCCAGCAGAACTTTCTGCAATGATGGAAATGTTCTGTAGCTATGCTTTTTAAGTAGGAGATGCATTATCTTTCTGTTGCTGCCCTAACAAAGTACCACAAACTCAGTGACTTAAACAACAAAAATTTATTTATCTTATAGTTTGGGGTCAGAAGTCTGGCATAGGTCTCACCAGGCTAAAAGCAAGGTGTCTTCAGGATTACATTTTTTTCCTGTAGGCTCTGGATAGGATCCCTTTCCTTTCCTTTTCTGACCCCTGGAGGTCACCCTCATTCTTTGGCTCATGACCTGCTTCCTCCAAGTTCAAAGCCAGCGATGGGGGGTGGAGTCGTTGTCGCTGGCTGTTCTGCTTCCTGCTTCCACTTTTAAGACCCTTGTAGGTACACTGGACCCACTAGATAATCCAGCATCATTTCCCTGTTTTAAGGTCAGCTGATTAGCAATGTTAAATCCATCTGTAGCCTTCATTCCCCTTTGTCATATAAAGTAACATAGTCACAGGTTCTAGGGATTAGGATATTAACGCTTCTAAGGGGCCCTCACTCTGCCAGCCATGGGTATCCCTTGAGCCCTTGAAATGTGGATGGTATGACTGTGGAACTGAATCTTTATTTTGATTCAACTGTAATTTAATGCAAACACTGATACTTGATTCAGTGATTCGAATCCATTTAGGTATGTTTGGAGATTCTTGAATAGTCAACCATCAATCTTTCAAAGCCTAAATACAGCTCAGGCATTTCCAATGAAAACTTAGTGTCCATATTGAGATGATGAGCTTAAGTACAAATTATACACAAGATTTAGAAGATTGAGTTAAAAAAATGTAAAATATCACTTACATTGTTTATGAATTGAAGTAATATTTTTATTCAGGGGGGTTAAACAAATAATGTTCTTAAAATTAACGTCACGTGTTTCTTTTTACTTTTTTGACAAATGGCTTCTGGAAATGTTTAAATTACCTCTGTGGCTCCTGTTTTATTTTGTTGGACAGGGCTGCCCTAAAGTGCTTGATCACCGACCTTGAACTAGTGCTATGTTGTCAGCATATGCGTTTTCATTTTTGTCACGTAGGGCAGGAAAAATAATTTTACCCTTCTAGGTTCTTGGCTGAGACCCACCCCCCCTGCAATGAAAGGTTCACAGGAGAAAAACAAACAGAAGTTTAATAATAATAATGACATATACGCCTCCTGTGCACGTAGGAGAGACCCAGGGAACCTGAGCAATGCCCCAAAATGGTCCAAGCCACCACCTTAGATACTATCTCCAGCTCAAGACAAAAGGAGATGTTGGGAATGGGAGCCAGTCTGGGGGGTTATGAGGAAAAACTCAGTAAACGAGGGCGTGGTTGTGATGCAGATTTAAGTTGTCACCTTCCCATTGCTAAGAGTTTCTAGAGATTTAGTTATCCGTCTCTCCCCTGTACCTAGAGGGAGACACCCTTACAAATGGAGAGTTCCCTTATAAATGTAAACGTCTCTTACAAAAAGGGTAACTTCTACTCTATATTCAGAGCTTCTCCTATGCCTGCTGTTTCCCCCAATAATCCTTGTGGCAGAAAGGCACGTTTGGGAGTGGCACCCTCGGCTTGCCTTCATCAAGTATACTTTGGTACAGTTCCTGTTTATTTATCATCCTTGCCCCCCCTCCCCCATACACACACTCCATGCTGTGCTTCCAAATCTCTCCTTTCTCTCTGAATTCAAATTTCTGCTGACAACTTTGCCACATTTTACTTACGCATCCTTGTGGTGGTCACCTACGTTACTTCCAATGACCTGGGACTACAGGCAACTCTTTTATCCCTACTTGCAGCCGAGGAAACTGAGGCTCAGAAGAATTTAAGGAGCTGGAATAGTAAATGATGGAACAGAGTTTGAACTCAGAGATTTCCAGCTGCAAAAGCCCTTGGTCTGTGATTCTACAGCCTGGTCATCCCCAAAATATGGTCCACAGGTGAACTCAGCAGAGCGTGGGGCGGGGCCAGGATCTGAAAGGCGCAGACTTCTGCACAACCGTGCGTATTCTCTCCAGCAGTCATCCCTGGATTGGTCGATATCAAAATCCAATTTCACCAGGATTAGCCTTAGGTTGCTCAGAGCTATTCATTGAATTAGGAAAGATTATAGCAGAGGGAGCCCCGCGGTTCTTTATTAAGGTTTTTGTGGAAGCACTAAGTGATCTTTAGGAGATTAAAGTGCTGGTGGTGTTTTCTTAACATTTATAACCTGCGCCAATATCTGGGGAGTTTGTTTATTAGGAAAAATTCTGTGGCACTCATCCTGCCTCCTAACAGGGCCTTCGAACTGGGCCAGAGCAGAAGCTGGCTTTGCTGTTCTAGTGAGCTGATTTGGGAACCTCTTGCCAAGAGCTGCCTGGACATGCACCTCTTGAGGTTAACGGACGTTGCATCCACACAGGGTCCTGCAAGCTCTCCCGCGTGATGAGGAGGGCTCTGCATCGCAGAGTCATCGGCAGCTGTGGGCCTGAGAAATAAAGAACAAAAGCTGATGGTTATTAATCCTGCTCCTAATAAGGATGGTAATGATCCCCTGTTTATTCACGGGACTTTGATTTCATGACCCCACTCTAAAGGATCCAGGACAGATATACATTTATTTCTTTATGCACATGCAAACTAAGACCCAGAGACATGAAGTTAGCATTCATGCAGCTCCCTCATGGCAAAACCAGGCCTATTCATTTACGTTACAGATATTTACTGAGAATTTACCACCTATGCTAGGTCAACGGTTTCAATTCATGCAATTTTGCTCCCCCTGGGACATTTGAACCCCAGAAGATATTTTCAGCTGTCTCAACTCAAGTGGGCGGAGGCCTGGGGTGCTACTGAACCTCACGATGCACGGGGTGGTCACCACGTCAAAGAATTAAACAGGCCCAAATGTCAACGTTTCTGTTATTGAGAAACTCTGTTCTAGGAGGTTAGGGATAAAAAGTGAATAGAGGTTCTGCGGTCTCTACTCTCATGGACTGTGCATTCTGGTGGAGAAGACAGACTATAGAGATTAACAGAAGCATATAATGTAAAGGTAAGAAGTGATGTGTGCTGTGAAAAAACAAATCAATGGGCATGAAGGGAGGAGATGCTGATGCAGCTGTTTTATTTATTTATTTATTTATTTATTTATAAATGTTTTATCGTAGTTGATCCACCATGTTGTGTTAATTTCTGCTATACAGTAAAGTGATTCAGTTATACATATATATACATTATTTTTCATATTCTTTTCCATTATGGTTTATCACAGGATATTGAATACAGTTCCCTGTGCTGTACAGTGGGACCTTGTTGTTTATCCATCCTATATGTAATAGTTTGCATCTGCTAATCCCAAACTCACACTTCATCCCTCCCCCAACCCCCTTCCCCTTGACAACCACAAGTCTGTTCTCTATGTCCGTGAGTCTGTTTCTGTTTCACAGATAGGTTCCTTTGGGTCATATTTTAGATTCCATATATAAGTGATATCATATGGTATTTGTCTTTCTCTTTCTGACTAACTTCACTTAGTATGATAATCTCTATTTCCATCCATGTTGCTGCAAATAGTATTATTTCATTCTTTTTTATGGCTGAGTAGTATTCCATTGTATATATATATACCACATCTTCTTTATCTGTTCATCTATTTTTTTTTTTAATTTATTTATTTATTTATTTATTTTTGGCTGTGTTGGGTCTTCATTTCTGTGCGAGGGCTTTCTCCAGTTGCGGCGAGCGGGGGCCACTCTTCATTGCGGTGCGCGGGCCTCTCACTGTCGCGGCCTCTCCCGTTGCGGAACACAGGCTCCAGACGCGCAGGCTCAGTAGTTGTGGCTCACGGGCTTAGTTGCTCCGCGGCATGTGGGATCTTCCCAGACCAGGGCTCGAACCCGTGTCCCCTGCATTGGCAGGCAGATTCTCAACCACTGCGCCACCAGGGAAGCCCTTATCTGTTCATCTATTGATGGACATTTAGGTTGTTTCCATGTCTTGGCTATTGTGAACTGTGCTGCTATGAACATAGGGGTGCATTCTTTCTGAATTAGAGTTTTGTCTGGGTATATGCCCAGGAGTGGGACTTTTGGATCATATGGTAATTCTATTTTTAGTTTTCTGTGTTGTGGCTGTTTTAGATGATGGGGCCAGGGAAGACTTCTCCGACGGGTGATATCTGGGCAGAGACCTGACTGGCAAGAGGGGGCAAGCTACACAGGCGTCTGGGGAGAGAAATATCCAGGCAAAGGGACTAACAAACAGGTGCAAAGACTAAGGAGGTGTGTGTTGAGTATGTTGAAGGGAGAGCAAAGAGGCCCGTGAACAAGACAGGGGAGCGGTAGGAAGCAAGGGGGTTAGGGCTGTGTCTCCTAGACCAAGGTGAGGGTCTGGATGGGAGGGTTCTGAGACGGATGGTGCCCTGGCCATTCTGCTTACAGCTCTCACATCCTTACTTGTCTCAATTTCCTTCAGTCTCTGAGCGAGTGGACCAGTATGAATTTGCTTCGTTTTTATGTTCCACCTCCTGATCTTCCAAATGTGGTTTACGAGGTACATTTCTAATTCAGTTGGTTCCCACTTTAGAGCCAAGATGACTTTCAAAGAAAAAAACTCAGACATGGATAAATCAAGAGTTCTTCTTTCAACGATTAATTCCCACTAAACCTTGGCATGCACAAGCCTTGGGGAATGTAATTGCAAACCAGGTAGACCCTGCCTTTCAGCAAGACACATTCTAGATGTTTCATTCTTTTAGTAAGTTGTGTAGCTTTTTCACATTATTTTTGTCTTTAGACATTGTGCCCTGTGCTTTTGCCATAAGCTTCAGCGGAGTTCTCAGGGACGCTTATCCATCTGTGCAGGGAACCTGCAGGCAGGTCTTCATCTTGCAAGTGCTGGTGGCCTTTCTGGAGGCTGAAGGAACGCTTCTCAGCCCGGCTGAAGCGTGTCAGTGCATCCAGAAGCAGGTGCAGAAAGGGGGTCTTGGAGCCCAGCGTTTGAAGGGAAGACTCAAGTCTCTTCTCATTTTAAGGAACTCATCAGAGTGACCAGTGTGATGGATGAGAGCCTGGGGGCACCTCTAGTAGGGACATTCTCCCTTCTTCTGAACCTGGGTTGAGGCCAACCCTTTTGAGAGCCCCATGCCCCCAGAACTGGTAAAAAGTACAACCACACCTTGATAACAATTACTCATTCTCCATGCATTTCTGGTCTGTTTGCTTAGCAGGGGTCTTGGTGAGTTGAATGATGGCCTTCAAAAAATATGTCTATGTTCTGATCTTCGTAAACCTGGGAATGTGACCTTATTTGGAAAAAAAGAAAAAAAAGGTCTTTGCAGATGTAATTAAGTTAAGGATTCCAAGACCAGATCATACTCAATTTAGGGTGAGCTCTAAATCCAATGACTAATGTCCTTGTAAGAAGAAAAAGGCAGAGGGAGATGAGTCTCAGACATGCAGAGGGAAGAAGGCCGAACGAAGACGAGAGATTGGAGCAGTGCAGCTCCGCTGAGCCAAGAGGCGCCAGCAGCTGGAAGAACAAGGAAGGATTTCTCCTGGAAGCCTCCAGATGGAGCGTGGCCCCGATGGCACCTTTATTGTACATTTCTGGCAACTGGGAGAGAATCAATTTCTGTTGCCTTAAGTCACCAGAGTTTTGGTAATTTCTTAGGAAACTAATAGAGAGAGATAAAACACTGAATATGTTCTGAATATGTTTTCCCTGAAAGTTCCCAACAAAAAGGAAATCTCACAGCCTGAAATACTCAAGATGTGGGTCAGTAAGGGTCATTCCTGTAGCTCTGACTCCTAGCGTGATTGAGGCTCTGTCGTAGCTTTTTTTGTTCACCTCCTACTGCATTTGGTCCTCATCAAAGCCCCGTCTTGTGTTACATCACACCACAGAAGCAAGCATGCTCAATCTAAAAGATTTTTTTTTTTCAATTTTTCTTTTTCAACCTCTGGATCCTGACATTCCTCCTCGTCCCTTTCCTTTCCATTCCCCTATGATGTCTGAAGTATTTTTGGTTGAGTTTTTCTTTTTCCGTGTTATCTTTGAAATTACTTTTAACACACAGGTATTCCGACGCAACCATTTACGAGCATTTGTATATTTGCACACGCTACACAATGATTAATTGAGCGGTGTATGTTTTTATCAAAGGAAACAACGCAAAGATTTCTCCAAAGTCCTGTTTGACTAAAGATGATTAATTTTCATTTTCACATGAGCAGCATAATGCTATTAATCATTTAATATGTTTAATCATAATCTCTGTAATTCCTAATTAGGTTTCTTAAGCTGAAATATCCAGCAGATATACACAAATCCAAATCTAAGTTTCCTTCTTGGGAGGAGAAGGAGCTGGTTTTAATTTGCATTTGAACAGCAACTCCTAACAGGAGGGAAAAAGTGGGCTTGAAAGCATGGGGGCTGAGCTGCTGCTTCTGCAAACTTAGAGAAGTTTTTTGTTGGCGTAGTTAAGACCCCTGACCCCTCTGAAAGTGACAGTCTCATGATGCAAAGTCATTTCCATCTATCTCATGGGTATGTCGCCAGACCTCATATTACCAGCAGAGAAAATACAGTCCCTGCTCTGGGTCTCAGTGTTATAATATTGTTCTTCGACTGTCACTTGAAGGTGGCAAAGCTGATGGTTCACTCCTTCATGCATTCATTTCTTCATATACTCGTAATGCATTCACCCATTCAGTTGGTGAGTCAGCCAGCCAGGAAAGAGACATTTATCGTTCATCTCCCATGGCTCAGCTTGTATCTCACGCTGGCCATGTCACACCCCTGCTATGATCCTTAAGTGTCTCCTCCTAGTGTTTAGGATGAAATGTATCCTCTTGGTCTGCACCCAGGGTTCTTCATGGTCCAACCCCTGCCTCCCTCTACAGTGTATTCTCCCGCCCACCCTTCATACACACGCCCTCCAACTAGTGACACGAAGGTCCACATGTAGTTCCCCCGAATCCAGAACACGATTCACCTCTCTGCATCCTGCCACATGCTTTGCCCTCTGCTGGTACAGCATTGGTCCCCTTTACCTTTTCTCTTAAACATCTCCCACTGAAAATGTAACCTCCAGAATCGGCAAGCTTGTGGTGTGTCCCTGATTTAAGTTTACTCAGCCCCCTGTGATTCATTCTGACCCCTGCTCTCAATAGTCTGTATTACAATTGTCTTTTTCTACCTCTTTCTCTTCCACTAAACTGGAGACTGCATATGCTTTGGAGGATGAACTTAAGTGTCCAGGGGATAGTAGTTGCTCAGGAAAGATGTGTTTAATAAGCGTGTGAGAACCTTTCCTTCATGTTTCCTGAAAGGCTTTTTGCACGTGTCCTTTGACATTTTTGTAAAAATCACCTCCAGTCTAAAAAATGCCTTACCTCCCATTTATTGACTGTATTGTGTGCCGAGAACTCTGCCAAGTCGGCATCATGTGTTACCATGTTCAGTCGTCACAGAACCTTATAAGGTGTGCACCACTGTTACTGCTCATTTTCCAGATTAGAAAACGATCACCATCCTCTTTATTCAATCCAACAGCGTCGGCAAAATGACCAGGTACATTATCTTCATGACAGGGCCCTTGAAAGTTGAAGAAAGTTAGCTGGTAGGGCTTTGACTACCAAAGGAGCTTGGAAGAGTAGTATGGCAACCACCAGAAGGTCTTGACTTCCAGATACAATTTAGGGTGTGTTAGGAAGGAGTTGCCAGCGAAATCTGTCAGTAAATACAAGGGTTGACAAGAAAGTCACTAATTATGCCCATGTTATTTTGGCTTTATATATACATATGTCAGTTGGTAAGATTGTCTGTATTATTTTACACCTAGCTGCCTGCATTGATAGTTTTGTCCCAGGTAAATGCTTCTAAATTGCTTATGAGTAGGTGGGGACAGTCCCTTGCTGGTAAATTTGATGGGCTTCTTGCATGGGTTTTCCATCATTGTTTTAGTGAAGCCAGTTATCTGATGTAGAGGCAGTACATGCTAATTGCAGAGAAAGTATCTAGAAATGAAGCATCTCTGAAATGTTAAAACTCTAGAACTGAGAGTATGGGAATGGCCTATATGATTAAATCAAATGTTAAAGTGGCTTTTCTCCTGGTTCCTGCCTGTATAGGGGTGCCAATGTGATATCATACTATCCAGGCTTTTACTTGGGGGATGGGGTAGAGTGGGAGGCAGAGTAATGAGTTATGCTAATAATGTAACATTGTCTACACCAACTTAGGCCAACAGAACTTGCTAGATATAGATGTTCTATATCTGCATTGTCCGACATGGAAACCAGCAGCCACGTGTGGCTACTGAGCATGCTAAATGTGGCTAGTGCAAGGAAGGCACTGGATTTCCCATTTTACTTAATCTTAGTCCATTTCACTTTAAAGAGCCACAGGGGGTCAACCATAATGAACAGCACAGGTCTGCACAATCAAGAAATGAAAAATGAAAACCGTAAAAAATAAAATTTAAGTCCAGCAGATGGTTACTTGGACTTCAGAACACCAAACAGGCTTTTCAAATGTTTTAGGAGATTTCCTAATATTTTTATCTGTATGGCCTCAACAATTATGCAGGTGTATTTTCAGATTTTTGAATAGCCTTGATGAAGGGATACCTTTAATGAGTATTCTCCTTTTCTAGATGAGGTTTTCTCTAATTATCTATGAGAACTCGCTGCACCCCAGTACCAGCGGGCCCCTCCCCTTGCTTTATCCCCATAGTGCTTATCTCCTTCTGCCAGCTCTGTATTTCCTTAATGAGTTTATTGTCTGTCTTCCCCTGTGTGAATTAGGATCCATGACAGTAACGATCTTTGTTGTTTTGCTCGCTGCTGAATCCTGGATCCGTGATGGGCGCTCAGTGGATGTTCAATAAATATTTTGTTGGATGAATGAATGAATGACTCAGCAGTTTCTTCCTGTCCTTATTCCTTTGTTCTGGCATTTTCCTACCATTTAGGGGAAGCAAAAGCACACTGGAAAGAACATTCGGGTCCACTCAAATCCTCTTTGCTTTCCTCTTGTTCTTTTAGCAGACAGATGATGCGGCGCCCACGGATGGTCAGCCCCAGACACAACCTTCCGAAAATACGGAAAACAAGTCCCAGCCCAAGAGGCTGCACGTCTCCAACATCCCCTTCAGGTTCCGGGATCCCGACCTCCGACAAATGTTTGGCGTAAGTACTGCCTTTCTCCTCTGCAGTGCCCGCTCTGGGATCCCCAGAGTCCTTCCCTCCTCATGTAAGTTCTTGGTGTTCATAATACGAAGGTGAGGTGTTTACATGGCTGGGGAAAAAAAGGCATTTTAGATCCTAGTCTGTGGGTATCCTGGGGCCAGGATCTCTATGATTTTAGTATAAATTTCTTTGCATATGTTCACCAGGTTTCCACTTGGACCAATGGTACTTCTTCTAATTAGTAATTTGAATGTCAAATGGAAAATGGGCTCCCAGATAACACATGGTTGCAACAAGCCCATTGATGATCCCCCGTCGAGTGGCCCGAGACCCCATGTCATGACTAAAATAACCATGATGATCCACCTTGGTTTTTCTTGCTCTTGCAATTGCCAAATTATTGGGAAGAGTGACTCATGACATATTTCTGCAGACCTTACTCTTTCCCAGGCACTGAGCATCTAGATTTCAGAGGAAGTTGAGAATAATTCGTTCTGCATAAAGCTTCACTAAAGCAAAACAAAACCACTACAGATTTCTGAGTCTGACATGCATCCTGCAATGTACATTCTCCCAGAATCCGTGGTGAGGATTCAGAGATTTTGACTGTGATGTCATATGCCACAAATGACAGCCTTGCCCAGGCACCACGGTGGAACACAGAGCAGGGCAGAAGCCACCACCAACCCAGAGAAAAGAAATGATAGGGTTGCTTGCTCATGGAACATTGTGACCCTGATTCTTTTTCTGGACGATATTTGCACCATCCTCCTCGGGAAGGGATGAGTTTGCCATTTCTTTGGACTCAGTGTTCCACCAAAGGACAAAGCTATGACAGGACTTGAATAGTATTCATTTTTGCAAATGCAGTCAGTCTATTTGTCTATGACAGCCCAGCATTGGTGGGAAGTGTCTGTGGATTCAGTGAACAAAACTACGTCCTTAACATATGACTTAGAGGAGAGGTTGGCGGCCTAGAGATTCCCCTTCTAAAAGCTTTTGGGTGGATGCAGATATTACACAAGGAATAAGAAGAGGCTCAACTTTAATGCCTAGCTCTGAGCCAACTAGATCTCCTTCCCCATGTGAAAAGGCGAGCTCTGTGTCATCACTCCACACTGGTGGGGTTAGCATGCACATTTTCTTTAACATGCATGATGTTTATCAAGTATGCATCTGACACAAAAGCAAAAGAAGCGTCCTCATATTTAAGATACCCAGCCTTGAATCCTGACATTTCAGTGGAAAAGGTCAACTTCTGCTCTTTTATCTCTCTCATTTGGTAATAACCTTGAGTTGAGCCCTCTAACTCTTGCAGAGCAGAGATACCCTCGGGCACTTTCAGGTCAAAGATGACTTTGAAAAGTGCAGAACATTCAAAGTTAAAGCCAAGGTTAAGTGTGTGTAAAGCAGTGAGACCAGGTTTGAATGATCAGCAGCCAGAAGAATTAGATCCCTTTTGCCACGTCAGGTTCAGAAGTTGTCTTGCTCTTCAATGTGTCTTAATTCATCAAGTGTCACTGGGATGCTGGCTTTGAATTTGGTCCTCTTAATGGCCATCCTGTGCTCTTCTCTGGTGTCACTCATTGCAACACACCCTAACTCCCACCCCTGAGGATGCTCTGTCCTCGCTGGTCTTCTTTGTTATCTTGAACGTTACCAGAGGGCTACACTGCTAAGGTATTCGAAATATTCACAGCTAGACTCCCAAGAAGAGATCCTGCTTGTGTGAATACCTGAGCCTCTCTATTCTTTTCAGGGTAGAACAGGTGGCATAGAGCGAAGTCTTGCCAAAAGATGGATCGTGCTACCGGTTGTCAAACCTTGATCAAAATCTACTAGTTTCAGAGCTACTTTTTGTAAGTCAAAATTTTCAAGCAACTGACAAGATGTCGATTTGACAAGATGATAGCCGCACTTAGGATCTATCTATCTGTTCAGAAAATGCAGCATTCAGTACTTCCGAAATTAATTCTGTTCATCACAAACTGCCTCTCTGTCCAGTTTTTAAAGTATGCAAGACTTTTTCGTGGGTTTTGTCCATAAAAATCATCGGGGACCTACGGATTCCTGGACTCTGCAATAACTCTTAGACCTCCTTGGTTTACAACCACCATTTTGAAGCCATGGAATTTTAATACTGCAAAAATCTATCCTTCCTGGCCAAACATGGGTGGCGGCAAACCCATCTGGTTATGTGATACATTTAGCGGCATGAATCACATGAAAAGGCATCTGTAAACATTCTGATTGGCTCCTCCACTCCAGTTGAGAGAATTAAACGTGGTTTCCTCTTTCAGTTCATAGTTACTCTACGAAATTACATTTTAATCCCAATCAGGTGTTTTCCAAGTCATTGAGACATGAGATGTCATCTCTCCTTTTGTTGCTATGTTTTGCCCTGGTCCCCTCACTGTGGCAGGGGCTACAAGGAGTGAGATGGCAGAGAAAAACCCTCACAAAGATTTTTGCATTTTTCTTCTTGGTCTCTTTTGTTCAATATGGCCATGGGGATTTCAAACCAAAACCAAAACCCAATGGAAAAACAGCCTCCTTTTTCAAACTGCCTAAAATCTGGCAGTGTTTAGAACAACTTCTGTAACCATGAACAATTCAGCCGTGAAGCTTGCAACCCCTGCAGGCCTAATGGTTACCGCAGGTGCCTCAACATTTTATTTTTAACGTGTGGCTTTAGTGTCTCTTTGTCAGAATCCTGGTTTCCCTTCTTTCACGATTCGCTTTATATTCTTTACTTCCTCCTCTTTCGGATAAATTTGTTCCAGTGTTTGGCATTAAATCATCCAGGTCATCTTAGATTTCCTGGGGTTTTTTTTCTTTTTTAGATGGAACATTCCTTGGTCAAAAAATGATGTGGCCACAACATCCAAAGCAGAAGCCAGAGTCTTTTTAAAACACCAGTTGGCGTGTGAGTGAATGGGATCTCTGATATTATCAGGGGCCTTGGTTCTGGATGTTTCACTGGAAGGGATGTTGGTTCTGGCCCCAGCTACCTACTTCTTGCCCATGTCAGAGCATGCGTTTCCGTTCCGTTTGAATTTTCAATGAACCCATGAAAGCAACGTATGGATTTCCACCAAATTAATCACAATGTCTTGCTCTTGAATAAAAAGCTCAATTTAACCTAATATTTAATAGTAAGCATTCAGACCAGACCTCTGATACAAGGCATTTCATTCTAGAATTGTCTTCAGAAACAGCTACTCAGTGAGTACTGGCTTCAGATTTCACCACTCCCTTGTCAAGGTCACAGCCTTGCTTTCGTTATCAAAATACAGGCCTTTTGGGCATGAATATGATCCACTGAATTCTCTATTGTCACCAGACACAGATTACATGACTTTCAGAACATGCAAAAGAAGCTTTCATTAGAAAAGAAAAGAAGCTTTCACGATCACCTTTGATGTATAACAAAATAGAGATGTTTTCGGACATGGCAGGTTGCCTTCCATTCTGCATCCAAAACATGAAGCCGACCCTAAGAAAACTGGGGTGATGCCTTTTCTTAGCCTCCCTGCACACTCTTTGAACTAAGCTTTACTTTCATGTTTTATACTGCATCCATTGAACACTTTTCAGAGACTTTCAGAGAAATATTATTTGATCTGAGAATATCTAAAAATGGGTGGTACCTATTTGCCCAAGTGTGTGCCTATAAGCTCCTGGATTTTATCCTTGACACAGCTATCGAAACACCTCGCCTGGATTCTGAGATGTTGTTGAACACAGCTGAATGTCGGTGTTGAGCAAACAAATCCTAGTTATGTCTGCGAATGAGTTGTGTCTATTTGAATTGAAAATGTGCCAGCTGTGTTTACATCATTAGTAGCAAACTTCCCAATTAAACTGTTGATGCTATAAATATAGTACACAACTGCCTTAGGAAGGGGGCTTACATCAGCATTCTTCTTATGGCTTATTTCACTGGCTTTGAGGATCTTCCACCCAGTGGCAACTGCCAAAGAGGCAAACACTGGGGACCATTTCAGGGCATATGGCGCCATTGTTCTGTTTAGGGAATGACACATGTGAAGATTACTTTTTGATTGGTTCTGTCTCAACCAGATCTTATTTTAAAGGAAGTGTTTTTGTGTTGACTGCTTAGAGAATGTTCCATGGATGACATTTGCTTTGTGGTTTTAGAGGAAGTCCTTTTCAAGCTTCTCTATCCAGAGATGTGTGTGCTTCCAGCCTCTTAGGCCTGAAATAAATATGATAGCATCTGTCTGGACTGAATATTCTAAGGAGGTTATATCAGAATTATGGCTTCTGAGGAGTTCACAAAGCTGGAGGCCTTTTTAACTATGAAATTCATTTCACCTTTCAATGGCAAATCCTGCATTTCCCAAATCTGAAAATTATCTGCTATTTTTAACGATTTTCTCTGCCCAAATCTAGGGCACGGAAAATGCAGTAGAAGAATCTTCTCTTGACCAAAAGAATAGTTTAGTGTTCACAAATTACAGGGTGAGTTAGCTGCGTGTTTCTTGGTATTTCCATACGGCATGCTAGCGATGTAGACCTTCCATCTTCTCTCCTGGTTGAGCCTTCTCTTCTTGATTTTTTCCTATCCTTCTACTTCTCTCTGAAGTAGAGAAGCACTTCTGCTCCACAAGGAGAATTCAAGCCTGTAATCCCCTGGACGGGTACATATCCTGAGGGATGGGCACGTTTCTGTGGGCCAAGATGACATAAGCTTTGGGTTTCTTTTTCTCATAGTCAAAACTACTTTCATTTCAAGATTTTGAGCTATTTATATTCGACTGGAGCATGCATATGTTTTTCTGTCTTTCTGAGTAATGTAGATTTATTTGTACATTCCAGAGGATAGCCTATGTATATTCCAATTTTTTTTTTTTTTTTTTTTGAATCTCAGTAAGACCTTCTTGACACTTACTCTCCGGGCCTCCCAGTATTCTGTGAGTGGTGCACGTGGGTCAGTCAAGCTGCCCCTAATTCTCTGTATCTAATTGTTCCCTTTCTCTCCTGCCCCTCCCTCCCCATGGCTCCATCCTCTGCTACACAGAGGCTGCTTAAGGCTTTCCACCCAGCGGAGAGAGACAGAGTACAGAATCTCCTAGGGTTATAAAAGATGCAATGAAAATTCAGGCTGCAAAAGCAAATGGAACAATAGGAAAGCTCAAAATCAGGGAAAAAGAGGATGGAAATTTTACTTTATGTTGTTCTGTTTGTTTTTTAATCACTGAAACAGGCATTTGCTCTCATTCTGCATCAGGGTAAAATTTCTGTCTGATTTTCCCCTGGGCCTTGTCACACACTTTTGTGCTACTGTCTCCCACCTGTACTCATGTAGAACAGACCACACTCAAAAAATGCCCATTCGACCTCATGTGATCTAAGAAAACAGAAAGGATTCCAGCATCAGGGAAAAGGATTTTGAATTATCAGATGCTTTTGGAGCGGGGTCCATGTTCCCATTTTTTAAGTGTGAATTACAGACTAATGTGCGTTTGTCACTAGGACTACTAAGGTAGTCTGTTACTAGTTGTAGAAGTTACAAAATACAAGACACAATATCAGAAATTTGAATTTCAGATAACAAATATTTTATTAAGTATAAGTATGTCCCAAATATTGTGTGGGGTACACTTATCCTGAAAAATCTGAAATTTAAATTTAACTAAGCATCTGTATTTTATCAGGCTACCTAATGTATTTGTCATCTGAAACTTTGTTTCTAGATTGGAATGTGTTGTGTTTCTTCCACTTTTTGTAAAGCCTATTCACGCTAATTGTCTAAAATCTGTTTGTTTAACAACATGGAGAATCATCTTGAAAGAAGTACATTTCAGCCTGAGGATAGACCACAACTATGCTGGTTTCTTGCTTGTGATGGGTGTCTGTGTAATGGATCTTCCTTTTATCTTGACTTCTCTCTTATGGCCTGGCTGCTCCTGGCTTTTGCAGAACGAAGGTCCAAAATCCTCAACATGCCATTCTAGTTGGATATTTTACTATGAAAATCCCACTTCACCAAGGGCGCTTTGCCCAGTGGCTAGTGACATAGCCTAGAAGAGTCCTTGTATATACTAGCTGTTTTTAATCTTTGCTGCTCAGTGCCTGGGAAGGCAATCACTCGCATATCAAGAAAGAAAAGTGGAATTAACCTCTTGGTTACATACTTGGTACTGGCCCCCTATTCTGATAGCTTATATGATGGGATATGCCATAATTTGGAAATAATACATGCGGTTGTATTTTCTCTTGGTTCAAGTGCATCGTTTAATGAAAGAACAACATAAAATGTATATCCTTGATATGAAAAGAGAAAAGAAATTCTGACTTGGGGCACAATTACCCATGTGCATAATATGATTCAGTCTGTTTCTCTTCTTGCTTATAAAATATTTCTATTTCTTTGCAGCAATTTGGTAAAATCTTAGATGTTGAAATTATTTTTAATGAGCGAGGCTCAAAGGTAAGCAACTTCATTCACTTTAGAATTGTTTAGCTTACGTTGAAACGCTTGTTATAAATACGGGGAAACAACTGCACTGTTTTAATCATTACGTTGTGAAAATACACTTCCTTGGGAATTCCTTTAGGGACTACCTCCCGTTTCCAAAATGGTGGGGACTACATTGGATTCAGTTTAAAATGTATGAGGGGGTAATTTTAAATTGCTGTTTTATATATATCTGTAGATGTCTATATATCAATTTTCCAGAGGAAAACTACCAATGCTTAAAAAAATAATGTTGCTACATTTTTGTTTTTCAGTGATAATTATGTTCTTTATATTAAAAAGTGAGTTGATAGTCTCATGAGCAGGTAAATATGTGATTATTCTGTATTAATAAAGTGCAGTTCTTTTCCTGGGTTGTAGGGGAGAAAACCTCATATACACCAACCTTTTGAATAAAACTTGATCCATTAGTCTGTGTACTCACCCACATTTTGCAATTTGCCGTTGCTTTTAGTTAGCTTTTTTTTTTTTTTCTGGGAAACCAATTTTTAAGTAGATTTTCTTAGAGCTAACAGTGTTAGTAAAAATCAGAGGTTATATGGTCAAACTCCAGCAACTTCAAAATGGAAATAGGTTGGTAGAAAAAAAAAAAAAAAAAGCCCAAGTCTTCCAAAACATCTTCTGTATCAGTGGTCATCTAAGAGCAGTATCCAGACCGGCAGCGTCAGCACGACCTGGGAATTTATAAATGCAGATTCTCAGGGTCCAACCCAGACCTTACTGAATCAGATCCTCAGAAACTGGGGCCCAGCAATCTGTGTTTTAACCGACCTACCAGGGCTGTGGTTAAACTGATAAACCCTGTGTCTTCCTGTTTTCGACACATGCCCACGCTTCGTTTGAATGCAAACTAGCCCTTTGCCCCCTGGGGCTTGGAGGTTGCTAAAGCGTCCTGCTTCTACCTGCATTGATGGAAAACGCAAGGGAGCCATCAGAATCTCCCTGGAGGAAAGCAGTGCATTTGGCAGAGCAGCCGCAGATACTGTGGTTAACAGGGAAGGATGCTGCAAAAGACTTGAATATTGACATCAGGAACTAGAAAGTGAACACGTTCAGTAACTCTGCCTGGTTTCCGGTCCGCCAGGAATGTTCAGCTGCCTTCACATCCCCAGACTGTGAAAGTGGGGATGGAGAGAAGTTGATTACCAAGCACAGAGAGATCCCGGGTTCAGCCCCAGAGCTTTTCATACACAGGCAATTTGGGACAAGCCAGCATCCAGGAGGGTTACTAAGAACAGGTTTTACCTAAGGGGGCAAGAGCCAGTCTCCTGGGTATAGTAACCATTTCCTCCCCACAAAGCAATCCTTTATTATTCCTTGGACAGTCTGTACCCTCTCCGTCCTAAATAGGTTTAGTATTAACCGAATAGGATAATGCTGATTGAATTGAAGAAAGAAAATGCCAGTATTCTCTTTTCCACAGTCAAAATGGTGTTGTGATATGCCAGATGAGTGTAAAAAAAAAAAAGAAAATTCATTATACCCTCTGGTTTTGCTACTTTAGGGAGCTCCTCATTTTTCTGTAATTTCAGATGTTTTACGGTCATCCTTGTAATATGTCAGTAGTTTGACCTCCAGGCTGGGGGAAAAATAAGCTAACTCTCTTTCTGCTCTGGTATGAAAAGCATTACAGGTACTATTTCTATATGTGCAAAGTCAAGTGCATTAAGAGAAAAACGTGCCTGATCCCTTTCACTCAGGACTGATGTATTCTGGGCAAAGTTACAGAAGATGTTGGCCAACTTTCTTCTAATCCTGAGTCCTAGCACTGCTGCCTTTAAAGGTTTTTTTTAAAAAAAATTATATTCCACGTGTACTTTGTTTTGTTAACTTTTGCAAGTTGGAGGAAGCTATTTAATATTTTTCGAGAGCTGTTTAAGGACATTAGAAGAATATCGTTTGCTATTTTGAAAGGACAATGGTGGTGCTATTTTTAAGACTTCTTCCCTCATTCTCGTGATTAGCCTGTCTCTAGGGCTTTAGGAATAAGACCATTTAAATTTGCTGCATCAAGAGATTGATTTTGTGAAGCTGTGAAGCCTTTTTTTTTTTTTTTTTTTTTTTTCTGATTAAGAACCATCAAAAATAGCCTCTCTCAGTGGGTTTGCTCCCTCTGAAAGAACTGGTCTTGCAGGTGTGGGAGCTGACCAGTACCACTGGAATGTCATGGAGACAGTCCAGTTGGGAACTGTTGAATGAAGGAAACAGCTCACACAGGGATATCTTTCTTTCGCACTTGACGTTATCCTTTACGGGAAAAGGTCTTATTTAAGGGAACATTTCCACTTTAATTGTTGAGAAACCTGAACTGTTGGTATGACCTGATTTTCATCCTTTGGTACTGGAGAAGCAGCCAGGAAATGGGGGAGCCCTTACAAGCCAGGAGCTGACCTTCTGGCCATCCTCTTTGGGGACCATCCCAAGACAGCCACTCAGTGCTCAATGAGGGTGGCTCAATGTGGGTGTTTGGTGTGTGTGTGTGTGTGTGTGCGCGCGCATGCGCCTGTGCATGTACACCTATATACACACAAGCAGTATCTATATCATCCTGGGGATGTATAATGTACAAGTTCATGTATAGAAGGATAGCAAGTAAGCAAGGAAATCACTTTCAGAAAAGATCTGCCAGACTTGGAAAATGGAATGAGATAGCATTTCAGGGTGAGAGAGCCTATCATTCATTTTTCCTTTTAGGAGATTTAAAAATGTTGTGTTTACCTCTGAAACATTCCATTTGGGGGGTGCAGCCAGAGATAGCTCCTTTTTCATAGACCTAGGAAATGCAGTCTGCCCTTTGATTCAGTGATGTCTATAGTATTGGTTGCATTCCAGTACAAGGTTGGTGAATCGGACGTGAGCGAGACAGAGGTGCTTCCTGTTCTCACAGACTTTCCAGAGTAGCCTGAGAGACGGATCCTTAAGACAAACAAATGCAATAGAGTTCGCTGTGTTCTCTAGCGAAGAAGAGGCTGCTGAGACTCCAAGCAGGCAGACCAATCTTGTTGGAAGCTGGGAGGGCTTCTGGGAGAAGTGGCATTTAAGCTGCGAGAAAAAGATGAGTCAGGGTTTCCCAGGGAAGGGACGGAGGGAAGATGGTCTTCCAGGGAGAAGGGGCTGCGTGTGAAAAGGCGATTGGGAACAAGTGGGTCGTAAAGCCCTTAGTCCCACAAGAAAATAAGCCTTCAGACCCTTATCAGCAGCTCTCCTCCTCTAGGTGATAGGAGTTCTCTGCACCAGAAACTAGTGGAATCAGATTTTCATGTAAGATGAAAAGTCAGCGCACGCATCCATCCTGGGTACTTCAGAGCCTTTATTTCAGCTATAAAATATTGTATTTGTGTTACTACAAAAAGGGAAGATATCGCCTAGATATATCCCACAAGACTAAAGTAGAAAAATAACTGGGATACAGGAAGATCAGAATTTATGTTTCACAAAAAGATTTAAAAATAAACAAGTCACGGCTGGTCCACGTTAGGGTCGCCATTATCTGCCTAGGGGTCATGCCTTCCCATCATAGGGCACAAATATCCCAGATTCTCTTCCCCTGAAGGATTGCTCCTTCTCTTAGCTCCCCCTTCTCTGTTAAGGTGAACCCTGGGAAGCAGTGTCTCTCCGCCAGCACTTAGGGAGCATCTGACTCCCCCCATGCAGCCCCTCGTGCACACTTGATCTTTACAGGGTTATTGCATTGCACTCAGTTCCTTCCTGTGCTCTCCAGGCCAAGTCCAGAAGGTGCTTCTTTTGATCCCCTTTTTAAGACTGAGATAAAAATATTCAAAATATTTTAAGAATATTCTGCAAGTTACATTTTGCTTAAGATAGAATTCTGACCACGAGGCAGGTCAAAAGAAACAGCACCTGTGCTTGGTGGAGAGGGTGCCTAAAAATGGCCAGCTGGTGGTCTCTGATTATGGTGTAGCTCCCCAGATGAGAATCTGGCCATCTTCTGACCCAGGGACATCATAGCACTTCTTACCTGGGTGGGAGGTAGGATTGTCCAATGGCACACGTAGGAGAATCCCTTTGGTATTTGGGGGACTGAGTCTGGAGCAAGGTCTTCATGAACCCAGCTTTGCCAGATCTCAACTAGGCATCTCAGCAGGTTGAAATGAGCCACTCAAAACAAAACAAAACAAAACAAAACAAAAAGTTTAGCAGAAAATAATGAGAGTAAAAATAATAATAAAGAGAATCAATATATTTTTTTTACTTCAAAGGAAAGTGAAAATGGAGTAGAATTCCTTTTTAGTTTATGAACTCGGGGTTCAGAATAGATTTTTATCTTCACTTTCACCTCTCCCTGACATACATGATGCAGATTTTAGGCCAGTATGGTTTGCTCTGGGTTCAGACCAGAATCACAATGACTCGATTCGTTGGGACTGTGTTAGACAGGTGGGTGGCATGTTCGAGTTCCTCCCGCCTGTGTTCTTTCCAGCACTGCGGTGACACCGACTGTTAGTGCCTATCGACAACAATGGTGCCACCAAGCCCTCCGTCGATAAATCACATCGGACTGTGGATTTCCTTTCCTTGCCAAGTGAGAGAATTGCCCCAGATAGAGCCGGAGTCCTAGTTTCCCTAATTACTTATTAAATGTATGGCACGGCTATGGATGCTAGAGCACTGGGCTTAGAGGTCAGGAAGAGAACATTCCTATGTGATTTTGGCTGACCCCTAGGTTTAAGATACGAATCACCAAGTCAGATAGATATTCATCTCAAAAACTCACTCCACTCCCTAAATTGCTCTATAGAAACTGGCAATGTAATATTCTACTTCATTCAAAGAACTGAATCCTTTTGATGGTGCTTGGTGGTACGAGAGGCCATGGAAACCCAATTGCTGGGCCACATAGGTAACTTTTTCGGCAGATTTCTGGGCTCCACTCTGGGATTCTGATCCGATAGATATGGGTCAGGGCTCAGGAATCTGAATGTTTAATATGCTCTCCAGTTCCTTCTGATGTACAACTAAGCATGGGACCCACTGGCTAAGAGTCAGAGCCATCAAATAGAGCGACCCCCTCCCCCAAATTCTGTCTTTTGCCTGTTGAAGAGCTATTATTTCAAAACTAATCGGCATGTATCTTTGAGTACCAAATGTGGCCATCCTACCAGTGATGTACAGAACTAAGTAGCATCCTTCTAAGCACGTAACCTTAGGTTAATCAAATAGTTCAGACCTACCCTAATCATGGACCCTCACTGTGGGAAATATGAAGGGTAATTCAGCCTAATCCCCCAAGTGAATAATTAATTTTTTTCTCTATCAGATAATTATCTAATCTAACTTGAAGACATCCACAGCTAGTTTCCTCTATGCATGAGCCCATCTTAATATTGGAAAGTTCTCTCTTAGTTAAAGCACTGGGTAACAGCTCTCTAAATACCCTGAGTTTTGGACATCCCTTTAGCAATCTAATGAGGATCTGAGAGTTAACTAATGACTAGCTGTGATTTGTAATGACGGTCTATTTTATTAGTAGGACAGACTGTCCTACTGCCCCAGCTAAGCTTAAAGCTAGCATTTTTCCTTTATGTAAAGATTACTGAACACAAAGAGGAGTCTTGGCACATTGCATTATTTCACCCAGTTTACACTGTGAAGACCAGAACGAGCTGGGCATATTTGCACTGGAATTGTTTCAAACGGTTGGTGTATATTTCTGAACAAGATGTACAAATATTTTTAGGGGTTTTAAAAATAATGTGTCATATTTTCTGTACTCTTCTTAGGAACAGTGTCAGTGAAGAAAAAGGATGGATTTTTGGCAATGCGATGTTTGGGGGGTTGTTTTTTGAGGCTGAAATATTAAACAAAATATGCCAGGGGTGCAGAAAAGGGTATATTTGTTATTGATCAATAAAAGTTCCCAGAGTGTTATTATAAATAACATTCTATTAAAGGAGCTTCTTTATTTTCTACCAGTTGATTTGATAAATGAATACCAGCATAAAGTCTTAGGACTTTACCATATGAATACACATTTCCCTTTTGGGTTAATAAAGTAGTCGGGAAAGTTGACAAATTCCGAAGCGTGTATATTATTTGTGGGGTCAGAGGGGAAGTATTAATACAAAAATGTTACTTGAACTGTTTGCATTATTAATCAATTGATGTTTATTTCTATTCATTTCATGGGATTATTTTGCTTATTAGATCAGAGTTTAAGATTTATTATAAAAAAAGGTCTTTCCTTTTTTTTAGGCTTCTAATTTTTATTTTTTGAGACATAAAGGCTGTAGAATTGACAAATTTGAATAACCCTAAAACTGCATGGAGAAGAGATGGTCTTAAAACCACACAGCATGACTCTGTAGGCAATGTTAGAAGATTCTGGCATTCATTGTTGAATTTTGTGCACATGTTTTCTTTTCTTTTCTTCTTAATTTGCATGTCAAGAAAGTGGTTCCCTTTTTTTTCCTCGTTATTTCATTTTCTTCTCTGTGAAGACACTGTACATTTATTTTGATCTCATTTTCTTTCCGTTAAATTTCTTTTCTTCTGTAGTGACATTTAGAAAGGTATTTCTGGTATCATTCTTTGAATTCTTCAGGGGTGACAGTTAACGGGTGACAGAAAACAAAAATCTTGTTCACATTTGTCGCTTACTTATTGCACATTTTAGTACTCTTATAATTTCTCTAATTTGCATGTTACAGAACTGAAGCCAGGACAAGAAATAGAAATTAAAGCGAGAGAACGTTCCACAGTGGTCGTTGACTGAAAATAATAATCTGCATGTTGTTTTCCCTTCTCCCTCCTGCATGCAGGGATTTGGTTTCGTAACTTTCGAAAATAGTGCCGATGCGGACAGGGCGAGGGAGAAATTACACGGCACCGTGGTAGAGGGCCGTAAAATCGAGGTGCATGTCCAAAATATTTTCCTTTTCATCTTTTTGATAAGTGTCTGCTTCATGCTCATTTGTTGTTTCAGATGCATCATTGTGTCTTGTATGTGACCCTACTCCCTTCTCATTGTTTATATATATATATATTTATATATTTATATATAAAAAGGAAAACTGGCCTTACTTTTTTTAAAATTTCCTTTATTATGTTACTCTTATTACTGCTGAAAGGTGGATGGCAAAAGTGAGACAAAAGAAAGGTTAATCTGAAAGGGTTTTTTAAATTATTTTATTTTTCATGTCTTATAACCATTGGGTGCAGTAGATTCCAAGCAGTGGAGAGAGTGTTGCCAAACAAAACAAAATACAGAGCAGTTTCTTTTTTTTTTTTCCTTTTCTTTTTCTTTCCACTACAGGGTTGATGAGGGATCCACAGTGGTGTGCAAATTAAGCCAAATTGTGAAAGAAATGGCATTCGAGAGAATGATTGTTTGGGAAAAAAAAAAAAAAAAAAGAGAGGTTTTTGTCATGAAACCTTTCTTTTTTTTTTTGTTTTTTTAAGAAGCCAGTTTGAACTTTATATTCTGTTGATCACAAAGTGAATAACCAAACAGGATTTCCTGTTCAATATCTGGCCCTTCTTCATGGAAAAAAATAAACGCTAAAATTCCGATACTCAGAATCTGCTCTTTCTACCACTGACTCTCCCTCAAAATGACCACAGGGTCGTATTTGTTAAAACTTAAAAAAAAAAAAGAAAAAATACCAGTTAAAAATGCTTTAGTCTTTGGAGTAAGATGTTGCATATTTTGCCTTTCATTTCCTCCCACCCTCGACGATAACCCTTAGGCCCCTCACCAAACTCTCAGTAACCATGGTAACTGTATACAAACCCATGCTGGCGATGGTGGTGAATGGTAAGTGGTGAAATCCATCTGCCGTTTCACGTATTTAGTGCTGATATATCTCTATACATATATATACCACGTGAATTTTTTTGACTTGTTGTATTAAGTTTTCTTGATGCTCTATTTTTTTGGATATTGGTACGCCTGTAACTGAGTGTACGTTCTAAGCTAGCCTGGGAGGCACTGACTGGATTGAGATATGACCAGTGCACATCTTACTCAGATCGTTAACTCCATATTGTGTTAAACAATGCACCCTCTCTTTTATCCTTTTGTTAGCTGTGACTTAAAGCTTGAATGATTTTGTTAATTCTTGCGATGTAAAAGGCTCTTGTTCCAAGTGTTGAATGCTAGATGTTGCTTCCCGATGGTTCTTCCCTCTTAAAGTGTTGCATACGGCTAAAACTTGTTTGTCCTTTTTTTGACATTTATGTTCCCTTGTACCTTGTCTCTCCCCTCTTCTATTCCACTGCATGTTCCTTCATATGAACCTTATTTTATGTTTAAAAACTATTTATTGTTTCTGTGTTACCATGGAGTACACGCATGCTTTTCAGTCTTCAATTATGCAGTTCCTTTTAATTTGCTTTTACTGTCTCCGTATTAAACTTTTAAATGATATGACATTGCTTTATTGAAATGATTTGTTAAGTTAAAATGGTTATGAAGTAAATGTAATTATAAAAATGTATGATTTTGTTATGCACCTACTGCCTTTTATAAATTAAAATGCATTTTAGTTTTTGGTGTTTTTTTTTTTTTAATAAGTAATCACAGTCATAATGCATGCAACTAATTGAACTGTGGACTGGCCCTGGAATATGTGCTTATTTGAGTTTTCTATGTACATAGGTAAATAATGCCACAGCACGTGTAATGACAAATAAAAAGACTGTCAACCCTTATACAAATGGTAAGTAGAGATTGGCCTTTTACAAGAAATTGTCTCTACCTCAGAATCTATTAAGTAATTTAACTGGGGAATCTGTTTCAACAAGCCATATTTGCCTCAGCATGGCTACTGTGTCCTTGCTGCTGACCTGCTACAGTGAACCACTTGAATCAATAAGATAAATTTCATGACAAAGGCAAATTTAGTTCTCGGGTTAAGAGTGCATGTCCTTCTTTCAGTCTCTCTATAATAACTCCCATGTGAGTGAGATACAGTACTTATTTGGGAATTACTTGGGTAATTTAATTTATTGTTATTAGAGTTAGTTGAAGGAGGATGGAAGTTTTGTTTGTTTCTTTTTTCATCACCACCTCCTCACTGATCACTAATCATCCCCAGAAGTGGGACTGCAGAATTTGGTTCTGGCTTTGAATCTTCTGTGGAGCTATTAGGCTTTTCAAGTGCCTTAGAGAGTCCCTCATGACCAGTTCCATAGTGAGAACTGGTTGCCCACCAGTGGCATTTGGAGGCAGGTGAGGGTGTTGCTGTGTATTGCAGACCCCTTCAGGACAAGGCATTTCTGCCCTTGCTCTAGAAGAAGACATCTCAAGACGCTTCATAATAAGGATTTAATATGTATGAAGAATTATTTAAAATGTTTACACATTTTGATTCTTTAATCCTCAGAAAAAATGTCTCTTAAGATATATGGGGGGAGGGAGGCTGCTGATATGCTAATCCCATACTTAATTGTACCAGAATTAGAAAGAATGTAATGTAGTAAGTTAAAGTTAGAGCTTAGTGGAATATTAGAGTCATTAAAATGTGTAGGATGAAGACTACAAAGGGCCTCATAATGAATGAAAAATTTTAAAATAAGAAGATTATATGTATAGCATGATTTGAATTAAGGTAGGCATTACACCAAAATGTTAATGGTTGAGTTGAATTGTGAGACTGGAATATATTTTTTGTTTCATAGATTTAAAAAAAATAACAATTTTATTACAGTCTTAAGGAAAAATTTATGGAATTTTCCATTTTTAACATTTTAATTACACATGAAACATGGAAATACAGACATTAAAAAAGGAAAAGAAAGAAAGAGAGAGAGGGAGAGAGAAGAAGGAAGGGAGGAAGGAAGGAGGGAAGGAAGGAAGGAAGGAAGGAGGGAAGGAAAAAGGGGGGGAAGAAAAGGCTAAAATATATTTTGAATGACACTACTGCCACCTTGGTTTCCCAGCTACCTCCTCAGAAGGTACTACTACAGATTATTGTCTATACCTTTATTTTGCACTTTCTTGTATATATATGTAGTCAGTATATATTTATAACATTCACAGTAGTGTGTGCATGCTTTTTATATGAACATGGTGTACATATCATTTCTAATTGGCTTTTATAAGTCATATGGAGTTCTTTCAATGTTAATACATACAGACTACATTCATTCTTTTTAGTGGTTACATAATATTCCATAAAATGAATATATGGGTTTATTCCCACCTTACATACTGATTGACAATTTTTTTTTCTGTTATAAACAATACTACAAGCATTTGGTAGTTTTGTTTTTGTTTTTCTTCTTACTTGTGCAAATGGCTACCAATTAGGCTAAGCCAGTTTGTTCTTATTTTTAAAAGGGGCAAAATTAAACAGAAATATACCCTCAATATAATAGGAGTCTAAGGAGAAAGACCAGAAGAATTATTTATTCTGCTGACCCATTTTCCCAGCTCCAACAACCCAAGACATAACCTTAAATGGTATAAAAACTTTTTTCAACAGACTTTGAATGCCCAGTGATAAAATGAAGCAAACCACTGAGTTACATGTCATGAAAACTTTCTACTTGGGTAAAAATGATAGCTCTGCAACTTGCTCTTGCAAGCTAGTACACAATGACACCAACATGACTACTGGGCACTTTCTTTAATTATGAAGTAGCAACTGTGTGTGCGTGTGCGTGTGAGTGTGTGTGTGTGTGTGTTTGCACCACGCATGCTTTCATGCATATGCATAGATGTTCACGTCTGCTGCTTATGTGAGAAAATAAAGCAAGGGAAGCCAAATATTATTCCTTAAGCCATATGTAGGCATATTTATTTTAAAGAAAGTGCTATTGATTAATGACATACCCAGGGGCTGAAAACTGGACCTGTGGGCCTTGGAGACACAATTCAAAGCCTATTTATTAATAGCCAACATCTCTGGAACACTGAGTGTATGGCATTACGTTAAGCATTTTAGATGCACTGGGTCCACATGAAGTCCTATAAAGAAGACATAGTTTTCCTGGGGTAAAGCTGTAAAATTTGAGGCTAGAGGAGATGGAGTGATTAGTGAAGCCTTTTTCTTTTATTATGAAATAACAAAATCTTGTGGCCATGCCCATGTGTTATGAGTGCATTGCTTTCCCCTGTCATCTTACAGAATTGCACTCAAGCAACCGGCTACAGGAACAGAAAGATTATTAAATGTGCATCCCCCAATTCCCAGTTTGGTATGTTGGCATAAACATCCCACATCCCATTCCGGGGAACCATGCATTCTTAGTTTCCAGAAATAAGTCATATGGGTCTCTAATCTGTGTACCCAAAAGGGGGTACTCAGGGGCTTATCCTGTCACATGGACTGAAGATGGTACCTAAGGGGTAGATGGGCAGTCGCAGTAGAACTGACTTAAAAAAAAAAGGCAGATCCTAACTACATAAAGATGATTGGCTTCTATAGAGGAGATGGTGGAGAATTTTGGCATTCAAGAAAAGTAGTTTTCTAAGCTTTTTCAATCCTTAATTCATGAGTACCATCACTACAAGTAAAATTTCCCATAAAATGCAATCCAACATAACTGAAAAGATATGGGGCCCTCTCAGATCCTTAACAAGCATGACTGTGTTAATAGAGGATATTATCAGTACCAAAAAGAAAAAAAAAAAAAGAAAGAAAGAAAAAAGAAAGTGGTAGCTATGTGAGATGATGGATATGTTAATTAGCTGGATTGTGGCAAAAATTTTACAATATATATCAAATCAACAAATGGTACACCTTCAATCCTTCAATACAGACAAATTTAGTTATCAGTTATACCTCAATAAAGCTGGGGGAAAAAAGAGAAGTGAGGACAAATAAAGCCACATGGAAATGAGAAAACTGATTGATGAGATTCATTCATTAGCTACCTCATTCATTCTCACAAACCATCAAACTTAGGCTTCAGCAAAATTATGCATTACTAGAGTCATCAAATTTTGAGATCACCTTCACATGGAAAAATATAACTCTCCATGCCAGCATCACATTCATGCACTCCTTCTGTCTTGTCAGTCATCCAACAAAACTTTAAGCAACTGCAAAGTTCCTGATGATGAATAGGACAGGACCCTAACCGTGATAAGACACGAGGTTAGGAGGCTCTGCTATAGAGGACCAAAGTTAATGAAATCGTGGAGGATGTGGATTCCGTTTCCCAGGACATTTGAACTTGGCAATAAGAGAAGACTGTAGAATGACATATAGGGATCTGGAAACCCGCCCCATCAGAAAGCGCCACAAAGAGGGAATTGGGTGGGCTACTTCTGTATTGCTGATTTTTCCTGAGGACACCAACCCACAGAGAAGAGTTAAGCTTTACTGAGCTCATTGGAGATCGAATGTTTCCTCTGTAAAACGAGTTGAGAATCAGATTCTCAGGAACTTCTTCGATGTTGGAGAAGCATGGGTGTTGGATGTAGCTCTTTTATTTTCTCCGAGATCTTAGGAAGGATGAAAACGAGACAAAAAGACCCAAGACTATATGGAGAAGTAGACTTGGCATCATACCTGCCTTTCACTGGCTATTGAACTGCAGGCAGGCTGTTGAAACCCTCCACATAACAGCTTTCCCAAGTGGGACCTGAGAAATGGGACCTACTATATTGGGTATTTGTGATTATTATGGGAGATAAAATACTCAAAACAGTGGCAGGGGTACAAAGTCCCCTAAAAATTTAATTACACAATAATCTCAATAATAAGTAGCCATCCTGTTCTTTTTTTTTTTTTTTTTTCCTGTAGATAGTAAGCTGAGTTTCCTGTTAGACATACTAACTTAAGGATCAAACATTCAGATGCTAACAGAAGCTGGCCAGGTCAGATAAATAAGCAAGCAGAGAGGGTCTGAGAAACTTGTGGCCTTTTGGGACTCTCCTTCATTTTCATACTGGGAAAAGCAAAGTATGTCTCTTCTAGAAGAAAAAAACAGCACAGGGTAACAATAAAAGATTGCTGACCTTTGGCCTCCAAGCCCAGCATGTAATAGGGAGTAGACAAACTAGGGGGTTAAGTGGGGTGGTCCCTCGTCACCCCCAGCAAATTGGTCCATGGGGGATTCTTAATGTAAAGTTGCTCTTTCTGCTCATGTTTGAAGAGAAACAGAAATCCTGTATAGATGGAATTTAAATGTGTGTGACAATAAATGTGTGTTGCAAAAAAAAAAAGTTACTGAGTGAACCAGATGCAATGTGCAACTGACTTTTCATTTTGGGCATTGCCGTCTGCACCATTTCAAATACAAGATCCCTGGCATCCTCAGGTCATGTCTTTAGAAAACCTTGGTATGCAGTTTTGGAAACCCCGGACATTTTTTTTTTTTTAACATCTTTATTGGAGTAAAATTGCTTTTCAATGTTGTGTTAGTTTCTGTATAACAAAGTGAATCAGCTATATGCATAGGTATATCCCCATATCCCCTCCCTCTTGCGTCTCCCTCCTACCCTCCTTATCCCACCCCTCTACGTGGTCGCAAAGCACTGAGCTGATCTCCCTGTGCTATGCAGCTGCTTCCCACTAGCTATCTATTTTACATTTGGTAGTGTATATATGTCAGTGTTACTCTCTCACTTCGTCCCAGTTTACCCTTCCCCCTCCCCGTGTCCTCAAGTCCATTCTCTACGTCTGTGTCTTTATTCCTGTCCTGCCCCTATGTTCATCAGAACCTTTTTTTTTTTTAGATTCCATATATATGTGTTAGCATACGGTATTTGTTTTTCTCTTTCTGATTACTGCACTCTGTATGACAGACTCTAGGTCCATCCACCTCATTACTCAATTTCGTTTCTTTTTATGGCTGAGTAATATTCCATTGTATATATGTGCCACATCTTCTTTATCCATTCATCAGTCTTTGGGCACTTAGGTTGCTGCCATGTCCTGGCTATTGTAAATAGTGCTACAATGAACATTGTGGTACATGACTCTTTTTGAATTATGGAAACCCCGGACATTTAAGGGTGATTTCTTCAATGTGTTTCTTTGATACCCAACTCCGCAAAGCCCTAGAGAAGGCACGTGCAGAGTTTTTTGTGTGCACATTCAGACCTGTCTTTTAACACCCAATACAGCTGTAGTTAACAGTGGGGACCTCGGCCAGTGTTTGTACAGAAGGCTGGCAGATGACCTTTGAGAAGCTAAATTTTAGGAGCAGAGCGCTGATTTGGACGCAGCCCCTTGGGGCCGGGCCGCAGAGGGGTCTCTCTGAACAGCTCCTGTGTGTGATATGGAGTGAGACCTCCGCATGTCTGGTCTCTGCTCCATTGCCTTGCTGTATGGGGGCCCTGGGAGCTGGGAGCGGTGGGCTTTGTCAGCTGTTCTCCCTTTGTTGTAAGCTTCATTGTTCAGTTTAATGTCCTTGATCAAAATCTCTGAATTTGCAAGGCCTGGGGACATACACAAACTGCCTGAGAAATTGAAACCGGGATCATTTTGTCCGTCTTCCTGACAATGCAGGCTCCTGTCTCCAGCAAGGTGATCCCAAGGGTCCCTTCCAGGTACTAGAAGGAGTCACAGGGACTAGGAGGTCATTTGCATGTGATTTGCATGCATTTGCATAAGCCTGCAAGATCCCTGTTAAGTCTGAGCAGAGGTGATTTTCAAGGGCTGGATTCTTATTGCCTTTCCCTTGAAGACAGTCACCCCTAACAGGGCCCTTTTTTATTAGGTGTACATAGGGAAGCAGGTCATTGACAGTAGGAAGGACATCCTAGCTAAAAAGGAATGAGTCCATTAAAAAAAAGCTCTTTATTCTTTCAGTTCCTTTAGAGCAAAACTAAGTAAATATATGGAGCACTGACTATTTACCAAACAGTTTTAGATGTTGGGAATTCACATCGGACAGCAGTCAGTCCCGCTCACTTCACCATTAATTTTAATGAAGGAGAACGTTTATAAAAACAATTAAGAACAAGCAACGAAAGAAAGAAGATAAATCCAGGCAGTGTTAACCGCTATGCAGAAAACAAAACTGGGAATTGAATCAGGGGACAGCCGTAAGAGTAGGGAAGGAAGAGGCATTAAACAGCCTGCCCTGGGGAGACATTGGAGACCTAAATAATATCAGGTCAACTTTTGAGGAATGAGCAGAGTTCTCCAAGCAGAGCGAGTAGTGGATACAATCCAGAATGGTCTAGATTGGTCTAGAAGGATCTTGAGTTGTTTTGAAAAGATGAAAAAGGCCAGTGTCACCACAGTTTGGAGAAAAGGGAACACTGGTATAAAACAAATGGACTGGGGTTAGATTGTGTGGTCTTGTAGGTCAAGGTAAAGAATTTGTGTTCTAGGGCTTCCCTGGTGGCGCAGTGGTTGAGAATCCACCTGCCAAGGCAGGGGACACGGGTTCAATCCCTGGTCCGGGAAGATCCCACGTGCCATGGAGCAACTAAGCCTGCGAGCCGCAACTACTGAGCCCACATGCTGCAACTACTGAAGCCTGCATGCCTAGAGCCCATGCTCCGCAACAGGAGAGGCCACCACAATGAGAAGCCCGCGCACCTCAACGAAGAGTAGCCACTGCTCGCCGCAACTAGAGAGAGCCCACACGTAGCAACCAAGACCCAACACAGCCAAAAATAAATAAATTAAATAAATAAATTTTAAAAAAAAAGAATTAGTGTTCTAAGTGCAGCAGGAAGCTATTGAATTCTGAGTAGCAGGATGACATGTCTGATTTACTTTTAAAAATTGGTTTGGCCACTAGGAAAAGAGGAAGAGAAGATGGTGAGAGTTAGGACTTTGTTGCCATGGATTTGTCCAGCTAAGAAATAGAAATGTCTTGGGCTGGAATGGTGGCATTGGTGAGGGAGGGAAGTGGAGAGAGTGGAAACATCTTTTCAAAGTCTAACCAACAAGATTTTCTAATGGATGGTACATGGGATATGAGGGTAAGGGAAGCATCAAGGCATTATTTATCAAGAATTTTGCTTTGAGGAACCAAGTGGATGGAGATGCCATTTGCTGAAGGGGGGAAGACTTGGTGAGGAATCCGCTTCAGGGGAGGACGGAGATGAGAATTTGAGTTTTCGTGCCTGTGGTGTGGTTCAGAAAAGCCTTTGTTTTTCCTACAGTGGGAATAGAGCAGCCTTATTTAGGAGAAAAGTCCAGTGATAGGAAGAAGGGAAAACCTGCACTGATGTTCCCATGGCTACCTGAGCAGTCTCATTTCATTTTGCTGCTCACAGATCCCAGCTGACTTATTGTAGAGGAGACCTTATCAATTACCTCTCTCAATTAATACTTACGAATGTGAGATGGCATAGATCTTCTGAGGAGGGAGAGTATCATTTTGTTTCTATTTATGTTTATATTGAATGGAAATTTTCCATGGGAAGACTTGGTAAACTGGTAGATCATTGGTAGATAGTTAGAAAGTGGCATTAAGTAGCATGCCCTAAGAAGACATCAGGTCAGCTTTGTCAAGAGCTGAGAGATTGACTGATTAGTCAAAAGATAGATAGATAATAAAGAAAGAGAGAGAGATGATAGAGATGGATGGATGGATGGATGATAGATACAGATAGATAGAAAGATGATAGATAAATAGATACATAGATAGAGTTTTCTTAGCCCAAGGAAATGAGGAAGATAAAGGCAGATGAGAGAAACATGATTTCTAGACAGTCTTAGACACCTCTGAGAAATCTGTTTCTTTGAGAAAAATGAAAGACTGTTGGCCTAACTTACAATCTTTGATAGTTACATCAAAGATAATCAATGGATCCACATTCAGTGAATGGTGTGTCCCAGCCTCGTGTGCAAAAGGAATTATTTAAGGGAGTTAATAAGAATGCATAAAAGAAACAATGGTGTCAAAAAGACCCTGTCTCCACTACCAGTAAAAGGTAGGGGCATAAGCAGGCTGTAAGATGGAGGACAGAGGGAAGAAGAAGGGTAATAAATTCATAACTTAATTATTCACTTAATATGGCTCCATATAGATTTCTTTCACAAACTCTAGATTTCTGTGAAAAACTAGCAAGAGAAAATTAAATATGTCCAGATAACACTGAAGCTTTATTTGCAGTCAGTTTGCTCTATTTTCTCTTTGATTCCAAATGACTTAAAATGTGGACATGTCCTCAGAAATTGAGTATTTTCTTTTTTAGGAAGCAGTGAATTTCAGTTGGTCAAATTAAAGTCATTTTCCATATTTATAAAGCACATATTCTGAAATGATTGGGGTAATTTTTATTTTTATACCACTATAGGAATTTCTATAAGATAAGATGTGTTTAATATACGAGAGGAAGGTGACAATATGGAGTTTCAGAAGCCCCTGGGACAATACATCTCAGAGTTTCATGTCTCGTTCTCTGGGTCTAAAATTGCAGCCAGGAGTTTCCCATTAATATGCCTCCCGAGTAATCCAAGGATAACCCTTTGGAAAACCCTATCCTAAGATCATCCTGGGTGCGGTAAACCAGCTAGTTTATTCAAATTGGAACGGAAAGTTTCTAGAAACAAAACATTCTTGGAAAGTTCTAGGGAGTTCTTAGGTCCATCCAGGGGCCAATCTATTGCAATATTGTGCCTCTATCTTCCTGAGTGGATCAGTCGATTGTGGTCACCCTTCAGCTGTTCTTACAAGCTCGTCTCTTAGACCAGGCAATAGGATGGCACACCCTCTCCCTCTGGGAAGAGCTCAGAGGGTACTTGTCACAAATACCTTCTCTCACATCACAACTCTCACCATTGCCTTTTCTCAGGAGCATTTAGTAGAGGATCTCTGATGTCTGACCTTCACCTCAAAGACACGAGATTTCCCACACCTGTCTTCTGTCTTTTGGCAAGTCTATGATGGATGCTTTTATAAAGACTTACCAGCAGGAGCAGGAAATGATCACCAAACCCTAAAACATGATCATTTTTTGAGGTTGTTCCCGAAATAGTGCCCAGTGGGTGTGTAATGAGGGTAGCTTCTTGATTTGCAAATATTCTTGTTTGCTCTTTTCTTGAGTAAAAGTTTCTAAAGGGCCAGGATTCATTTTACAGAAAACGCACCATGCGGAACATTAGGGAAATTACAGGATTCTGTTACTCCTATATACAGGTTATTTGAAAGTTACCTTAGATATCACACGCTTATTAAGAATTTTTATGGTTCTTGAATTCTTTGAAATGTATTCCACACAATCTCTAGTGGATAAATGTCATTTTCCTTGGGATTTAAAAAGCACTTTGGAATTCTGTAGAGTCTCTGGGTCACAATTAGGAATGACAATTATCAGAATATGTTTCTGCAAAGAATTCTGTTCATGAGATCTTTGCGAACTTAATACAAAGGGATGTGATGGAATATCTAGCAGTGATCCATGAAAGAAGACCAAAAAATTTAAATCATTATAGGGGCTCTAGAAAATATTGATACGGGATGAAATGAATTATCACATCCTTCTCAAAAGGTTCATCTGTAGCTGGTCAATAGTTTCCATGCTATTAACTTGTATTGGCAGAAAATCAAAAAAGGGTATAAATCTATTTTTCCTACGTATAGTTTTCAGGTATTCTTTATGCCTGCCCAAACTATACATCCTCTAAATTTTAAAATTAAAAAAAATACACCAACCCATTTGACTTGTAGTTAATTTGCAATGATAGGAGTTGTTGAATCAAATGTGATGATAACATTTTTGTGTATTTGTTTTAAGGCTGGAAATTGAATCCAGTTGTGGGTGCAGTGTACAGTCCCGAATTCTATGCAGGTAAAGAGTTTTCTCTTTGCATGATGTCTTCTTGGTCTTTTCTAAATGTGCTTTGCCTGCCCATAAAGAATGGGTTTATAAAATAATCTGAACTGATAAATTCCTATCCTAGCAAGTTTTGAATGATTTTTTTTTTAAGGCAAAACCAAAAGTGTTTAAAAGCTTTTAAAAAATAAAGGGGAATCATGTAAGTTACATTGTGGCATAAGCATGGAGCCGCGGCTCCTTGTGACATTTCACACTGATTTTGCCTCAAAAAAAGCATTGAGACTTTGTTCAAGAGATTTGAACAAATGGACAGCTGCTCATGCCTGTTTTCTTTCAATGTGCCTGAACGTGTTTTTCAGCCGTACGTTTCCATTTGGAATTGCATTTTTTATTCCCTTGGCAAAGCAGAGAGTTGGCTTAATTATCCCAATAATGTGCCAGTGTTTTGGAATTGCAAAGAGAAGGATTATTTAGAAAACTAGGAAAGCTAAGTTGTCCTTCTTTTTCCATTAATCAATTTCCCTTAGCAATTCCCTTTCTCTCTGCTTTGCCTTCAAGGGTATATAGCTTTCTCCTCATCCCTTCCCAGCCACCCACCAACCGCCACTCAAATCCACTGTCCCAGAAAACTTGGTCATCAGATTTGGGGAGAGAGTAACCCAGAAGCAACAGAAACTGAGATTTTTTGCTCAGCATAGCCTGTTACTTCTGCCTGTTATTTCCCTGCTCATGAACAAGGTTGCATTGAACACCTGAGAACCTTGGTAGATTTGCCACATTGATGTTAAAAAGAAGTCTTGCTTTGATGTGGCCCTTGCTTTTTAATAAGGAGAAATCAATGACCCGTTGGTTTAGATCCACTCATTTTGTAATCTCTTGATGGTAAGTCACACCCCTTTCTTTGTCTCTTCTGAGATGCCCTACGTCAGTCATTTTCCCAAAACTAAACATTGACCCTAGTGGATGGCAAAGGAACATAGGAAACTTAGGCAGCTACTCTAGCACAAAAACCAACTTGATTTTAAAAGATGGTAAACCTTGGAAGGCCCAATGTGATAGCTGAGTTCTGGATTTTAAGTAGGCAATATTTGTAGTTGTTCTTCATGTGTGAATTTTATTACAAGCCTGGGTTACGACCAGGGATTCTAATAGTGAAGTAGTTGTGTTGACTCTTATTGGGGAGGCGAGACCTAGCTATAAGGCTTTCCATGGCTACGTGGTGGGATCCACTTCCTGAGGGGACACATAGAGTGAGGAACGTGGACGTTACTCTCAGGCAGCCCAGGATGGAATCCTGGTTTCTCTACTTGCCAGCTGTGTGATTCTAGGCGAGTTACTTAACCTCTCTGTGTCTCAGCGTCTTCATCTGTTACATGGGAGATGATAGTAGTCACAAACTCACAGGTATTTATAAGAATTACATGGGTTAATATCTGAAGAGTGTTTGGTGCATAGCAGCACCATATAAATGTCGAGGAAATAGAAATAAATAAGTTAATGTTCCACCTCTCTGCCATAAGGGGAAAGTTAACTGAGAGCTGATTCTGCTAAATTCTGAGTGTACCACTAGTCTAAAAGATTCTCTTTTAATTCATGAGAGGACTAGTCCTTCAGTGCTCAGCTTATCCATTCAGGGGGCACAGATATTGCTGGGATACATCTTTGTCCAAAGCTTCAGAGAAATGAACTCCCCGAAAAGGGCAACGAGGAAGTTGGAAAGCAGCTTCTGTGTATCTGCTGGCAGTGCTGGGTGAAATGGAGTCTCTGGAATAAAGAGGTGGCAGATTCTGCGTGTGTGTGTGTGTGTGTGTGTGTGTGTGTGTGTGTGTGTGTGTCCGTGTCTGTGCACGTGCCTACGTGCATGTTTTTTCTCCCCCAAAATAATGAGATCAAGAACAAGAAGCAGGAAACCATTCAATGAGGAGATAGGGTATGAATGTGCGAATTGTAACAGAGAGAGGAAAGTACATTTTTCCAGCCCCACGCAATGTAGTTGCTGGTCACCTTTGGCTCAAGCAACCAGGAAAACAACAAATATCTACTTTCCAATGATTTCAAACCTCTGTGCATATCTGTGGGTGTTTTAAGGGGCCATTAAGACATAAGAAACAATTCAGAATGACTTAAACGTACCAGAATAAATGAATCTGCATAACTTTTAGAACATTAGAGCAGCCATTCAAATGAGCCCTGGGCCCAGCCTCAAAAGTTAGATCATTGGACTGTGGGGAAAAAATAAGTTGTAATAAGTGTTACTCTTGATTGAGTACTTTTATGGTCAGACACTGTTCTAAGCACTTTACCTAAATTAATGTGTTTGAATCCTCATGGCAGTTTTCCAAATGTGGAAACTAAGGTACAAAGGGTTTGCATCACAGGGCTAAGATTTCACAGCTGGTAAAAAGCCGGCTAAAATCAAGAGCCTGTGTTCTTTGCAACCAGGTTACTTTGCTTTATATTTTATGAATGTTAAAAGTCATCGTTCTTATTGACTGTGCCCTCTGATAGTAGATTACGCTGCTGCTCTCTCCTAATCAGTCAAATTAAAGAAGAGAAGTAAGGTAATAATTTTGGATTATTCCAAATACCACAGTATTCAGACATATTAACTGCTTGTGCCAGGGGAAGCTTTCAGGAGCCCAGACAACCAAATAATTATTTCTATGAGCTGCTTCAGTAAATTTAAATCTAAAAAAAAAGGGGGGGGGGGGATAGGGGGGGCACGGAGAAGTAAACGTTACTTGAGAAATCTGAATATTTGTGTTTGGTGTTGCCAATATCTGGGCTCTCCTTGATAATCAGAGGCTTTCTCTTTTAGCCTGTATGTTGGTCTATGTAGGTAGACAGAGCTCATGATATTCAGAAATGTGGGGAAATGTGGCTACAGATCCAGCACTCCAGAACAATCAATTCCTTTGAAATACTTGGAGACCCATAAACACTGAGAATCCTGCTAGCTTAAATCTAAAATTTCAGGCACCTGCATCTGTGGAATGCATATATGCAAAATAGAGCTGTAGAATGTATTCATTTCCATAACCAGGTATAATGCCTCATGTTATCCATTTAAATACCCATGACTAAGAATCTAGGGGGCATTTTAAATTTCCCCAACTACAAACATAGTCTGGATTTATCTTGGAATTTTGAATGTGCCCCAGAGCTGAAATGAAGACCTTGTCATTGGTTTGCTGTGGGTATTTCACAGGTCAGTCCTGTATCTGCCTGACACAGAGAGCCAGCCTTATTTTATTAGTCATTTCTATATATAAGACTTTGTGTTAATGACAGAGATCACAATATTTCCGTAGTATAATTATTGATTTTCTGAAGCTTATGCAGAATTAACAACCCAGCCTCCAATTGTCTCTCAGAATGGGGCATGAAAAGTGCATACATTTTGTAAATTAAAATCAATATTTTCAATTTCTCCTAAAGGTAATTTTCCTAATTTAGTGGACTTTTCCCCTAACATTTATTTTCCCTTTAATTATAAAATGGCAGGTTATCGATTTTCATCTGTAACCTCTTGATGCCCGGAGTGCGTTTTTATTGCTCACGCAGGGTAGGGGAGGGGAGAGCAGTTATACCTCTTAATGAGAATCTTTAATTACTAGCTGAACAGTATTAATTTGCTTTGATAAATTATGACATGCAGTCTCCCTCACACACATTCCAAGAGAAGCATTTAGAAAGCTGTTATGAAAGGTCTTTCATTGGGGGTGGTTTTTCTGAACTCTCATCAAGTTATACCTGCAAGAACCCTTTTAAATGCGTATCCAATACCAGTTTCCAGAAGCAGATATACCTAAATCAGCATATTCCATGAACATACATAGATCTCCTCCAAAGACAAGTGGGTGTTTTCCTATAAAACTAAGCAGCAGCATTGATTATTTTTCCTAAACCTAATCATCTTCAGACTCCTTGAGGCTTATTCTCATGACAAATGATTGATAAGTCAATACAGAAAAATGCCCAGGTGAGTTTCAAAGACTAGCCAGCATCTACAGGCGTTCCATGTTAGAGTCAAAATAAAACTGAAGGCACTAAGTAGAAGTAAAATGTCTGCAAATATCTGTTCCCAGTAGCATTTCTCAAGTTATTTAGTGTAATTAAAAATAGAGTTTTTAGGAATCCCGCTGAGGAGGCCTCAGCAGGGATTCTTAGAGTTTCCCTGTCATTCTGAGAAGTCCCCTTTGCCATCTAATAAAAAGGTTTTTTAAAAAAAGTGATACTCTTAAGGGATAATCATGATAGCTAGCCAATGAAACTGCTGATTGAAAGCACCTTTAATCTTCATACGTGAGTAAAACAAAATAAAAATAAATAACAGAAGGCTATACACAATTGTCGACATGGTCCTGACAAATGGCAAATTCACCCCTTTCTCAGTTGCTGGTAAGATGGCTGCAAAGCTCACGCACACTGTATATCATATCTGCCAACTCATTTCTGTGATTAAATATTCCATCAGTGGGGCTATAAGGCAGCAAAGCTTAACAAGATTCATAAGATGCACCACTCGAACACACATAACTCACTTCCGTGGATGGGGAGCACCCCGCCTGCAAAGGAAAATTGGAATTGAGTTAAATTACTCCACGAGCTGTGATCAGTAGGGAAAGGAAAAAATCTTCCAATGCAATGCAGATCTAAGATAGAGTTAGGTCCTGATGACTAGAAACACACAATTAAACTCAAAAGGAGAGAGATGCAGAGTCAGTCGACTTGGAAAACTTGAAGATGACAATGAACAATAGTCTTGGTGACACTATTATTATTAGTGGGCTTTTGCGAGGGAGGAAAGGAGGGGGTCCTGAGTGGATCCTCCTTCTGAAAATAAACATTTCTGCTTTGTGGGGAGTGACACAAAATGGCGGGTACTAAAAGAAGGGCATACCTGTCTGCAAAGTCACACTTGAAAGGTGGCCAGGTCTTGAAACTAGGTTATCCTGGGGTTATAGGGAGGATCAGATAAAATAATGAGTGTAAAAGATCTTCACAGACTGTAAAGTAAGATAAAAATATAAGAGATTAGCGTGATCGCTGAAGTCACCTGGATTGATTGTGTCCATGTCGGCACAAGCCTGGCCACGGATCACATGACCTGATGCCAGGCTAGGTGATGAGAAAGTGGATTGGGATCTCAATATAAAGGTTAAAAATGAAGAGGATGGATGTAGTGCTCTGTGATTGCGTAGCTCCAAAGGGCAGGTGTATTTGACCCTGGATTACCCGGACAAAGGTATTGGTTTCCTATGGGCTCTTGGCCACTGTGAACCATGATTCATCTAAGAACTGGGTCAGAAGTAGGTAGATGTAGGTCTCCCTCCCCCCACTTCACTTTGTTGAGTCCATTACAGTTCAGAGAATGACCTTTAGCCACACTTTTGGATGGACTTCTTTCCAATTCCTTTCCTGCAATTTGGATACAAGAACATCTGAAAAAAGTAAAATTTGTCCAGAACCTGGGATAACGTGACATAAGTTGCTTTTCTTTTATTGGTCACAGCCCTAGACTTTGGATTGGGCTTGGGGTGATCTGCCAAAAGGCTGGGTACAAAGCACGCCCTGTTTTGGGTGACTGCCTTAGCATCCTGAAAGAGTATAAGGTGGGTTGGAAAGGTACCTGCCACCACCCAGAGCCCCTCCAAACAGCAAATATTCAGGTGTTCCTCATGGCTCTAAAGTCCCCCATATCCACCCAGAGGACCAGCCTCGCCTGGACTCAGAGCCAGGGCGGTGACGACCTGCTCCTTGAGAACAGTGACCTTTGGCTGGGTGATGTTTTGTGTAATTTACACATCTGCCAGATTCCAGTGCAGTGCACTTCAGTGAACTGGAACGGAAGGGTCCAGATTTAAGTCCCCAAGCAAAGGATTTTCAGCCTGAAAATGTTCCACTTCAAAGAGTTTATCTCGTACATCTGTTTACTTTTGCCTCCCCTTTTGGTTGCAATTCACTTTGCTTCTTCTCTCTCCTCCCTGCGTCTGTCTTAGTGGATTTCATTCCATCCCTGCCCACATTTGGCCTTAATTTTTATCTGCGTCCTTCCCTGTCCTACAGAGGGAATGCAGCTCAGCTTTGATGGAGCCTGTGGGGATCTTCGAATAGGATCAGCACTCGCTTATGTGCTGAAAACTGCATTTCCTAAATAAATGAGTCCCCATTCTATTGCATGGAAAGGCTATCAAGGAGAGCTTGCCCCAAAGCAGGGAGTGACAGGATGGTCCTTGTAGGAGAAGCCCCACCACTAGGCTGTGGAGGAAGATGAGGTTTGGGTATTTGGCTCTGGATGAATTTCACAGGGAAAGTTCTAGGTTGCTCTCGTCAATATACTCAGCAACTCAAAACATCAGCCAACTCTGGGCGCTTAATCTGTGCCAGGCACTGTGCTAAACTTTGCATCTCCTCCAATTCTAATAAAAATGTTATAGCATGATCTCCTTTATAGAAATTATGAAACCAAGGTTTTTGTGGAGAGTTTATCTCATTTGCTAAATCACAGAACTAGTTTGTGAAGAATCTGTATATTATATAAAGGTCTTTTTTCTAACCACAAAGCCCATATTTTTCACCACCTTGCGATGCAGCTTCCTCAGTAGTAGATGAGGGCACACCCTCTATGCCTTGCATTCATTAGGTCATAGAATATAATGATAATTAGTAAGAGTATCTTTGCATTTAATATTATTGGCTGCATGCCCAACCCTCATGATGGGATGTTTACATATGTTTACAGGGATTGCAACTTTGCAGGATGAGTGTCATTTTCTTCCTTTTGCAAATAAAGTAGAAATCCAGTGAAGTGGAGTTGCCCAAGTTTGCTTACTTCAAAGGTTAAAAAGCTGATTCAAACCCCTATCTTTGTATATCATATTACAAAGCCAATTCCTTTCCCTGCAAGTTACCTCCCATATGTTACTAAATGCAAGCTCCTGTGCCTGACACACAGTGAGGCCAAACAATACTGAAACGTCAGAGTTTGGAGCAGAGACAGGTTTATTGTATAAAGAACCATGTGAGGAGACAGGTGGCTCTTGCCCCCAAACCCGCAAACTCCTTGAAGGGTTTCAGCAAAGTATTTTTAAAGGCAAGGCGAAGGAGGGGCCAGGTTGGTTGTTGCACACTTCTTGGTGTCGGAATCCTTTGTGCACCTAGCTCAGGTCACGATGTTCCTATAAACCTCCAACAAAACAAATGTTATTCTCTGTTCTGCAACTTTCTTATCTCTATAAGAATGGAAAAGTGTTATACTCTTAAAGGTCAGAGCCTTGAGAATAGCTATCCTGTATATTTCAGGCTATAGGCAACATTCTTAACTCAAAGCAAAAGAATACAAAGGTTAAAGTAAAAGAAATAGATCTAATGTGGAGTCAGACTTGTTCTTCCCTATTACACAGACATGCTTTAGTTAATCCAGTATTTTGGATTGATGGTTCTTAACTGGGAGTGATTTTGCCTCCCAAAGAAATCAGGCAATTTCTGGAGACAATGTTCACGGTTACATCTGGGGAGAGGGGTGTTCACTACTGGCCTCTAGAGGGTGGGGCTAAGGATGCTGCAAAATATCCTACAGAGCCCCGGATGGCCCCCCACACAAAGAATGATCTGGCCTAAAATTCTCATAGTGCTGAGATTGAAAAACCCGGTCCTAATAGAAGCACATGAGTAAAGATGTGACATATGCACCAAATATCTTAAAAATTCTCATGCCCTGCTGATGGCTACTGTTAAAGATGTCCAAGCAGCTGTAGTTATTGATGGCAATCAAAGAATGAAAGAGAGACATTTGCCCAAATGTTTCCTCTTCTGGGCATTCCTTTGTGATTTTGACTCCAGAGGGAAAAGCATAGTTTGATTTTATGCTGCAGAGCTAGCTTGGTTAGACATACTCACAGGATGCAGAAAGGCTGATATACTCACAATTCCAATTTATTGCAACAAAAGGCTACAGACTGAAGATTGGCAAAGGGAAGGAGCACCTGGGAGGAAGCCCAGAAGAAACCAAGTGGGAGCTCCTGGGTGTGCTCTCTCCGGAGAGTCACAGGAAGTGCTTCGTTTTCCCAGCAAAGATGTGTGACAGCGCATGCAAAGTGTCGCCAGTCAGGGAAGCTCACCTGAGCCTTGGCGTCAAGTTTTTTTGGGGGAGTTGGTCATGTAGACCTGGAGCACCCATGACTGACCTCAACTACTCAAACTTTAGCCCAAAGAGCAAAAATAAATACTCACCATAAATCACATTGCTTCCATAAACAATCTTATCAAACTGGTACTGTGGGGCCCAAGGCCACAGGCATCCAAAAACAATCTCATGAGCTAGAATATTCCAAGGGCTCAGAACTCATCTCCCAGGAGCTGACCAGTCCTAAAGACAAGCCTCTGGGGGGAGATGCACAAGGTTTGAGCAGGCCGGGCCTGCTGAGTTAACCCCTTCCTGCCCAACATTAAAAAAAAGAAAATGGAGTTGGCAAGCTCAGAACATATCACAGCAGTGATCATGATGGAAGCGGTGAGGATGAGGATGGTGATATAAGACAAGACGTACTACTGTGTTTGCTGATTCTAGGAGAAAAGATGAAGCTGAATTTAGTTATGAAAGAGGAAGGAATGAGTGGCTTTTTCACTTAGAGCGGGGGTCTGCAAACTTTTTCAGTAAAGGGCCAATTAGTCAATACTTTCAGCTTTATGAGCCATATAGTCTCTGCCACAGCTACTCAGCTCTGCCCTTCTAGTGCAAAAGTAACCATAGATAATACATAAAGGAATAGGCATAGCTGTGTTCCAATAAAACTTTATTTAAAAACACAGACACTTACATTTCATGTAATTTTCATGTGTCATGAAATAGTCATCTTCCTCTCCCCACCAACCAGCTATGTACAACTGTGAAAGCCTTGGCCCCTACTTTGCTGACCCTGGCTGTAGATTCCAGATTTAATAAACACAAAGCTTATGCCCTGGGGAGGTGTTTTGGTTTTGGTTTTGGTTTTTTAGCATTGCATTTTGGTAGCAATTACACGATACTGCATGAACCCATGGTTAGCTGGCTGTCACTCAGTTGTATGATGTCCATCAAGGAAGGGCCAAAGAGAGAGGCTGTGTATGAATTCACACATACCACTGGCTTCCATTAATTCATCCTTTAGCTCAGAGTTATAGCACTGAGGACCTGGGAAGTGCCAGGCACTGTGGTAGGCTCTAGGGTAGCAGCCCTTCCCTCCAGAATTTGGCAGGGCAGTAAATGACGCACACAAATAAACTCAGGGTATAATAAATGATGATACCTCCTGGACCACTGGAAAATAACCACTCTCTCTGCATTAAAAGGGGTGCCATAATTTGGGTCTGGAAGGATAAGTTAGAGTTTGCCAGCCAAGAAGGCAGAGAGAAGATCATTGTAGGGGTAAATAAGGAGAAGTTTGGTAGCGACCAAAGGAGTTTCTCAACCTTATCTTCAGAATCCATTGAGAAAAGTTAAAACAGAATTAAAAATAAATACAAGTACTTGATGTTCATCTGAGATGGGAATTTCTAAGGCAAAATCAGTTTTCTCCAAAGACTGAGAAATAGACTGAGATCAGAAAGAACCTTCTAGAGAAAAGTTGCTAAAGACCTGATAATACCATAAAAAGGAATCTGGATTCTGGAATTTATCTGTTGAGTGGTTGACAACCATTGAAAGCTCTGATTAAATAAATGAAATAATAAAAAAAAAGTACTAAGAACACAGTGATGAATTAGGGCCCAGACCTACATTCGCAACAAATCGGAGTCTCATCATGAACAATATATGTGGGTTAAGCCCTGTAAGATGTAAGACCACATCGGTGACTGGCCACCAGTCCCAGAGACTGGGTTCTTGACAGACCCCAGGATTACCAACTGGTGCCCAACAACGAAAGCTATTATACAATGTGTCTCCTACTTTTGTCCAAAACTTTTCTGAGGAAAGCAAATTACCAGAGATTTTTTTAAATGAGGTGGGTTCATTTTTCTCTTTATGTTTTAACTTGAGTTGCCATTCTATCATAAACCATTTCGTTTTGAAGATTTCTTTGCTCTCCACTTTCAGCGTTCTTTTCAAAATTTATGGTTCACTGTTATTAGCCCAGCCAATTAAGTTGTTGTGTAAATAGAGACAAATTGGCCATAGTGTTTAATATACTTTATGTTAATTATATGTAAATACTCATTCTCCAAATATAAAACGAAGCTGTCCCCTTTTCTTTTAAAAAATGTAGTGTTGAAGAACCAACACACAAATCTCAAAATCCTAGTTAGATTAACTTCATTGATGACAGTTAATGCATTTCTAGAACTTCTATGGAACTGTTACAACCCATTACAGTGAAAATATTGGTTTATGAAAAATTAATAAAGCCAATGGAAAATGGAATCCAGCATCTGCATTAGCTATTAACACCAAAAGAATCAGCCAGAATTAATTATGCTGCATGCTACATTCTAATGAGTTTTTCATTAAACTGTATACCATTATGGAAACTAAACAAGGATTACTCAAAGAATAATGCCAACGGCTGTTATTTTTTTAGGGGATTAAATTAGTTAATGGGTTATACATTTAAAACTGACGCAGAGGTTAATCGATGTACACTCATCATTGTGTTAAACTCAGTATCATTTTAAAAACACGAACACCCCAATATCATTGATATTTCCTCTGGAAAAAGTATGAATCCGTTTGTATGTTTCTAGTGTTTGTTTGGTATACATGTGGTATTGTAGACACTGAAACCCTCTATATTAGTTCTCTGTCATTTTCGAAAACAATTTTCACCAGGTGAAATAGTCTACTTTCTTTCAGCCCATTGCTCTGTGTGTGTTTGTGTGTGTGTGTGTGTGTGTGTGAGAGAGAGAGATGTAGGAGGCATATTTAAATAAATGTACCTGATTATTCTTTGAGAGATTCAGAGTTGAAATATAGTATTTTCTACTCTCACCAAAAGAATAAGGTCAGGATTTTAAACCTAATCTAGGATAAGGAGGAAACTCAAGATGAATCTCTACAGCCATCCCACAAATATACCCAGATCCTCCTAAAATCCAGTTCTGTAATAGTAAGTGAAATATAAGAGGGGGCCACTAGGGAGGGCTTTCTGAAGGCTTTTTGGACTCTTGTAGCATCACAGAAGCTCTTGCCCCTGGAGGATGAGAGGCAGAGAGGGAGGAAGTCCATCTGGGTTCTTTGCAGAGACTTGTAAACTCCACTGTTTTCAGCCGAAGCACAGTTTGTAATTTTTTTTTCTCCCGAGCAGAGATTGCACACTAAAATATCTTTAGGAGGAGGTTGTGAGATCAGTAAGTGAAATGTGCAAATTGGAAGGGACATATCTCAATTAGAGCAAGAGTAGCTTCTCCCCATCACTTTGAGTGGCTCTGCCAGGCAGGAATACTAGCCCAAACCCATGTGACCCCGTCTCCTGATTCCTCAAGAGAAGCCAGACATCTGTCTTGTAACATTAAAACTCCCAAATTTAAATGTTCGCAATTATTTCCCAATCTTAAGATGTTTTCCATTAATTCTATTATGTTTAGCATTATGTACAGTACATTAGTTAGCAATTGGCTACTCCTTTCTTTTTTTTTTTTTTTAAATTTTATTTATTTATTTATTTATTTTTGGCTGTGTTGGGTCTTCGTTTCTGTGCAAGGGCCTTCTCTAGTTGCGGCAAGTGGGGGCCACTCTTCATCGCGGTGCACGGGCCTCTCACTATCGCGGCCTCTCTTGTTGCGGAGCACAGGCTCCAGACGCGCAGGCTCAGTAGTTGTGGCTCATGGGCCTAGTTGCTCCGCGGCATGTGGGATCTTCCCAGACAAGGGCTCGAACCTGTGTCCCCTGCATTGGCAGGCAGATTCTCAAGCACTGCGCCACCAGGGAAGCCCGGCTACTCCTTTCTTTAAAAAATAAAGACAAAAACAAAAACAAGAGAACAAAAAAAGTCCCCAACGGGCCATATTTTGAGATTCCAAATAATAATAATAATTACTATTTCCATTATTACTATTACTGAGATCACTTATTGATTACCTACTATTTTCCAAACGCTTTCATGTAATAGTTTTAATCCTTACAACAATACTTAATGAAACTGATAGTTTTGTCCCTATTTTACAGATGTGAAAACCGAGGCTCAAGGATATTAAATGATGAGGTCAAGAAAACTTAGCGAGTCTAGCAAAAACTAAGTTTAAAAGTTTCCAAAGCCCATGCTTTTCCAACTACACTATCTGAGCTTAAGGGTTCACTATTTCTCTTCCGTGTTTCCTTCCCCCATGTCTTATTTCTATCTTGCAAATGGGATTTTTCTTATCTACAGAAGATACATCCTGCCCAGAGGCTTCCTTGGTTGGATTTAAAACCCTATTGCAGATTCTTAAAGGTGATCAGGAGCTTGTGGCTAACATCTTTAGCCTGACAGAGTCAGGTGTTTTCAGCCAGAAGATGACTGCAGAATCTTTAGACACGGTTTTGTTGGAAAGGCGTTGGTGGATATTTACCATTCCAAGGTTGGAGGGGATGTTTCATCAACTCAGGACCAAGTATCACCATTGATAGGCTTCATGAGACAGTCTGAGCTTTGGAGTCGTGCAGAGCTAGCTCAGATTTCAGTTTTGTCTCATAGTTTTGTCTCTCTCAGCTTTAGTTTCCTTGTGGATTTAATAAGAAAAACAGTTATAGTGCTTGTAGAACATACTTGGTCCAGAACCAGAAACTCAATGGCATCTTAATTGTCAGTCTTATTAATATCACCAGTACTGAAGATTGTTTATATAGTCCCTACATAGGTATTTTACTGTTGTTGTTGGTGGCCCTGGAATCCCTTGGGAGCTTATTAGAAATGTAGACTTTCAGGCCCCACCCCAAACCTGCTAGATCATAATCTACATTTTAAAAGGGTCCCCACCCATTGATTCAATTCATATTAGCATTTGAGAAGCAAAGCTCTAGGATGGCCCTTATCTATATATTGACACCCATGACCCAGAAGGCCAAATGCCTTAGGAAATAAAATTTATTTGCATTGTTTTTGTTGTAACTGAATTACTATCCTTCCACAAATACCTTATGGGACCGTATTTCTTCTTGTTCCATTGTCTTAAACCACAATGAATTAAAAAGAAATTTGGGACAAGTATTGAAAAAACATGTCTTCAAATTGTTTTTGGATGTTTGTTTTTAAACAAAACTGAAATAAAATTAAATTTTTGACAAAATATTGATAAAATGATACCCTCTGAAATTTTTAGTGACAGTTTCCTTGGGGGGGGGGGGGGCTAATGCTCTCCTGAGAGATAATTAGTAGTCGTATTGTTCCAAACAGAAAGTAGACATTAGAACAAGGGTCCCCAAATGTATTCTGTAAGGTTCCAGGTAGCAAATCTTTTAGTCTTTGAGGGCCATGCGTTCTCTGTTGCAATTACTGAGCTCTGTTGTTGTAGCATAAAGCAGCCATAAATAATATGCAAGTGAATGAGTGTGGCTGTGTTCCAATAAAACTTTATTGATAGATACTAAAATTTGAATTTTATATAATTTTCACTTGTCACCAAATATTATTCTTCTATTGATTTTTTTTTTCCCTCAACCATATAAAAATGTAATCATTCTTAACTCATGGCCATACAAAAATGTGGTAGGCCGGATTTCACCAGAAGACTGTAGTTTGCCTGCACCTGATTTAGAAGATTAGCCTTAAGTCCATGGGTCCAGGAATCTAGTTGGTTTATTTTGCATTCAGCACCACAATATTTCTGTCTGTGTGATCTTGGGCAAGATCCTTAAACTCTCTCTGTCTCAGTACCCTCATCCATTAAGTGGATATAATAGTAGTACCTCTCTTATAGGGTTAAGAGTAGGGGACGATCCAAATTAAACATGGAGAGGGTTTGCGGGGCACTAGCAGGTCTTCAGTAAGCAATTTTTGGAACTGTCACTGTAACATTTGAGGATCCGATATATTTATTATCATATTGAGTCAATCGACTATTTTCTGTAAAAGCCTCTATTAGCCTAAATTTGGAGGCAGGAGCTTAAGATAACAGTCGAGTCATTACATTTTTTAAACACTAAAGAATCAAGGAGAAAGTTGTACAGAGATCTGACATACCGTCCTTGCAACTTTTTTTCTGCAATTACGTCAAAATAAAACGTGGAAAGAAAAAAAAGTGATGTGTTTCTTTCTAAATAGGAAAATCAAAACTCACCAAATAAACTGGAAAGAAGGATTATTTACACTATAGACAGATTCACTCCAGGGCTCCTTTAAATATGGAAATCCCCTGGCGCAATTAAAACATGATTTGATTTATAAGAATTAAATATACATGCAATATTTTCTGCAGCCTCTGTGCCTAAATGGAAATACCTCTGTACTTAAAATGCTCCCATAACCCTTCAGAGAAGCTCAGCTTTCAGGCATGTATAAAAGCTTTAGGTATTAGCTGTGAAAATATTCTTACATGGATTAGCTCAATGCTAGTCTGTTCAAAACTGCGTAACTGTAAAAGCCAGAATCGTCAGGCTTTGGATGAATTTGTCAGTTGGAAGCAGTAACCTCCATTGGCAGGGACCACATGGCAACCTCCCAGGTCTCTAAGTAGAACAGAAGTTTGATGCTTATATGATACTTCATAGGGGACCCTCGCAATAGCTCCTCATTAATCCTCAAGACAGGGTTCATGATAAGGTAAGACTACCACAACAAAGTACCATAGACTGTGTGTCTTCAACAACAGAAATTTATTTTCTCACAGTTATGGAGGCTAGAAGTCTGAGATTAAGGAGTTGGCAGGGTTGATTTCTTCTGAGACCTTTCTCCTTGACTTGTAGACGGCCATCTTCTCCTTTTGTCTTCACACGGTCCTCCCTCTGTGTCTGTGTCCTAATTTCCTTTTCTTATGAGGACATCAGTTATAGGAATTAGGTTCTACCCTAATTTTACCTTAATTACCTCTTTAAAGATGCTATCTCCAAACACAGTCACGTCCTAAGGTACTGGGTGTAGGACTTCAATGTATGAATTTTGAGGGAACACCACTCAGCCCATACAGTAGAGCAGGAGTGCCGTTATGTCTTCTTCTGGATGGAAAACCAAGGGTGACCTCTCTAGGATTATGTGATTAGTGTTTTGTATGCCTTCTTCCCCAGCCTGCCTCCAGAGACTTTGACAGAATAGCTTGGACTAGAAGTGAGGTACGCTTTTTCGTTTGAAATGCTCCAAAGTAAAGGCAAAATTGGTCAAAGGACAAAAGGGGAAAGATCAAAAGTAAATAAATTCTACCTCTTTGCCCACAGAAGTAAACAGACCAGATATATTTCGCCATTTTCATTTTTCTTCTAAATATGTGATGACCTAAGGCCTGGTTTACTCTGAGTGCATCTTCGGAGCAGCAGAATCACCCGGGTTGCTGATGGAAATGCAGATTTCCCACCCGCTGAGTCACACTTTTCAGGGCTGTGGCCTGGGAGGGTACACCACTTCAGATTCTCCCAGGTGGTTCTTAAACTCTGGAGGCTTTGAAAACCTCTGATTTAAGGGTGGAAAGAACTCAGGGCATTGAGGTTTGGGGGACTGGCTCTTCTCCAGCGTTTCGCAAAGTATGGTCCCCAGACAACATGAGAACTTGTGAAAGATACAAGTTCCCAGACTCCAGCCCAGACCTATGGAATCAGAAACACTGGCAATGGGGCCCAGCATTCCGTGTCTAACCAACCCTCCAGGGGATTCTGGGGATGCAAGTGGTTGTGAGAACCCTGGGTGATACCACCTGCTTTCTTAAAGTCCTGCTCCCACAAGAAAGAAGTCAGCGGGTTTCTGTTTCAGTGAAGTCTCCTTTTCTCCCCAGCTCACAGTTTGTTTTTTCAACCATAATCAGTATTTTCCTACTTTTACTCTAATTAAAAATAAAAAACTTTAAAAATCATTCAGCAACCATAGAAGCAGGAAGGAGTCACTGAGAAAGTGAGCAAAGGTCAAGGAACACAGGTAGCTGGTTTCTCACCTGGAAGTTGCCTCTGATTGATGGGAAGGCTTTTCGTAAATGACATCGTCGTTCTGTGCCTCCTTTTTTTCCATCTATAAAAAAGCCTAATACTATCTGACCCTTCTTATTAGGGAGGGACCAATGCAGTGTAAATACTCTTCGGTAAATATTGAATAAAAGTTTCTTTTTTTATATGAAATCAAAATATTATTTCCAGTAGTGATGCCTATTACTTTGCAACATTTTCAGTTATGAGTTCAATACATCATAGAAAGAGGGAATAAATATTTTGCCAAAGTCATAATAGTCGCATCTGATAAAAATTGTTCCAAAATTACTTTTTTTAAAAAATAAATTTATTTATTTTATTTATTTACTTTTGGCCTCTGGTTCTTTGTTGCTGTGCGCAGCTTTCTCTAGTTGCAGCGAGCGGGGGCTACTCTTCATTGCGGTGCGCGGGCTTCTCATTGCGGTGGCTTCTCTTGTTGCGGAGCATGGGCTGTAGGCGCGCGGGCTTCCGTAGTTGTGGCACGCAGGCTCAGTAGTTGTGGTTCGCAGGCTCAGTAGTTATGGCGTGCAGGCTTCAGTAGTTGTGGTACACGGGCTCAGTAGTTGTGGCTCGCAGGCTCTAGAGCGCAGGCTCAGTAGTTGTGGCGCACGGGCTTTGTTGCTCCGCGGCATGTGGGATCTTCCTGGACCAGGGCTCGAACCCACGTCTCCTGCATTGGCAGGTGGATTCTTAACCACTGTGCCACCAGGGAAGCCCAAAATTACTTTTAAATTTTATTTTTCAAAAAAAAAAAAAAAAAAAAAAAAAAAAAAAAAAAAAAAAAAATTTTATTTTTCTCAGCAAGCAAAATAACTAACCGTGCTGTCTAAGGCTTGGGGTTGATATTCAGAATTATTTCTTTTTCTTCTTCTTGTGTATATAGTTGTTCCTGATCATATGAGTACTAAAAGAGTTGACCTTTTTTTTTTCTGAAGAGCATATGGGGTTCAGCAGGTGTACCCCAGATCACACAGTGGGCACACAGTAGGTCCCAATAGACGGCTGCTGAATGAATGAACTCATAGCCCCATCTTTCCCGAGCCGAGCACTGAAGACAGGAAGGCAGCTCTGTAATGGTCCCCTCTGGGACTTTTTCCCCTCAGCCCTCTTTCTAGAGTTACTAGGTATCAGGAGGGGGAAATTTCCCCCTCCAACCCTCTTGAGTGCTTGTGGTTGTTCTAATAATAAAATTGTCACAAGACAGATGAACAGGAGAAAAAGAAAAAGAAACAAATTTTAATACGTGTGCACAGAGGTCTCATAGAAATGGGACCTAAGAAGTGGCCAAAGCAGGCAGCTTTTATACTTTTTAGACAAAAAATGTGTGAGGAATTGACAGCACAAAGAAGCTTAGGCTTTGGATGCTGAATTAGTAAAGAGTCTAAACAGAGTTTGGTTTGAGCTTGGGGTAGTAAATTTAAAAAGTCACAAGATTTGTTGGTGCAGGCTTCTCGGCCCAGAATTCCCTCTCTCTGATGATAAGGGTGTCTTTCTACTTCCAGATGCTGGGAGGGCACCTTTCACGTGAGAGATTTATTTCCTGCTTTCAGGGAGGCAGAGAGAAGTTTCAGTATTCTTAAGTAACTTTAATTCAAACTAACCAGTATGCCATTGAGGCACATTTTGGGGTGGCACGCCCTGGATCCCATCATAGGACAAGTGACATCCGGAAAGCGGGACTCCAGCAATGATCTCTGTTTTCAAGTGACCCTGGACTAGCACCTCTTAGATGTCTGTGGAGACACAGGGACCATGGGACACACACGGACCTCACACGGCAGGTGCTCCTGAATTCCCATTGGCTCTTAGATGTTTTACAAAGTCTTGTTGTTGTTGTTTTTCTTTGGGTCTTTGTTTTTTGCATTTCAACAGAGATAAGAGCATCCTTCTCTAAATCTCCCAGCCCATCTTCATCTTGGAGCTAATGAAGCGAATCAGTCATTCCCAGTTGCTAGGCAATTGGAATGTTTCTTTGACTTTTTTTTTTTTTAATTTAGAAATTATAGGGAGGGCTTAGGCATTTCACTGGACTAGCGTGTAGCCCTGCCTATTTGGTGTTAAAATGGAAGGGCAACCGTTGCAAAACAGCCTTTCTTTTCTTCCTTTAACGTTCTAATTTTATTTCTTGAAAGTGTGATAGGGCCGCCTACCAGAATCCCTTCCCGTAGTTTCTCTCCTCAGTTGCTTCCTGCCTCTGAGCCTAGGTCCCTGGACCCATGGGCACAGGACAATGAGTAAGACATGATTCTCGACCTCTTGGAGTTCAGTGCATCCATGGGGAAGATACTCGTTAAATAGACCATTGCAACACCATCTAGAAAAGCAGAGGAGGGAAGCTGAACCTGGCCAGGTGGAGGCAAATAGACCCGGTCTCTAGGAGGAGGAGAAGACAGAGCCCAGTGGGAAGGGAGGGGAGTTATCTCAGGGGGGGAGGAAGGGCTTCCTGGGAGAGGACCACCCTGTGCCAAGGCCTGGAGGGGTGAAACCGCACCCTCGTTCCAGTTGGTTTGTGTCCAAGTTCTTCATGTAAGGGTTGGCAGCAGAGTAAAACAAAATGTAGAGAGTTTCCCCTTCCTGTCTGTGGTAGGAAACACCCCTGCTGGGCTTCTCCTTGCCCCTCCAGGGGCCAGGAATGGTCCTCTACCCAGTGGGGAGTCTGCAGGTGAGAAGGAAGAGTTGGGTTGCCCCATCTGAGGTATGGATCCTGGCTCACCCTCCCCCACTGGAGATGCCAAATCCAGCCTGAGAGCGGCCATCGGGACCCACATCTTGCCAGAATTTAGGATGCTGACGATCATGGCCCTCTGATTAGCAAGTGAGCGTGACAGGCTTTGGAAAAAGCTCTGATGATCCTGAGATCGTGGTCTGTCACATGGATCCCAGTGCCTGCAGCTGCAGATAGAGTCATCAACCTTCCAGGAAACGGATGGCCAGGCTTCCCAGGTTTCACTTAAACTGGATGAGTCAACCTTCAAAGAACCAGAAAAGAGGAGGAAACAAGTGTGAACTGTAGGCATGCAAATTCCCAGCTATAAACAAGGGACAGAAAGGTTGGTTGGGAAAAGCACTATTTTTAGCAAAGAAAATAGAAATGAAGAGGTCTTTAAAAACATAATAATTCAATCATATTCATTAATCCCTCTGAGGGCCAGGTATTTTGCTAGGAGCTGGGGATAAAAGGATGAGTATGATTTGGCTCTGATCCAGGGGGATTCTCAGTAGCTAAGACTGATATGTAAATAAAGAGTTGTAATACTGCGTATCAAAGGATCTACTAGGGAGATTTTTTTTTTTAAGTGTGATAGGAGCATAGAAGATGGAGTAATTAATTAACTCCTGGGGACTGGGAAGAGAGGAGGTGACACTTAATGCAGAAGGGTTGGGGGTAGGGGAGAACCACTTCTTTTATTTTCAGTTGAACCACATATAATTGCCAATGTCAACCCTATTTGACATAAGAAAGGTCAATTTCATATGGTTTAACCTAACAGTAAGAGCAGGAATAGGATAGAAGTTTCATCCCATCCACTGACACTGATCTAATGATAGTAACTGCCTAGAAACTGTGTTAAGAATGATCCTGAGGATTCCAGGCTAATGGGAAAGGACACTATTGAAATTGATGAATGGTTTCTCCTGGTTAAGGAATGGGTGGATACTGGTATAATTTGAACATAGTTGCCATCCTTAAATTCTAAGGAGGTTTATAAAGCAAAGGCACGGAAGTCTGAGAAATACAGGACGTTGCGATGGTTATAGACAGTTCATGGTTGTTGGAGTGTCTGTGTTGGGGGGCAGATCAAAGACTCAGTTTGGGAGACTCATTAGAAAGCTCAGTCCATGCTATATCACAAAGTGCCTCTTTAAAAAAAATTTTATTGGAGTATAGTTGATTTACAATGTTGTATTACTTTCTGCTGTATAGCAAAGTGATTCAGTTATACATATACATATATCCACTCTTTTTTAGATTCTTTTTCCATATAGTTTATCACAAAGTGCCTTGAATGACCTTGTCAACACTCCTCATACTGCTGTTTGTACCCTATTATCTAATTGACTGACTTTTTTAAACAAACACACATTACTGACCCCCACCCAAAAAACACATGGAGGTTACAGTGTTCTCTGCCGCTTTGGTTTTGTTTAATTCAAAGCTTTCTTGTAAGAAAAGGTCACAAAGTACTAACAGAACATACAATAAGTACTTTGCAAATTAAATTGGAGGATGTTTTCAGGTAAAATAAAAACCAAGTCCTGTGATGGTATGGATTTATTTTACAAAGGTCAAAATCATTGCATAAAGACTTTTTTTTTTTTTTTTTTTTACTACAAAGAGGGCATCCAAAGTTATTTCAGTCTATTTTCTCAGAATCCACAGCATAAGAAAATTAGGAAAGCATCATTATGCACTTCCAGGATTTCGTTTTCTAGAGAGAATCTGTGTTGTGTCCCAGTGGGATTCACTAAATTACAGAGCATAGTATTGAAAATTGACCCTAAGGTTTTTAACTGCACAATACTGAAATGCCTTTCTGGATATGTTTTTGCTACAATTATATTTTTCTTTGGAAACCTAGGCACCCCAAGAAACTTCAGATCTCATTTTTAAAGTGGTTTTTAACCAGGGAGCTTTCTCACAATCCGCTTGCCTGGGTCCCCTTCTCCCCAGAAGATTCTGATCTGGTAGCTTTCTGTATATCCTATAGAAATATTAGTTTCTTCTAAGATTTCTAGCACTGAGCACAAGCTTACAGGCAACCCCTGCAAAATCAGGAGCTTCCCTGATGAAGCAGAATAGAGGCTAGGACATGTCTTTTCTCGTAGGTATCCTGCCTCCTGTGGGTTGATTTCGGACCCTGTGCCCCATGATCTGGGTGTGTTTAGTTTGTTTGCTCTTAAACCCTATACTATGCCAGTTTCCTTCCAGAAGTGGAAAAAGCTACTGAATAGAAATTAGAACATGTGAAGTCTCCTCTTACACGTTGCAATAAATTATATTTAAATAAAGTAGAAAGAAGAAAGAACTATCAGTTTAGCAAAGGTTGATTGTGACTCAGGCCCATCCAGACTCTCAATATATTGACTATCAGAGAGGGTTAGTTAATTTCACTCTTCTATCCAGGCTTTTGTAGGAGGAGGAGAAAGGGGGGCTCTTCTCCAGCTATAAGCATGGCATAGCAGGTTAAATGTGAGAACAATTAGGGGGGATCCCTTCAGCTAGAACTTCTGTCCACGGGCTACTTCTCCTTGTCAAAGATTGGATGGAACTGGCCGACCTCGTGTTGTGGGAAGGGTGAGGTGACTTAGGGATTTTAACAAAGCCTTTGTTTTGCCTGGACATAATGTACAGAATCTAGAGAAACACAGGGAACACAGGGTAGAATTTGAGGAAACCTTTTCAGTCCTCCTCACGTGACTCCTCTATTTTGGCTCAATACCTGAAGGATGGTGGTCCTAGAGACCCCCTTTGGAACTGCATCTGGTTTTGAAGTTCAGAAAAGATTCCTGTCTCTTAATGCTATTGTATGGCAGCCCCTCTCTATTTGGCAAACCTCCCTCTCACTCTAGAGGTTCTAACTCCCCTTTGTTGACATTGGGAAAGATACCAAAGGATTGCAGAACCCCTCCCAAGGGGCAAGTCTCCAAGGATATAGGTGAGTTGACTGGAAGTCAGGGCGATTTCTCCCAGGAGATTGCTTCACAGCAGCTGTGATGACAGAAGAAAGCAGAAACAAATGGAGGCGGCTGACCTTGCCCAGCCAGGGAAGGGAACAGAAACCACAGGAGCCCCTTTCTATCATCAGTAACACGCTTACAAGTCCTCAAAGGTCTCTCTCATTCTTCTCAAACTCTTTGCGTTTGAGCTTCGCGGCAGCAGGAGAACAGAACTGATACCCTGAAGATTCTCTAACCTGGTCATCTTTGGAGTGGGTGTTATTCACAAGATGTCATAGATTGAGGCGCTATCTCAGGATTCCACCACTCTTCCCTGCTATCAAATTCCATGTTGCAAGGATAAGCCTGAGGCCCTTTGCTGTAAATCAGGGAGAGGAGGTCATCACTGCAGTGCAGTCGTGGTTCGCAGGCTTAGGAAGCAGCCTCTCCTGCTGGAAGGCAGAGAGCTTCAGGGAAGAAACTGGAAACGCAGAAGCCAAAAGTGGTCTCACCCGAGTCCAGTATGGGTCCAGGGTGGGTCCCAGGGATGGCCAAGTTGCTTTTATTTTTTCCCTGCCTTACTTCTGTTCTTCCTCTGAAGAACTGATTCAGAAAAACTAAAATGGGGGAGAGGAAAAGTTTTCTTTAAACATATCGATGCATGCGCTTACCATTTATTCAGTGATTATTACATGCCAGCCCCTGTGTTGGGCACCTCTCCAGTAATACGATTCATAACCCTTCCTGGTGATAGGTATATTCACCCCCCATTTTCCAGATGGGAATCCCGAGGCACAGAGAGGTACAGTGACTTATCAAGATCACACAGCTAAGTAATATCTGAGTCAAGCTTGTTGCCCAGTTCTCTGTGATATTTCTAAAGCTCCCTTTTGATTATGCCATGCTGCCTGCATTCCTGATCTGAAACCAGACCCCACTACCCAAACCCCATGTGCAAAAGAATGACATGTGTGTGGTGGGCTGGGCGGGTGGACTCCTACCAATCCCCTTTGGCTAAGGCAGGGGGCTTCCCTGGGTGTCCCCATCCTGCGCTCGGGCGTGTGGCTGTGTTTTCATTTCTCTGCCTTTCTCGTTTGCGTTGCCGTGATCTCCCAGGTGTAGCATGCCTGTCCCCCAACCAGATACCATCTCTCTCTCTCTCTTCCGTAGGCACCGTGCTGTTGTGCCAGGCAAACCAGGAGGGATCTTCCATGTACAGTGCCCCCAGCTCACTTGTATATACCTCCGCAAGTAAGCCCGCTCTCGTGGCTCTTTTTGTTTTGTGACATAAGTCTGAGTCCAATCACCTTCCCTGCCATGTAAGTTCTCTCCCACTCCCGCTGCACCACCCTCCCTTGCTGCTCTCTGTGAGGTGAAGCTGACTCTCATAAGCATGTCTCTGGTTTTCCCTGTTGCCTTAGCATCTAACCCCTCTGCTCGTGTCTGAATCCTCACTTCCCAGCTGTCCCAGCCATTCGTCGTTAGACCTTTGTCAGGATTGGGGCCAAAGGATGGGACGTGGGGCTTTGGGTTGGGGGCAGGGGGATGGGAGGTGGGGGGGACATAGTTCGTTGCCTGCCTTCTATCACAGCTTTGCAAATCGATACGAAAATAATTGAAATAAAATATGCAGGCCATCCAAGGGGCACCCTACCCTAGCAAAAGGTGCTTGGTTGGTGATCTTGGGCACAGTTTTCTCATTGTGGGAAATATTACTAGCCCATGGCCAGTGACTTGTTTGCAAGGCTGTATCATCCTTTGTGATTCCACTAAGGAGGAAGAAATAAAAGAAAAATGTGGTTCTCCCCCATTTAACTGGGGGGGGGGGGCGGAAATAATAATTAGAAAAGCACTTTAATAGATATAGCCATGAATTGCTAGGGGGAGGAGACCAAAAATAAATATGGAACAAAGATAACAGTGTTGGCCGGAAAAAATCAAGGATTTCTCTGCCTGGGATCGATCCTCTGGAGTGGAGAATGCCCCGCCCCCACCCCAATTCCCAGAGCAGGTTGCAGAATTACAAGTTCTAGCTGAGTCCACCGTGGTTCTCCAGCTGGTTTGCCCCTCCGCAAAGTCCCCTGGCACAGCCGAGACCTTACCCTCTATTTCATACAGTGCGTCTACACCCTGGAGAATCCCCATAACTGCCAAATGGGTTCTCATTGGGATTGGTGATCAAAAGTGAGTCCGGGGGCCAGAGGGAAGGTGGGCTGCTTCTGAGATCAGCTAGAGGAGGGGGCAGGTGGAGAGCAGAGGCAACGGCCTCAGGGTGATTAAGAGGATGAGAGACAAGAGGGGAATCTTCACCATGTACCAAGATCTAGCCTCTCAATTTCCAAAGACTGAGACAATTCAAACTCTTCGCTGCGGGGGCAAAGGTTAGAAGCAGTCACAGGGAAGCCAAAAGCATCATGGTTATGAGAAACCCGAGGGTCCCTGAAGTCATCGGGTCATGGGAGTAGCCAGTTGTTTCTCCCAAGCAGAGTGTAATCTTCAGCAGAAGCTTTGACATTCCTTAAATGCAAGGTATTTTTCCGTGTCCCCAAGACGCCAAAATCTAACCATACTGGCAAGAAATGGTCCTTTCTGAATTTATGAATGTTGTCCCATTTGGGCCAGTGTAAATTATTTGCATATGTCTCCTAGAACTAGAAAGCTACTGCACATTTTCACAGGCTCAACCTTGTTTAATCCTCAAAATCTGCACCAGGTAGGTATTATAATGTTTGCTTTACAGCTGAGGAAATGGAGGGCAATGAGAAGTGGAATGATTCACCCAGGATCACACAGCCAGGATATGGTAGATTTGTTTTTTGAACTTGGTGAGATTAATCAACTTTTGTCTGCTTTTCGGGCTCTGTTTGACTCTAAATCTCATCATCTTTCCATTGTAAATACCTGTCCCTCCTTCTCCATTAATGTTATTTTCCGTAGGAGAGAGGGTGACCCAAACTCACCATAGCGTTAGACCCAGAGTATTACTTGGGGTTTTCTCTAACATTGTTGTCCTACAGAACTGTATAGAATGAAGTGTTTTATATCTGCACAGTTCAGTACACATGCTCGTGGGACCGAGGCACAGAATTTTTAATTTCATTTAATTTTACTTAATGTTACTCTAATTAGCCACCTGGGGCTGATGGCTACCATCTTGGACAGCGTGGCTCTCTACGATTATATGCTGTATGTATATTTCACTTTTCTTTATAGAAGTGAACAAAACAAATTAACTCCAAAAAAGGGCTAGTTTGGATTGGTATAGCTATTCTAAAGTGACTTGGGGAAAATGTGTGTCATAAATGCCAAGCATGGAAATGCGTCACAAATTCTCCAAATTAAAATAGGTAGAGCATACAGAGAGAATAAAATCACCTAAAGCAGGGGTCAGCAAACCACAGCCCAAGGGCCAAATCCAGCCCCCAGCCTGTTTTTGTAACACTGGTGAGCTAAGAATGGGCTTCTTAGATTTTTCAAAGGATTAAAAAACAAAACAAAAACAAAAAATAATATGTGACAGACGTAGGTGGCCCACAAAAGCCTAAAATACTGACATTCTGGCTCTTTACAGAAAAAAGGTGTGCTGATCTCTGATTTAAAAGGTCCATTTTATTATTACAAACCCAAAAGGGCAATATCATATCACCCTTTATAATTAGACTTCTCTTCCTGAGTTTCAAAGTTAAAATTTATAATAATTATAGAAACTGTGTCGTGTGTCCAACACCCTTCATTTTTAAATTGCACAATCCATCATATTACCTACGCAGTTTTCATCCTATTATTTTCACTTATTATCATGTCATATGTACTTTATGAAAATATGTTAATGGCCTCATAATAACCTATTGTTTAATGATATTATATTTTAATCTATCCACCCACTGCGTTGTTGGGTACTTAGGTTGATAGCAATTTTTCAAAAATATTAAGGAAAATAAATGTCCTTGTATACACTTTGTATATAATAGTTTTAAGGAAAACGATTAAATAGCTAATAACAAAGCAAAACAAAAACTAGTTTCTTGCAATAAGGATCTTCGCTTGTCAATTCCTTAAGCAACAGTATTCGGTTTGACAAGCTCAATTGGTATTTTGTAAGGACAGCCGACCCTGAGACCCTTCCTGCTCCACTTGGGTTCCCAGGGGTGTGAGATCGTTTCCATCTTGAGGCAATGGTGCTGAGTGTAAAGGTGATCCATCCCTCCCTAAGACACATCGCTAAGGTTTCCTTTCTGCTCTAGTTCTCAGGGTCAGCAATGCCTTTTGGAACTAGACTGTTGGCAGTTAGCTGGCTTCTTTGGAATACTCACTTATATTTTCTCTTCCAGATTAAGGTGTATATCCTAGTACAAAGTCACACCGTATTGTCTATAAATAATTCAGCCAGAAAGGAAAGGTTCATTTTTACACGCACACAAGCACACAATCTGGGGACCCACACGTAGGGTCACCTAAGATTCTTTTCCTTTCTCCAGGTCTGATAGACACAGGGCTGAGAACCACGTGCCTTGTCTTGGAAGTCTGAATGGCATGGCCTCTTTTTCTCTAAGAATCCAGCCTTCTTCCCCAAAGCTGAGGCTCCCTTACGTCTCAGCAATTTTTTTAGGCTACACCAGTGTTTCAACTTGAAAATGCATTTTCTCATTTTTATCTAACAGTCGTGCTCCAGAAGCCAGGTGTGTGTAAATTACACTTTTGTCAATGGGATCCTATGTGTTTACGGACTTTCAGGATTAATCCTGAGTTTGTGCTTTATTCCATGGATCTTTAGCTGGCCTTGGATGTTTTGACTTAAATTGCCCCTCTGCCTAGCAGAATAGCTAATCATCTGTAAATAACACCCTTAAATGCAGTAGGAGAGTTGGTTTTTAAAGGAACCCTGCTGAATTAGTCTGTAATGAAAATAATTCCTACTGAAGTTAACTGTTTTTTAAGATGCATTTTTGCATAATGGGTTTTTCCCCCTTTAAGTGAATCATCCTCATAACATGATCCAGAACATGAAAGCATTAAGAGAAGCGTTTTCACTCAGAGCTCAATATCAATACAACCGAATCCCATAGATTTTTCCCATCACATTCCCACTGAGTCCAGTATTTCCTCCTTTTCCCCAAACTTTACCCTCATGCGAAACCCCAGTTCAAGTTGTGGTCCCAGAATATCCTCTTACTTGTCCTAATAAACCACTTCCATCCATAGTGTATCAGATTTAAATGAAGTCTGATCAAAACTGTGGAGAATTAGGCAAGATCACCTTGGACCAAAAAATTTAATATTAATATTTTGTCCAAAAAATATTAACCTTTAATCTACTAAGTTAAACTAATTAAACAAAATTATTTTATCGATTTTCAAATAACTGTAATTAATTAATTAACATTGTGCTTTGCTTTGAGTAGCAAACAATGTAGCCCCTCAACAGAGATGTTTGGTGAAAGTGGGGTCAGGGCTGGGGACCTCCTCAGTGCCCACTCCTTCCTAAGGCCAGGGGTCTGGAGGCTCCTTCTGTCAGGGGAAGGGCACCAGCTATATTGTTGCTCCGCAACAAGAGAGGCTGCGATAGTGAGAGGCCCGCGCACCGCGATGAAGAGTGGCCCCCGCTTGCCGCAACTAGAGAAAGCCCTCGCACAGAAACGAAGACCCAACACAGACAAAAATAAATAAATAAAATAAAGTAAAAAAATTAAAAAAAAAAAAAGATAACATCATGTAATGGCAATTCTATAAAAAAAAAAAAAAAAAAGGCTTCAGGCTGAGAGTTCATTAGTCTTTTCCAAATAATCCAAAGCAATGGTAAGTTTAGATAAATGTAAATTTGAGTAGATGTATTAAATATTAACAAAATCAAATATACTGACAGCAGATTATTTCTCTGTTAAACAATTATACACTTGAGAAAAATTTGAGCTAGTTCACATATAACAAATCTGATCCAAGAAAATGCCTGAATCTGAAATCATGGTGGTGTTCAACTAATTGAAAAACCTCCCTGCAAATCAAGCACTAACATTTGTGAGTAGTGAATTCCTCCATCTTCTAAAGTTCTTCAGGTTATTATTCGACAGATCTTGGGAGCTCTTAAATTTATTTTCTTTTGGTTTAGTGCATCTTCAGGCATCCTTAGACCTGACCTAAGAAAAAAACAGCTTAAGGCAGAAATAGGAAGGTAAAGAGCATATCACCTTTCTTCACCTTTCTTTCAAATGAAGACATTACCTCCGTTTTTTTTTTTAAACGTCTCTTTTTAAATTTATTTATTTATTTTTGGCTGTGTTGAGTCTTAGTTTCTGTGCGAGGGCTTTCTCCAATTGCGGCGAGCGGGGGCCACTCTTCATCATGGTGCGCGGGCCTCTCACTGTCGCGGCCTCTCTTGTTGCGGAGTGCAAGCTCCAGACATGCAGGCTCAGTAGTTGTGGCTCACGGGCCCAGTTGCTCCGCGGCATGTGGGATCTTCCCAGACCAGGGCTCGAACCCGTGTCCCCTGCATTAGCAGGCAGATTCTCAACCACTGCGCCACCAGGGAAGCCCAAGACATTACCTCCATTTTACTTAGTTGAAATATCAAGAGGTAAATCATTGGTTCCATGAATGGGAATGCCCACTTCCAATTTGGATTAGCAAAGCCAGCTCTCACCGATCCTTATTTCCATATGGAGTAGTGTCCAGAAATAAGTAAATGCTACCAGCTTTATTTTGTTGTCTTTACAGTTTAATGAAAAGATTTTAAATTACAAAAATAGCACGTACTCACTGTAATGGGGGAAGCAGACAAATATACACACATACACACACACACACACACATACACATCTGTATGGAATAATGTAGTAATATCCCCCAACTTATCCCCAGACACACGCCTTTCAAGTAATCCATATTGACTCCCTGGTAAGTATCTTTTCACATTTTGTCCATAACAATGCAGGGAAGGACATACACACATGAAATGCGGGGTGTGAGCAGTTTGTTTTTATACAGAGGGGAGCAGTAGCATCCATATTATATGCACATTACACATGTTGATCACATTTGGTTTCACTTAATAACACATTTTCACTATCTCTTATTAAGCCTTTTTGATAATTTCATGCTGTTCCATGGTGTGGATGGTCCAGCGTTCATGCAACCATCTCTGTCCACAGACATTCAAACTCCTTCTTTTTCAGCCTCTCCCTAAAGGCTGCAACAAACATCGTTACATACACTCTGACATACACTCTGACATACCTGTGTTCCAAATGCCACATCGAGGTTCCCAAACACAGGATTGTCAGCCCCTCCCACATTCCTGCCAGCACCTGCATAGTTTGCTCTTTTTTAATTTTGCAAACCAGGTGGGTGAAAAATAGCATCTAGTTTGCTCTAGTTGCCTTTGCCTTTCATTTAGTGAGGAATATCATCTTTCACATAGTTAATTGTCATTTGGATGTTACCTCTTGTGGATTTCCAATACACATCTGCCCGTTTCTCTTCCAAGTTTTTCTCATTTTATTTTTTAATTCACATCGAGAGGAAATTATTCATGAGGGACATTATCTATGAATACCATAGATGTTACAAACATAATTCCTGTGTTGGCCATTCGATTCTGCTTCCATTCCATTCTACATTTTTAATAGTATAGGTAAATGTATCTGTCCTTCTTTTTGTTACCAGCTTTAGACATAATTTTAAATGACAAAATCCCTGCCAGGAGCAAGTTTTATTTAGCACCGTATAGTTTTCTCGGCTGCCGTAACAAAATACCATAGTTTGGGCACCTGAAACAACAGAAATTTATTTCTTGTGGTTCTGGAGACTGGAAGTCTGAGATCAGGGTGCCAGCATGGTCAGTTCTGATGAGAACTTTCTTCCTGGCTCATAGATGGTTGCCTCACATGGCAGAGACAGCAAGCTTTCAGGTATCTCTTCTTATAAGAACACTAATCCCTTCATGAGGGCCCCACCCTCAAGACCTCATCTAAACTTAATCACTTCCCAAAGGCCCCCATCTTCAGATACCATCACAATGGGAGTTAGGGCATCATCTTGTGAATTTGGGGGAGACACAATTCAGTCCATAGCAAGTCCCTTGACACACAGGTGCCACTTTTATTTGTCAAGGGCCAGAAAAACATTTTCCAACAGAAGTTTCTATATGGTCCCATATGCTTATCCATGCAAACAGGTGTATTTTCACACACTTCCACGGAAGCCATGGCTGAATTTTTAGATCCATGTAAGGACAAATCGTAAATTAAAAGAAAGATGACTGTTAATTCCCCCTGGATATTTTCACCCCTGACTACAGGAAAAAAAAAAAAAAAAATCTGATATCCCAGGCAAATGCTCAAGAACCTAAATGTTATCAAAATGCAAAAGCATCTTCTCCTTGATTAACTTTTATGAAACTCAAGGGCAAGTGTAGTGGCAAAGTTTTAATTGATGTATTGATTGCAGATTTTATGGAAGTAATTGTGTGGAATTCATAAAACAATGATTTAAGTGGCAGAAACATACATAAATCAGGCCTGCCCTGGTCTACTTTTAGATAATTGATAGAATTTCCATTGCTTTCTGTAATTAAAGTAACAGCCTAAATTAATTGATGGCTTCCTCTTTCTTCTGCCCAACACAGAAAATGTCAGTAGGTGGAGTTCAGTTAATAGAAGGTGCACGAACAGGTCATTGTGTTACTGATACATTGGTTTAAAGAACTCTGCCCTTTTTTGTCTCTCTTCTGGTAACTGAGACTTCGTGGTGGCCTCCGAGAGGCTTTTTCTAATATTTTCTGGAGGAATCGCTTACAAGAATAATAATCAGTGCTGGGGCAAGGCAAGTGAGGCACTGACTTCAGACAAAATTTAAAGAGGCGCCAAAAAACTCAGTCATCAAGATAAATAACATTTTAACGCAATACAGTAATTCCCCTACATACAAACCTTCAAGTTTCGAACTTTCAAAGATGTAAATGTGCGTTCGCATGTCCAATTACGTAACTTAGTTCATGTGTCTGGCGTACATTGTCACATGCGTGCATCTTCTACAAGTGGCTGTGCTTTTGTGTACTTTACTGTACAGTACTGTGTAGGGTACAGTAGTACAGTATCTTTATTTCAAGCCCAGGATGTCTGGAAGCAAGAGTAAAAGCAATGGTATATAGCCGATTGTGTGAGTTGGGTACCTAGGTTAATTTTGTTGGACTTAACGAACAAATTGGACTTAACGAACTCGCCCTCGGAACAGAACCCATTCGTATGTAGGGGACTTACTGTATTTTTTTAAAAATGGAAATGAATGGAAAAAGATCCATGATCAACAAAATATCAAAATTTTCCATCAAGATGAATATTATTCATTTTTCTTTTGCTGTAGGATCCAATATGGCTAAGCCCAGCACTTCTTTATTTAAATTTTGAGAGTCTGTTCATCAAGGATTGTTTAATAATCATTTTAACTTCTTTAAAAATTGCATTAAAATATGATTTATCCTAATCATGGGGATTTTGGTGCCTGCCCTCTCCCCCTTACATTTTATGCCCAACGTGAGGCCTAGTTCCAGCCCTGAAATAATAAAAAAATAAAATAATCGTAATGGTAATAATAAGCAATGGTTTTTGAGCACTTACTATAGTTAAGCATTCTGCTAAGCCCTTCACATGAATGTTCTCACTTAATCCTCACAGGAAAACTATGAAATAGGCATTATTATTATCGTGCCCCCTTTTCACATGAAGAAATTTAGTCTTTGAGGGATTGAAGAACTGGCCACGGTCACCCAGCTGGATCAACTTTGAACCAGCCTAACTGCATCCCGAGCCTTCCATCTTTACTCGTCTCTAAACTTACACACCAGAGGCTCCTTGCTCTGCCCTGGAAAAGTCTGAGCAGAGAGGGGTCAGGTGGGCCCTCTAGACAGCTGTCCGTTCTCCGCATTCAAGCCCCAACGTTGTGCTTACTCCTTTCCATCCCAAGATCTCTGGAGAGTCCTTTTTCCCCCTGTCTGATCTGTCTGGCCAGGGGGTTGGCACAACTGTTCTTTGAAAAGCCAGATAGTCAATATTTCCGGTCCTATGTCCCACCTGGTCTCCACTGCAACTACTCAACCATGTCCTTATAGCTTGAAAGTAGCCACAGACAACACATAAATGAATAGGTGTGGCTGGACTTCCCATAACAGTTTATTTACAAAAATAGTCTTTGTGCCAGATTTGTTTACCAACCCCTTTGTCAGGCCATCATTCTCCTTTAAAGGGCAGGACACAGGTCAGCTGGCTACCTGGGTGTGGAGGTAAAAGGAGACTTCTTTTTATGTGCAGTGTGGTGTCCCTTTTGCATTTTGTGCCATTTTATCATATTTTAAAACAAATAATGTCAGGTAGGGCACATAAAGAGGATACCCTTTTCCTGGTCCATAGTAAAGTAAGATACGTGCATAGATTCAGTCTAGATACAATGGATTGACTTAGCTTTGCTCTCACAATAAACAACAAAGAAACACAGCTGGATTTGGAGCCATGATTTTGGAGCTGCTGGACTTCTCTATGACCTGCCCTAGTTTCCCTGGGATAAATGGTGCAACTCTGTCCACGTACCCAGGATCCCTCAACTTCTGCCTGGGCTCCTTCTGTTTCCTCCCACACACTTCCAACAAGGCTGGTCCGAAAGGTCCTCTGGACTGCATCCTTCTAATCAGGAATCAGTGGCCGGCTTTTCCCACGTCTGTGGCTCAGCATTATGGTGTCAACATACCTAAGACCCCTTATCATCATCTCTGAAATAATTCCTTCGAGCCTTTAGTCATTCTATCAGTCCTTTGATGGGGGGAGGGAGGTGAAAATGCATGACTTCATTCAACCAATCTTTATCAAGTTCTTTCTGTGCCAGGCACCATTCTACACACTGCAATACCCCGTGAACCATACGTCCACATGTCAGCATCTGCAGCGCCCACATTCTTGTGAGCAAGACAGAAAATAGACAGATACATAATGCTGAGATTGCAGAATCACAAACACAGTACTCAGGGGTAGTTGGGAGGCTGCACCCAACAGGAGACTTACCCACTGTCAACACTGCCTTCTGAATACCTCTTGGAAGGTGAACTAAGTGTCACTGCTTTCACCATCACTTGGCTCTAGAGACACACTTGGCTACTGAAATCCTATTTCCCTCACTGAGACCACAGATGGAGAGATTGTGAGGCACCTACTGTGTGCCAGGCTCTGCCTGTTGCCTCAATCATAGCACATGCCTGACTTAATGATCAGTGATTGTCCACAGTTGGACACAGCCGTCCAGCTACCCCTACTGATGGATGGACTCCAGGAGCCATTCTTTCTGCAGTCCTGAAGCACCATCTCTTTGCTTTGCTTCCTCTGCCCTGTTTTCTGATGGCCCAGCACATCTCTGACTTATTAACAGGTGGTTTTAAGAGTTTTTTACTAGCTCTTACGTTAACTTAGTTATTCCATATGGACACCAGTTTTCAGAACAGGTTCAGTTGTATTTTCAGTCCTTGCCTCTACCTCCCCCACCCACCCCCGAGCTGATTAGCTCCTTTACCGACATCTGTGGTTACTCTGGCTGACTCACGGTCACAGACCACTTCGTTGTTACTGTTGTGTTCTTCTTCCCTCCTTCCTTCCTTCCTCCCTCCCTCCCTCCCTGCTTGCTTTCTTCCTTCCTTCCTATCTCTCTTTCTCTCTCTCTTTCTTTCTTTCTACCAACTTCAGGAAAATTCTTAAAAAACAGTAGTTGAACACCCTCAGTTGTTCACAGGGAAGACTCCGCAGAGAAGAAGCCACAATTCAGGCAGCTGCTCTCCCAGCACTTTGGTTATTAATCTCCAGGCAGAAGGGGGACTTTTGTCTTTTTCAGATGGGGGTCTTGCTGCTGCAAAAGGCTGCCAATTGCAAAAACTACCATCCCGTGGTGTGCCCCCAGACATCTTATTCGTCTTGATATTTCTTGCACAGAAATACATGTGACAGATAAGGAGTCACTGGAGAACCGTTTGCTTTGTGTCAAACAGATATTAAAACAATAAACTATGTTGCCCTGGGATCCTGGCGCGTGCACAGCCAGAGAACGAGGCCGAGATGAGATGTTTCTGGAAGGCAGTGAGGCAGTTGTTCTGGGAGAATTCCCTGGAAACCCCAAGTCCTGTGATAGCCTTGACAGAAAGTACTTTTTCTTAAGAGGATCCACACACGGCCTGGTGCAGCGCCCACATTGACCTCCTCGACCATGACCCTGCGCACCTTCCCCCAGCCCTCGGCAGAGGCCAGAGGGAAATTCTTCAATGGGTGAAAAGCTTATTTGAAGAATTTATTGTTTAAGCACTCATCTGCACTTTATTTGCTTTCTCAAACTAATGTGGCTTTGTTTGTTTTTTTACTAATATTTGTTTTTCACTCTTTTTTTAAAACTTTTATTTTTCTATTAGAGTTGATTTACAATATTTTAGGTGTACAGCAAAGTGATTCAGTTATATACATATAAACATATAATTATATATATATTCTTTTAAAGATTCAGTTATATATATAATATATAGAATATATGTATTCTTTTCAGATTCACTTATATATTATATATAATATATATATATAAAATATATTATTTTTCAGATTCAGTTATATATATAATAAATATATATATATATTCCTTTTCAGATTCTTTTCCATTATAGGTTATTACAAGATATTGAATATAATTCCCTGTGCTATACAGTAGGTTCTTGTTGGTTATCTATTTTATACATAGTAGTGTGTATCTGTTAATCTCAAACTCCTAATTTATCCCTCCCCTACCCCCCTTTCCCCTTTGGTAACCATAAGTGTGTTTTCTATGTCTGTGAGTTCTATTTCTGCTTTGTAAATAAGTTCATTTGCATCATTTTTTTAGATTCCCCATAGAAGTGATATCATATGATATTTGTCTTTCTCTAATGTGGATTTAAAATGGAAAAAAAAAATCCTCTTCTGAGTTCAGAGCTCTGAACATGAAATTTGCAGGGGCCAAAGATAAGATCCTGTTTGATTCCTGGAAGATAAGGGGGTGCAGGTGTATGTGTTTAGGGAACCTGGCTTTGTAAATAGAGCCAAGCCCTCTCAAAGTCTGCACAGCTGGGAGTGAGCAGCTTAGTACAGGGGTCCTCAACCCCTGCGCCGCGGATCATTACGGGTCCTCGGCCTGCTAGGAACCGGGCCACACAGCAGACGGTGAGCAGCGAGCGAGCGAAGCTTCATCTGCCTCTCCCCATCGCTCGCATCACCCCCTGAACCATCTCCACCCCTGCCCCCGCCACTGATCCGTGGAAAAATTGTCTTCCACCAAACTGGTCCCTGGTGCCAAAAAGGTTGGGGACCACTGGCTTCGTAGGGAAGTAAGAACCACCAATGACACTCATATAATTCAAGCCCTGGAGCGGGAGCACTTGGTGTTTCTTGCATAGAAACGTGTCCAACCACAGAGGTGGCCCCTCCTTCCCTTGCCTTATTTCTCTTCAAAAGCAAATCTCCCCATGCAGTGCAAAGATGCATGAAAGGAGGCTGAGCTTACCTCCCACCGGAGGGGAAGGAGCCTGGTACAGTTCATGTAAACACAATCATTTAAACACTTAACTTCACTAAGAACTCCAAAAACACCACTGTCTTAAATCATGTGTTCATTCACGTGAAAGTACTGACATTCCAAGAGCTATTTTATTGCTACTGGGGAACTCAGTGGTGGGGGGAGTGTTTGTTAACAAAAGGCCATTTTCAGGACCAAATAACACACCACATATTTTAGATCCATCTCCTTGGGTTTGGTTTGCATGCCCTGTAGGCTCTTGACACCTGATTGCCTTTTGTGTAACAAACAAACGTACAAGAGCCCCCTCTATGGGCACACCTGCCCAAGGATATATATCATCCCCACCCTTGGTCATTGCTATAGAGATCTAAGAAGCATTTCCCAAAGATCTTTTTTTTTGTCAGCAAATCTTAGTCTCCAGTATTAGTTTTGCAAAATTCTCCTGAAGCAATAAAAAATTTGTAGGAGAAGAGCTGGATTCAGGCAGAGCTGGGTCCTAATCGTCATGGTACACTAGCAGTGTGACCTTGGCCAAGTCTTTTTGCCATGAACGTCTTCATGAATACCTGCTTACCTGTGAGCATTAAATGAAATCCTTGTGTAAAAAGACTTTCAGGCTGCTTGAGGCATTGCAGCTCCTCTAACAAGTGGCTCTTCTTTCCTTTTCTTTCTTAGAAGCCATCTTCTCCAGGTACTTTTGAAAGTTCACCAAAAAAGCTGGTTTGGAAGGTTTATGTTAGTCTAGTGCCTGGACAACTGGACCATTTCTGAATGGTCTTCCTTCAGTCTGTTCTATGTGGGTGTTTGGGGAGGGCTCCAGCTGGGATATCAGGGAGGTGATCCCAGGGTCCAGACAGCACCCGTCCTCCAGGTTTGCTCGGGGTGTTGCTCAAAAGATCAGGACTCAGTTTTCAAGTCTGGAAGCTGGCTCTCAAGATCAGATGGGCCTCAACACAAACCGACCAGCTCTACCCACAGTGATGGCTGGAAGTGAAATGAACGATGCTTTTGCAGTGCATCACTATCCCGTGAGCCACGGCCGACCTCCTCCGGGGGTCTCATGTTCATGGAGCCCCAGCAGCCCTAGAGAACCATGGGAAATCCGGCCCAGCATAGGGAAGCTCATTTATCTCACTTGCCCTCCTTCCTACCTGGAGAGGCAATTCACCGAGCTTGCTGTTTCAGCCAGCTATTAGATAGATCGTGAATCATTTAACAATTGAACCTTTACTGTGTGTATGCACTCGATAAAGTAATTATTTATATAAATTATTAGCCTTTTTTTTTTTCTCCACGGCTGCCTGAAAAAAGCTACATTGACACCGGTACAGGTTTTTGTCAAACGCATAGATGATGGTAAATTGCTTCGTCCAAATTACAATAGATCTCAGCATCTCATGGCTTTGTTTGTCTCCGATGTTCCTTCAAAGGACAGAAAGCACTTTTGCAAATGCCCTCTGAGGTCCTGCCGAGTTAAACACTCCTAGATGGAGATTCATTCTCGTTTTGCTGAATGAACTGTTACAAAGATCCTGCCCGCAGGGGTAATGTCAATACCTGTGAGTAAACAGATCACAAATAGGTCTTTTGCACAGAAAAAGCCTATCACTGCGCATTTCAGCAGCCCTGGCACTTCCCACATGTCTGTTGGATTAAATGAACCATTTGTAACCTGGGAGAAAAGAGACAACCGCTAAGTTCAGGAGCTAAGCAGGAATCACGTGGCAATCAGATAAAAACCGAGGCTGCTGTCCTCATTCAAAATCCCAAAGACCTAAGCGATCAAAGAATAGTCATGTGCGTGAGCATTGTGTGGGGGGTTTGTTGTGGCTTTTTGAATTTGTTAAGTTCAGAAACATGTCTGCTTTGGGAAAACCAATCTCACTGCTCAGGGTACATCCCTGTGTCTGCATTGCATTTTTTTTTTTTTTTTTTTAACCTAGATGACTCATTTCTTTCCAAGGAAGAGACTATTTCCAACCAAGCTGTGAGTCAAGTGATATTTGATAACGGTATTAACCAATAGATTGTATACAGAAGAAAGTGCAACATTCCCAAATATCCTGAAAGTTTCTATTCGCATCTGCCAAATCTTGGAGAAAATTTCTAGTTGAGTTTAGTCATAAGGAGCTCATTATTTTGACGGTAATTCGGTTTGTGTATATAACACCATATACTACTATAATCCAGGTCCCCACCGCTGGGAGGGTCCATCGTCCCCCACATTTGGGGATTGTATACAACCCCCCTGACGCCAGCTCACATCCAGATGTGGAGATCAACCCCAGGGGAGAAGGAAAACAGCTTGCCTTGGACTCATCAGGAACATAAATCAGGAGTGATCCCCATGGCTTGTATCCGATTAGCAGAGAAGGAGCAAAGCCCTTCCAGGTGTCTTGAAATCTCAGAACATAAATATAGAATGGAAGAAATGGCACCTGCCCCCCTCCCCTACCCCTTGGCCCCCAACAAGGTCTCAGGGAGGCTTGTCAACAGATTACCCTGCAAATTAACTCTGTCCATGATGAATCGGGGCTGGTTCTCTTGGATGTGGTATGGATAGAGGGAGGTGGTGGAGCAGCTTGTCCAGACACTAGTAGGGAAGTACAGATTGAGAGCCTCTAAGCAGCGTGGGGAGAGTGGAAGTAGACAGTTTTGGCTCAAAGATGACATGGAATGCTTTCGTTCTGGCTGTCTTGTGTAATAGATAAGATGACAGGTCTAGTGTCAGGCTGCCTGGGTTCAGATCATTGGAGAGTTTCTGAGCTGCTCTCTATCTTCATCTCCCCGCCAGGAAAGTGAAGATCAAAATAAGAACTGGTTCGTGTGGTTTTGTGAAGAGTTTGTGAGTTAATCTGTGGGTTAGTGACCAGCAGCTGTTTCATCATACAGTAGAATCTCCTCCATCTGATAATGGAGTACCAGAGGATGGAATTATGCCAACTGTAATCATGACTTTGCTTGGATTATTTCAGTTATCACAGCCTGAACTTTTACACAAGTGAGGTCCAGAGTCACTCACCACTAACGTCCTCATTAAAGTTTCTCTTAAAATAGGCATCCTTCGTAAGCAGCACCTTAGCAACTCTCACAGGTTCAAGAACTGTCAATTATCTTTCCTCTGTAACGGACCTACTATGGCATCCTCAGTTTATCTGACGATATAATGAATAAGCATTTCAGCAGTTACCTGGGACCAGGTAATCCTCTGGGGATTGGAGACACAGTAAGGACCAAAATGAAGTCCTCAGGACACCCCAAAAGAGAAATAGATAACGAAGTTGCGATCAGATGAGGTGGTAGAAATAAGATGGTAAGTGAAGGGGAAAAAAAGGAGTGGTATGATGCTGACAGTGGCCGTGTTGGGAAGTGTGGGGTAAAACTGAGAGGAAAAGCCTTTGAAGGAGGAGGTGATGCTGGAACCAAGAACTGAATTAGAGAATCGATGTTTAGGGACTGGACAAAGGCGAGAATCTTTATTACTGAGAAGCAGCAGTCAGAGGAGGCTAGAGGAAAATGAGGCCTTTTAGCCTCATACAGTAAAGAGTTAGGCCAGTAAATTCATCTTGGGCAATCAAGCCAGCACAATGTCCCCATCTTTTTTCCTTTCAAAAATGTGCCTCACTCTCCAAGTTCAAGTTCTTGCCAGTTCCTTCGCCGCATCCTCATCAGACCTATAACAGCCTAGAAACTTCTGGCTAATTTGGATTTGACTAAAACTTTTGTACCATGACGTTATGTAAAGAGATTTCAATTATGGTGCACAATGTTTTGTGAGTAACTACCTCCCATAAAAAGTTAATTAATCAGGGCTGTGTCAATTTCCTCGTGCCATGTCAATTTGCTGCCAGGTAATTAATCACTAATCACCCACCAAGCAGCAGGCCGGGGTGGGGGGGACAATCCAGGAGCCATTTATTGTCTTTCCCCAAATAAATGGCACATGCAGCCAGGAAGAAACACATCTTGCCTTTCATAATATTTTTATCGACACTTTCGTAAGTTGTAATAGGCTGCAGCAACAAGCAGCTGCAGTTCAATGGAATATGAATATTAAAGAAACAAATGAGCGGAGATTTATAGGACATTGCGTTTCTGTTATGTCAGTTTTGAGATTAAACCGAGCAAATGAACAGTGAAAAATTACTCTTCCATGTGGAGAATGGTGATTAGACTTGTACATTAATTAGAAATTTTTGTTTTCCTATTCAATGCATTTCAAATGAGGATGTCCTATAAGGAACTGTTTGTCCAAAATGTAGATTTATTCACTTCTAACCAGCAGTATTTAATATCAACATGCATTTTAAAATGAAACAAAAGCCGATCCCAAATGTGCATTTCAGGGATAAATATATGTGCATATGAGAACCAGAGAGTCCAACAAATTGAGTAGCCATTTTGGTCTTTTTGTAGATGACTGCATGGATGGAACACTCCCTTTTTACCCCCAAACCTTGAAATGACTAAATTTCAACCAAATTGAAAGCCTTTCCATTTTGATTTTGACCTAGAACTAAATAAATATGGTCCATCATATTACGTTTTCCATTTAATGCCATTTAAAGACAGTGACCTAGTTGTGTATAAATTCTGTGCTACAAACCAATTTTATGTACCTTTCTTTGAGATTTGTCTTGCAAAAATGTGCAAACATTTTTGCCATTTGGAAAAAATCATCAGGTTTTTTGGGGTTTTTTTTTTTGGACAACGCATTGTGAGGTTTATCATACAGTGCTGTGCCTGTGAAATTGAGCTATAGCTGGCTGTTTATTTCACCTCGGTATGTTACCTATTATGCCACGTCTTAATTTATGGTCCAGCTTATGGAACGGGAGTTCCCTCAAGGGGAATCCTGCAGAACCGTGAACCTGCTGTTGAAACCGCGTCTGCACCCCCAGAATTGTGTAAGTGAATATTTCCTACTGTAAATTACCCACGGAACAATTCAACCCCAAATGAGCATGAACATCTCTGTCTTAAAACATTTCAAGGGTAGGGGGAGGGTGGCAATTATGAAGCAAAGGAGAGGAAGAACAGACAAAGAGAGAGCCCCCCCCCCCCCCCCCCCCCCCCCCCCCCCCCCCCCCGCCTACCATCCTAACGGCACACCTTTTCAGGGCATCTGGCAACCTCATGCAAATTCAAACCCGTGCACAAATGCAAAGAATAATTGCCCGTTAAAGCAGTTGTATATTTTTATGGCTTTGATGCAGAATCTGCCCCCCTGTCGGGTTTTGCATCTGCTACTCTTCCATCTCTCCCAGAGCTCTAAAACTTTAATATGCAGTTTATAACCCTCAAGTATTTTCCACTGGTTTTGTGTTATCTTCTCTTGGGATTTCCGGGCTGCTGAGATGATCTCATTTGTGTTTATTTTCGAAGGTAAGCACCATATTCCTAAAAGAGACGGGGGGGGGGGGGGGGGGGGGGGGGGCGGCGATCACGTGTTCCTCACCGTAAATACATAACGCAGAGCTCGTCAGAGGTGGGAGGTGGGGGCTTTGTCTTTTCGGGGGACAGGCAATAAGCAGTTGACACTTTGGTAAATGGCCCATTGGGCGGGGTTGATACACCCACACATCTTCTGTTTAAAAATGTTGATTTGCCTTGATAGTTGAGCACCTCACAGCACGCCTCTGGTTACATTCCTAAAATTTCCATTTCATTGAGTTCATTGGCGAAGAACTCCTTATTGCCGAGAACTGAGATGGCTACTCTGCTAACCTCCTCCCAATATGCTCTGGATGTAAATCTAGCTGAAGGTTGGGAGTGGGTGGGCTGCGGGTGTTGACGTGTCAACAAGATGTGCAATTGGTATTTGCTCCAGAAGCTCTTGCCGTGTTTTCTTTGAGAGAAACTCATTTTTAGCTTATGAGTTAAATCCAATTTTCGTTGCAGTGATACCAGATTTTTCACTTTGATTCATGCTGGATCAGGTTTAAGAGGAAACCTTTCCAGTATAATGAACCTATATATTTTTTTTCCGGTCCCTTTTCTTCTTCATGCCAAGAACTAAGGATTTATTTGGTATCCACAAAGCATCCTGAATACTTTCCATCGTTCCCCATTGATGGTCTGTTTACATGCTTATTAACTTGAAGTTCAACTGGAAAAAAAAAAAAAAATCAAACTCCAGCGTTGGCCTTCAGAAATGCCTCTAATTTGGTGTCTTTTCTTTCTAACATTGTTCTTTAATTAACAAAGAGGCATTTACAAATATTGGAGAGGGTGACAGGTGGATGGCTTTTATTAGCATTGATTTACTCCATCTCAGAAGTGGAGGGGACATTGTGAGTTTCCACCTGGCATTTTGCATTGGATTTATTAAACATTTATTGCCCACTTCCTGGATCCAAACTCCTGAACTGGGGTATTGATAGAGGACATGATAGCTCAGCAAAAGAGACGTGTCACACTGAAATATAAGCACATAATTAAGATGTCTTCTTGTTACTGAGCCCAAGTCCGTGTGCTCAGTGCACAGTGAGGCCGCACAATACCTACATGTCGGAGTTTGGAGCACAGGAAGGGTTATTGCAGGGACATGCAAGGAGAGGGGTGGCTCCAAAAACCCCAAACTCCCCAAATGGTTTCAACAAAGCCAAGGTGAGGGAGGGCCGTGGCTGGTTGTTGCAGACTTCTTGGTGTCAGAATCCTTTGTTCTTGTAGCTGTCGGGTAGGTCAGGTCAGGTCAGGATGTTCCTGTAAACCTCCAGCAAGACAAATGTTATTCTCTGTTTTGAACTTTTTTATCTCTATATGAATGGGAAAGTGTTATACCCTGAAAAGTCAGAGCCTTGAGAATGGGCTATCCTGTCTATTTCAGGCTCTAGACAACATTCTTAAATCGAAGCAAAAGTAATAGAATACGAAGGTTTAAGTGAAAGAAAGAGATCTAGCATGGAGTCAGACTTATTCTTCCCTATTACATTCTTTTTACATGGTTCAAGGATAAAGCCGTTTTGGTTTTGTTTTAATCTATATCTGAATCATCTTAAGTATTCGCTTCACATATGCAGTTAACCATGATCTATAAGCCAACACACCTGGTAGGCAAGTAAAAATAAATAAATCAGTTCCTGCCATCCCATGTGAGTCTAAAGGAAGCTTGACAAACAGTTGTGGGTTTTTTGCCGTTGAAATTGACCATTTGGCAAGAGAAGAGAGCCACACTGTCCTAAACCAGCCATAAGGGAAAAGTCCTCTAATGGAGATGGGGAGAAACAGAAGGCATGGCTATAAGTCAGGCAAGTTAGGCATTATAACGATTGCTATTTTCCATTGTTCCTTGTTGCACACATATATTGCATGCAGAGACTGAGATTTGCTGGGTTTCTAGGGAATGCTGTGTGGGGTTCCATGAAGGGAGGAACGTGACAGAGTTCCTTTTACAGACCAGACAGGCATCACCTGTCTGGGGAAAACGTTTGAGCCCTGCTTTTCCCCCAGAAGTAGAAACCAATCTCCATACCCCGACACGGTGCAGCAGTAAACGTTAATTTAAATGAATTGAGGGTGGGCAGTAATTCCCAGTGCAGTAGATTTATCCAAGTTGTCTCCCTTTTTATCAGAATCACACATATTCCAAGTCTGGTTGCTATTTTTGGGCCAGTACAGCACCTTCTAAGTATGGGCATAGTGATTGTTTTTATAAAGATGAGTGAGATCCGGTGTGTTATTTGCACACTGTTTATCTGCAAATCTTGGGCAGGGTGCTTTGTATAAAGGACTGGATTATGGAAGGTGGGAGAGGAAGAGGAAGGGCCTCTACTGTCCCAGAAAGAAGGAGACTAACGTGGGTTCACCATCAAAGGGTGTCCACGCATGGTGTTAGGTAGCTGATACCTGCGCTGTGTCAGGCAGTTTTCTAAATCAAATAGCAAAACAGATGGCGAGCACTGCCCTCATGGAGCTTGCATTTTAGCAGTGGTGAGAGTCTTTTTCCTTCTGTTACTTGATCAATCAAGTTACTTGATTGCTAGTACACCCGGGAAGGTTCATGGCAGCATTCTTCAGAAGGAGATTAGAAAATAAATGGAAGGGAGGAAGAGAAGGAGGGAGGAAGGGTGGGAGGGAGGGATGGACGCCTAATCTGGCCTCTGTATCTCAACACCGAATTAAATCTTGGCGACAGAGTTTTGGGTGAAATAGAAAAGAATAGCTTTATTGCTTTGCCAGGCAAAGTGGCCACAGCAGGCAATGCCCTCAAAATTGAGTGTCCCGACCTGGAGGGGGTAGTGAGGAGTTTTATAGTAATGGTTCAAAGAGGAGGGCGTGATCAGCTCGTGGACTTTCTTCTGATTGGTTGGTGGTGAGGTAAGTGGGAGTCGGCATCATCAACCTTCTGGTTCCAACCGGCCTGGGGTCTAGTGCTTGGGGGCAGCATACAGTTAACTTCTCCCACCTGGCAGGGGTTTCTGTATCTACAAAACATCTCAAAGATATTGTTATATGTATCCCTTGAGGGGGAACCAGGACTCTGTCCCAAGGCTGCACTATTGTTTCTTGACTGCCCCTCCCTTGTCTTCCCAACCCCTCCGTTTCCTGATTAGCAACTGTTTGAACCTGCCTGTTGAAACTCATGGAAGGGGACACAGAAGGGCTTTTGTGCCCAGGAGCCCCACGGGGTCCTGCTTATTTTCTGGAGGGAGGAAGGGAGGGAGGAAGAAAAGAGGGAAAGAGAAAGGAACATTCATCCATCACGGTGACTAGCTAGAGACTTCCTAAAGAGACCCCTTGGCCAGCTCTAGACGGCAACAAGAAAGGGATAGCTGAGAAAACCATCCATCTGGGAGACTCATGTGCCTTCTCCATGAAGCCCCTGTTACAATGGAACCTCCTTATTTTACCTAAGGGTACTTGGCCTCCCAGGAAGTTGATGTGCAGTCCTTCCCTTGTTCCTTTAACAAAATAAGAATCCCTCTAATGGGCCCTGCTTGGAGCAGCCCAAAGAGCCTGGTATTAAGACCTGCAAATCCCTTATCCTGCATCGAGAAGGATATTTTCTCCCTGCAGCAAAGGGGGTACAAAGTGGCATCCTGGCTCTACCCTTCTAGCAGCTTGTGTTCCCCTCGCTCTACTGCTGAGCTTCTGTTTCATGTTCTATCTCAACATCTAAATCCTCCAAGAATTATTGTAAAACCTGCTTGTCGCTGAGAGGGATCTTGTCTGGCTCACTCCATGCCTTAGCCAGCGATAATGAATGGGTCAGCGTAATTACTGTGTCTCCTCACACAGGCAGCCAGCTGTTCTGCCAGATTGTGAACTTTTCATTTGCTTTATTTCAAAATCCAAGGTGTTCCTCTGAAAACTTAATATTTGAACTGTGGCAAGATAGCGCCGGAGTCAAAGGCACGCTTGCTCATTTTCTCCCCAGTCCTAAAGCCAACATCTCCTATCTCATGACTCCTGGGCTTTTACGATGTTAGGATTTCCCTGCTTTTCCCATTGAGGTTGACACCTCTTTGCAATGTCAAGAACAGTAGCTGAAACACCAGCCAGGAAACATGGGTGGTGAGGGCTGGAAAGCTGAGAATTAAGTACTGCTGTATGATTTGTCTTGAACGACAATTAAAAAAAAAGAAATAACCTGGATGGTCTTCTCAGACATAAATAGAAAGATAAAAATCATTCTGGCTTGATTCTACCACCCTAGCATTTACCAGCATCATCACAGAAGGATATGGTAGAATCCACGAAACCGGATAGCTGCTGGCCATTCAAGAACACACAGAGAATTCCAGATGATAGCTAGTCTGCCTTCACTTCCGGGTCAAGGGTTATATTCCACTCCATGCAATTCCATGAATATAGAATTGGGAATGGCTCCTGTGGGAAATCCCACTTCCTTCTTCTCCCCGCCCCTTGCCACCCACATGCAGCTGCAAACCTACTCTATCCAAGGACTCTGGGAGTAATGGGAATTGATGGGGTGAAGGGCTTCTACTCTTTATTTCTTTTCTTTTTTTTTAATTGAAGTATAGCTGATTTACAGTGTTGCATTAATTTCTGCTGTACAACAAAGTTATTCAGTTACATATATTATATATATATATCAATACATTCTTTTTTTAGTATTCTTTTCCATTATGGTTTACCATAGGATAGTGCATGTAGTTCCCTGTGCTATGCAGTAGGACCTTGTTGTTTATCCATTCTATATATAGAAGCTCGCATCTGCTAACCCCTACCTCCCACTCCATCCCTGCCCCAGCCCCCTCCCCCTTGGCAACCACCAGTGTGTTCTCTGGGTGGAGGGCTTCTACTCTTGAATGTGATAGCGGGGAGGGGAAAAGCCCTTCTCAGCCATTTGGGTGCAGGCAAGTTTAACATAATATGAAATACAACACCCTGTGAGAGGCTAGGTATTCAGCAAAATAGAGATCCCGGCAGAGGGAAGCTTGGATATGCTGAGTTAACTTGGGGAAAGAGCTTCCTTGGCTGTGAGGCCTCTCTGAGTCTTTATGGTCCTATGATGCCAAGAGAAGCTGTGTCCTTCCCAGCCTTGCCTGTTGTTACCACCACTTTCTGAAATCCCAGGGGAAATGGAGCAGGGGAGGCAGGGCTGTAGATGGGGAGGAAAGCCATCCCACCCTGGTTCATATCACCTGTCTCCCTCTCTCTTGAAATCCTCAAAGCTCCTGTTAGTTAAGCAGGATGAGGGGAGAGAATGGAACAGGGAGAGAAAGTTCCCTGGATAGTCTGTCAATCATTTGGCTGGACCACAGCGCACGGTTCATTCACTTGTTCATGCATGTAAGTCATCTAGAATCTACTGTGTCCAATATCTAGAACCTACTGTGGACAAAATCAGAGGGCTTCTGCTGACGTGGGGGAGGCGCAGGGAGATGCAAAGATGAATGGGATATGGTGGGAGGCCTCAAGGAGCTGGCAGATGAATAGAAGAGGTAAAGGTAATAAATGACTGACTTCCCTCAATACCTGTGAGAGGTTGGGTATTCTGCAAACTAGAGTTCCTGGAAAAATGAAGTTTGGGGGTTCTGGGTTAATGGTGTTAATGCACTCCCCTTACCTTAGGACTTTCTGAGCCTTTAATATAGAGGTCCTGGGACAGTATTTTCCTAAAAAAGCATCCCCTCCACGGGATTCAGTGTGGGCAACAGTGCCTGCTGCTAAGTGGGATGGGACAGGCATGGCCAGCATGGTGAGAGCGGTGAGATTCAGTGACAGAAGGAGCAGGAAGGCAGAGGTGGTGTTCTGAAGGCTTCAGGGGCCCTGATGCGTGAGGATTTGCAGACATCCTAGGAGGAATGACACCCCAGGCAGAGGAAGCCATAAGAATTATCAGGGATCTCAAGCATCAGGCTTACTTTCCCTGCTGACTCCTCACCAAGTCATTCTGCTCAGAGAATTTTCCCCCAGGGAAGAAAACCCTGCCCAAACCCTTTCCTTCAGAGTTGAATTCCCACACTTCTCTGCAATTATGTTTGTGGTAGAAATGGTTTTATAAGCTGTATAAATGGTTAGGGGGCTGATGGGACCTTAATAATAATTTGTTTCTTGGAGCCTTTGAGGTCCATACACTTACGATGTGTACACTTGTCTGTAGGAACGCAGTATTTCAATTTAAAATTTTTAACAAGCAATATAGGTACCTAAAGGAAAATAAGGAAAAAAAAATTGAAATGGGTTGGGGAAAAGCTATGAATAGACAACTAACATTTACTTATGAAGTTCAGCCCCAGAGATAACTACAAACACATTGAAATATGTATGTATATGAATTTGTATATATAACTATATAAATATGCACACACATATAAATATGCACATTTACATATTCACATACGCATATGCATGCGTACATGTATATACACACAAACGTCCAGGTATATTGTATATACACATATATATACATATATTCACATGCACACATGCTTATACAGATGTATGTGTACATATCCACATATGCATAGTGTGTGCTCATCCACATGTATGTTACACTATGCATATGTGCATATGTATGCATGTGGATAGATGGGTGATAGGTAGACAGATCTGAGAACGCACTGCACACACATCTTGCAATCTGTTGCAATACCTTTTTAAAAATTTAAGTTTGTGCAGTGAGCTTTTCTCCCGTTATTAAGAATGCTTTGTGAAGGTCTGTCCTTGACCTTGGGCACAGGGACCACGGGCTGAACTAGCCCATCCTCTCTGGAATCAGGCCTTGGTCTCCTCCCTCCTGCCCGCCTTTGGAAGCCTGACTCTGGGAAGGAAGCGGGGCAGGTGTCCAGCCTTGGCCTGCGGGGAGAAGGGTCCTGAGTGGGGGGCGGGGGCGGGTGGTTCCCTCAGAGGCAGGAGTGCCTCTGAAAGCTCTGCTGTCTCCTGTCGCCCGCAGTGCCCGGCTTCCCGTATCCAGCCGCCACCGCCGCGGCCGCCTACCGAGGGGCGCACCTGCGAGGCCGCGGCCGCACCGTGTACAACACCTTCCGGGCCGCGGCGCCCCCGCCCCCGATCCCGGCCTACGGCGGGTAAGTGGGGCAGCCCCCCGACCCCGGGCGGGCCTCCCGCACCAGCACCCCTTGCGTGCGATGTAGCGCATGCCGGCCTTGACCGCCCCCCCGGAACCGCCCGGCATGCAGCCCGCGCGCTTGCTGTGCAGCACCTTGCAAAGAGTCTTGAGAAATGAGTGTAATTCGTCTTGTCATGGTTGGTGCCTTTAAGCATTCTACATGTCACATTTTGTTATGTAAATTCTCTTTGAGACTGAATGCTGGAGAACAGAGAAATGGTTACAGCCCAAGACGTCTTTCTGATGATTGCAAACATCTGGTGATTAAGGAGGTTGGATCACATTTGCCCTTTGAATCCCTCGGTGGAGGGACAGGAGAGTTTCAAACGTATAATTAACTGGGGCGGTCTTGCCCCCCTCCCCAAAGACATCTTGTGCTTCAAGGTGAATGAACCTTTGGCCCAGAAGAGAAAATTAGGTGTCGAGTCTAACGCGAACTCTTGAAGTTCAAAGAAATTGGAAGTGACTCATTTAGTTGGATTTTCCAAAATGGCCTTTGCCTTCCTTTTTCCCTCTCTGAGGACAATGCAGATTGATTTGTTCCCCAAGGCCTGTTTGGTCTTTCTGTACGTGGACTTTGCTATTGCCAAGTGAATATCAAGGAATGGTGGTGAATGCTGAAGAAAAAAAAATTGGTACTGGTGTAATGGGCTGCTTTCTTGAAGTGCTACCCTTTCTGCCTCGCTGTTAGGAATCCTCCTAGAACATTCTGGCCCCCTGGAGTCGGAGAGAGGGAAGTCTCTAAGGCAGTGGTCCTCATGGGACATTGGGAATGTCTGGAGACATTTTTGTTTGTTGTGATAGCATCTACTGGGTAGAGGCCAGGGCTGCTGCTAAAAATCCTACAATGCACAGGACAGGACGGCCTCCCGCCACACCCCCCAACACAAAGAGTTACGGGGCCCAAATGCCAATAGTACCGCTCAAAGGAAAACTCCGCTATACCCAGCACAGTCTGGCCAGGAGACTGGCTTTCTGGTCTCTAGAAAGAATCTGGCTATATTCAGGACTGTGTGAAAGGGTTAAATGCATTTGCTATAGCTCTGTGGCTTATCCATCTTTTAGAAAACCTGAATAAGCCTAGAGCACCTCTATTCTGATGACAAAGGGAAACACTCTTTGTTCATTATTTATTCATATCTCACGCATTCCCAAGTAGAGCATTTGAAGTGTTTTAAAAACAAATGCAATGAAACAAAGTTAAGAATATTAAGAAGTGAAATTTGATGAAATCATCAGGAAGGGAAAATAAAAGCAGGGAAATAAGACAATGTCCATCATTTCTTGTATTGTCATTAGAGTTGGATTAATTCTGAGCTTCTTAGTGCAATTCTGAGCTTCTACTGCAAAAAAGTTTCTAAAAATTTTTTTTTTTTTTTTTTTTTTTTTTTACCGGAAAGGTGGAGGGTAATAACGAACCAAGGATGAATCAGCCTTAAATTCTCCCAACCCTCCAAAACAATGCGTCTGCAGGGCCTAAGCCTTATATATCTGACTGTGTACTGTAGGAATCATTGATAGTGTGACCATTATCTCCAGCCCACAGTGTCGAGCGCATCTTTAGATTCAAAAAGGCAGAAACAAAGATTTGTTATTCCCAAGGTCACATCATGAGTTATGAAGAAAAAATAAGTTACCCTTTAGGCTCATGAAAGCAAGATTCATAAGCTGTAAATGCAAAATTGCATGTTTATATCACATTAGTTTGTCTGAAAATCATTATCTTACCTTAGTAGGTGGTAATTGTCGCTTTTTGGTCTATGTACCCTCAGTATATCACTACTATATTGAACAGAAAAAAATAAAATTGTATGGCTTATCCTCATGTGAACAATTTATAAAAATCTCAGAGTAACGCACCTGCTGTAAAACTGAAATTGGCTAACTTATAATGAACTTGCTCATTGCTGGCAATAACCAGGTATAACTAATGCCGTGTTCGCCAGGGAGAGAACCAGGCATCTCCAAGCGGTGAAGCACGTTGTTGGTGACTGCTTTGGACATGATTTCATTTTAATATTCCAGTGATCTTCCTAATCATTTTGGTTATAATGGTGAATTGTGCCTCTTCACTGGCAATATTATGGTTGGAATTCTGAAACCACACCTAGTAGGAAGAGAAAATTCTCAAGATCGGCAGAGTAAGAAATTCAGAAGGGCTAAGGGTGTGTGTGTCCATGTCTGCATGTTCTATAAGAGCAGATTGAAAAGGAGGAAATTCAGCTAGTTGCCTGGGTGTTTTGCTGGATTACAAACTGCCCGGAGTGCTTTGAAACCAAATGAAAAAGTGTGAACTCAGCATCTTCAGTGAAGGTTCCTTTACCTTCATTGGCTTAGGCTGAAGGAGTCCATGGGGGGAGGGGCCGAGAGGGGCAGCCCATCTTGGAAAGGAAAAGAGCTGAGCAGGACACAGCGCAGACATTGGCTGGAGTAGAGAGTGCCCTGATCTATGTTGAGTGGAAGCAAGTAGCAGAGAGGTTGGAAACCCATTTCTGTTTCCAGGATGACATTATCAGGATTCAGGTGGTCCCGGGAATAGTGTGCATTTCCTGTAGCTGTTTGTCTTCAGAATCCTTTAGTTTCCTGATTTCTAGATTTGACTGTCTTTCCTCCAGTCCAGTTCAGCTTAATTGCTTCTCTCAGCTTGATGCACTGTCTTACGCTAAGGATGCTGAGGCAAATGGCGCCTTTGGAGGAGTTTCTTACAGTCAGGCACAGGGAACACCATAGATGCTAACGATTTCAACAAATGCGATACGTGATAAGATAGGGTGTTGAGTGGGCACCAGCTTGGGTTCCAGAAAGCTTCCAGAGAGAGAAGAAATCCAATCATTACCATTGTAAATCAATTATACTTCAGTTAAAAAAAATTTTTTTTAATTTAAAAAGTTTAAAACCAAAAAAGAAAACGAAAGAAAGAAAATCCAGGAAAAATCCAATCATTTCCTAAATTGCCACATTAAGCTCTCATTCTGCGATGCTCCCTCATACTCAGGGGTCCCCATCTTTTTATAAGCCATCACCTAAGAAACTGCATTTATTAAGGAAGAATCTATTTTTCCCCATTGTCACCAATTGAAGACATATCTGTCATCCTAAACCTCTGTTTTCCATGAAGTATCCAATATGAATACACTGTTACTAAAATCGCAAAGGAGAATGTGTCATTTATCCTATGTCCATGTATAGCTTCCATTTTTTTTTTTTTTTTTCTGAGAGATTGAAAAAAATCCACAGAACCTCCAAGGCCACCTTTGTGAAGCCTTGAGTGACCCTTGGAAGTATCCCACGTCAAGATGGTCACCCAGGAGGATTCACTAAGGATGCCCTTACATTTCCTTTTACTCATTTGGTTTTTCCCTCCACGTCCTGATATTTTCTGAAATTCCTCCCAGCAAGTAAAGAATGTAGGTTATGAAGAACCTATGAATGTAGGTTATCTCCTCTTTCTCACATAGCTAAATAGAAAGTTATTGGGACATTAATTCATGATCACTCCTGGTGGCGGGGGGAAGGCTCTGCTTGGACCAGGGATCACAGGAATGAGAGGAAAGCCCTAGACTGGGCCAACCAGCCCCTTAGTGATTGCCAGCACTAACTGAGTGAGAATGGGCGATGAGTCAGAAAGCTAATGTCTACACAGTCTATAAGATTGTTACAACCCTATAAAGGCACAGACTGTGGGGCAGATGAGATTGGCCCCTGCTCTTCTATCTCATACTGCCCTGGGTAGCTGACTTAATCTCTGCAGCCACAGTTGCCTTAGCAGGTGGGTGAAGACTACACCTGCCTCCGTAGGGTTGATAGAGGATGAAACAGGGAGATGCAGGTAAGGTTACAACTTAATCAGTTCCATCAAATGGCACGTGTTACGTGAACTGTAGCTACTGTTGTTGCTGTTGATGTGGTTATTGACTTTTTATACTCCCCTCTTTCTCAAGGGTCCCCTTTGGCTTATGTTAAGCACCCATATCTTTCCTTCCATGAGTCACATACCCATTGGCTGGGGGACTCCTACAGGTCACAGACCTCCATTCCCCATAAGCCACAGAGATGCCTTTGGACAGAGGCACTTCAGTGGTTTATGGAATCTGTAGATCGGAAATAAAATATTAACTAGTGAACAGTCTCAGGGAGAGCTAAATGGACCAAGTCGTCCATATTTCTCCTTGCATTTGCTCCTGGAGTCTGTTTAGATAAACGGCTACCATGTCCAGTGTGTCTTCCTAGGACTCATATTTGGGAGAAATTACCCATTGGGTAGTTGTCATCTAAGGGAGCTGGCAGGCTGATGATGTGTGGATGAAGATGGAAGGTAGAAGCGTCAGAGACACATACACCAGACTCAGTACAACATCGGATGTTACAGGGCAGCAACTAAACCTCAGTCCTCTCCCCACAAAACGCTATGAGATTGGCCTCACCAAGTTCTTGTTCTTAATTAGTTAATTAATTCATTAACAGCACCTTATCAAGTGCCTACTATGTACCAGTCATATTGTATGGGGCTAGGGATATAGAGAACCATAGGAGATTTTTAAAATTATTATTATTATTCTAAGTTAAGCACCCAGCATTTGCTATAGGGTTTTTATCTTGGCTCTCTGGATATTTTTGAGCAAGACATTCTGTACTTTCTCAAGTCATTAATTATGTCACATGTATGTACAACTTCTCAGAGTTACCATGAGAAGTATTTTGAGGTGAATATGCTACTCTAAGTACAAGAAAGATATGGTGGTATCCCAGGAAAAAACTTCTTACAGTTGGTCAGTTCAAGAATGAAGCCCATACACAGGGCCTTTGGGAGTGCTTTCAGGTTAGGTCCTGAAGAAGCCTTTAGAACAGTGTGTGCAAACCTTTCCTTCTGTAAATCAACCATGATTTTTGGTTTTAATTTATAAATGTCTTATCCTCAGATTGTATTATCTGATGCTTGGGAAGTTTCTCGATGAACATAAACATTAGGTCATCATCACCTAGCCCCAGAATACTTTCCAGAATTCTCTTTAGCTGTTTGGGTTTTTGGTTTTGCCGTGAATTCTTGTTTAAATTCTCAGCCAGTTTTAAAATGTAACCTCTTACATTAAAAAAAAAAAAAGCCTCTTAATTGAGTGCATTTAAAGACAACACTCTAAGTCAGTGGTTCTTAAATTTAGGGGGAGAAAGTGGGATGTCACAGATACCTTTGATAATCTAATTAAAATACGTATTTTCCCCAGGAAAATGTCAGTGTACATACACTGCACAATTCTATACAAATGCCAGTGAGTTTATGGACCCACCTGATATCCATTCAAAAACAACTAGATTTGAATGCATTAAAAATATTATTTTCCACTTGGAATGGGCAGTAAGATAAAGCAGCTTTAAATAACCTTTCCTTCAAGAATGTATTTGTGGTTGGGATATATTATGTTACACAAACAGATTGTATAGTTTGGGCATCGCATGATTTCTTTCTTTCCTTTTTTTATAAAGTAAACTAATTTGCTATAGTGCAATCACTCCCTGCTTGCATTCATTCAGATATTTAACTCCTGTTATTACCTTTCTAAGAAAATGAGATGTGCATTTGCATTACGCTCTTGCAAAAGCATATTGCAGTTCCGAAGATATTACAATTACCTTTGCATGGCTAGACAGACCGCCTCTGCATTAAAATAAGGCTGCACCTGTTCAATGCATGATGGCAACTCTCTTCTCTTGTACTGGGATGTGGCTAATTTATCGATAGCTACGCATTAGACATCATCCCCTGCCCTCCTTTCCCTTCACATATGCACCTGTTTAGTGGGGTTTTAAAAAAATGTTTGGATCCATTCTTGAAAACCAGCATGGGACTTTCTAAGAGCTTGCCTATAACCAGCTCCTATTTAGAATAGGACCTAGGAAGCTGACCTTCGGGGTTGTCTCAAATGTAAAGTAAAACGACACGTGGAGGTTGGTGCTCCACAGGGCAATAAGCCTATTAGTCCTAGGGCCAGCAGCGTCAACATCCCCTGTTACTTGTTAAAAATGCAAATTCTTAGACCCAACCTCCCCACCCCGCCATCCAGATCTATTGATTCAGAACCTCTGGGCTGGGCATGGGGCCCGGCCATCTGTGTTTTAACAGGCCCTCGAGGCGGTCCTGATGCCTGCTGAAGTTTGACCACTGCTGCCTGCCATGGCAATTAAAAATTTGGGCTGTGAAGCCAATACAACCTGGGCTAGAATCCCAGCTTCTTCGTCAGTACCTAGCTCTCTCCGTTTCACTCTCTTGATGTCCAAAGAGGCTATAATAACATTATCCATCTCATAGGGATATTTTGAGGATTAGGTGGGATAATGATAATTAGGTCAGACTAGGGATGGACACAGAGGAATCGCTCTCTAGGTGTGAGGGCTCGTGGCGATCATATTCGTGCTATGACTTAGGAAAAAAACACACAGTATTGTGATGAAACTCGCAGCCCATCAAGTGGCTTCGTTTCATGCGGCCAGTGAGGATGGCCGTGTCGGTTCCTAGTTTTTTGGAGTCATTGTGAAGGTAGATCACTCACCCTCTGGTTCGTTTCTCTCCAAACTGTGCAGGTGTTGCCCGTAGTGAAAACCAGCAGTCCCTACCCTGGGCGGTTTGTAAGAGCAGCTAGAATTCTCCACTTCCTTTCTTAGGGAAACCACCACAGTTGGCTGGGCCTCCGAACGCCCCCAAACTAGAAATTATGCCCTGGACCCTCTAGACGTCGGACCTTGCATCGGCTGTTCCCTTTGCCTGGCTTGCTTTTCCTCCCTAGTTCCTCTTGAACTAGCTCAGGCACTGGGGTTTCTGGGCCATTCGCTGGGGTTCCCTCGCCTCCGATGCCAGCCCTCCTCCTTCCGTTACCAGGTCAGAGCGCCATCGTTCCCCTCCCCCGCAGCGGCTCTCGCGGCTGCCACCTTACATCAGTGTACCTGGCTTTGTGCCTCCCTGTAAGCTCCCTGAGGGCAGCCTTAGCTGGTGGACTTGCCCTGAGCCTCAGCACCGTGGTTGGAGTGTAGTAAGCCTTTCAACAGCAGAGGAATAGGGCTCATCAGTCAGTTTGTTTGCGTCTGTTCAAATGAGACGCCACATCACACGTTCCCTTTGGTTCTGTCCTGTAAACATGGGATGTCAGAGTCCCTGAGTAATTTTCCATGGTCCGTGGTGGAGGGCAGAGCGTGACAGCCAGGTCACCCGGCTGAACAAGCCTAAGGCAAACATCGGGGCCTGTTCCTGACTCACTTCTGGGAGCTGTTGGTACCAAGAGGCTTGCCGTCGAGGCACGCAGCTGGCCACAGTGCACAAGAGCTTGTCCTGATGAAAGAAGGGGCCCTTTTCTCAGCCAGAGCGCTGCCTCAGCCACTCCTGGTCCTGTGTCCCCTGGAACAGCCCCCAATGTCTGCTCCATGATTCACAGAAGAGCAGACACAGATGGGGTCCCCCTCTACAAATATTTAGAGAAAGGCATCCCTTCCCATGTTTGAATGTGTATTCATGTTTGGTTAAATATTAATATATTGTTCACATGTGCATCACATTCTGTCTAGCCTCTTGCACTGGTATCCTAAGTCCGGGTCCAGGTTTTTGGGGTTTTATTGTTTGTTTGTTTGTTTGTTTTTGGCCTCACCACGTGGCTTGTAGGATCTTAGTTCCCTGACCAGGGATCAAACCCACGCCCCCTGCAATGGAAGCTCAGAGTCCTAACCACTGGACCGCCAGGGAAGTCCCAGGGTCCAGTCTTTTAATCTTACCCCCACTCCCCCAATGACAACAGCCACTGATGCTGAATAACCAGATGAAGATTCTACCCAGAATTGCTCTGTGTCACCTTCTGTCACCTACTAATGGCCAACCCCCCCTTTAAACTATGGGCAATATTCACTCAATAGATATTTACTTACATCTTCAGTGTGAAAAGCAATGTGTTGGCCATCAAGCGGGATAGAATGTCGAGAAAGCTATTGGGTGCAACTTTCAGGGCGAAATGAGCTGCCTACACAAATGCCTTTAATATTTGACCAATATTTAAAATTGTTGGACCAAGTGAGGATTCGAGGACCGGAAAACGTGATGCTGGTGTTCACAGGAAGGAGGAAAAACTCCGCTTGGTGTGGCCACTGGATAAAGCTCATAGCGGTGTGATATTTAATTAGAACTATGTTGGCAACTACCTTGCTCATCGCTTTGCACACATCACCTAACTCAGTCCTCCCTTGACGTGGGCACTTACCTCCTTCCCCATGTCACAGATGAAGAAGTGAAGCTCAGATAGCTTAGGTCATTAGTCCCAGGGCACATAGCTGCTGACTGCTGAGGCTGTGACCCAGATGCCCGTGTGTTTCCTCTCTAACTTGGCTCTTGAATGGTGCTCTGCTTTTGGATGAGGTTATCAGGAGATAAGCCTTCCCTGGCACAAGGACCAGCACTTGCAAGGGCGTGATGTCATGGAGGAATGGACAGCACTGATCTGATCGGCCTGAATGATCAGCTCTGGGCCCAGTCTTGTTGGCAGAGGCCAGCCCTGCCTTCCGACCCCCAACAGGCAGTATCTTTTTATGTTGGAAATGTTGAAAGAGAAATCAAAGCCTAGCTCAGGATGCCACTTACCTCGGTATCTCGGATTAGGGTTTGACGCTGCTTGACAAGTGCTCTTGTGAACCGGAGCCCCTTTTCGATCCAAATAAAAACAGCTGAAAGCGATTCCTACTGACCTCCTTAGCATGTGAAATCCCTGCCCCGTTTTTAAAGATGATGGTACTTGGGGTTTAGCCAGTCAACTCTGGAAAGCTCTGAGAGGCACACTGCAGTGTTCTCCAGCAAACCAGTGTCACTGCCGTGTGCGTGTGTGCATGTGTGTGTTGTCAAGTGTCTCCCCTTGGCTCTCGATATGCTTGGCTTACCTGCGGGTCCACTCTGCTCCTGAAACCTGCTGGAATCCTTCGGTAATCAAAGTCCTGCTTCTGTTAGGACTGCAGCTCCATTCGACGGTGGGGCGCAGTGGAGAATTTGCGGCGGGGCGCATTTGACAGAATCATAAATCATCTGTAAACTCCATGGGAGGAGATCAGGGAAGGTTATTAATAACAACTGCTGTCCTTTGGAAACATGCCTTAGAAACCCGCATTTTTGTACTTGAGATGTCCTGGGATCTTCACAAAGGCCTGTGAGGTGCGCAGGCCACATGGGATCCTCATTAAACCCGTTTTAATGCTTAGGAATTTTAAGTCGGTTTCCTAGGATCACAGAGCTGTGAGCTTCTTTTCCTGGATATTTCACTCGAGGTAAACCAAAAAACTTCTGGAAAAGTCCAAGATCTTTTATTTACCCCGTCCTGTGAAGTCCCTTCTCTCTGAGATGACTAAATGGATAGCAGTCAGAGAGCTGCTGTGAGGTCAGGCTTGTTCAATCATTATGTGGGGTTCTGCTTAGTCTGGCTATAATTTATGTGAATATACACACAGACATAGGCATGTACACACATATGACTCATGAGCCCACATACACACAGATGTGCAGACACATACTACTACACACATCATATGCACAATATCTACATTCATATACACATGCACACACATGCACTTATACACATGTACATGGTATACACATGCACACACGTATGCATTTACATGTTCAAAGTAACACACACATTCATATGCATATATACGCACGAAGCACGCCCATATACAAAAGCACACATATATTCTTGCACACACATCTACACACCTGTTCACACACCCGTATTATTAGAGATATTCTCCTACATGTACCATAAAAGAGGGGCACATGGAATTACCAAATAGAATACTAGAGTGTGAAAGAGTATAGAAGAAAATTTCTGAAATCGTTTGGATCGTGCAATGCCCCTGAGGTCATTCGGCTATAACCCGTATTGAAAATGTGCCATCCATACCCCTGCTCTTACCAATCATATATTTTAAGCAGATGATTTTTTTTCCGGGGGGACCTAGATGGCTTGGCTGAACGCAAACCCCCATCCTCATATCTGCGTGGGTCACTTAAAATAAACGTGAATCCTCTTTGCATTTCTGCACCCCTCCGGAAAGATTGGAAAGTCTGGTACCCAGCACGCCACCATGTCCTGATTCTGGGCCGAACACCGAACCCCAGCCTAATTTTCTCAGTCTGATGGACTGCTGTTGTCTCCAACCTCCTTAACCAATCTGAAAACGATCCTCAGTTCCTGTGTTTTGGATCTTGTGACCAGACTAACTTTGCCAGTGCAGGGGTTGGTGTGTCTGCATGGGGAAATGCACTAATATGAATGTTTTTCTTTGTGTGTGCACCCTTGCAGTGTTGTTTACCAGGATGGATTTTATGGTGCAGACATTTATGTAAGTATTCATTAACGTGCATGCCATCCTTGTTTCCTCCCGAGTCATTCTTTTTACAAGTTTGCTGCAAATTTCTCTACTGGGTGCCGCCCATTTCCTCTTCCTGTGAGAAAGAGTCCAAAGGCGTGGAGGACTGAAGGCCTGCTCATGATAGCCGTCGTGCTGTTGAGTGAGTGGAATTAACACCCTGATTAACTTCAGAATAAATGCAAAACACCTTCCCAAAAAAGATGACATTTTTTTCCCATGTCAAATGAAAGACCCTCCTTCAAAAAGGAATCCTCTCTGAAGTTCTCAGTATGGTCTGTGTGTTTTCAATATAATATGTAGGATGACAGCTGTAGTTACCAGCTGTAGAGGGTGAAAAGATATTTTCATGGCTGATGTTTTGGATGTTTTCTTGTAAACATATTTAATTGTTGATCACTACAGCCCTAGAAAGATATTTCTTCCCCCAAACCCCATTTCTCTCTCTCTCTCCCCCATGGATGATTTTAGCAAGAAATATCTCCTAACAAAATACAGACCAACTTGAGCATTCAACTCTTATTTTTTTTCAACTCTTTATTCCCTCCATTTCCCCAAAACAGTTACCTGATTTAGAATCATTTGTCCAATTTAGAATTGTTTGTTTAATGGTACCACTTTATTAAGCTTTTCACTTTTAGGGAAGAGGAGGATGTGTCTCATTATGGGGCCATAATTAAATTTACCGAACTTGATCTAGAGGTAGTTACTCACCCGTGGTATGATATTAGCAGCAATGTTTTGAAAATGACTTGGAATAAACACAATTTAAAAGAAATGGGTGGGGTTGGAGGGTATTTTCTAAATCATACCATTATTTTTATTACGAGGGACCTCAAATAAATGCAGTGGAATCATATTTGTTGTTTTATAGATTAGATAACAAAGAAAAATGTAACCATATTTCTGATCAAATTGAGGCAATTTACTAGAAAATAGGAAAGACACTAGTTATTTAATTTCCTTCCTTTCGAGTTTCAAATAATTACAATTTTGAGGCAGAGTATTAATCTCCATCAATGATGAACTTGGGTTTTATTATAATTGCATCAAGTACATTTATTATTATCTGTGGGTTAGGTTTTTTTTTTTCCCTCTTAATGAAATGAAAGAGCAACCTACATGTTCCTTATGCACCCAGGGAACAACCTATTTGCTTCTTGTGTGTGTAGCTCCGTCCACTCCTTCTCAAGTCCTCTGTTTCCGAACTTTGAGTCTATATCATTTTAAATAGAAAAGCAGGCAGGGGCTAAACAGGCTGGACCTCCTCCACATCCTCAGATAACCCATGAACCCAAACATCAGTCTATATACCCTTCCCCTAGGGTAGCCTCTGGATAGAGGATGCAAATGGAGGGAGTTAGGACTTAGTTTAGGACATTTTTTTTTTTTTTAATTTGGGAAACGGAGGAGAGTAGAGAAGGGATGGAGAAATTAGAAAAAAAGAAAATACACAGAAAGGAAAACTATCTTCATCAACACTCACCCAAGCGGGGAAAAAATGTGGACATTACTAAGCCTAGCTAAAATCAAACACATTACAATTATTAGCTACCATTTATTGAGTGTTCCCTTCTCTGTAAAATGACAATAATTTATTGAATTGTTTGTAAAATGACAATGACTTAATTGAATTATTAACTTGTGCTGTCCTATGGGTAGGTCAAATTGGTGTCTTTTCCTTGCCTCATAGATTTTTGTATAACAGGAAGTAGAAGCTTCCTGAAGGTACAGGCAGTAGGAGCCCACAAATAAGGAAAAAGAATGGGCGAGAGTAACGGATAGAGAACGTCTGCATTGGTTGAGACCAATGAAAATCCGCGAGAACAAGGCAAGTAGAGAGACAAAGGGACTCAGAAGAGAGCATCCAGACTAAGGTGGAAAGAGAAATTCCATTCAGGGAGAAAAGCTCCAGAAAACTCCCTTTGTGCTTTTGGTTCCTTTTGGGGTTTTTGCTTCCCACTGGGTGAGGTTTGGATGAACAGAGTTGCGTCAGTAACTTCAAGTCCTGAGTTTCCTGGTGTCAAGGCTTAGAAATCTGTCCCTTTTGCCCTTATCAAGCCACCCTACTAGCCAAAAACATTTATATATTCTTCCCACTGTTCATATTATCACGATAAGATTTTAAGGAGGCAGCTCCAAACAGGCAATTCGGTGACGGAAAAGCTAACTGAAATATAAAGTTTTAGCTTTGTTTACGCAGCACATTTCTGTCCTCCTTCCAGGAAGGTAGCTTTTGGAATACTTTGCTCTGCGTCCGATGGCAGCTTTGGAATCTTGCTGCATGGGTGGTGTATGTATGTGGGGGACAGTGATGAACTAGACTGCCCCATTAGGGCAACAAACCAAGGGCTCCTAGATGGCCTTAAGTTGATTTAAGGCAAGAAAGAATATGAATATTTCCTGCACTCTAAAGCTTATGGTGCAGGATTCATCCTGGCCAGAAGTATGTTATAATCTTGAATGTGCTATTTCAAGCTGCTACCCCTACCTCCTTTTAGATGCTGGTATGATCTGATGACTGGAAGTGTCCCCCGTGCTCCATTTTTTTTTAAAGAAATATGATTAAAGAGGTTCATAAAAAGGCACGCAAGGTTCTATTTTATTTAAAGGAAGTTTGTGGCTTGCTCGTTTGATCTCATTAAAAATAGTGCACTAGCACAGGGAGATCAGCTCGATGCCTTGTGACGACCTAGAGGGGTGGGATAGGGAGGGTGGGAGGGAGACGCAAGGGGGGGTATGGGGATATATGTATATGTATAGCTGATTCACTTTGTTGTACAGCAGAAACTAACACAACATTATAAAGCAATTATACTCCAATAAAGGTGTTAAAAAAATAGTGCACAATAAATAGGTCTAGGGTCATCCTGAGAAGACCTGGGACATGTCTTAGACACACTGGTCCCCTCTAATAGGTCTAAACCAGTTATTTCTTTTTCATTTTATTGGGCAGAGTAATACGCTTCTGGCTTTGGTTACTTTTAAGGAAAGTAAGGGGAGGCTGCTCTCCAAATCTTCCTGCCCCGATCATCCTCAGCCTTGACAGTGGATCAGAGCAACCCAGCAACTATAACAGCGTGGGTACCAGAACGACTGACCTTTTGTACATACCCTGCTTTCTCCAGCTCCTTCTCCTCTTTGTCGTCCAAGGTTCCCATCCCTCCCACCTGATGGTGGAGCCCTCTGGCATCTCCCAGTCCTGCCAAAGCACAGAGGATTTGGAAGACCCGCAGGATCCCTGTAACTAGCAATCCCCCTTACCTAGAATTAGCTCCTCTTAAACTTTTCAGGGAAGAGAAGATTGAAGAGAGAGAGAGAGTGATAATCATGGACACCCTGGAAGTGCTGGAGGCAGTGGATTTGTAAGAAGATGCTGTGAGGTAGAAGCTAAGGTTCAAAACCAGGGACGCTCCTTTGGGCTGAGTGCAAAGAAGAATCATCTACTCGGGAGCCCAGCCCTGCAGCGGAAATGCTGCGTGTCATGCTCAGGCCCAGTGCAGATGGCCACCCGTCAGAGGACACAAGGGGTTTCGGAGTCAGCAAGGAGGGTCACAAAAGTCATCACCTGGGTCCCTTCTACCTGAGGACATACTACATACACACACACACACACACACACACACACACACACACACACACACTTTTAGTATTTCGAAAGGTAGGAATTGAGCTTCCATCACTAGCCTATCAAACCTACAAATTCACTCATTGTTTAGTGGTACCCATTTCCATAAATTCTTTTGAATTGAAAAGTGGGCCATGGCACAACTTTGTAAATCAACTATACGTCAATTAAGAAAAGAAAAATGGGCCAAGTTAATGAAAAAATGTATAAATAATAGGAGAGGCGATACATGGGTATGATCAACCATTTGAAAGTTGAAGGACCACGTCCCCGGGACCTGCAAAGCAATCCATTAGATTTAGGGGTGAAGCTAGAGATCTCATAAGGCCGCATTGATCAAGGAGCTGAAAATAAGGGTTGCTGAACAGAACTGAACCAAGACAAGTGTTTTCACCTGCTCAGGGAGATAGCAAAGAATATGGCATTTGATCAAAAGATAACTATTGAAAATGGAGAGAAGGAAATGTTAATAGAGCTGTTAAAAAAGATCTGAGAAACTCTCAGTAGGAACAAGAGTAAGAGAGTAGAGTTCTGGGCACTGGGAAGAAGGGAAGAGAAAACGGGGAAGCAGGAGGGGAGAGAGAGCCAGAGAGTGAGAGGAAGAGTGAGAGAGACAGAGAGATGGTATAGAATAATGGTATCTTTTTTTTTTCTTCTTCTTTTTTTTTTTTTTAGGGCTGCGTTGGGTCTTCGTTGCAGGCTTTCTCTAGTTGCGGCAAGTGGGGATTCTCTTTGCTGTGGTGCGCGGGCTTCTCATTGCGGTGGCTTCTCTTGTTGCAGAGAGCGGGCTCTAGGCGCGTGGGCTTCAGTAGTTGTGACATGCGGGCTCAGTAGTTGTGGCTCATGGGCTCTAGAGTGCAGGCTCAGTAGTTGTGGCACACGGGCTCAGTAGTTGTGGCTTGTGGGTTCTAGAGCGCAGGCTCAGTAGTTGTGGCGCATGGGCTTAGTTGCTCCACGGCACGTGGGATCTTCCTGGACCAGGGCTCGAACCCGTGTCCCCTGCATTGGCAGGCGGATTCTTAACCACTGTGCCACCAGGGAAATCCCGATGATACAGACTGTAAATGTTAACCTCGCTCCCTTTTATTAGAAAAGCCCTAAGCTTTCTAACACTCAATGCAACTGAGAGGCTCCCTAGTGAATATGTCTGGATGAGATTCCAGTGCATTTCTGCATCATGCCTAAATCCCGTTATAACAAGGTTCTGGGTGACACCATGACTTAAATACAATTATTTCTGAATTCATGTCACTCTGCTGTCCATAGATCTTAAAAAGGTGTCCTCATTTCACTGATGTTTGAGCTCAGGACAGAAGTGTCAGTAGCATTGAAAGGTGGGAAGAGAAAATTCTCCAGATAAAAACCCCAAGTGTTTATTCCTGAGATCCTGCTTTCAGGATCTGAGCCAGCTGGAGGTCAGCATTAGGCTGGTCAGTAACGATGGGGGAGGCAACAGCCCATCCAGAAGTTAAGCACGTCCTGTGTAAGAGACAAGACACTCAGCCGTTACATCATCTCCTTCCCTCCGCACATGGTCCTATCAAGGAGCAATCTCATTACCCATTACCCATCACCTCCATTTTATTTTTCCCCCAGAGGAAGAAACTTTTTTCAGAAAAGAGATGAAATTATTTGTTCAGAAATCTTCACTGTCACTGGGGTTTGAGCCCATGTGATCTAATTGCCAAGTTCAACCCTTAAGCCCTGGGCCAACAGAATAACACTGTTGTCCCCATTGAGCAAACTTGAGAAATTCAGTGAAAGAAAGGAAAGGGGGAGGGTGAGAAGTGAGGGGATAATGGAGAGTGTATGGGGTGGACAAGCCACAGGGAATAATATCTGTACTTGAAACATTCAAATAAGAGAGAGAGAGAAAGAGAGAGAGAGAACTTTTACAGGTGTAGTTCCATAAACGTAGATTTTAACTTAAAAAGGAAGGCTAGGTAGAACTAAATTGGAAAGAAAAGCCAGACTATATAAAAAATATATATTACACACACACACACACAATGTTTCTGGTCATATATGTTAAAAGAAGCTTTGATAGCTTCATTGTGATTCATTGTTTCATGAAATGCAATTGTGTTGTGTTATTACATGAAATTAAATTTAAAAAAATATAAAGGCGTTGATACAGTTATGGTTGCTACTGTGCTGTCATCCTAATTGACTCAATCATTAGGCATCAAAGTTAAATCCTCAGGTGTTCCACAGAATTCCAATCATGAGATAAAGAGATAAATGTGAGCGAGTTAACTTGAACTATTGAAATATGCTTGGTAGGGGAAGAAGCCATGAAAATATCCTTTTTTCTTCTTTAAAAATAAACACAGGTTATAACACAAATACAGTGAGTGCGGTTTGATCCCCAGCCCCACCGGCTTGATACTCTCAGTTACAGAGATTTTGTAGCTAAAAAAGGCTTGGCATTGCTTGGTCTTTCTTTGGGTTTGATGGGTCACTCTTAGGTCTTAGTGAAATAAGAGAAGCAAACTTGTAAATGAATTGCTCTGGAATTTCTGTCTGACTTATGCATTTTCTTTTATTTCATTTTTGCATTGAAAAACATTACATTTCTGTTTCCTTATAGAGTAGTGTATCAAGAGCCTGTGTATGGCAATAAATTGCTGCAGGTATGAAATCCCGGCTGGTGGAAAAACTCATCACTATTGATTGTGGGTTTGCTGTGAAATCCTACTAACAAGACAATTCCGGGGAGGGGAGATGGTCTCTAACATAGAAGGAGGAAAGACTTAACTGAATTTTCCGGTTTTGATGTGAATTCTTCTAGAAGAGAGATGCTCATCATGAAATGTTTCCCTCTCTGCTAGATAGTATGTCAAAATGGAGGTCTGGCTTGGCTCTTCATTTCTTGGCTTAAAATGTATCTGGCTTCAATGAATATAAACTCAGTGAAAATAATTCAAGGGTTTCATTGAACCAATTGTCTGAAAAAAAATTTTTAGTAGGTTCCTGGAGTCAACTGGGATGGTTAAACCAAAAAGCCTTTTGTACATCCAGCATTGAGGGTAAGCATAGCTAATATAACATCCCCTGGTTTCATTGTAGCTTCTTATAAATTTATTTCACAACTTTTGCCGTAGCTCTCAAACCTATTTCCCACTGCTGAAGCAACACCCAAATGAACGAACTTGTAGGAAGGAAACAGAAAAAAATCAACACATCCATCGAAGTGTAGCTGGCTAAGTCTCCAAATTTGGTCTAAAACCAACATTAAAACTGTCAAATAAAAGGAAAGAGGAATGTAAAACTAAGGATGATCAGTGGGAGTTTTATTACATGGGTTTCCCTGTAACCTGCAATCCTCGTTTTTGTTCAGTATTAAGTCAATTAAGAAGGTACTTTTTTTTTTTTTACTGTGAGATTAATCAAGTTTTAATAAGAAATCTAATATAAAAAATGGGTACTTGGACCTAGGAGAGGACCAAATAAAATTCCTGACATCAACTTTTATTTTCACTTTCTAAGAAAACAGGACTTCTATTGCCATATTTCAAAAATAGCTGAACATATGCAGATTAAAGAGTAATGATTTATATTTGTTTTACATTTTGCAAATGTTCTTTAAATGTCATTATAGTGAATCAATTTTATGTATATTATTAATCCACCTGTTTTAGACAAAGTGAGATCCTTGGATATTCTCAGAAAGGAAAAGCCCTACCCAATCCCTGTGTCCCCACCAATGACAAAAATTTCACCTGGCTTCCTAAGCAATTCGCCATTTGGATATTTGAACATCTTTTTCCAAAAGTATGCTCTCAAGTTTAAACGTGTGATTTCCATTGTCAAACCACTTTGTGATGCAATGGAGAGCCACAGGGCTCATTAATAATGCTTTACAAAGTTCCACAAATGAGTATCCAGTTTCATTTCATTTCACTCAGCATCTCCCAAACCTGTTTGGTCATGAAACCTTGCCCTTCCCTGCCACTATGAATATCCCACCAAGCACAGTTTTGAAAGTGGTTCATTGGAGCATCATTAAAGGTCCTTAATTGATAACCTCCCCCAGTGGACCTTCAGAAGTCTTGCTAACAAAGGAAGTGTTTCTGACCGTGTGAGTCAGTATCTCCAATGGCCGCATCTGGTGGTGGTGGCCAGGTTGAAAGGGGAAATCCATAATGACATTTAAAATGTGTATGTTCTATAAGTTCACACTTGTATTTTGCTGCCTAGCTTGTGAAAGTGAGTACATTTTGTGAGTAGGGAGTGTAGGCCATTTTGTGTTTGTCATCCCTTTTTTACCTTTGGTTTGGTGGTGGGAAAAATCTACTTGCCAAGGATACATTTTTTTGTCCTAAGGCCTGGGAGGACCAGTTTCAATGTGAACATGGTTTGGTGACCGCAAATAGAAGTGAGTGCTTCTTTTTTCAGACATTACTCCAGAACCTTGCAGAAGCTTTGGCTATGCTCAGCGAGCCGCAAAATATAGGGCAATAAAATTGATTAGAGTCACCTGTTAGAACGGCTAATTAAAGCAATTTGTATTTTTTTGATCATTTTACAGTGTATGAACACATATACGGAGTTAATACACAACTCTGGTTTTCCCCTTAAATGGATTTCATACAGAAGAAAAATAGCGAACGAAGACAATGCAGTATATAGATGTGGGGACATCAAGCCATCAGTCCTTTTCTTCTTCCAATTATTACATATTTCAGGGATCACTTAGGCCTGGACTGTCCAATACTGTAGCCACCAGCCCCATGTGGTTGTGTACATTTAAATTCAAATGAACTCAACTTAAATAAATCAAAAACTCCATTTGGTGTACCAGCCACATTTCGAGGGTTCAGTAGACGTTTAGGACAAGCAGCTACCATACTGGACAGCAAAGATATAGAAGATTTCTGATATCATCAGGTCTACTGGACAGCAAGAAGATCACTGACCAGGGTCAGAATCTCTCCACTGGTTCCACAGACTTTAGCAAACTATGACCTTGACTCATGAATCAGGAATACTTGTAAACACATTCTTAAATAACAAAGATAAGTGTCAGGACATTGACCACTTGTGCCTGCCTTGCATGGAAACACACATTTATTTTCTCTAAATGGCCAAGTCATTATGCAAACATACAGAGGATGGATTTTTCCCGAAGCTTCATAGATAAGTCCCTCTGAAGGATCCCAGGTGGACACACATCCATTTTATATTCATGCAATAAGTATCAACCTAATAGTCAGTGAGGTTTGTTTTAGGTATATTCTGTTTGCACTGCCACATTTTTTCCCACTTATCAAACTTGCTACCTACTTCCATTGATGGAAAACATTGCAGAAGTTGGGGGAGTCGTACAGAGTTCAAAGAAGGTTTGCAAGCAGGATGTGGCCAGAAATCTTGACTGGGACCAAATTCACAGTCACCAAGGCATGATTGATTGACATGGCGCTTGATGCAAAGAACTTTGCAATAACTTTTGTTTTCCGTTCTGGAAGTGAAAGAAAAAATAAAGCGCACACTCAAACTTTCTCCATTCAGAGCTTTCAGCTGGTTGCAGCTAAGGCCTCCTAGCAATCAGGAAGCCAATGCCAGCCCCTCCCTTCCTCATTAAGTTCAGGAACATACATACCTGCACACCTGTGTCTTTTATGGCTGCGTGATGAAAGCTGAAGAGATGGGCAAGCAGATGAAAAGAACGGCTCCAGAAATCTGGTGACCCTGATTTTCCCTCAGCCCATCACTCTGTATCTGGAGCTTGGTGCTGGGTGTGACAACTGCTTTGGTTTTCCATCTCCTCAGCACATTTAATGAGTTTCTCCGTTCCTAATTAGAGAACATGGTGTTTGGAACACCAGGTGGTGTCTGGGTAAGACCTCTTTTTTTAACTTTCACTTTGTTTTTCAAGGGAGACTTTTTTTTTTTTTTTAATACTGGCTCCAGATTATTGGTGATTATCTGTCAGAATGTCTTGGAGGTATCCTCTCTAGCATGATCCAGAGAAGGAACTTGATTAAGGAGAAACTAGCTTTTTGGAATTGCTGTCTAAGTGATAGCGAATTTGCTCTGAAAGTCAGCTGTGATTGGCAAAGGGTAGAAATAAACGCCAATAAAGGACAGAATGTTTTGATAGATGCTTCTTGCAATTTTCTCATTCATCTGTTTTCTATCCTATACCTGGAGCCAAATGTAATGAACTCCTTCACCCAACATCCTACCATCAAATCCCCCCATTACACCAGTTATTTATGCTGTTAGATGCCCTCTGACATTGCAGTCTGTCCTGAATTGCCCCTTTACAGTGAGGGTGAGAACCCTTCTCCCAGAGGATTATGGGACTATGTATTCTAATTGGAACCTGAATGGTCCCTGTATTATCGGTGGATACTGGATCCTGCTTGTTAAGTGTGCTGAAATCATTCGACAGTGGTTGATGTATCGCTGTGGTCTGCTGAGCAAGGAGCTCTGTTATTTTCACAGTTTGATAATCAATGCTCCACTGAACACAGTTCCTTTAGAATATGCCCATTTGTTTGTCCTCTGCTTAATTGAACAATTGCAATTACTGGTACATACAACTAAATGTTAATTATTTTTCTCAGATTTTTTTTTCTCTCCTAATGATTTTATTTACAAATTGGAAGACTTTATATTTTCCACACCAAACAAATTCTCCATCTGAACCAGTGTGATATCTTTAGCTGAAAAGACAGAATTTTTAAGTGCTCACCATTCCTTTTTTTAATCATTACGTGACATTTAGAAAGCTGGAGACAGTCTTCTTTAACTGCTTTAGTGGTTGAACAACTACACGTGCAAGAGATGCCTAATACACATTCAATCAAAGGGTTATCTTATTTTTTTTTAATAAATATCAAAGTAAGACAGCAGGGCATTAGCTTGACCAATATTGGATTTTTAAGGAAGTAATCAAAGATTGAATAAAATGTAAGTTAATAGCTGATAAGTAAAGGTAAAGCATACTCATTGTTGAAAATCTGGAAAGTTCAGCAAAGCATAAAAAGCATTTAAATAATTCCCCATAATCCTCCCCACCCCAAAACAATTACCATTAATTAACATGTAGGTACATCTCTTTCAAAGGGTCTCTGGGTTGTCCCTTTGGGGTACGCTTACAACTGCTAACCTTTAACATCCAGCTGGGGTTGGTGGTCCACCCCCCATCTTTCTGGCGTGTTTTCATACTAAGCTTTCATTAACCTCCACTTTAGTTTGTTAGAGGTGGGTAACCACTGTTCTGATGTGGTCTCACAATCAGGCGCCCTGAGTTGGCTTCCTCTGCGTTCCTAAGTCCGCTTTCTCCTTGTGTTTTAGGGTGGTTACGCTGCATATCGCTACGCCCAGCCCACCCCCGCCACTGCCGCTGCCTACAGTGACAGGTAAGGGCCTTCCTTCTCATGCTTGACATTTACCTGGAAATTAACTTAGCTCGTGGGAGACGAGATTCTCGTCTGGTCTTGGTGCAAATGCATGACTGCTCGGGAGGCAGCACCCCAAAAGTTAGGTCTCATGGTGAAGGTCAACACGGGGCCACATAGAGAGAGGATGCACAATGACGCCTAGCTCATTCTGAACACTCGCCCTCTCTGCTGAGACACGAAGGTAGTGATACATTTTGTCCGTGCATAGTTGTTTTTCAGATCTCAATTCCTGTGACAGCACACCTTGCATGCACAAAGTATACTCCCTGTACAACCTTCTCATGGTCTTCTCTGTAAGACCCTGGTTTCATCTAACTCATAGGACAAAAACCAGGAGATGATCCTGCAGGTTTACCTCGATTTTCAGCACCCCGTTTCCCTTTTTTTCTACATCTTTGTACATCCAGGAAAGCATTCCCCGTATTGCAGTTTTTAATCCAAACCAAAGGAATGGGGGAGGTGTATCTGGCATTCATAAGGAGAGTCGTTCTTTTTGGCAATGCCCAATGACCGTTCCTACGAACAGAAGCCAACATTTATTTGTAATGCACACCACATGTTAAGACTGGCAGCGGAAGGGTTTAAGAAATGCAGAAGTCAGAATTGGATGGCGGCGGGGGTGAAGGCTGGGGGATGGAGGAGCTCTATTACGCGTTACCCAGGCTTAACAGATGACTCGGTTTCTGAAATGGCAAGCCACAGCTATTTTTGTATAAGTGCTTTGAAAAAAAAAAAAGTGTGCGTTTCCATATTGAATGCAAATCGTTGGCTCTGTTTTCTGAGGACATAAATGTGAATGTTCAGATGCTCTGCATGCACAAATGTCATGGAGGGTGCTTATTTTGGGTAATGACTCCTTTAATTTAAAAATATGTTTCATGAATAAAACAGTAATGGTACCAATTTGCATGTGTGGCTGAGGCATGCTGGGTCCGACAGGTAAGCAGGCGATGTCCTGGACTCGAGAATGGGGAGTGTCTGCGGACACTGGTTCTCCTCCCTGGCCTCTTGTGACTCAGTCCTTACCTTGGTTTGCTGTGGTATGCTTTCTCTGTAGTTCCATTCCATTTCTCACAAGATGTGTCGTTAGCTCATTGTTAACTACAGACTTCTTCTGAGGCATACTAAAGCAAAAGAAATTCCTGAACCCAAAAAGCCTCACTTTGAAAACCCCCTGCCTAAACTTGTAATAAAACGGCTCTTTGGCAAGATAGAACTGAGATCTGCTGTCTGGATGTATGCAGGTATTATTCCTGTTTTCTTATGAACAGCCATCACGAGCTCTCAAGGCTGGAGGGAGCTTCCAGAGGAACCCAAACTATTGTCAATGTGCAGTTCTAATTACCTAAACTATCCAGTTACCCAATCATCAGTTGCCAGGATGCAAAATATGTTTTATAGAAGTTGCTGTCTTCAATACACTTTGACACTAGATTAGGGAAATTGAGAGGGTCAAAAAAGCTAATAAAAATGATGACAATCTTGAAATCCTCAAGATCATTCTACAAATGAAAAGTCTTAATGCTATTAAATTCTGCACACTGAAGATTCACAAAGTATCAATTGTAATGTGGTTCATCTACAACCCTTAATTATTTTTATGAAAATATCTCTAGATGCTAAATTCTCCAACACCCACTTTGTATATAATTATAATCATAGTAACTTTAGCCTGCTGCATAATTATAAGAATCTTAAACAGATTTATGTCTTTGGATTTTTTATCTTGCTTCTCAGTATAAGTGCATCTATCCCCAAGCTGAAAAAAAAGGTTAATTACAAAGATATAATTTAAATTGCTTTCTTTAATAAAACCAATCTAGACATTTGGAAAATAAAAAACAATGTTTAATACTACTCTTAGATAGAATTACTTGAGAATCTGGCCATCTCTATTTGCATTCATCTTAAAAATTAAGTTAAAATTTTGCTGCATTTGGGGGCACCATATATGCAAATGTATTTATGAAATCTGTTGTTTTAATATTATTAAGATTTCTCACTGGCAACATGTCCTACTGAAAAATTGCCCTCATTCTTGGTTTGGTAAATCTTGACTAACTCTGCAATTCCCACTTTGGTGTAATAGTTTCAGCTGAAGAAACCAACTAAATATACTCTTGTCCATATAATTGGCCTCTTGCTGTTCATTAAAGAAATTTGCACATTAGGTCTTTTTGGTTGCTGAGGCAATTGATTGCTAGCCCTATTTCACTTTATTATAAGCAAGACACTTTCCACATATGGAAATATTGCATTGAGGGAAATGCAGTAATAGGTAAATTACCAGAAAACAATCTTTAAAGTGATGTTTCTGGTTTGATTTGTAAAGTGTATTTATGAAATGGTGGTACTTCCTTTTATTTTTAGTAAGCAGGTAAAGAGAAGGAAGACCCTTATAGAGAAGACACATATTTGGGGGAAAATGTGAAATGATCAGAATAGCTTTCGAATCAAGATTAAGATGCCAGTTATCTAGAATTATCTCAGGGCAGCTGTGTAATCATTTCTTTTTACTCAATCACAGTGTAATATCAGTAGGGAGAGACTCTTAGTTCCTACTTTCTAGAAGAAAGGCAGGATGACAAAGAGAAAAGCTTCTTAACCCAAAGAAACTCCTTCAAAATAGGAAGTAAAATCAGCAGGAATAAAGAATGTTTGGGTCACGCTCACTGGCTGTCAACTTGATCAAAACAGAAACTGCAACAAACTTTCTCTCTAATCATGAGATTCACTCTTCAGAAGTCTTGAAAGCGAAAGGAGTTTGATGTCCCCAGTCGGTAGAATTTTACCTTTTATCAGCACAAATTAAGCCCTCATCAAATTAAAGATTCAGGGGCCTTTGGAAAATCTTGAACTCCAGTAACCTCAGGACTGGCCAGAAGGTCCTTGACGGCCACCTTGCAACTCCCCACCCAACATCTTCTTGGTTAAATGATCACATGCTGATTATCTCGGAGTACCCTGAGAGTTTCTGAATGCTGACCTCCAGAATGAAGACCATCTGGTGTGGGCAGAGATTTCCCCCAAAGAAAAAGACCTGACTGGACTAGGTAATTTTATAGTCTTATTGATGAATTGAATGACAATAGGCAAACATCTTTCCTTGGCATTTAGGAAACATTTGGTAAGCCTTTGACCTCACCTCAAATCTTTACTTCTAATTTCACTTTGATTTGTGGAAAGCCAACTGTCCGAACTCTCAAGGGAGATAGTTTTCTGAGCTTGAACCAATCAAAGCATGGCAGTGGGGCCGACGGTCATCTGGTCATTGCATGCCACTTGGTGTTGCTGATGTGTTCGTGGTATGTTCTGGATTTGACAGGTCCATCATCACAGTAGCTCAATGAATGGCTTGCTTGAATTAAGCCTGGGGACAGGCTTCTCTTTATTGATTGGCTTTCGGTTTCTTTGTGTCCACGACTTGGTCCTTGTTGCATCTTTGGGCAGCCAGACTGGGAGGTGGAGGGGGTGGTGGCGGGGGGAGATTTTCTTTTCCATGAATTATGCTACAGATATTTGGGTAAATATGTCTGATGTGTACACTGCTTTGATGAAAATGTTACCGCGCCAAAAAGGCAGACATTTGTCACGCTTGTCCTGCTTGCTAAACATTCTAACATCCCCTAACAACCAGTGCATGGAAACGGCCCTCCACATTAGGGCAGAAGGGAACTCAATTCAGACCAGCTAGAGAAGAAGGTAATAACGTAGTTCACTCCAAGATTTCACGACGATCCAGTTGCCCTGATAGTTACCCTGGGCCACTGTTTTCATATAAGACATGCATTTCCGTAAAGATCCCTGAAAGTTAGCAGCTTCTGACATACAGTAGTAGTTCTGGCCAAACAGGTGCCGCTAGACTGAGCAAAAGAGACAGCAAGCAACAGCCTTCTGTTTGTTTGTTTTATTTCCTACCCTTTTTTGTTTGTTTTTTGAGACCTTTAACTTTCATCAGCAATGTTAGACTGTACCATATGAAATTGCTACCCTTGTGTGCCCCACATGGTGCAATACTGGCAATTTCATATAGCTCAGCTTAATGGAAACCCAATTAAAATGCCATAATATCAATTATCTTGCTCTCTGCACTTGAAATATATATATGTATGGTCATACATATATATGTGTGTGTTGTGTATATATATTATTCATATACATATGTGGAAAATATATGTATACACAACACATACACACACACACACACACACACACACACACACACACACACTTCTGCCTTAGGACCTCATGGAGGACTCATAACAGTATCTAGGTAAATCTTAATACAAGGAGGTCAGGACTTGTCAAGATCAGCCAGTCACAAGCCCCATGCTAGAACATCTTTAAATGTGATACTCACCACCTATGAATAAAAGGTTCTATCTCAGAGAGAAATAGATTAGTAGTTCTTTCTTAAAACTCAATAGGAATAAGTAGTCATGTCTTTGGGGTCATGGAGAGGTTGATCTGTAGATCAACTATTTAAAATTATATGGGTGGTAGGGATGGATGGATACATACATGCATAGATGGGTGGATGGATGGATGGATGGATGGATGGATGGATAGAAAGGTATATAGGTGATAGATAAATAGATACATAGGTGGTTAGGTGGATGAATGGAAAGAAAGGGAGAAGAGAGAAGAAGAAAGGAAGGGAGGGAAGGAGGGAGGGAGGGAGGAAGAATGGAAGAAAAAGAAAAGAGAGAGAGAAAGTGAGCGAGAGAGAGAGAAAAGAAGGAAGGAAAGAAAGAAAGAAGGAAGGAAGTATGGACAGATAGGAAAAAACTATCTCTATGCTCTTATAGTATTTCATCATAAGCTAAACTACAGGACGTAGAACTAAATCCTTACGTACAATCTTAGTTTGATCTAAACTGAAAAGCTAAAGGGGTTTGAGTTGATTTCCATTTATGTGGGTACTCCCTCTCTATTTTAGGACTTTTTGTGTCCTGGGTTTAGGTTAAATAATAGAGAAATGCCGTCATTAAAATAAGGCTAATAATTGCATTTAAAACGATACACCATTTTATGTGGAGTCCTTACCAAATCATATAGACTAAAAATTAAAGGGTTGCCAGCCTATAAAGCATATGAGCACCCTGAATGGAAAATTTAATTTACCATTTAAGGGTTTTTTTGGTAAAAAGGTTAATTTTTAAAATACTGTTATACTTTAGGGACTTAACAATTTTACTTTTTCTTGCTGTGGAGTAGAATATAGAAAGCTTCATCTATGGATAATGTGGATCCCTTAATGAGGGTAGACCATGCAAAGCAGAGAAAGGCGGGAAGTTTCATTGTTTTCCCCATTCCTCTTATGTGAACCAAGTTAGGTAAGGGTTGAAACTGTTTCTGATTAAAAAGCAGTCACAAGCCCCTGCACCCATTCTTTGTAGATGTGTGCAAGGAGGAATTTCAAGATCTTATCCTAGTGCTTTGTGTGAAGCACTAGCTCCTTTGGCCAGCTCAAGACCTGATGACATTTACTGGTTTACCAGGACAGGAGAAGAACACGGACAATGTAATATGGCAGTCAACTCCCTTGTATGGGGAATGGCCAGGCTTTACCCATGCTTCTTTCGCATATGCTGTGAAAAATAGCTTTTCTTGTATGAAATGATGACAACAGCTTTGCTTTCTTCTTTTTTTATCCAGTTTTGTTTTTAATGTTCTTCCTTGGCAAAGTAAAAGTTGGCAGCTCTACGATAGACTCCTTATTATATTTTATTTACATTTTCAATCTTTTCTGAGAAATCCACGGGTGAAAAAATAGAGTGAGAGCATTCTAAAGCTTGGTGATGCCAAGAATAGTATTCTCAGATGAACGAGAAACTGAGGGCTTAGTTCATGAGGGGATAGATCTGCAGTTAAGACAAGGATTCAGGGTCAGAAGGAAGCTATTTTGGACTCACATTCTAACCTGTTGAGTTAAAACATGGCAGCAATAGTTGCTCCGCTATCTTTTATTGATAGTGCCCTGTTGAAGTTTTTCTTGATTTTAACTTTTAATCTTTTCCACTGTTTTCACTCATCCTGATGAGCTCTTCTAGGTTCTGCAATTAAAAAAAGAAAATGATGCTCTGTGAACTTGTAATAGTAATGAGTCACTAATGCCTTTATTTATATCCTTCTGTACCCCAGTGCCCAGAAAAGCACATCCAGTCTTTAAAATTAGAACACCAGGTTGAAATATATATTCATACATGGTATTGTATATAATATTTTCTTATTTTTATTTATATTCTTATTCTTCTTTTTGGTTTAAAGTTTACTTTCGTAACTGATTCTTTTTTCTTTTTTGGTGATTCAGCATCCCCTCAGGAAGAGAAAGGGAAGCTAATTATTCTAGACAGCTTTAGGGTAACAAGAAAGAAACAGGAATTGCCTGTGAGTTTCCTGTTACAAGGCACACATACTACATGAAAATAAATTTCTTCAATAAAACTTGCCATATATATGAGAATGCTCTTATGAAAATGTTCATTAGGTGGAAATAGAGGACTTCGGTACTTGCACTGTTTCCTAAGACTTCTTGAAGTTTAATACAGTAACTGAGCAAACTTTGATTCAAATCATCTCTCTGTGATAACGATAACAATAATTATGATAATAGCAATAATAACAATGGCTGTGTATGGAGTCCGTACTATGTGATAGCACTAAGTGTTCTAAGTGCTTTACAAAGACAGTCACTGAACTGTCGCACTAAATATTAAATTGACCGCCATGGTACAGATGGGGAAGACGAGCCTGGGGAAGGGTGAAGTAGATGTTCAGCTCAGCTTGAGAGCTGAAGTCTATGCCCTTAATCCCCAGGCTCTATTGCATCTTAGTGGAGCAACCTGGAGAAGTCATTTCTTTGCCCTCCGTCACCTCATCTGTGGTGGGTATATTGATTCCGTCTCACAGAGTGGTATGGAAGTTTTGAGACACTGCCTGTGAAATATTCAGTGCATCAAGGGCAGTACATAAAATATTCTTGTTTTCATTTTCATGTTTATATTTTCATAGTCATAAATTCCTATTTTTCATATTTTATTTCATATTCCCATAACATAGTCCATTAAGAGCTTTAAATCTGGGTAGCAACAGTGAGCTTGGAGGAAACCAAAAATATCTAGGTTATTTCAGTTCCACCTGAATCTCTATAATCCAGGGGTTTGAATCTGTTGTTTCTTTAACTGATTCCAGAGTCAAGCAAAGTTTCGGGAGGATAATGACCAAATATACTCAACTGATTATGATGTAGACAAGACTTTTAAAATATAGTAGGTAGGATTATATGCAACTCTAATCCTTTTTAATCCACTGAGTTCCAAGAATAATTTATGTTTGTTTTGTTTTGCATTTTTTTAATGGAAAAACATGCCTTTTTTTTTTGGCTACGTAAGCCCCCCCAGTTGATCAGTCCTCCAAAGTTTAGATTTTGATATGTCAGGTTTTCTTAAAGTGAGCTGTCTTAAATGATGTTTCCTGCCACTTTTTAAAATCTTTTCACCACGTAGATTTCTGTTTTGAAGTTAATTTTTTCAGTAGTGTCTCTAGTGTGCCAGGTACTATGTAAAACATTGGAACAAATGACCTGATCAGGTAAGCAGTATAGTTAGGGCACCCATATAATGACCATTTAAAATGGATCATTTTAAATGGGACATTGAAATGATCGTTTAAAATGGGACGATGTAACAGAGAAGGGATGCACTGGTAGTAATGACTCCAGGACAGCAGGCTTCAACTAGGACTGTCGTAAGACAAGAAGAACATGTGGGGTCATCCTAAGTAGTCATCCTAACCAGTGTGTGGATAGGAGAAGCAGGTCCAGGCAGGGTGATGTACACTCTGGGAAATCCCACTATTGGGCTTCAAGTCCAATGTCTGTTGGTCCAGGTCCTGGACTGTTTCTACCTCCTTATGCTGTTGTTACAAAGTCAGGGCAAAGGCACATTTGCAGCTTCAAATAGTCATACCTAAGACACAACTTGATAACTTAATGATTAAAAACAGAATGGAATTTCATGTTCTCATTTATTTATATTTCCCTATGGATCAATAGCTCTGATTGAACATTCACCAAACAAATTACGACAACTAAGATAATTATATTTTCTGCCAACCTGCTCTGCAGGTTGATGCTGATTCCATCTGATAACGATTGAGATGGCTCAGAGATAGTGAAGGAGGGAATGTAGAGCTCTTGCTGGTAGCATCAGTGTGATTTTGGGAACTTGTGTTTATGGACACAAAGCTCTCAGTGATGAAAAGTAATATGGCTGTTACTGATCAGTGTGTTTCCCGAGTTTCTCTTCTTTTTAATTTACAGACAGGTACACACACACGCGCACACACGTTAAATGAAAAAGTGCTCAAGTTTTTGTTTCAAGAACTATTTGCCTTTGGTCCATAATCTTAACGGCTTCTTAACAACTGTTAGGCACTGCCAGATGAATATATAATTTAATTGAAGCAGTTAAAAAAAGAAGCAAGCCTGTAAGAGTCAACAGACTGGACCAAGAAGGAGTTGGGGAGATATTAAAGGAAATTCCAAACCCAATAGACCATAGCTGTCACAGCCATTTGGGTAGACACGTTTGCCAGTGACAAGACAAGATATAACAACTCCTTTGGTCATATCATGGCCTAATTACATACTTTTCGGGTTGCAGATCATTGACTTGATAGGCCACAAAAAAGCAAATAAAACCTATCTTTTCAGTAGCGCCATCAGGGTCCTTCAGCTGTGAAAGGTTTAGAAGCAGGTGAGAAAGCCCAGTGCTTTCTAGAGGCTGGTCAGAAACCTCTGATGAGGACCTGTACACAGAAGCCTCTTGGTGAGCCATTTCTGTTGCAAATAAAGAACCTTCCTCGTAGAAGACAGTATTCCAGTCAAGTAGAAGGGAATATATGCAGAGTAGATAGACTCGGAACTGATGAAGCATTCGTGAATGTGACAAAAATCAAACCTGCTCCACTTCGCCTTTTATTTTTTTGGCCACTATCAGATATGCTAGAAAATCTATCTTCGGGGGTAAGAGGGAACTTTTCACTTAAAAATTTCTAGTATTTCTTTTAACGTTATCAAAGCAAGTTCTGACTTTTGTACCTATGAAGAGAACTTTGAATTCTTTTCCAGAAGAACTGACTTCTATTTAAATGTGGCCTCTCTTTTATTTTCATATTTGTGTGTAATACATGCCTGTGAACAGTCATTGGACAGAAATAAATGACTTCTCATGGTTTTCTCCCTGATGTGAATCACAGTGATTTATTCTTCTGGAATTAGATGATTGTCCTCCAAATCATAGTGCATTTCATCTTGAATTACCATACGAAACATTTAGAGTAGGACCGCTATCAGAATTTAGGGGGATGGTAGTCGGATAGGTAAGAGCTTGAGGAGGAACTAACTTGTCCATGTTGTCATTGTTTCCAGGCTTATTCTTACTACATTATGATGTGTGAATGTTCAGATATGATCACTAGATTGTGGGGAGATGAGACAGAATCAAAGCCAAGCACCCTTTTCCCTTAATTATCTTAATCACTTAGATTGAAATGTGTTGGCCTGAGAGTCTAGACATACATCACACATCTGATAACCTGGAACAGTGGTTCCCACTGCTTTTGCAGCTGTGGAATCTCTTTAAAAAGAAAACTAGGATTGCTGGATGCTTCTAGCATCCTTTTAATCCCTATCTCCTTTCATGGTCCAATTTTGTAATTTGAAATTTGATTGCATTAAAAGATTGAGGGACTTCTTCCCCCCTGCCATTTCTATATTGTTAGAGGGTTTGTGGACCACTTCTAGTAACTAGAATAGGAGCCCAGCTTATGGGGGGTGGGGACACTTGAAAAATGTCTCCTGGAAAATATTAGCTCCACAGCTTTCCCAGAATGACAGTTTCTCTGCTGTTCTTTTCATGGTTTATTCAATATCTGTCTCGAACTAAAACAAACAACAGGAAAAGAAGCGCTTACCTTATTCTGTTCTAAAATTTCAAGATTGAAGTGGTTCATCTTGAGGGTCCTTAGAGCCTTACTCTGCAAAGCATTGTTCCCAGACCAACCAAATTGGCCTCCTCAGGAACTTGTGAGAAATGCAGAATCTCAAGCCCCACCTGAACCAGAATCTGTACTTTCAAGATCCCGGGGCGATTTGTGAGAAGCACCCTTCTCAAGGTGCTTCAATTCTACCCCAATAGGCAGTAAATAATGTTCACTCTGAGTTCTCCTTCCACAAATCTTCCACATGTAAGAGAGTTTGTCATTGTAACTTGTTGCTTTGTAAACGTCTCCTCTCTGCTCTCTCCCTTCCTAGAGGAGAAAGTAAGAGCTGTCCATGGTTGCGCATCCCTCACAATCCATTCTGTTGTGACTTCCTTCCTCAACTAGTTTAGGGCCACAAATAATCATTTTCTTATTCCAAAGATCCAAGAATAATGAAAGTGATTCCATGCTAATATCTCCTCATTGGTTGTGTAATACTGTAAACTCACACTGTTGTAAAACGTACCCTGGAAAAGTCACATCTGATTTCTCTTACCTTTATGGAGCCTCCATTTTGTCATCTGCTAAAGGGAGAGCATAACACCAGTTAGAATCAGAAAGAGATGAAGGTGAACATTGCTTTATAAACTGAAAGAGGTGGTGAAAAAGCATGGCGTTATCAATAACTCAGTTGATTATTGACAGATTTTTTTAGGGTGTATATGGTTATTTGAAAGCATTGGATGTATACAGGCAAAAGCAAGCAAATTAAATTAAATCTATCTAAAAGTGCAAATCATTTTTAGATGAGGCAATCTTCAGGACCCACCATAACACTAACATTCTGGGAACCTGTGCCTTCCTCAACTTGTCATTGGCCTGATCAAGATGTAAAGCAGGGTCTTTCATACTCATTGTACCTATTCTTTGACTGGCGCATGCGTTGGCAAATCTTTGCTTATTCACCAACAGACTGTGATCGGAGATTTACATATAGAGACTGAATCTCAGTAAGTTACTTACTGCACGAGGTAGTACAGGCAGGCTAATTGACTCTCAACTGCCTCATCTTTAAAGTGGGGCTGATGAATCATGCCTGCCTCCATGGGTTGTTGTGAGAATTAATTGAGGTCATGAAGAAAGAGCTCCTTGAATAGCACTGATGCTGAGTAGCCCTCAGGATATTATTATCATCGTCATCACCCTCAACATCGTCATCCTCCTTATTTTTATTATCAGCAGCATCACTAAACTATAGGCATATTTTGTTTCGTTCTTGGCCCAAAAAATATTGAAGGAAGAAGCAACTGGGAACCATGAGATCAAACAGCCTGTCCTTCTGTTCATCTTTCTCCTGGATTATTGCTTCTCTTTTCTGTCCAAGGAGGAAGGAGCTCAGGCTGTCAGGGATGCATCAGCTTCTTAGGAAGAACAACCAGTTCTCCCAGTGTAAACCCAGCCCCCAAATCAACATGGCTTTAGATTTAAAGGGTTAAAAAAAGTCAAACTAAATCTGCCAATGCTGCCCTTTTCCCATTGTGCTTGGTGAGAAGTCCAATACTGTGGCGGAGGTGGGTTATTGGAACCCCAGGGAACTTTCTACCATCAGCTCACTTCATTTTGCACATAACTCCTAAGTGGATCCAGACCTTCTCAGTGTGGCCTCTCCACCCTCCAGAGCCTCAGCCTGGACACCCACTGCTCTTCCTGAGCCTCCAGAAGCTCGGGGACCCCCTCAGCCATATGAGGGCTGCTTCCCCTAGAGAACACGTATGCTGTTCAGAGAACTTGCCAGACCCATTTCCACCCTGTGATAGGCACCATTTCACATGAGAAGCTCCTTCTGCCCAACCAAAGCTGAGGTGGGATTTTGCCTTCCTTGGAGGCTCCAGCCCACCTGTAAAATGACCTATAACCTCGAAAGGCTCTTAACTATCTCCCACTTCCCCTAAAATCCCAGAAGCCCAGGACTTAACAACACAAACAGCAGGTCTCTTTATGGGGAGAGAGAAGCCTATATTTTTCATGAGTCCACGCAGCCAGAAAAATACATGATGTTTTCCCCCCAAATAAAGTGCTTTCCCATTCATGTTCTCATTGATCTGCACAAAACAAACAAAAATCTAAGAGGGGTAGGTGCTATTTTTGTTCCCATTTTCCAGATGAGGAAACTGAGGCCCAGAAAGGTGAAATGATTTTTCTATTGGAACACAGCTTGTATGTGACCAGGCCCAGCTTCCAGACTCACAGTTAGTTCTCTTTCACTTTAGCCGAGAAAGCGGTACAGTGGGAACCGGGGAGATTATTAAATGTTGGAGATACTAAAATTACAGAAGTGGACTCTCCCCAAGGTCTCCAGGAACTGGAGATGCCCTTGCATTTGAATCTCTAAAACTCAGAGATTTTGGATGGAATATTCACACTGGGGACAGATCCACAGTACTTAACTCCTTTTGCACTTAAACTTTTTTATGTGTGCAGTGTTAGCAGTAGGAACTGGGGCTCAATAAAATAGTTTTGAATGGGTGTTAATGCAGTCCCCTTTTAAAATAAAAAAATACCAGGATAGACCCTTTCAGAGGAGTCTATAGTCAAACTGTTTATTCGCTTGCTTGTTTGTTTGTTTATACCTCACCTCAATTCTACAATTGGCCATGGCCTCTTGAAGTACATATGATACAATACTAATATATATATATATATATATATATATATATATATATATATATATATACACACACACACACACATACACACATAATATATATATATATATATATATATATATATATATATATATATATATATATATATATATATATATAAATTACAACAGGGCAGGGAAAAATATGAATCTGAATGGGATTTGTACAGTTCTAGAGTTTTAGAACTGAGTCAGGGCGAGAGAGGTAAAATACTGATCACAAGCAAATCGGTCTCCCTTTCAAGGTGATAAAACTGAAATATAATTAGATTATGAGCTTCGAGATAGTCAAGCCCAGTATAGATATTCCTCAGTGATTTACATGCCATGAGCATGGCATCAAATCCCTTAAGCTTAGCTGGGTGCCCGGCACGTTGTAAGCCCTCATTAACCATCTGAGAAGTGAACGAACAACACCAGTAAACAATTTAGCAAAGGCACCAAATAGAATTTTAATAGGAGCACCTTTTTTCTGCATGTTATATTTAACTGTTCAGGAAATACTCATGGCTAGATTCCCCGTGATGGAGATCAACACTAGTGCAATTTAATTAAAAACAAAACAAAACAAAACAAAAAAATCAGAAGACACAACTCTTATTTCCTGCAAAGTCAGGGCACATATGTTCAGAGAATATTTGCACAGTGAGAAATTAGTTCTCAGTGCTGGCAGACATGTTAGAATCACCTGAGCGGCTTTTCAGGCATACCTGTGTCTGGGTACCACTCTCAAAGATTCTGTACTTTAATGATCGGGCCTGGTAATTGGTATGTTATATTTTTAAAAATGGCCTGGTGATTGGTATTTTATATTTTAAAAAATCTTAGCTGATTGTAATGGGCAGTCAGGTTTGAGAACCTCTGTCTTATAACTAATAGATGCCCCAGAGACTACAGATAGAATTAAATTGACTTTGTCCCACTGCCATCTTGGGGCTGCCATCTGCCAGATCAGAAGACCCACTTCTCAGGCTGTAGGGGTATTTTAGTAGATAGGCTTGGAGGGTTTTAATCACATATCAGTGTGTGTGTGTGTGTGTGTGTGTGTCTGTGTGTGTCTCTCTGTGTGTGTGTGTGTGTGTGTGTGTATGTTAGATTGAATATTCCTAGCATTGGATACAAAAGGAAACTTGCTGTGAATGGCACCAACCCTGAGTTTTGTGTAACAATAGTGATAAAAAAGAATTAAGAGGCCAAAGAATGATAAATGACCAGAATCTTTAACAGTAGAACTTAAAGCCAGTATTATTTGATGGGAGAACCTCCTGTCTGGCCTTTCCCTCCACCCCAACCTATGCCAGAATTTTCTCTGTATCTTGTTGATACCTAGCTTCTCACACGCCTTCCAGCAACACTGGCTGGCTGTTATTTTCATTTGACTCTTAGGATTCAGCTGGGGGTGATTTTTAGAAGAAAAGAGAATTGCCAAGAGATGAGATTTCACGGAAGATGAAAAGCGGGATAATAAGGATAACATGGCAAGTCACAGGACTCATGTAAATGTACCACCAGCTGAGTCAGATCCACAGTCTGGGTGGTCAGTTTATGGAAATCATCGTAAAACATCATAAAGTCTGGTAATAGATTAAAAAGAGAGAAAGGCCATGTTAGAAAATTCCTCCGCAGAGAAGCCACACCCATCACTGACTCAATAACCTCTGTTGTGAGCAGCCCTGAGCAGAATCTTAGAGGGTGAATGAGAGTTGGGGTCTTGGAATCTAAAAAACAAAACAAATGAATATATATAAGAAAACAGAAACAGACTCACAGATATAGAGAATAAGTGAGGAGAAGGAGGGGAGAGGGGTTAGCTAAGGGTATGGGATGAAGAGATACAAACTACTATGTATAAAATAAATGAGCAACAAGGATATAAAGTACAGGGGAATATAGTCATTATTTTATAATAACTTTAAATGGAGTTTAATCTATAAAAATATTGAATCACTATGTTGTACACCTGAAACTAATATAATATTGTGAATCAATATTGTAAATACTTTAGTTAAAAATAAATATTGTAAATTTTTATTTACAATATTTATTTATTGTAAACAAATACTTAGTTAAAATAATAAAAATAAAATATTTTTATTATGATTTTTATATTTAAGCAAAAAAAAAAAAAGAGTCGGAGTCTTGAGCGAATCCAGCAATGTCCAGATTTCACTTAACATCTTGTTCACATTACATAACCTTCTGTGTCTCCATTTTCTCGTTTATGAATGTGGGGATAATAAGAGAGGTTGTAAGGAAAATTGAATGAATACATATGCACAGCACTTGGCAATCACCTGTCATGGATAAGTGCTCCATCAACTTTAGGTAGTGGCTCTTTGGTGTCAACATTCCAAAGAGTCAAGACAAACACAGCCTTCTCTCTTGTGCTCGGTGATTTACTATTTCCTTATTTTTCTTAAATTAGCAATCCTCTCTTCTCCCACAAAGCCTCCCTATATCTAAAAGTCTTCCTGGGAAAGGTGGGCTTTGAAATGAAAATGAGAATGAACTTGCAGGAGATTTCTCAGCATGATTTCTTAAATTTCTCCATGGTAAAAAAAATTACCTAGAACCACAATTCCCTCCCTGGAGGTATGAGTGGTGGCCAGATGATCAGACCTCTCTCCTGGAAATTCTGATGCAGGTGGTCAGGGTTGAAACCCAGGCATCTATATTTTTAACAAACATTGTAGGTAATTGTCTTCAGGGAAGTTTGAGAAGTTCTGGAGTAGAGGGAGAGGTCAAAAATAGAGAGGAATTCTGGGTGAAAAAAATGGTAAAGAGAATTAGATGCAGACTCACTAGGAAAAAATGGGAAGACTCTGCCTAGATGAACTTGAGTATATCCATTGGAGACAGTGAAAGAAGACGAACAGGGGAGGAAGCAAAAACAGAAAGCTTGATACTATGGCCACTTTTCACCAGCTTCTGCAGAAATGAGGTTTAAAGCCCATTCTTTTAGGAGGTCTTCAGAAACTAGAAGTAACCATTCTTGGGCACCCTCAGCAAGCACACAGATAGGTTGTCTTAGAGGCCAACATGGTGGGTGGCAAAATGGAAGCTGTAAAAGAAGCAAAATCTACAAGAGATTTGGTGATCCCGCCCCCTTTCCACTCTGCATTTGTACCATCCCCAAGTGCTTCCCGGCTGTGGCTGATATAAGATGCACCTGCAGAGCATCTCCTAAGCTACCTCTTTCCAGACCCAGTCCCAGAACAATTAAGCCAGGACCCCCAGGAGTAGGGCTCGGCTTTACTGTTTTTAACCTCTCCCTATGAATCTAGGAGCAGCCAAGGTGAGAACCATTCAGCTAGACAAGCGCTTCTCAGCCTTGGCTGCATAATACAATCACCTGGAGGTCTTTAGAAACTACTGATGCCTGAGACCCACTTACAGAGCTGCCCACTTAACTGGTCACTAGGAATTTTAGAAGCACACCAGCTGTTTACCCTGTCCAGCCAAGGTTGAGAATGACTCAGCCAGACTTAATCATCAACAACCACTGCACAAACCAGTTTGCTGAAAATAAGGTCCAACTGCATTGGAAGTTTAGGTCCTCAGGCCTGGGCTGACAGTGAAGAGCAGACTAGGATTAGCAAAAGGGGACAGCCCCGTGCCAGGCTCCTTTCCCCTCTTGAGAGGTGACCCCCCTGTCCAGAGCACACCTGGGTTGCTCTGATCATTACGTTTTCCTGACAGTTTGGAAACAGCAGACTTCTCTGCTAGGTCATTAATCTCTTTGATCATACCTCTCTCTGGTCATTTGGGGTAAATAATTTCACCGAGAGGGTCATATCATTTTATGGGCAGACTAAAAGACATGGTTTATCTTCAATTTCAAGTGAAGAGAAACAGAATTGTATACAAAAGTGTGCTAACAGAGGAGACATAGACACCACAATGAAACCTGCCCCTTATTCTACCCAAATTCCTCTGTTGGCCTGACATGTGGGGTATCTCTTACCAGGCTATTATTTGCCAGGCATTTCCTATTAATTGCACTTATAATCAATTGATGAAAGGGTAGTTTAGAGGGAGGGGTGATCACACAGGCTTACTCCATGGAATTAATGAGCTTTATAGGAATGCACTTTTCTAAGACGTTAGGGTAACCTTCCTTGGATGTAGTGGGATTGCTTGTGTGGATTAAAAAAAAAGTCAGTACAGAATTGATACGTCCAATGGATTACTATTTTTTTACAAATACGTTTATACTCCTTTTTTGGCACTGCTGCAGAGCCCATGGCATATTCTTTAAAATGTTGGTGATAACTCTTTAAACTTTGATGTAGACGATTTGATAGTTGGAGGTCATCTGAGCCAACTCTTTGGAAGACAGTGAGTCATCAATGGGAGTAATCCCCTTTGTTTAGAAATTTGCCCAGGAATCAAAGACACTGAAAAAAAGTCCAAATATATAGATTACAAAAACAAAAAAGAAGAAGGAGGAAATGGAGAAAGTGTAGCATTTTTGTAAAGAGTAAGTATATCATGTCAAAAAGAAGAGTGCTATGAAGGACAGTCATCATAGTTTCTAAAAATCTGGTACAGTTAAAGAAAAGGGTCTCATTGCTTTATAATCATACTTGTAGGCTGCATTTTTACAAGTTTTCCCTCTTCATCCAATCACCGTTTTTTAATCTGTGTTGGTTGCCTTCCATGGCTTTCCCCGAGTCTAGCACGCTGGACAGTTTCTTAGGGAAAATGCAGAAGAGAGACTCAAGGGAGAAGTGTCTTTAGGGTTAGCGAGTATGGATGGAATAGAGCCACCTCACGAATGAGGCCCCCCTCGTAGATAAGTGAATGGCTATTCCGAAGAGCTTGCCCCTTAGATAAACCAGATCACCGTTCTTGGTTATGGTAGGTTCTTCTTTTGATCATGCTAGAAACAGAGGTCCTCCCAAAGTACTTGTTTGGTCCCCCGGACAATGTCATACATGTAATTGGAGCTGTGTCTTAGAGTCAGTCCTAGGTGAGCAGGTCAAAACAGACACTCAACCCAAGCATCTTCCTTTCCAGGGATACTAATTTTACTTCTCCTCAAACCTTGAAAAGTTGATGCCAGATAACGATGGGGCCCAAAAGGTTTGTAAAAGAGCAAAAAGATAGCCAACATCCAACAACACTAACTTTTATTGTTTCAAGAGAGGTGATAAATGAACTTAGTTATGACTCTTGTTATGTGGGTGAGAAACATAGAAAATGCTATCCTCAGACCATGCATAATTTTGTTTAGATTTCATTGGTGTGGCAATGATGAGAGTCTTCAGCTGAATGTTAAATTCGAGTGAATTTTCAAGTGGTAGCTCTATTTGTATTCCAGGGTGTACCTTTTACAATAGTAAAACTTTCTTAAGATGTTTTAAGGGATGCTCAGTCACTAGATACTTTTTGAAACGTTGGAACAAGACCGATCAAAACGCAAAAATGCATTTATCTGGGTTCCAGATGATCCCTATGCACAGTAAAATCTAACAAGTGAGAATTAGAAGCCTCAATACTCCTGCTTCTGAGGCATTTAAGAGCCTAGCCAATCTCATTGGGACATTTTTTTGTAATCTGCCTGACACAGACGTTCTTATTTCTAGAGAAACAGACAGTACCTCCGAATTAGAACACCTTGCATTGTGGAAATGGCACAGTTTGAAACATCTTAAGAGAGTTTTATCATCCTTCTGGATTTACTAAATCAAAGTGAAACAGCATTTTCCATTTCTATTTTCTTTTTAATACCGCATCGTTAAAAATAATTTGGCAAGACAGGGTTTATTTCAGTTGATGAGTTCTCTTACCTTCTTTCCGTAGCAAGCCTCATGTGGTGAGGAAATTATTATCCATAACATGGCACCATTTAACATACTCTTCAGAAATGACAGCATTGCTTTTTCTTTCCTTTAAAAAACTTTTTTGGATATTATACTATAATAATAGAGCTTGGAATTTTATGATTTTCCTAGCTAGTTGCAGTATACTCTTTTTCTAATAGATAGTCTAATTTTGTTTCTTTTTTTTTTTTTTTTATTGTAGTCTCCTTTGAGCATTAGAAATCCACAGAAGCTCAGTTTGAAATGCCCTAGCCTTAGAAACATACCCTGGCATGATGACATTTTAGTAACACATAATTAATATTTCAGTGCAGCAGCTTATACATGGTCCATGTTCTGACATCATCATGATTTTGTTGAAGGGTTCCCCGCATGCCTGTTTCATGATCTTCCTAAACTCTCTAGGTCCAAGAGAGAGCAGCACATTTCCTTGCAACATCCAAATGCAGCACCCTTCCCTCCCCTTCATCTGAATACATCGAACCAATTGGCAGAGAGAGCATTTCCCCCTGAGCGAGCAGTATTGTGAATTTTATCTTCTCTTCCAGAAATCAGTTCGTCTTCGTTGCAGCAGATGAAATTTCTTGTAACACCTCTGCAGGTAACAAACATTGCTACTTCTTGATGCATCCATCCAAGTCTCAGTATCCTTTTTTTTTTTTTTTTTCCTTCACATGCTGCAGTCGGTCACGCTAGAAAGTTTAGTTTTAAAAAAAAAAAGAAAGAAAGTCTTATCTTTGGAGTATAGCTGGAGCTTTTCGGCTCTGCTGTCTAAAAAGACAGTAGGCATTTTGCTAACTTGGATATTTTATTTCCAGTTTTAATAATACATGATCCAGAAAAGTAACACTATATTGAATGAAGCCGCAATAAAATCTTATGGTATAATCTTATGGTAAAATACTAAACAGGGGAGATTTAGGGACACAGACATGGGACTTCTATGTTTTTGGACGTATTATGTCTGGGTTCACACAGATTTCTATGTGATTATTTGCGATCTTTATGGAATGACTGGTATATATTATAGGCCCTCAAAGACCGAATCTGTAAAGCTGGAGGCGTTGGGGAATATAATTATCTCTGTCTTATAAGACGGGGATCTTTATTCCATTAAAGATCCTCTAGTTCTTTCTTTTAAAACATACTACAAGTAGCAGGACATGAGAGAGACAGAGTCTTCTGTTTTTGAAATCAGGGCATTGGCCAATGGAAATTGCACAGTTGCATGATGTGTCCATCAAAATAACGCCTGTCTTTTTGCTTTGATGTGGTTCAGAACAGTTATGTTTGGACTTCCATTAGCATGGAATTACTTGATTAAATGTCAAGATAGGTGAGTGCCTTAACTAACAACACTTTTTTTTTTTTTTTTTTTTTTCCTTGAAGCCTAAACTCTGACCAAAACAATGACTAGGATATCTTACCAATGTGTTGCTTTAGTCAACAAGGGAGGATATGACAGCTCATTCTCATGTCAGTGAGTGTGCCATGACCTTCAAAAACATACATTAAACGGAGCCTGACACATAGACATTCATCTGTAACCAAGCACATGTTATCAATGGCGCACAGTGAACAAAGGCGTGTTTGCTAACACTTCACCCCCTGCTTACAATCTTGGGAGAAAAAGAGAGAGATCAGGGAAGCATGGAGAACTAGGAACACATCCCCAGCCCTCTCTGTTCTGTTTCACTGACGGTCGGACTCAATATTTTTAATGGGTTGCAGTCTTGCCCTGGGAGTGCCTGAGGTATGCATGCTCGTATTTTAAAGCGCCAGCTTACTCCTTTCTTGAAAACCTGGCTCTTTTCCCTCCAGCCTTTAGCCTCACATATCTCTGTTTCTCCTTGTGAGAGGTGGTGCATTCACTAATGCCTAACAGTAGAAGATGGGGGGTTGCGTTGCTGGGGGTGGTAGGGGAACCTTCCTGGGATACGCGTCATTTAACGTTTTCAGAACCTATAGAGAATGAAGCATGCAACTAAAGGAGAAATCAGGGTGGGGAAGAAGGTTGGTTGAAAATGTTAATGAACATCCTTTGTGGCTATTCTGGTCGTCCAGAGCCTCTGTCTTCCCTGTTAATCTGTATGCATGTTCCAGTGTGTCTTAGGTTCTATTTTGACATCATAGATCAAACATTGCGAAGTTACCACCTTAGAGGTAGATATTGATTTTGCCCCGTGACTTAACAAATCCTGCCTTGTAATAAGCAAGTGGTCCACACACAGTATTTTGAAAAGAGGCTGCAGACAATGAAAGTTTGCCTGAGTCGAGAGAGTGTTTTCACCTACCTTGTCTAATTTAGGATGGCTGCTCCGTAAATTCTTAATGAATTGCTATTGATCAAATTTCAAATTGAGAGAGATATCCCTGTTGCTTTGATGGCCATATTAATAATATGTTGTATGCTTCATAAGGTTCAATTTGAACTCTGAATTTCGAATCAAGCATGAAAAAGGAGACACCCATATCAATCAAATGTGAATTATCTCCCAGCCAGACCACCCTCCTCATAGAATGAAAATGAAAAGTCTGAACTGCGCAGTCAACAAAGGTTGTGACTCACGGTTTCAATGAAGTCTTTCTTATTTCCCACATGCTGGAAAAAACCCAGGGCACCCACACCCTAAACAGCCCAGCTGTCTGGAGCTCTCTCCTCCATATACACAACACTCCTTAGGGTGGGTCTAATTGAACCCTGGTGTCTCCTGGATTTCAGTATTTGACCCAGAAAGGCAACTTATCTCTATTGAAATGAGAAAAAGAGTTCGACAAGATGCTTAAAGTCTGTTTGGAGGGCTTGATGGATTTGATACCTGAAATTCTTATAAAGAAGCGTTATTCTTATACAGCTGTCTATGAGGGCAGAGATGGCCAGACAGTTTTGTCTGTGGCTTGGGGCAGAGATGGTGAGATGCAAATCATCAAATAGGAGCAGCGGAAGCCCTGAAGAATTTTTCTTTCAGTTCCCAAAGGAAAAGTGATTATTTTTACTTGGGTCTTTTGTAAATGCCAACACGTCGATTCTGCTTTGCTAGTCACATAGAAGAAACATGTCTCACTAGCATGTGTGGTTTATGAGACTGTATTTAACGAGGGAATGTGTTTTCGTTGTCAGTGGCTCCAACTGCAATATCGGTTGTTTCGTTCTGATTTTCGTTCCTGAAAGACATGTGTTTATGTGGCTGTCTTATTCACCTTGAACACACCAAAGGCTTCTCATTCTATAACATCAAGAAACTTTAATGAGTTGGATTCTGCAGGAGATGGTGAAAAGGGCAAGATGATTTTCCCTTCTCTTCGACCCAAGGTCTCCCTGCTGCTGTGATTCACTGGAGCTTTTCCAGGACTGGCTAGGGATTGTGGTTGGAGTAGAATGTGGGTCTTGTACAAGAATGGAGGTTGAAAAGCACATGACTTATTTTGATAGAACAGCTGGAAATTCATTTCAGTTAATTCATATGTTTTAGGTCGTCACCGTGCATCAGCAACTATTCTAGGTTTTTGGGACATAGCATTAAATAAGTTAAGAGAAGCCCTTCCTTCAAAAAGCCTCCATCCTAGGGCAGACCAGACCCCAAACATACATGAGCATATAATATACTTGCATGTAAAGTTATACAATAGCTATAATGAATCAAAAAGCAAGGGTGGGGTTAGAAAGTAAGTTGCGATGCTACTTTTATATTCATTGATCAGAGGTGGCCTCTCTGAGAGGGTGACACTTGAGCCGGGACATGAATCAAGCCAGGGTGTGAACCAGGTGAGTAATTGTGGAATTGAAAGCATTTCAGGCTGAAGCAGCAGCAAGTGCAAATGCCCTGTGGTTGAGGTGTGCTTAAGGTGTTCAGGCATGCTTAAGGTGTTCAGGCACAGTGTACCCAGAGCATGTGAGTAAAAGGGAGGATTTTAGAGATAATACCAGGAAGATAGCCAGGGGTCCAAACAAATTAGAACTTGGAGGCTACAGAAACCATTTGAGATTTTAAGTGTGATAGGAAGGCGTTGGAGGGTCGGCTGTGGTTTGACTTACTTTTTTTAATGATGAGTTGGACTGCTTTGTGGATTTCAATATGGCAAGAGCAGAAGAAAGGGAGTCCCTTGGGGCAGCCCAGGGAGGTGTTACAATGGCCTGGGTTAGGACAATGGCTGTAGAAGAGCTGAGAAGTGGTTCCTTGGCTGTATTTTGACAAGAGAACAAACAGGATATGCTGGCAGATTAGAAACTCGCAAGGACCAGTTTGTGTTAAATGCCCACACCGTCCCTCTTGCTCCCAGGGTGTATCGGTCATTTCCCTGGAGAGCTAAGGCTTTTTGTTAGCAGGGAAAGCAAGCCTTTCATCCCTGCCGTAACTGTCCCTCATATGGGCTTTCCTGAATTCCCCAGGGCGTAGTCATAACTTGCTGTCATTTACTGAGCAAATTCTGTGTACTTACAAGTATGATAAATTATATACAGTCTATACATATATACACATGCATGTATGTATATATGTATGTATGTATGTATATATACATGCATATATAATTTATTACAGTAGCTCAGTGAGGTAGAGGTTACTCTCATCCTTGCTTTGCAAATTAAAAAAGAACAAAACGCTCAGGCCCAGAGAGGTTTGGTAACTTGGCCGTGGTCACACAGGAGTCTATCTGGTCCCACTGCTTTTTCCCTGAGACCACACTGCCCCCAATTACTCCTTTCCTCTTGACCTTGGAACACTGACCTTCGCCTCCAGATGGAATTCTCCTGCGTTCTTCGGCTGTGCTATCTTTGCTCCTAGAAAACCAGTATTTGTGAGTTGGGAAGTGGGCATCGTTGTTAAAACTCTGGAGGGACCCCAAGGGAACTAAACGATTCTCTAAACAGTTGTTCCACTAGGAGTTTGTTTGACTTGGCCCGTCTCCTTCATGCAGCTCGTGTGTGCTGGGCCTGGGTCTGGGGGCAGAACAGAGTGGTGAAGGGAGAATTCTGCATATCCAGGGAGACAGAGGGTCACACGAGCCAAGGGTGTTCTAGTGCTATTCTCCAGAATTCCCTCCTTTGCTGAAAATCAGTGGCGAAAAATCAACAGATAACCCATGCCCTGAAAACTACCAGACACTTTGACTTCATTGTTCTGGCTGCCAGCTGCCCCTGGCCCAAGGGAGCGTGTGAGCATTTGTGTGTCTCTGGGGTGCAGGTGAGGCTGGGTCTCCGTCCAGCAGCCAGCCTCGCCCCTCCACCGTGGCGGGTACCATCGTGGCGATGGGAAGCCAGCCTGCGGCCAGACTCCCAGTCCCTTATGAGTACTGGACACAGAAGCCTGGGCCATAAAAACGCATCTGCAAATGCTGTTGAAACCAGTCGCCATGAGATGGGTTGCTATACGCTTTTACTAGAGGCATTGTTTGGCAAGTTCAGGGGCACAGTGGGGGGTGTCACCAGCCCCCTCCATCTCTTTATCCCCCCCCAACCTGCACACGCACACACTTGCACACCCATGCAGTCGTACTAAGACTTCAGATAATATTTAGAAGAAATTTCCAAATTGGCCATTCCTCTAATTGATCCTTCAGCAAATTTCATCTAATGGTCTCCCTTCCATTTCGGTGATTTGATTATTCAGCAAAGTTGTCATGCAGCAAAATCGATTGGTAGTTAATTGGTCTGTTTCCAATAAAATGTGATGTGTGTTCTAATAGGGGAAGCACAGAGTGATAAGGGAACATATAGGCAAAGAAACTTAGCAAAAATAATCATAGCATTTATTGAGCGCTTACTGTGTACTAGGCATAGTTCAAAGCTTGTTACATGCAATAATTATACCTTCTAAAAATGAAATGTCTTTATCAGTTTACTTATGAACATTAAAGATATTCAGAGAGCTCTGAATTAGCCTGAGTAAGGGAGGGCTAATCAGGGCAGAATTTTAAAAGAATATGGAATAGTGGTTATCACATGTCAGAGTGGGTGACGACCACCTGCAGAATTTATTACAAATGCATAAACAACAAGGTCCTACTGTGTAGCACAGAGAACAATATTCAGTATCCTATGATACACCATAATGGGAAAGAATATAAAGAAAGAATGTATAAATATATATATATGTATATATATAGGTAACTGAATCACTTTGCTGTACAGCAACATTGTAAATCAACTATACTTCAATAAAAAATAATTAAAACTGAAAAAAAAAAACCAAATGCAGAATCCACTCCATCCTCCCCTCTGCCTGCCCCAGAGATTCTGATTCCTAGGTCTGGAGAGGGAGCCTGACAATCTGCTTCCTTACGAGTTCCCCCCAGGCCCTTCTAACAGAGGAGGCCGCAGCTCACACTCTAGGAAACATTGAGCTGATCAGTCAGGAACTTCTGTCTGTCAGGGGTGTGGAGAACATTCAATAGGTTTCTCTGGAGTCCTGCTCTGCAACATGGTGGCCGATTACCATGTGGCCGTGGAGCCCTTGGAATGTGGCTGGTCCAGATACACACTAGATTTCAAAAACCTAGTACGAACACGATGTAAGGAATTTCGCTCATCATCTTTGTGTTGATGACACGTTGAAATGATACTGTTTTTAATCTGTTGGGTCAAATTAAAATATAAAAAATTAATGGCACCTGTTTTCTTTTTACTTTTTTTTTTTTAATGTGGCTACTATGAAACTTACAATGTCCTCCGTGGCTCGCATTTGTGGCTCTTGTTATATTTCTATGGAGAGTAACGTTCGAGAGCCGTGTTTTCATTCGTTTCGCTCAGATGAATATTGAAAGAGTGTGTGTGCCCCAAGAACTGGTCTCTTAGAGACCACCTGGAATTAAAATATTGTGACAGGTAACCTGGACATTGGTAGTGTGTCTTGACTTTATGTTTTAATTTTGCCTCTGACTCTGTGTGTGTGTGTGTGTGTGTGTGTGTGTGTGCGTGCTCTAGAAGGACATCCCTGGGGTACAGGGCCCAGAATCTATCTCCTTCTCATCCTGTTAGTTAACGTCTTAAAATCTTTGATCTGCTTACATGGGACATGGAGGGTGCTGGTACACAGGGCTTCAGAAGGACCACTTAGTTCGGGGGTAGTTCTGACACATTGTATCCCAGGGGCTTTCCTGGAGGGACCGCACATGGAATAGAGAGAGGGCAGGAGCTGCAGTCCTCTCGATAATCTTAACAACATCAATAACTGATGCTCGTTTGGGTTCTGACTAACCGGTGACCCTCAACCCTCATTTCAGCCTCACGACTGCCTTACGCAGCCGGTCTGCACCATCATTATCTCCATTCGTGGATGGAGGAACTGGCCCAGAGAGGAGAGGAACGTTCTGAGGTTACAGCAGGGGAAGTGCACCAGCAGAATCTGATTCTAGGAATTCTGACCCTGAGGAATTCTTAGCTGCTGTGCACCCTTGCTTCTCTGCAAGCGTTCTGAAGATCTCACGGGGGTACAAACACAGGATGTTCATTGTGGTCCCCCAGGGATTAAACCGCAGCTGGGGTGTCATGTTGATTTCAAAGCATGATGGGAGATTTTTGGTAGAGCTGTAGTCGGGACACACAGAAGGTGAAACAGACTTTCTAAAAGGAGGGTGGCCTTGGCCTTGGCATTAAAGACAGTGTGGCCGTGGGTCTTTTGTTGGAGGAGACATTCTGGAGTGGAGGAACCGTGTAACCAAAAGCAGGACTTATTGTGTCTTCTCGACTCCCAGACAGAGGCTGGTACTCTGCTCCAATGAATCCAGAATCGGGGTTCTTACCTCAAACCTGTGCTGTTTGCATTCATAAAAGGAAGAGGTTGTGAATTGTATTGAGAAGGCATAGCAAGGATGGTGCCATCTGATTTGTCATGGATATGATCTGCTTCTCATAGCTTCTACAGCTTTTGGATGTATATGCCTACTTATATCCACACAGTTCAGATGCGGGACAGCCATCCGTGTACAACAGCAAACTCTGTGGCTTCCCATCTAGAAGCCAAAGAGCCCAGAAGAGGCTTTCCCTCCTACTTCTGAGGAAAAGAATCATGAGACTGAAAAAAGTGATTTACGAAGATAATCATTTCAAATCCAAGCTAAGGAAGTCAGCAGCAGAATTCAGAAATGTCAGATTCGGGTTGGGATAACTCGCTGTGGTTCATCTTGGAGAATTTCTTCCATTTCTACCCTGTCTTTATTAGAGGTTTTGAGTTATGGGACTGTTTCCATCCCTCTGACTAATATATCTTGGGAAGCTTTTCGACTAAAGCCTGGTCACCGCCTGTGGTCTACAGTTATATAAGCCGTTGCCTAGATTAGACTCAGAGAAAGCTACTGTAGTGCTAGAGGAATATTCCTTAGTGAGTGCCTTCACTAAGAGTAAATGAGCAGCTGCGGTCGTGACCACAGGAGAGGAAAGGGGAGCATTTCCTAGCTAAACCATCACTCTCCAAATAGCAGACTGTGAAACCCACAGGGCCATGGTGTAGGACCCTGTTTGTACACTGTGTTGGGGGCGTGTGACTTGAATGGATGAAATTCCCAAACACCTTCCAGACTCTGTCTTAGATATTATTAGGAGGGCACTGTAGCCCCAGTGGCACTGCAGAGACTGGGGGCGTGCATTCTGATCTCTAGTGAGGTATCCTGTTTTGAATGCGTACTCTGTAGCGTTTCTCCTTGCGGTGGGGACTCGAACCTTGGCACCTTCGTGCTGCACTGAGGCTGTCTCGGAGACCTACGCCACACTGGGGACCTCATCTGAGGACTAAGCCGATTTTATTCATCTTTCTGCCTCACAGGGATTCCCTCCAGCTCTCTGTGGGACAGGAGGCATGGGGAGGTGATGCTAAAGTAAGAATAAAAGGTCCCAGGAGCATAAGACTCTGAATTAAAATGTATAGAGTGAACTCTATGGAGTGAAGTTAATTACAGTGTTCTTCCGATGTCCCTATAAGAAAATCACTAGATTGTTAAAACCCTGGGGTAGGGTACCAACATGGCCCTATCATATTTCTTTCACATCCAGCTAGTTGCAGCCGGATTTAGATGTTAATAATAAGTAGTATTTACATTTCTCAGTAGAGTTGACAAAGCACTTTAACAAACACGGGCACATGTTTCCCATTCAACAGGCAGCTTACTTATTCATTTGACTCCAGCATAACCTCAAGTTCAAATATAGCAATTGCAACTACATCTGTGACTCATAAGTGAGGTAGATCTTGACTCCAAAAGCATCTGTGAGTTGATTGCTAGAGCTACACGTGATCCTATTAGAATAGGATCTTTCGGTTGCCTCTGCAGACTAGAAGTCTGAGCAGGAGTGAAAGGTTAGCTTGTGAAATTCTGTATAAGAACCCTTGTATCATAATCTCCACTATCTGTAGATGGCTTTAAAATGTATCTGGTTTCCTTTCATGCACTTTATCTGTGAATTAGGCAGAGCTCGGACAGAACAAAACCATTTTACAAACCAGGAAAATGAGGCTCAGAGAGATTTCCCTGCGTCATTGAGCAAGGCCAGTGCAAAGGCAGAACTTGAACCTGGATCTTCTGGCCCCAAGCCTTTGTCCTCCGCAGGGCAGGCTGGCCTCCTGGTTTTAACTTGTCTCTAAGGTCAAAAAAACATGAGTGTTCATGATGGCCGCAAGCTGCGGTGAACTAGCCAGCAAAGCAGTTCTCTTTTATTCCTTTGTTTGTTTGTTCTTTCCCTTTGATGAAGTTTATGGCAACTTGGCCTCTGTTTTGTGAACTCTCAGGGGTGATGTGAAATGACACACTGTGTATTTTGAGTCTCAAGAAACTTTTCTTCCGAGCGAGCGTCTTGAAGGGTTTTGACTGTCTCTGGGAGCAGCTGCCCTAGAATCTTCAGAAAGCATAGCTGCAGGAATCTTTGCCACTGACAGAATCATTATGATGGATACAGGGGGCTTCCGGGGCCTCTCTCCTCTCTTTACTTCTCCCTCTTTCTGCCTCCATTCAACACGTGGCATTGGCTTGGTCCCTTGTTCACCTGCCCCATGGCCAATGCTGTGCTAGACACTGGGGAGAAAAGGGGGAACAAAATAGACTCGGCCCCAGCCCCCGAGGGGCTGGCATTCCAGAGGGGAGACAGGTACATCATCAGGTAGAGAAGTAAGGAAACAAAATGAATGGAGATTTGCTCCATCACGTGAAGGATGGGGATGGGGTTGGAAAGCGTGTTTCAGAAAGAGCGATCAGGGAGGCAGGCAGCGTTGGGGAGCTGACGTTTGAGCTGAGACATAAAGGAAGAAAGGACGCAGTTCAGATGGAAGATGAGCACGGGCCAAGGTCCTAAGGAGAGAGCGAATATGCACGCGTCCCAGGACTATTGATGAGGCCAGAGTGTCTGGAGCACAGTGAGCGAGGGGTAGAGGGGAGCAAGACAGGATTGAGAGCGGGGCAGGGGCAGCTCATGAAAGTTTGGATTTCATTCTAGGATCGATGGACAGCCATTGAAGGATTTTAAGCCAGGGAATTAGATATGATGAGATTTATATAGATTTATATTAGATAGATGGAAAGATAGATAGATATAGATGACAGATAGATAGACGGATGGATGGATAGATAGATGATAGATAGATAGATAGAGAGGGACAGACAGATAGATAGATAGACAGATAGATTTAGATATAAATGGCTGGTGGATTGAAGAAGCAAGAGTAGGACCAAGGAGACAAGATTCAAGCCTGTTTTTGATTTGGTTCTGATGAAATACCCGTGGCTTATGTCAGGGTGATGGTAGTGTGAGTGGAGTGAAGTGGGCATGTTGCAGATTTCATTCCTGACGGATGGGATGTGAGGCCGCAGAGAGCATCATGACCCGAGTGCACTATTGTCCCCTTTGGCCAGGGATGGGGGGTATGGAGGGTGACCACAGGCGCGGGTTAGTCGTAACATGGCGGTCTTACGACATTAGCTATCTTTCCCGTTGAGGTCCCTGGGAATTGCCACTCTTCCTTTGGGCTGTGCCGAGCCAGCTCTGAGGATAGGAGGTCGCTGACGTGCCTGGCATACCTGCTGGAAGAGGAGAGCTCAAGTCCACATCTTCCCTAATAACCTTGTGTCTAAACGGTAGTGTCACACAAGGGCGTGTTTAGAAATTAGCATTTGAAAAGAAGCCTCCTTGCTTTCAGTTTGAGCTGACATGGTCCCTTTTCCTCTGTGGAAATGAAATTTATTAATCATAATAAAACCATCGGATTCTGAAGGTAGAGGTCACCCTGAGGAGAAAAAAGAGCTCCCTCATTTACAAGGACTAGCTCGGTGCTGCCGTATTTTTCTTCTGCCTGGGAAGGGAACACTGCCAAACTGTTACCTTGGGTTTTCCACAGGGGTTGAAACTTGGCCCAGGGTTATATATAGATAAGAATTGACCGTTAAAGTATGCGAGAGGAGAAGTGGGGCTGCGTTGTCACGGAATACATTCAGACTGCCAATCTGTTGTCTCCCCAAAAGAAGACGTTTTGCCACAGTAAAACCGGTCCCCAAATTACAAAACTAATCATCATGGCTCTGAGTTTGCATTTTCACACTTGTTTTGAAGGAACGCCGTGCTGTGGCTTCACTTAGTAAACGTCCGAGCATTTTTAGTTTGCCTTTGCTGTTTACGGCCTGTTCCTACAACCAGCTTTGCCAGATGAAAGTACATTAAAAATAATCCTGTTAACAGTTTTTTCATCCAGACCCATGACAGACTTTATTTTCTCATGAAATGAAAATCAACACCAAAGTTGTCCATCATGTTCTTTTCCCCCTATTAGTATCTACTTCTAATAATGGGTAGAGAGGCCCGGGTTTCATGAGTGACCTCCACGAATAAAAGATTTTCTTCAAAAATGTCATTATTATTCTTGTTTTAACACACCCTGCCTTGGACGTGCATCTGTTTTTTCTCCCAGAGACAGGGAGAATCTTTGATGAAAGGCCATTTTCGATGAGTCAAAGGCAGGAAGGGTGTCCCGAGGAATGAAAAGCAAGAGGGGGTTGACTATTTGTTAGTTTCGCTGAGAGAGTCATCTCAGAAAAGAAACATCTATTCATGTCACTACTTCTGAGGATCAGGACAAAGACTCATGTAGATTATCTGAGCTCAGGGACCTTTGAAACAAGCAAAAGGAGGGCTTGGGAGTAAGACATGTCCAATGAGAACTCGGTATAATCATATTTCTTTTTCCATCTGGAGTCTAGCTCAGAGCCTGAGAGTTAGAAGGTTCTTCCCCCAGCTTCTTCCCACCTTCCCAGGCTCCATGGTGTGAGATCCATCCAGTACATTCTTATCCGTCAACTATGAGACAGAAGATTGGAAGACAGGTGGGGGAAAGATAGGGAAGGAAAAGAATAAAGTCCATGCAAATTAGACTCCAAGGTTGATAGCACAGACAAACGATTTCTTCCTGCCTTGTTCCTTCATTCTTTAAAGGAAAGTTCAAGACTCGACAGCTGTTGATAATCCACATCTACCCCGTTTAGTGGCTGGTGTACCCCTCCCCCAGCCGCCGTGAATGTTGGTCGCTAATGGCACCCAGTTGCCTCTTTCTGCAGAGCCTTACCCTCTGCCAAAGAGTCCCTTCAACTAGGAAGTTATTCTCTGCCCTTCTGGGAAGCCCACAGCTAATGCTTAACGTACATGAACATTAAAAAACCAACCCACTTGCCTCCAGATGGGATCAGCTCTGAGGTGCAACTGTCAGGATCAGGTAGAAGCTCAACTCCGGCTCAGACCACATACGTCCTTGCTTCTCTGTTTTCCCTTTCTCTGACCTGCTTGCCACTCTCTCCTCTTGAAAGCACCCCTCAACAAACCAGGTACGGAAGAATCTCCATTTCGGGTTCTGCTTCCAGGGACCCTCACCTAACCTAGCCTGCATCTCAGCTTTGATCGTTACCAAAACAGCAATGTTCAAACTCTCTCCAAGAAGATTTCTGGCAGGCCATTCAAGGAAGGGTACCTGGAACCATGGAAAAGGTGTGATAGTTGCCCTGAGAGATTCAAGGATCAGCTCTGACTCTGTCTAGCTCTGTGACCTTGAGCAAGTGACTCAACTTCTCTGAACCCTAATTTCTGATTTGTTGCACTGTTCAGTTCCAGACACTTTGTAGCTATCCAATGCATTAGGCGTCCATCCCTTCTATATTTTTATTCTAAAACCTGTGCTGGGAGTCAGGGAAGTGGAGGGAGGAGGATGGTAGGGAGAGAGAGAGAGGAAAATAAAAAAACTCAGATAAGGAAATGGCATCAAGAAATACATTGTCTGAAACATGTCCCTTGCCAGAACCTGGCTATAGATGATGAGATAGAAGTTCTGGGGTGAGAGAACCAAAATCAAATCAGGCTGTAATTCTTGAGTGGTGGGGCGGTGGTCCCACAGATCCTTCAAGGATGCATCTATTTGAATCCATTTGTTCTTTCCCATTCTAAGATGTTGGGCCCTAAGTGTACAGACTGAGTCGCTTCACTCTTTTTGATCCACCCTGTCTCGCTTGATTGGTGACAGCTCCATTAGGAGAAGAGGACAATTTCTCTTGATTATAGCTTGTCCTTTGTGGTTACTGGCTTTCTTAAAACCACTCTTTCAAATTGTTTCCCCTGCCTCCCTCCGTCTTCGAGGTACCTACCTGAGAGAGCAGTGTAGCAAGGGGTGTGCGAGAGAGAGGAAACACACACACACACCCCTTTATCACCAGCAGTGTTAAATGGACAAAGGAATGTGTTGTATAAGATGGACTTTTCTCATGTTACAGGGCTGATTGGAATATGTTTCTTATTTCTCAAGATGAATAGGGCCCCTCCACACTGTCTTGGTATTTTGTGTTTTATGGTTGTTATTATTACTTCATAATTGCGTATTATGGATTAATCTTCACCTCTGTCTTCCTTTCAGTTACGGACGAGTTTATGCTACCGACCCCTACCACCACACACTTGCTCCAGCCCCCACCTACGGCGTTGGTGCCATGGTGAGTACCAATTCCTCCTCTTCCTCACTTCTTCCTGCCTCCCATCCCTCCCCACAGCTGGGACCTTAGGATGGGTTGACGGTTGACGTCCTCTCACTTTCCCTTAATTGAATTTGTCTCCTGCTAACAGCAGCTAAAATGCCACATTAATCCTCCCGGTAAACTTGATAAATGTCTTAATTTCTTGGCAATGTAGTGCATGTAAGTTATTATATTTCTCATTTTGCAAGTCTCACCTAGCCGAGCACTTACCTTAATGGAATAATTAGTCATTTTGATAATTAAATCCATCACTAACAGAATGCAGTGTCAATGCAGAACTTTTTTTTTTCTTTTTTTTTCTCCCTCCCTTGCTGCTCATTCACATAGCCCCAAGGTTCCAGCCCCAGCACAGACTTCAGAGGAGCTAAGCTGCACACTTCCAGGCCTCTGCTGTCAGGCAGCTGAGAATCTGACTGCCTCTCCTCCCCTATTACAATTTATGTTTAAAGTCATAGTCGCCCAGGAAAGAAAATAGAGAGAAGGGCACACTTTGTGTGTGTGCCTAGTACATAAGGAATTAGAAGGAATCAGTTTGGGGGTTGTCTTTTGTTTTTTGGGGGGGGTGTCTGGGTTTTTGTTTTGGGAGGGGCGGGGGGGGGGAGGGCAACACTGGGAGGTGAGGGGGGGGTGAATTTGCCTGTACTTGTTCAAACTTCTATGCACTAAAACGTACAGTAAGACGTGCCCATCACGTGAGAGCGTATGCAATCATTACAAAGCTTTTGGCATGCAGTTTTCTGCTTGGGATCGAGAATATCAGTCCTTCTCCTAGAAATAAATCCCCATAGGCATTCACTTGAATCGCCAAAACTTTTCGCAAAAGGAAATAGTTCAGTGCCACCTCCAAGCCATCTTAAAGCCATGGCCAGACAATTGCCTGGAGCTTGGTCGTAGAAATTCCGCCATGGTTTGGAAACCTATTATTTTGCACAAGTTCAGTGACATCAAGTTAATTCATCTGCACAACTCCCCTCTCAAGAGCAACTTCCATACAGATGGTTCAGCCAAGTCAAGTAAGAAGCTGATTTACATTTTCATCCTGATTTTGCATTCAACAGCTCCCTTCAACACCCAGTCCAGTTGGGGAATGTGTTGGAAAGGAGCGTTGAATGACTACATTCAGTAAGTCATCTGCATTCGACTTCTCGAGTGTAGATAGAGCTTTTCCCGACGGAACATAGCATCATTAATGAATCAAACAAGCCAACAAAATGAGACAGCCCCAATCCTTCAGTGGTCCATTTGTACCCGAGTCCTTTCAGCTCACAGGGCTGGCCGACGGAATTTGGTTTTACAGGGATTTTTTGTTATAAGGAGCTATTGAGGGAGGTCAGGATTGGCCCTATCTATCTTCAGTTCTCTAAGAGTGACCTGGGATGGGTAGGGGGTGCCTCCATCTTGGTTGTTTCTGAGTGTCTATTTTTCACATTAGTCTTTTTTGATGATCCATGTGTTACAAAAGGAAAATGTAAAAAACACACCCCTTAAATTGCTTTGTTTCAGAATGCTTTTGCACCCTTGACTGATGCCAAGACTAGGAGCCATGCTGATGATGTGGGTCTCGTTCTTTCTTCATTGCAGGCTAGTATATACCGAGGGGGATACAACCGTTTTGCTCCATACTAAATGACAAAACCATAAAAACCTTCCAATGTGGGGAGAAAGGAAGCTTTCCGAGGCCTGGGTATTGCAATACATGCAGTAGTGCATCATTTTAGCATCTAAAAAAAATAAAATAAAAAGAGGAAAAAAAGTACATTTTTTATCTTATACCTCAGATATTTTGTTCTGTGTATTTTAATATTGTGGGTCTTTCATTTCTGAAGGTTCCGTAGTTTGGTTGCTGGCTGTAGGAGTTTTTGTGGTTGACCTAGAGAGATGCTAGCTATGACTAAAAACTGGTGTAGGGCCATATCCAGAGTGCTATCTCATGTACATGAATTATATATGCTGAATATTAAGCTACTGGGGTTATCAGCTGTTTGGGAAGCGTGTAAGTGACTACAGGAGTCATGTTCTTCTGCATCTGCATTATTTTATTTTATGAAAGGGGAAGGGTGGGCGGCACCTAGGGGGTTGGGACTGGGGTTTGGCTGAAAGAAAAAAAAAAAAAAATAACTGATGAATCTAAACGACCCACACTGCACCAACAACCATATATCAACGGTTCTAAGTCACTCGTTGTCAGTTCAAGCCAAAGGTTACGTTGTTGAGGGGATGCTTCTAATAACACTTGTGCATCCGAGCTGAATGCAGCTGTGCAAACCCACCCTTTAAACCATTCCACCCGGCGGTATTCAGCTTCGTAACCAGCCGCTAGTTATTTAGGCAAAAGACTGGTAGTTAGGCCATCCACAAGCATTCTTTTTATATTTCTTCCAGTATAATAAATTATTGATATCATTGCTGACTTTTATATTATGGGAGGGAAAAAAATAACATTAATAAAAAGGTGATAAAAAGCACTGTTTCTATTTTTTTCTTTTTTTCCAAAAAAGAGAAAGTAATAAAAACTTAAATTCTTTGTACCAGTGAAAAACAATGTATAAAATTTACATCTGTGCAGTGGCGTTGTTAAGTTCTAGAAACAGTCTTATGAAGCTTTAGTTTTAGCCTCGTAGAACAACTGTTACAGACAGACGTATAATTTTTATGGAATTACACGATAATCATATTCGGATTTATAGAAGCATTTTACAAGTATTGCAGTCATTGGGTAGAGATAATCATGGTATTTTCATCCGCTTGGTACTTTTTGAAACATGACCGTGTCGTGTAAGCAACCTGCAATTTTTCAGTCCGTGAGAGCCCGCCCTCCCATTTTTCCTGGTCCCCAAGGATTCGCTCAAATCAGTATCTTTAGTTTGTTTTTTTTTTTTGTCTCCAAGGCCCAGGACACTTGTCAGAAGGAAGCAAAAAAGTAGGTCCACCCTCAACATCCCCCAAAGAACAAAGTCCCCCCACCTCTGAAGCAGGGCCAGAATGACACAGCCGAAAAATTGCAGTTTGTCTGTATACTTCTTCTGTTTGAAGTCTTTCCATGTTGTCCTGTTTACAAAGTTAATCTAAGTTGGGGTATCTGTCACAGACCTTCCTGTTTTTGTATTTAAATAAAAAAAAAAAAATCCTGCAGCAAGTCGTCCCCAGTAGTTTTGCTGCCATAGGTAAAATTTCCATGTGTGCGGTGCAGGCCCTATGGCATGCACTTTAGTAAAGCTATCAACCCACCGCTGTGAACCTGCCAAACTGCTGTAACAACTCTGCTTTAAGACAAAACCAAACAAAACTTTAAAAAAAAAAAAAAAAGTATTTGTGATCCAGCTTTTCTCTTGTCATCCTATGTGCATGCAGTAAGATCGGTTGGATATTAAATAAAGTTTCACGAGATTTGAAAACCGAGTTTCTGTAGCTTCGCTGTCTAAGACAGATCACCGTGATCTTGCAAAAAGAGAGAAACGGGGGAAAAAAAACTGCTTAGCGGCCAAAAGTAGAAAAAAATGTTCTCTTCACCAGATTGATTTGGGGGGGGGGGGGTGGTGCGTGAGGGTGTTTTAGAGCATCCCTGAGACCTTCTCGTCCCCCTACCTGGAAGACGGTGTCATGACAATGGGTGCCTGATTGATGTTTTTAAGGGAAACGATGTACTAAAATGCTACCGCATCCGACCCCAAAGGGGAACAAGGTAGAAGGAACAGAGTGTTCGGGAGAATCAAGCGATGTCTCCCATTTGCCTCAGATTTCAAAATCCAGAATTTGCATTGTATTTGGAATCACAAACATAGAATTCTTACTGTGTTGGTTCAAGTAAAATTAATTTGCAGTTTTGATTTTCATCGCTGAGCTGTACTTTCCCCCATGATTGTATGTAGTTTTAATAAAATCATTTAGAGCCGCCTGGGTGCCAACTGATGTTACAGAATGTTTTGTCGGGCACTCCTCCAAGAGGCCAATAAGTCATTTTAAACTGTATGTCAGAGATGTAAACAGACATTTTGGATTTTTTTAAACGGTATTTATTTGGAATGTTTTCATTTATCTAAATAACTATTGCTATTATGAATTATGGAAAAAAAAGATTACTATCATGTGTGGCATATAGTGACTTAACCCACACCTCACGCAATCTGCAAACCCAGAAAATGTGTATATCTGTCTTTAGAAATTAGTGTTTATATCACTTACAGTGGTTTGTGAATAAAGAAAACTGGTTTGTAATATCAAAAAATAAAAGCTTAGTCTGAAAAGGTCCACGTGAGTCGTGTTCTGAGTCCTTTGGCTTCTGTGTGTTTCCTGGGGGAGTGGAATCATCACGCCCACACGGGGCTGCCCTTGTGCCCACCAGGGGGCGTGGGTCAGAGGGCTCCCCTTCCTCATGTATCTTTCCAAAGAAGTCGGTGGAACCAACCACGGATGTTTAAGAAAGAAACGGAACTAAGCTTAGCTGTTTCCTGGCATGGAAATATCAGTCTTCTTTGGTTTAAAACAAAGCAACAACAACAACAAAAACAACTGTACATTTCAAATGAAACACCTACTAACGTCTATTAAGTTATTTGTACAACAACTTTTAGTTACTAGTACAACAATTAGGGAGACTTGTAGGAAGAAGATGAAAAAACAATCATAATAAGTGGTAGAGTTTACATGTATTGAGGGCTTACTAAGACCAAGAATCTTGTGTTCCTTATTTCATTTAGTCATTTAATGCTCCCACCAGGGTTGGATTATCTACCCCATTTAGTTATCTTAAAATAATATCTTAATCCTATCTTATTTACTTATCATAATACTGCTATCAAGTTAGTAATACACATAAAGATTTTTAAAATATGGGCTCTGGAAGCAGGTGTTGTGAGTTTGAATCCTGATTCGGTCCCTTGCCGGCTGCAATCAAGGGTGGGTTAAACCAAAGCTCTGTGCCCCAGTCTCCTCATCCATAATTAGGGATGGGAAGACCAGCTACCCTTTACTACTGTGATGTGGAATAAGACCGTATATGGGAAGGGCTTACAGTGGTCCTTCGTAAATCGTAAGCTCATTATTTACAGGTGAGGACACTGAGACCAAAGAGGTTAATTTATGTAAACCACACGGCAAGCAAGGGGCAGGTCCAACATTCCAAAACGGGTCCCTGTTCTCCTGGCCCAATGGGAAATTACAGCATTCAATTTTAGAAGAAGAAGTCTTGCTCTAAGAGCCAAAGGCTGAATTTTTTTTCTCCACAACGCATTTGTCTTCAGAGCATTCATTATAGCATTTCAAGTATATTCAGTGGTCCCTTCTCTGTAAACTCCTTATACGTGGGACTGTACAAGTTAAGTCAACTTCCATTGCTCTATGCCCATGGATCCTTGAGGACAGTATTACCCTGATTGTATAAATGAAGACAATAAGGATAGGTCCTATGATCTGCCTAAAGTCATGTCTAGTGACTGTTGGCCTGGAAGCTTGCGTCTTTTTCCAAAAATTCTCTCTCATTATTGATGATGTTGGTGGTGGTGATGGTGAACTTGGGCTTCTAATACTCTCCTTGCGAAATATGTGAGCCTGTATTAATTTCAAAAAAAGAAGTCCCCAGCTTTATCCTGGCACATGGTGAGGAGATGATGGCCATCTCCTAAAATGCTGGCTTACAGCTGAGTCCCTGCCCTGTCCAAATAGGAGGATATAAGTAGAGGTGAATCTCCCAAATCAGGTTCTTCTCTAAAATGGAGAGAAGCACATATATTTCACGTCAAGTGTAAAGAAAATAAAAAATGGATGGCAGAAGTGAAACGGTTTCTTACAAGACTCGACCAGTGGACGCCAGTGCTTGACACCCACCCGTCTCCTCCACCTGGATTGTGGGCAGAGGTGAGCTAACGGGCCAGGGGAAGGTCATGAGGTGATGCCCACTACGTGCGATGCACAGGCTTTGTGTATAAACAGAGGCCGGTACTTATTTATTTGTTTTGTGGACAATGCCTGGGCGGTAGTCAGAGCCTCATCTCATCTGGAATTTTTTTTCTTAGAACCGTATTTTAATTAATTAAACAGGAAAACCTTCTCCATGTTAAAAAAATATATATGCATTACAAATCTGACTCCATTAGCTTAGACCATTCTAAGTCCCATTTTCCCACTCAACATCCCGACAACCTGGATTCTTTAGGCTGGTACCCAAAGGCTGTTGCTACTTCCTGGCACGGAGCTACTTTTCCTGCAAACAGAGCTCCAGTAAGCACGTCGCTTTCCCATGCACACGTGCTTGTGCTCATGCACTCATGCACACACAAGCAAAAGCCCTTTCCTGCTGTGATCATGTCCCTCCACTGTACCATCCAGAGAAGCTCTCTCTCAGAAACACTTGATAAGCTGGTTGAAAAAGCAGATTCCTGGGCCCCATCTGCTTCCAGGGCTCCCAGGGTTGAGTATTGGAGGTCCCATCCTTCAGTGAACTTCCTAATTGTGTTCATGGCCGGTTCTCCCTCCAGATCTGACCCCTGTAACATCGGCAGAGCCAATCATGTGTGTGCACGAGTGTACGTATACACAAGCACAGACCTACACGTGCATATATCCATGCATATTCTTACCCTTTCTCATGACAACCTGTGATTATTTTTTCACAAAGTCAAGAATTAGGACTAAAAAAATAGTCTCTCTAGGGAAGAGATAAAACAATCATTTTTGTTGGAAAACGAAGGTGGTTTTTTTTGTTCTGTTTTTTATTCATTGCTGGATGATACGTGTGTGCATGTATGGTGATGCACATGTGTGTGCATGTATGGTGTTATATGTTATACACTATATATTACATACTTAGGAAATTTGTATTTAAATTCACAAGGTGCAGTATTCTCTGCGGGATATGAAATTCTCACTGTACAATCGCTTAACCTGATGCTTGATATTGGACCAAAGGCCAGGGTTTCTCATTGCTTTTTTGCAGTCCTAAGGAATAGAGACTTGGGGGGTGACCAGGAGCAGCTGTCCCCGGGGCACCTTTGAGGAGTCTCCTAGGAGAGCCCAGTCTTACCTTATATGCTGTGTCCTAATCACCCTCCTGGAAAGTTGGGGTGGGGGAACCAGAGGTGTGTCTCTGACTCTTATGGCCTAGAAAATCCAGGCTGCTTTGATCACAGGTATCTGGCCTAGAGAAGGGAATTTACCGACTCTCTTAAAGGGGAAATATTTTCTGGACAGCAAAGTGGTATTGTGATGAAAACACCCAGGGTTCTTTTAAAACTAATGGTGCCATTCCCTAAAGGTAACAAATGTTATAGCGTGTATTGAGGATAAAACAAATAACAAGACTAGCTAACATTGTTTGAATACCATCCCAGCCAGTCTACAAAACAGACATATTTAATCTATATACTATAAACACATAACTGTCTATACATGAACATGTATATGAGAGACATTCAGAAAGTCTCTTAGCCTCTCTGTGCTTCAGTTACATTACCTAAAAAATGCAGATAATAAATAATACCCACCTCATACGGTTCTTGTGAGAATGAGATGCATTCAAAAGTGTGAAACACTTAGCCTGGCATATAGCATTTTTTCTTTTTACTAATAAATCATTTCTATATCTATCTGTGTCCATATATATTTCATAGATTCAACTAATATATATTCCATATCTATATGATATATATTATGTAACACAATTATACATACAGATGTATGTATAATCTATACAGTTTATACATCCAAAATAAATCTCTTTGTATACACACATGGACACAAAAGCTTTTTAATATGTAATATGTTTGTTTTTATGCATTAGCATAGCTACAATATACCCACTAGTGGACCATAAATATATATGCTAGTTCTTGTAAAGCACATAGATACTGACAGAGGAAGCGATCAGCAAATGGAACTTATCAATATCATAGTTATTATTATCTCATTTAATCCTCAAGAACTGGCAAGGTAGGTACTATTATTACCCCCTCTACCCACCAGGGAGCTTAAGCAAACCTGGTGATGCCCAAGGGATACGGCTCTACATGGTGGAGCCGAGCCGTGGGCATTGGCTGTCTGGCTCCAAAGTTCTTGCTGCTCCACGCTGAACAATACTTTACAGACACTTGGCACTTAATCCTTGCGGCATCCCAGGTAAGTAACTTGGCCATGACTTACTTCCTACACTTGTTCAAAAGGTGGAAATCAGGATGGTCCCAGAGTCCGCCTCTTAGAGTGCAGAACACCCTCCCATGATTATCCTCAGGGTCCCCAGCCCGTGCCTGTGACTTTGACATCCCAGCTCTCTGACTGAGGCAGGCAGATGGTGCGTTGCCTGCATGAGGCAAAAAGCCAAGGAGAGCAAGAGAATTCCCCAGCCTCTAAGAAAGAAGAAACAGCAGGACCGCGGGTAGAAAACAGAAGAGCAGAGACCCAAGAAGTAGGGTCATGGTGGTGCTGCGGGCAGGTGATGGTTGGAAAGCAGGCAAATTGGCAGCTCTGCAGCACGCAGACTCCAGCAACCCTTACAGGAGAATTAAAAAAAAAAAAACAACAGCAATTTGCAGGTCAGCGCACGAAACCCTCACGCTCACATCCAGAAAGGCAAACTTTCTGCAGCCACACCAGGAAGCTGTCTGGAACTGAAATACAGGTCCGAGACACTGCATACAGCTTGACTTTTATCTCCCCCAAACACTCCTAGGCTGGCGAGCAACAGGGAAATTCATTACTGTAAGTAGGATTTCGGCACCAGAGGAAACTGCCGCTCAGCGGGACAGGTCTGTCAGCGAAACTGGCTTGCTGCTGCTTTTCCCTTTTTTATTTCCCTAAACTGCATGACTAGATGATGTGTTGTTCTTTGGACTATTTCCTTTTTTTCCCAAGCCCTGTTCTTCCCCTCTCCCGCTAAAGACCAAGAGAGAGTGAGAGAGAAAGCACAAGCTTTTGCTTTGTGAGAAAAGGAGGTAAGAAGGAAAAATTAAAAACCCACAAAACTTTCAATGTCAGTTGCAATCTTCTGAGACTGAAATTCAAAATTGTTTGTGCCCTACCTGGTAGAAGAAAAAAATCCTCCTTTCTTTTTATCATTTTTTCCATCACTTAGAAACAAAAAAAGAATGACTCATGAAAGCTTATATAAACAAATAATTGTGATTTCTCTTTGCTGTGAGATACTTCGACATGCAGACGCCAGAATGGAAACACGGACAGCAAAATTCAGTGGGTAGAGGTCTTCTGCCTCTTTTTAAAAAAATTTCTCTCCATCGACCTTTCAACTCTGCCTCTGTTATCATCTATCTTCTTCCCAACTGTGCAACCTTAGGCAACTTAATCAGCCCCTCTGGGGCTCAATTTTCATGTGGGTGAAATGAAAGGGTTTTGGTGAGAATTAAATGGGGCTGTGTAGCACTGAGAGGTTTGGTTCTGGAAAAGTCACTCACCTCCCACTTGGCAACAAAAATCGAACCCCATGTTAAAAAGTGAGACATTGGATTTTTTTAATGGCAGGAGGGAGTTCCAAGCTAGGTTGAATTTGGAAAACCAGGGAGAATGCTCACCTACTGAAACTGTTCTTGGAAACCATCATAGTGCTTTGGAGTCTGCATGCACGCCACGCAGAAAACAGCCCGGAAGTCTCTGCTTTGGGTTTGCAGATCCGCAAATGCACATCTCCCCCAATGCCAGGCAACACAGCATTAGAGCCACTCCACCCCAAGTGTGAATCTCAGCGCCAACACTTGGTTGTGGGCCAACGCATTTAACCACATGAAACCCCCCTTCCTTGTTAGTAAAATAGAGAAAAATAGAATTATCTTGAAGGGCAGTTGCGAGAAAAGGGTACGAAAATGCACATAAACTGCTCCGAACATAGAAGATGTGCACTAATTATTCACCCCTCCTTTTCTCCTTCATTAGCCTCAATATTACCATCTAGAAAGTTCTGTTCCTTCCTGGTTTAGAGGATTTAAAGTAAAGCAAAACGGGGACTTCTCTGGCGGTCCAGTGGTTAAGACTTCACCTTCCAATGCAGGGGGTGCAGGTTCAATCCCGGGTCGGGGAGCTAAGATCCCACATGCTTTTCAACCAAAAAACCAAAACATAAAACAGAAGCAATATTGTAACAAATTCAATAAAGACTTTAAAAATGGTCCACATCAAAAAGAATATGTTTTAAAAAAATAAATTAAATAAAGCCAAAAAAACCCCACAAAGTCTTATAGGTACCAAAACCCACCCTCCACAGAGCTTTGGAATTTCGGTGGCTAGTGTTGAGTCAGGGTGATTGGCATGCAGCCTAGACTTTGAGAGCTCCTGCCTTAGATCTCATCAACTCTAGAGGTTCTTATACCCAGCTGCACAGTAGAATCAGGTGGGATGCTTTTGCCAAAAATCCATGCCTAAACTTCATTTCCAGGGGTTCTGATTTAATCATCTAGGTGGGCCGGGTTGCCATACTCTGCGAACTGTTACTAACCCATCCTCATTTTACATACGAGGAGCCTGGGGCTTAAAAAGAGGAAGCGACCCACCCAAGCAGTTAGCTGAAAAATCCAGGATTCCAACCCAGGTCTAAAGGATTCCAACATCTGTACTCTTTTAACTGCCCTATCAACCCAGAATGATGCTAAAAGGTACTTTCTAATCTCCAAGAGAACTCAAAAGTTGGGAAAGTTAAAGTATCAATACCAAAATGTAGAGCATGATTTTTCCTTGGGAGGTCAGTCTTTTATCCCAAACTCAGACTACCTGGGGGAAAGACTTTCCATATAATGTGAGATTAGCATAGATCCTTTCAGTTGCAGGGGCAGAAACCCAACTCAGATTGGCTCAACAACAGCAAGAGATATTGAGCCCCGACTTTAGGCATGCCTGACTCCACCAGTATGCGATGCTGTCAGAGCTCTATCTTTCTCCATCCCTCCGCTCTGTTTCACACTGTGTTTAGCCCTCATATATTTTTTCATACTTCCAACTGGCTCCTTCCGTTTGGTGGGGTAGTTGCCATCTGGCAGCCTTGAGCCTATATTGCTTCATCTTAGAAAAACCAGCTAAAGTTATGGCTTCTTGCTCACACAGTGAGACCATGTAGTGAAGACATAGCAAAAGCCAGGGAAGGATTCTGATTGGCCCTCCTTGGACCAATCACTGTGCCTGGGAGGGATGGGGTGCTCTGATTGGCCAAGTTTGGATTAGCATCCTTATAGAGGTTTCCATTCTTATCGTATAAGACAAGGAACAACCCATCAGGGCATAGGAGTGTGGCATTGCCAAAAAAGGAAAATGTCCCTATGTAGATGAAAACTACAAGTGCATGCATGCTATAATCCATGACCTTGAATTCCAGCCTTGGGGCTTGATGGCATTATTAAAATGAAAACTTCATCCCAGACATGAACTGAGTAATACTAGAATACTTCATTTCTTCTCCAAACTTTTCTCTTCACGTCGTGTGCTAGTAAAATTGGGGAAGAAACACTGCATGTAAGACTCCAAAGCATCAATGAAATTTAATTTTCTCAACATAACCATGACCGTAGCCATTAAGAGTAAGTATTCTCTCCATCTGGGAAAGTGCTAAGCTAATTTTTGAAACCTTGAAGAAATGAAGACCACAGACATTGCCCATCTCGAAATCGCTCTTTTTTAGTTTGACTGCCTGCTGAGCTAATGACCCACTGACTGGGTTTTAGGCTTTTGAAAGCTGAGTTCTAACATCAAACTTTCATCTCAGAGATAGCAGCCTGTCTCTAATGAATTTTTTATTTGTTTACTCATTGCTTCTCCTGGATATAAAAGTAACACTCCTCTTTTTAATATTAAAAATAAAACTTTAAATCAGGGCCTAATCCAATGCCAAACTGTTTAAATTCACTACCTCCAAGACCACTTCGCTTCTGGAGAAATCATGCTCTGAAATAAAGGAGGATGGTACTATGGGGAAAGAGTGGCATGCCATATGTATGTTCTTTTTTTTTAAAGCCTTTTGCGAGCATAGCGGTAAATGATTCATGTGAAACTGTGCACCGTACATCATGTGAGTTCCAGGAACACGTCCACCAAACAGCTGTGCTCCTTACCTCGGGAGGGGCTGCTCTCAAAGGCTCTCTCTCTCCATCAATCTCCTCTCTGTCCTGTAAGCCTGGTGTGTTGACTCTTGGGGATTTGGAAACCATCAATAAGAGACAGTGCCATGCAAAGACGTTGGGAGTAGGGGTGGTGTCCAGATGCCACTCAAGGGAAGCCTTGCACCCAGGGGCTGCTCAGAAGGCCAGGAGTGCATTCAGCCAAACTTCTGGATGTTGTTTACTTGTCTTCCACACACAGAGCGGGAAAAACAAAATATAATAAATAAAATACAGTTGGATGCAAGAAGACCCACCAGGATATAGGATTGACTGTAAGAATAGGAAGCAGATCAGTGACGACCTAGGCCCAGGGTGGGGATGGGGGTAGAACAGGGAAGGACTACAGAAGGCCACCAGGAGACCCTCGGGGGTTCACTATTTTGATCTGGGTGATGGTTTCAGTACTATATACTTATGTCCGAACTCATTAAATTGTATACTTTGAGTGTAGTATGTAATTAAATTTGTTTTTCTCCCGTTAATCTGCCTTATTTCATTTTTGTTATTAGACCAGCCACAGGATCTAGAAGGGTAGAAAGAAACTGTTTCCTTCCCAACACAGGAAAGGCAACACTTAGAGTCACTGTGTTTATTTGTTCACAGAAGCGGTGATCCCACACTGGCAAACCATGACCCTCCACTGTCCCATCCTGTGTGTAAGCCAGAATGACCACTGATAGGTGAAAAGGAAGACTCTTCAAATAATTATTTATTGGGTTACAGGAAAGCCCAAACAAACTTTTTGGCCAACCCATGCTCTGCAGATGCCCTACTATGAACTTTTCACCTATTTTCTACAAGTACCAATTTCATAACACCTGCGAGATGATAACCGGATTTGTAATCTTATCAGGGTCCATGGCACTTGCTCGGAGTCTGACTGATCTGGTATCGAAGCCTGGGTCTCCCATTATATCTCTGGGTGACCCTAGGGATGTCACCTGACATTCAGGAACCAAAGTTTCCTCATATGATAAAAATGGGATAAATGAAACCACACCCCGCCACAGGCTATGAAGAGAAGTAAATGATACAATAAGTAAAATCCATAGCGCTATGCTTCTCACGCATCCGGGGTACAAGAAAGCCTATCGTTGTTATTGCCATCATGATTATTCTTGTTCCAGGTACTTTCTACAGCCTGATGAATTTGGTGGGTTTGGGGGGAAAGGGCTCCTGCAGGAAGAAGATGGTCTTGACATTCTTGCCTTCAGAGGGGGAAAGGGCAGGTTCAGGACTTTTGAGTGATCTAACTCAACAGATATGTACATTTTTCTGACCCCCTGGCATGGCTCTCCACTGGGACAATGTTTCTCTACTAACAGATTTCCAAATGTAACGGGGAAAAAGAAAAAAAATGTATATATTGTTGTTAAAAAAAAAAAAAGAAAGACTTCATTGAAAGCCTGGGGGCATTTCAGAACCAATGTAATCAAATCCATGTCTCTGCTTGAGAATGAGAGTATTTGAGATGTAGCGTGGGTTGGGTAGGTGGGAGTGTGGACAGAGTAAAACACCGTGAACTTGAAGAGCTATGCGTGTCTCTTGTACCGCTTTCATGTCTCACCTTGAGGCACTCTCCTTAAATCCCAGGGCCATACATTTTTCTGAACCTCTCTCCTTGGCTGATGCCCCAGTAGTATGACACTGACTGCTTAACGTCCAGCTGACCAATGAGGATAAAAATCATCTACATAAACTCACCACATCTGATCTGCCACTTGCCTCTATGAAACTCAGTTTCCTTATCTGAACAATGGGCAGAGTAATGAAACATACCTCATAAGGTTGTTTAGAGAAAGAAATGAGACCCTGCCTAGGGAAAGGTAGGTTGTGCTTGACACAGAACTGTATCCTTTAGCCATTATTATTATCAGGAGAGAGAAAAAATTCTCTGGAGAACTCACATGATAAAAGAATCCACTTCTCAGAAAGAGAATGCTCCTATACTGTTGGTGGGAATGTAAATTGGTGCAGCCACTATAGAGAACAGTATGGAGGTCCCTCAAAAAACTAAAAATAGAGTTGCCATATGATCCAGCAATCCCACTCATGGGCATATATCCAGACAAAACTATAATTCAAAAAGATACATGCACCCCTATGTTCATAGCAGCACTATTTACAGTAGCCGAGACATGGAAACAACCTAAGGGTCCACTGACAGATGAATGGATAAAGATGTGGTACATATATACAATGGAATCCTACTCAGCCATAAAAAAGAATGAAATAATGCCATTTGCAGCTACATGGATGGACCTGGAGATGATCATACTAAGCAAAGTTAAGTCAGAAAGAGAAAAACAAATACCATATGATATCACTCATATATGGAATCTAAATATGACACAAATGAACCTGTGTTTGAAACAAAAACAGACTCACAGACATAGAGAACAGATGGGTGGTTGCCAAGGGGAAGGGGGTGGAGGAGGATTGGATTGGGAGTTTAGGGTTAGCAGATGTAAACCGGTATATATATAATAGATGAACAACAAGGTCCTACTGTATAGCACAGGGAACTATATTCAGTATCCTGTAATAAACCATAATGAAAAAGAATTTTTTTTAAAGTGGGGAGAAAAAGAATCTACTTCTCAGAACCCATTTTGATGAGACTTTGATAGAGACCTGAGTCAAAATTAAGAATAAGAAGCACACATTTTCCAAATTACTTTGAATTGCCCAAAGATATCTGCTATTTTACTGATGGATAAATATAACCAAAAATCTGTGTGAATGTGTGTGTGTGTGTGTGTGTGTGTGTGTGTGTGTGTGTGTGTGTTGAGTGACATTGAGAGATTTCTCACACAAAGTAGATACGATTGAACTGAAACTCAATCTAAATAATTTCCAAAACTCCTACAGTCCAATCAATTGCCATATTCTACAAATCAGACTCAAACTGGATATTGTGTTCAGCTTCTAATGTCTTGACCATTTTCTCAAATCTAATTTAGCTATTAAGAATAAAATAAAGAAATATGCAAGTAAATTAATTAAATAAGCAAAGCTCTTGGTGACTAAGATTTCTTCCAAAGGAACATTATAAGTTATACCAGATGACACTCTCCAGTCTTTGTCTTATAAATATTCATTCATTCAATAATTTTTTAATGAAGCACCTACAATTAAAAGTCCGATATGGTACTCATGCCTCTTAAAAACCTGGCCCCATTTAACCCCTTCTTCCTCTCTCATGAGTCCCAGGATTCAGTTGTACCAAATAACTTAATTCACCAAATATTCCAAGGCTTACTTTCACCCATATGCCCAATTTCTTTTGCCTACAGGGTAAATTCTTACACACTGTTAAATTCTCAACTTTGAACTATTGAAAGGAAAATAGCTTAAGTGACTCAAATAGAGCAAAAGACTTGACTCGGCTAATATGCTTCAGGGACCATCTGAACTTGGTAACTCAAGGCAAGGTTGGAATTCTATAGGGTGAGGACAAGGGAGGGGTACATGACTTCAGGAACAGATTGGACATGTAACAGTTTTCACCTTTAACTTCTGTAAAGGTATGTTTGGAAAAGTTAGAGACTCTTCTATTTTATCATGCCTCTTGTGCAAGAGTGTTAGTGATCCCATTCTGATAACTATCCAACAGTGCATTAAAGAGATTGCAAGCCTTGAGATCTGTCAGTCAAGTTCAGGAAGAGGAGAGGTGGAAAAAATAAGGAGGAGAAAAGATTCAAGGGTCAAAGTCAAGGGGAACTGGACATGCTCTATTGTGCCTATTTTGTTTTACAGTTCTCCTCTTGGTTAAGTTTAACACATTTCATTGTTGACTAAATGGGTTAGGAGAGAAAACAAGGTTACAGGGATGTATAGGACTCAGGAACAGACCAGAGTTGGTTGAAGGGGCTGTTTGTTCTTTGATCTTTAATTCCTTAATCATAGCTTGGATCATCTGTTTGGACAGGGCAATACTGTTGATCTTAATTAATCATGATGGAATACACTTGATGAGGGCTATTTCTAGCAGGAGAAAAAGAAAAAAAAAAAAAGATCCCTAGCCCTTGGGGAAAAAAAATGCACATCCAGGACTATAGCCCTCTTGGGACTATCCAGGAAAAAATATCCCGTCCTCAGCCACCTAAAGCTGATCCATGAGTCCAAGAAGCCAAGACCATGTTGTTCATTTGACAAATGTTCTGGTTGGCTTCACAGATGGTTTGATTCAACAAAAAAGATATCAGAAAGTTTTCTGGGAATGTACGCAAAGCAATCATCACTGATGACGTTTGCATGTGTCTCCCGTAGATGCCAGGAGGTTGTCTAATGTCGGTTGATGATGGGAAACTGCCTTCTGGTGTCCCTGCATTTCTCAAGCAAGTATGTCAACATTTGTACTGGCAATCTTGGTAGCTTGTGTGACTTGATAAATGATAACAAATATCTCACCAAAAAAATCTGCAACTAATATTGAAGCTACAGTGAAAATTCAACGCTTCCTTCCAAAGATTAGGCCATAAAAAAGGATGTCTGCTTTCACCACTTCTATTCAATATTGCATTAGCGGTCCTAACAAGTGTAATAAAATAAAATAAAATAAAAGTTATAAAGTTTGAAAGGAAGAAGTAAAACTCTACTCACAGATGACAGGATTTTGCATGTAAAAAACCTAAAGGATTCTACAAAAAAAAATAAATTCTAGAATAAACAAGTAAATTTAGCAAGTTGTAAAAGATAAAATTAATATACAAAAATCAATTGTAGGGCTTCCCTGGTGGTGCAGTGGTTGAGAATCTGCCTGCCAATGCAGGGGACACGGGTTCGAGTCCTGGTCTGGGAAGATCCCACATGCCGCAGAGCAACTGGGCCCGTGAGCCACAACTACTGAGCCTGCGCGTCTGGAGCCTGTGCTCCGCAACAAGAGAGGCCGCGATAGTGAGAGGCCCGCGCACCGCGATGAAGAGGGGCCCCCGCTCGCTGCAACTAGAGAAAGCCCTCGCACAGAAACGAAGACCCAACAGAGCTAAAAATAAATAAATAAATTTATATATAAAAAAAATCAATTGTATCCCTGAAAACTAGCAAAGAGCAATTGGGAAAAATATCATTTACAAAATCATGCAAAATATAAAATACTTATAAACTTAACAAAAGACATGCACCAAAAACTGTAAGATATTGCTAAGAAGGATTATAGAAGACTTAAAATATGGAAACTATACAATGCTCATGTATTAAAAGACTCAATAGTACTAAGATGTCAATTATTTCTGCATTTATTTACAGATTCAGCATAATATTTTTCAATATCCATAAAGACATTTTGTAGAAACTGACATGATGATTCTAAATGTATATTGAAATGCAAAAGACTAAGAAGAACTTGAACAATTTTGAATAAGAACAATTCAGAGGAAAAAAAAGTTAAAGGATATACTCTAATTGGATTCAAGACCTACCATAAATTGACAGTAAGAAGATAAGATATACAGACCAACAGAATAAAATAGAAAGTCTAAAAATACATATATGAACAAATGGTTTTTGACACAGGTGACAAAGCAATTCAATAAGAAAGAGTGTTTTCAACAACCCCTGATATTAAACAAAACAAAAATCTTCACCACCCCCCCACTCTTATTGGTTGAGCTAGATCACAGACTTATACCAAAAGCTAAAACAATATTCTAGAAGAAAACATAAGAGAATATCTTCATGACCTTGCAGTAAGCAATGATTTCTTAGAACACAGAAATACTAACTATAAAAGAAAAAAAACAGAACCTGATCAAAATTTTAAATGTCTGTTTATCAAAGGGTGCTAAACATATCATAAATAGGCAAAATGTAGAATGGGATAAAATATTCATAATAAATATATGCGACAAAGAACTTACATGCTGAATACATTAAAAAGAAAAAGCTCATACAACCCAATTTTTTAAAATGGACAACAGATTTAATCATATACGTCACAAAAGAAGGTATACCAAAGTTCAATCAACTCAAGAGAAAGTGTTGAACGTCATTAATTACGAGAGAAATGCAAATTAAAACAAATATGAGAACTTCTGGAAGGATGAGCATATTTATATCTTTATAGGCATATGGGTTATACAGGTATGTGAATTTGTCAAATGTGGTTGATCTGTATGATCACAAACTGTGCATTTCACTTTGTATAAATTATACTTCAAAAAAAAAGACCTTGGTATATATTTAAGAGGCATTTCAATGTTCTACAGGTCATCAACCCTCAGAAGAATCAAAATGGAATTTCTGAGCATTGGTTCACATTCTCATCTCTTATTCTAGCTGAAGGTCTGAACAATGTGGTCGGTGCTTAGAATAATGAAATACAGTTCCCAACTTACAATGGTTAGACCCAGCATTTTTCGACTTTATGATGGTGCAAAAGCAATGTGCATTCAGTAGAAATCATATTTCAAATTTTGAATTTAGATCTTTTCCCCGGCGAGCGACATGTAGTCCGATTTTCTCGTGCGATGGTGGGCAGTGGCAGTGAGCCCCAGCTTCCAGTCAGCCATGAGATCTCAAGGGTAAACAACCACTACCCTTACAACCATGCTGTACCCATACAACCATTCTGGTTTCCACTTTCAGTACAGCATTCAGTAAGTTCCATGAGATATTCAACACTTTACTACAAAGTACGCTTTGTGTTAGATGATTTTGCCCAACTGTAGGCCAATGTAAGTGTTCTGAGCATGGTTATGGTAGGCTAGGCTAAGCTATGGTGTTCAGTAGGTTAGGTGTATTAAATGTATTTTTTTTTAATTCTCTATATTAACCACTTTTATGCATACTTTCTTTTCTTTAAAATAATTTCTATAGATTTATTTATTTTTATTTATTTGTGGCTGCACTGGGTCTCCATTGCTGTGCACGGGCTTTCTTTAGTTGCGGCGAGCAGGGGCTACTCTTCGTTGCGGTGCACAGGCTTCTCATTGTGGTGGCTTCTCTTGTTGCAGAGCACGGGCTCTAGGCGCGTGGGCTTCAGTAGTTGTGGTGCATGGGCTCAGTAGTTGTGACGCACAGGCTTAGTTGCTGCGTGGCATGTGGGATCCCAGGGAAGTCCCTTAAATGCATTTTTGACTTTTGAGGTTTTCAACTTACAGAATGTAACCACAACATAAGTCAAGGAAGACTAAGTCAGAAGGTCAGAATGTCATTTCTGTGACGGGACTGTAGTGAAAGAGATTCCCTGTTGAAGCTGGCAGAGTCATCCTTTCTTAGTCTGGGGAAGAGGGCTAGAAGTTGTGCCCATCAATGGGTACTCTTGCTGGAATATAAGTGAACTCTACCCCAAATTTACAAAGGGGTTGAAGACAATTCACATAGCTTGTCTGTCGTAAATATTCCTTCTGCCTTCACATGACCTACAACAAACCTTTACTGAAAGTTGATAAGTCTGCTCTGGCTCTACCTCTTTGCCAAGAAATCATATAGAAATCAACCCACAAAAGTTAAAAAAAAAAAATAGACCGGGGGGGTGGGTACAGATTGTAGAAGATTTAGAACTCTATTCATACCCAGGATGACTTATTTGGCTCTGAGCACGCACCATAAAAAATACAGTGTTATTTTCATACATTAGTTATAAGACAAACTTTCCCAAAATGATGCAGCTCATTAGCTAAGGATATTTCTCAGTAGATTTGTTATATTAAAAAGGCGCTGCGTCTACTATGCTAATCAACTATGTTGTACTAAAACTCCACGTAGATTAATTAAACGCATTACTTGCCAAAAGGAATGGGAGGCATATACAACACACACACACACACACACACACACACACACACACACACACGAGCCTTATAATAATGGAAGGGTGTAAATTACTAAAAGTCCTCTCTCCCTGAGCCAAATGCTTTTTTAGTTCCTGCCTACATGATTTTAAACAGAACTGAATGAAACAATCCCTTCACAGCTGAGCTGAACACTTCTGCAAATAATAGCACAATGATACGCTTGTGTCTCTGGGTCTAAAAGCACTTTAGGTGCCTGGCACTAGGGTGAACATTTGCTTCAGATTTTAGTTTTAACCTGGGATTGCAGAAATGAGTCTGTCACCTGCCCTCACAATCTCTCCAAGAAAAATAAAAATGAATGTCCTAAATGAAATCTTTGTGCCCACCAAACCCCCAGCCCATCCAGGGCAAATACTCGTGACTTGAGTTTAAGAATCTGTAAGAGAAAGAACTAAGGTCACTAATCATTCCCTACTCCTCCCTTCCCCTAAAAATAAGTTGATCCTGCAGCTGGATTGTCAAGAATTATCTTTTGCGGTAAAACTGCACCCCTCACTCAAGGCACACAGAGGGAAGAAGACCCCAGAGATGGGGCTGGACAGGGCAGAGACACTCGTTCCCGCATTTCTTTGTCACATCCTTGTTGAATGACTTTGGACAAGCTAGTTAATCTCCCTGTGCCTAGTTTTCTCATTTGTAACTGAGACTGTTGTGAAGATTACATGAGTAAATTTCTGGGAAGTGCTCAGAGCCGCCTAGCACAGAGGGCTAAAACATTCTTAGCTTCTGCAGCCCTGAGTGCCTTAGCCTCTCCCTCTGTTCCGTAACCTACATGGTCTCTAGAAGACCTCCCAGCTCTAGCATCCCAGGACCATTTGGCCATTCACTGCATTCACTCCCCCAGGCCACCATCCCCACCCCAAATCTCACACCTGGAAACTTACAGAAGTCCCCTTCTCTGAGTCAAATGTCACTCCACCTACTTCCAGGATACAGCTGGTATCATTTCCTGATTGCAGGAAGTGATGTGTTGTTGTGTTTAAGAACGTAAGACTTGGGGGTTTCCCTGGTGGTGCAGTGGTTAAGAATCCGCCTGCCAATGCAGGGGACACGGGTTCGAGCCCTGGTCCGGGAAGATCCGACATGCCGCAGAGCCACTAAGCCCGTGTGCCACAACTACTGAGCGTGCGCTCTAGAGCCCACGAGCCGCAACTACTGAAGCCTGTGTGCCACAACTACTGAAGCCCGTGCACTTAGAGCCTGTGCTCCGCACATGCCGAGGAGCAACTAAGCCCGTGCGCCACAACTACTGAGCCTGCGCTCTAGAGCCCAGGAGCCACAACTACTGAAGCCTGCGCACTTAGAGTCCATGCTCTGCAACAAGAGAAGCCACCGCAATGAGAAGCCTGAGAAGCCTGCCTACTGCAACCAAGAGTAGCCCCTGCTCGCCGCAACTAGAGAAAGCCTGCGAGCAGCAACGAAGACCCAATGCAGCCAAAAATAAATAAATAAATAAATAAATTTATATATTAAAAAAAAAAACCCATAAGATTTGGAACGAGACAGAACTGCTTTCGTTAATCAGCTTTGTAACTTATCAAGAGACTTTGGGAAGGCATCTCAGAGCCTCAGTTTCCTCTTTGGTTAAATGGAGATAATAAGAGTTCTGGCATCAGAGTGTTATTGGAAGGATTACATTTTCTACATGTGAATGTAGAAAATATTTGGCACAGTGCATTTTAAGCATTCCCTAAATAATTTAAAAATACATAATAAGAGCAGTGGTAGCATTGCCAAAAGAAATAAGTATTCACGCACTCCAGACAGAAATAAAAACATAGAAATTTAAGGAAATATAAATGCCGAAGCTTGAAGGGATGACAGGTAGTATAGTAAAGTATTGAACCCAATTCTGTCATTCTATAGCTTTGTGACCTTGGGCAAGTTTCCTGTGAGCCTCAATTTCCCTATTTGCAAAATTTATACAATGTCACCTACCATAAGCATTGGGCGCTTATCACGTAGGAGGCATGAGCTATATGGAATCTGATGTAGTTAGTCTCAAGGACATACTTCGGTCCACTGCTGTCGGTCCCATGCCATGTATGGCTTAGGGTTTCCATGTGGGAATAACTTCCTGGCATAGAGACATTACTGAAGGATCCACTGACATCGGTGAAGAGCAAGAGCAGGAAACACTGGCATGTAAAATCAAAGAGTAAACTTTCTGGAACGTGGACAGGAGTGCATAGGAGAAAAGTGGTTATGAACAAATCAGTCAGTCTTGCTGGCTGTTCTTGCCCCGCTACAAGGGTGTGTTCACGGCCCTTTCTGCTGCTCATGGTAAGTCATTCTTGAAAGTAAAATAAGCACTAATGAGTTTACATGCATAGTGTATGCAAATACTATGAGTGGTGTTCCAGGAAATAGCAAATTTTGGAAGCAAAATAAGTCGTTAAATTGTCCATTTCAACGTGTAATTCTTCGTAGGGCTGTGAATCTTGCTAGGAGCTATAAACACTGCATTATTCAAATACTATCCAATAATGTGCACTTGTGTATTCCAGGGTTTGAATATTCACTGCAGGCTACAGAGGTTTGAAAGACAAAACATACTTGGATAGATATATAGAGACAGATAGAAAGACAGAAAAATAGATATGGATAGATGATAGATGATAGATAGATAGATAGATAGATGATAGATAGATAGGATGATTCATCCTTAAGAAGGGAAAGGGCGGGCTTCCCTGGTGGTGCAGTGGTTAAGAATCTGCCTGCCAATGCCGGGGACATGGGTTCGAGCCCCGGACTGGGAAGATCCCACATGCCGCAGAGCAACTAAGCCTGTGCGCCACAACTACTGAGCCTGCACTCTAGAGCCTGTGAGCCACAACTACTGAAGCCTGCGTACCTAGAGCCCGTGCTCCACAACAAGAGAAGCCACTGCAGTGAAAAGCCCGCACACTGCAACGAAGAGTAGCCCCCGCTCGCCGCAACTAGAGAGGGCCCACACGCAGTAACAAAGACCCAATGCACCCAAGAATAAAAATAAAATAAAATAAATAAATTTTTTTAAAAAAGGGAAGGGGCACATATATGAAACAACATGAGCCCTAACACCCAACTTTTGGTGTTAAAACCAACCCAAGATGTGTTTGGTCTCTTCCTTAACAATTTGACCAATGACAATGCAAAAGGAAAGGCATTTTTCCATGTCTGGACCATTTTGTCACAAAAGAAAGATCAGGATATTGGATTGGGCACTGAATGTCTTGCGTTTTAGAGTTTCAACTTAAGAATGATAATTTTAAAATATTAAACATCTGAGGAATTATCTTTCCATTTTAAAAGTGTTTTTTTTTTTTTAAACTGGCTTCATTCACTTTATTTTTCTCATAGAAAACTATGTTGTAGCTACAGCTGGAGCCTGGGTCCTCTGCATGGAAACTCTGATATGGGTCTTTACAAGATGGTCAGTGAATTCCTGATACGGAGACTTGGTGAACACCGTCTCTTTCCAGAGATCAGGAGTGAGATAACTGTAGGTCTTGGAAATGGCATCGAAAGTGGTCTTGGCGAAGTTGCCCAGCATAGCGGTGCAGCCCCTGGCAGAGGTGTAGCGGTCGTCAATTCCAGCCATCATCAGTAGCTTCTTGGGCACAGGGGCTGAGATGACGCCAGTGCCCCTGGGGGCAGGGATGAGGCACACCAGCACAGAGCCACAGCGGCCAGTCACCTTGCAAGGGACGGTATGGTGCTTACCCATCTTGTTCCCCCAGGAGCCTTGCTGCACAGGGACGATGGAGAGCTTGGCGAGAACGATGGCCCCACGGATGGCAGTGGCTACCTCCTTAGAGCACTTCACACCCAAACCAACGTGTCCGTTGTAATCCCCGATGGCGACAAATGCCTTGAACCTGGTCCGCTGGCCAGCACGGGCCTGCTTTTGCACAGGCATGATCTTCAAAACCTCATCCTTGAGGGATGCCCCCAAGAAAAAGTCAATGATCTCAGGTTCCTTGATGTGCAGAGACAAGAGACAGATCTCCTCCAGGGACTTGATCTTCATGTCCTTGACCAGGCGGCCCAGCTTAGTGACGGGGAGCCACTCCTTGTCCTCGGCCTCGCCTCCGAGAGCTCCATGGCTTTCAGCCCCGGCCCCGGACGCCGCTGCCAAAGCCTCCATGGAAGCCACCGCCGCCTCCCATTCCGGGGCCCCCGGGACCTCCGGGCCCATCGGCGGCACTGGCATCATCCGCCATTTGGTGTTTTTATGGAGAAGAAGAGCTAACAGTGATTTTTATTTGAAATTTATTTTTGCTGATGATTTCTATGATGAAATGCCTGTATCAGGAACTCTTACATATTATTGAAATATCTAATCTTGGCACAATATATCAGTTCCTAAAAATGCATGATAATGCATTTTTGTTACAGAAAACCTCTACGCCATCTCCTATAACCCTAACAGTGAAAAAAATTATTCACTTTTTATCATGATGGTCATCTGTTATTGTTTAAAAAAAAACACATAATAGCGTTATAAAAAGCATAGAACGACTTATGGGAAATTCCTGAGGATTTCTAGGAATTTCATCTTCTTTTCCCCCAAGTCCCTAAAATGAAGCTATTGAGATTAAGTCATATGTTCACCTAATAAGTGTTCATTTTGCACAAGCTGGGTTGTCCATGGTGAGAACCAGCTTTCCGTCTGATGGTAGAGACAGGCATTAAATAAATGTAAAAATAAGAATTAGGAATCGTGCTCCACACGTGTAGTAGAAACCGCGATGGGGACGACAGCTCGGCTCACAAATGTTCCCCAGCGACTGCGTTTGTGCTGCCTCCTCCCCTTCTCCGCGGGGAGGGCTCTGTCACAGGGTCACACGGAGCAACAGGCCCCCACCTCCTCACCCAAGTGCAGACACCTGATGCAAACTGGCCAATCAGAATGCTCCATATGCTGGGCCCCCGTGATTGGTCCAGAGGTGGTCATGTGACTGAACTGCGGGCCTCACGGTCCTTTCCTGGGGTTTTGGGAGCTGGAGCTTAGAAAGAGGGTCCTTCCCTTTGCTTCTGAAAACTACGCAGCTGAGAGCCCAGAGCTATAGCAGCCATGGTTCCAGCCCAAGGATAAAGCTATTATTTGAGAGGTCAAGTGCTCACACACAGAAAGGTGAAGGATGAAAAAAGAAGAGAGAATAGTGATCCCATTCTGTTCTGTTTCCTATCATGGTTCCCATTATTACGTGAACCACTCAGCCTTTCTTTTAACTGAATCTACATAAAATTAGGCTTCTGCCAACCCGGATATTTTTTATCAGTAAAGAATCAGGGAAATATCACATGCTGTGAAAGAGAACCAGAGGGCTTAGGTACACTCTTTGGGACTTCTACATCCAGTGGGGGAGAAGGCAAGCAGACCATCATGAGGTGATGTGTTCCTACTGATGGAAGCCCAGGTTACTGACAGTAAACAAAGGCGCGTCCCTGTTGGGTATAAGCTCCCACTCTGTGCTTCATTTCTGGGTCCTCACTGAGAACCAGCCTCGTGCCAGTGCTAGGAAGATACACCCACGATTCCATCCAGCTCTTGCCTCTGTAGAGGCTTGGGGGCCTTCAGTGAAGAGTTTCTGAGCCTTGAAGTTTGAAGAAACGCATCCATATATGGCGGTCGAAGCCATCCCGGGGCATAAAGAGGGGGGGCCTGGAGGCAGGAACTGAACCCCAGAGGCCTGCATTTGACCAATTAGAAGACATTCCACTTTGCTCCCCTTTGTCAGTCACTCACTCGGGATGACTTGGTGTCAAGGTGGCCCTGTAGAGAGCTGGGCAAGCTTTCAGGCCGGCTTCTTTGTGAACAGTTCGGCTGCCCAAACCAAATGTAAAACAAAGCCGATCTTCGCGCTCCGGCTTAATGGGAAACCTGAGCCATCTGTGGGTGTTCCTTCTAGTTGATTTGCTTCTTTGGCACGTATTAAACAGCCCCTTAAAGATCCAGAGAAATTATGGAAATGGGTATTAACATTAAAATCAGAGTACAATTAGAACATTTCACTGCATAATTGTTTGGCAGGACCTGCGAGGAAACAGAGGATTTCCAGCTCTGTGATTTATTGCTCACAGGTCTGACTTTTCAGAATCTCCAGGGCCAGAAACACAGTCTGGGAGTGGGGGCCCTGGCATGACAATACAATTGGACCATGGTTAGAAACTTATGCCGTCTTTGTCTGATTCCTGGCAAACCTTCTTTTGAGCAGTCGCATCGGCTTTATGGAAGCCAACCAGAGCTCGATCCAGATGAAGGGAACACGCAGAGATGTTGGAGAAACCTTTGTGCCGCGCTCCCGTGTCTTTGTCAGAAAAAGTGTTCTGCGTCCGCTTGTAATTAGCACTACGACAGGCGTCAGAGAAAATGGCTAATCGCTGACGTGGCCCACAGTGCTTTGTAAGTAAACACCATATTGGAATAGACATGCAAATAATTGCACAACGCTCCAATTAAACATGTTCAAAATGAAAATGGGGATGCGGTTAAGGTATCAGAGCTGCCCTGCCAAAATCCTATCTTTTTTTCTCTAAGAAATAATAAATGACTCACCTCTTGAATGTCACCAAGCTGTTTCCAAGCATCCCTTGGCTCCAGGCCTGAGGCTGCACTGCTTCTGGGAAGTTTTGAGTTGCTGGACCAAAAGCCTCTTATATATATTCCAGACCCAACGTCTTCCTTGGCTCTGGTAGCGTATATTATGGGCGAGGCTCACATTCCTTCTTAGCAGGTCACAGCCCCACACCCCAGCTTCTGCAGGTTTTGACTGCTCGTCACTCAGAGCTGTACCCTTCCCTGCAAGATGAACTTGACTGGCAGAAGCCACCGCCTTGCGGATGCTTAGAGGACTGCACGCTTTCCCACCGGAGTGACGCTCACGCAGTGTCTGAGCGATGTGTGTGTCTGTCAGCTCAGTCCCCTTTCCTGGTGGTGGGAAAACTTGCTGGTACAACCAACAGTCCAGAGATCCTTGTGGGATCGGTTGTGGCTAGGCTTCTCCAGAAACCCCATCTTTGTCTAGTCTTTTGCCTTGCCCTAGTCTCCTTCCCTCACCCTTTTGTAAGTTTCTCTGCGTTCCTTCACTCAATAAGTCACTTGCCCAGGGAGAGAAGGGAAGCCAAAGTAAGACGACTATCATTTATCTTAAAATTGAGGTTTGAACTAAGTATGGTAGACTTTCATTTTGTTTGGTTTTTTTCATCAGGGTGGACATCACAAAAATGCAACAGAAAGTGATTCTAGAAGTTTCAGAGGAAAAGAAAAACAAGAAAGTGGGCTGAGGATTGGAACTCCACATCTGGGGACACAGCAGTCAGCTCAACTAAGCAAGTATTTATTCAGTGCTTTGAGCAAGTCAAGACAGGCACATAAGAATCAGGCATCCCAAATGTAGTTTCTTCCCCTGAAGGAGTGAATTATGTCCTGAGGTAGATGGACACACAAAGAAATAAGATGACACCAACATTTACTGAGCACGTACTACACGCCAAATAGTACACCTTTGTAAGACACTATTGAATTTAATTCTTATGAGAAGGCTCTGGAGTGATTTATATTGTCACCACTTTGCAAATGAAAAAGAAATAAATAAATTAGGTTTACAGAGGTTAAGACACTCTGCCAATGTCACTCAGCTAGCAACTGTTGGAAATGTGGCAATCAGGAGCCCTGGCAGGTTTATTAACAAGGGAATGATGAGATTAGATGAGGCCCAGAGAGGTTACAGAAGAGAAAAGATGGCCTCACAGCTCTAAGTCCCATGAGCAAAACAGCAGACCCAGAAGAGGACAGAAGCATTTCACTGTGTAATATCCAAACTGGCTCACATCACTGATAAGCCAAAGACACTGGCAAAGCTTGTCTGCTTCGCTTTCAATGTTAGAGTCTCGTTGCTTCAACTGGGAAAACTAATAACATAACAAATGAAACTATTGTTCGGTTTCATTAAAAATAAATCTGATAAGATGGGCAGAATTGAATTAACCAATCTCAACTGAGTTCTCATTATTGGAGCAAATGGAATATTCTCTCTAATAGAATAAGTCCTGCTTCATTTTGGCTGGTCTGAGCAGCTCCTTGCTATTGCTTTGGTTTCCAGCCTTTGGCTCTAGGCATCCTCACGCTAATGTTAGTATTATCAGGTCAGCGTAATTGATCAGCATACTAGATCTGGCAAGGGTTCTGGATGGATCCGCATAACAGATGCAAGGGCTTCGGTTACCCTTGGCAGATGAAAACTCTACTCCCTTCCAAGGAAGTCAGATTTAGGACCCTAAAGCTCACAAAAGAGAAAAGGCCCTTATTCCACACAGGGTGAGGTTGGGCTTGAATCCTGTGATGAACTGCCCTTGGAGTCAGAGATGGGGAAAACAGACATTCACTGTGCCCGCTTGTTTTGGCTGGCTCTAACTGAAGTAAGCGCCAGCAATGCTTCTATTCCTTTGCGCTGACTGAAGTTCAAAGGCTCACGACTGAATAGCAAAGAGGCGCGTGCAGGTATTTTTGTGGATACACACAGATACACACAAAGGCACATGCACATTTGCATCATTTTCCCAACAAAAGGGATTTGACACAGCTTATAAGTAAACACAGAAACACAAGATGGAAAAATTGAAGAAATTGAGATCAAATATAGAACAGAATAGAGAACTAATATCGACTGATTAATAAAATATAGCTCCGACTGGGTGGCTGAATCACTTTTTGGAGGGGAACTGTAAATTTTGCTCTAAACCCACTAGTGAACATGGAAATATCAAAACACATGCACACACACGCGCTTATATATAATCAGTTCATGATTTGTGTCAGTCACTGGATGAAACCAAAACAGGTGTTAGGAGAAACACAGTTTCTTCCGGTCCTAATGACTGAAGGCATTTTTTAAAATTGTGCAAGCGCTTATCAGGAGGAAACTGAATTAAAGTGTGAAGGAATGAATGAATGAATGGATAAGCAATTGATGTGTCATAGATGGCCACGCCATGAAAAGTCATCCTTGTAATGACATTTCATGGAGTATAATCTGTAAAAATACCGAATCACTATACTGTACACCTGAAACTAATATAATATTGTGAATCAACTATACTTCAATAAAAAAGTCATCCGGTGCAACCTCTCCAGCCCCGACAATTCCAATGCTTGGAAGCCTCCTCTCACCACCCTCTGCCAGCAGGGAGCCAATGATACAGCCCACACTGCTTTCTGAGACAGACTCTGCTCTGAAGTTCTGTCTATTGAGGTGCATTTCTGTCATGACAGCAACACAGCTGGGGTGGGTCTGTGTGTAAAGGAAGAAATACAGGCTTTGTCCTCAGATCTAAGTTCAAATTGTGCATTTGCTACTTTCCAGCTGAGTGACCATGGGGATGTGACATCACCTCTCTGAGTCTCTGTTTCCCCATCTATGATACAAAGGTTCCTAGCAGCCATTGGACCACAAGGATCAGATACAAATGTGTGAGCTTAGTGTCTGGTTGCGTGTAGGTGAGCAATGTGGGTTTATTCTTTCAGTTCACTCACAACATGTTGATTAAACATACGTGAGCCGCATCTAGGGACTAAGAATGTCTTTCTATCTGTATAAACGAGGTAGGTCAAGCTTCTAACCTACCAGAGTTGATGAGACCCCGTATGGGCTGGTTTCATTCATGTTGTCCACATACAGAAACTTCACACACATTTACTAACAAGCTTGCCTCTGCAATGAGAGTGGTTGGGTGGCATCTTTTTATTCTCATTGTCTGGTCTGAGTCTGGCAAGTCTTCTGTTTCTACCTGTTTAGTCGGGAAGCTGAACACAGACAGTGGACTGCACACTGGTTGGGTTGGCTGGGAGTCTAGCCCTATGAAGAGTCGACCTCAAATTATCTCTTCATCACTTTGCTGTGGTTTAGATAAACCCCAGTGGGATTGATCTGCTCAGTTGCACTACTGGCAATTTCAGTAAAATAAATGTTTTAGTTTTTACAGTTTAGTCCCAGACAGCCAAGAAGGTAGTTTTCCCTTGAAGTTTCTCCTAATAATTACAAAAGGAAAGAAATGAGACAAAACAATCTGGGTCAATAGGATCAAAAGGTACCTCTCCCCCAGTTTTGTTTTGTTTTTTTTAAACATGAAAAAAGCCTCTGTTTGGTTATTGAAGGATTTAACTTAAGTCCTCCATGGATGATACCTAAATAAATAAATAAATTTTGGCTACATTGTGATGTAGTCTAGACAAGTTATGGAGACAACTGAAAAGACTTCAGTTTTCAGTCTATTTCTCTATTAGGACTGCTCTGTGTTTCAGACTTTGGAATTGATATGTTTGCAGCCAGGTGAAGAGCCATACATGGAACTAGGAATAAGTATAATCATGATGCTGGTGATCACGATAAAGATAACAACTCTGAAGATGATAAAAGCTGCTATTTATCAAGCGTGTTATATTTGAGAAAAAGCTTTACAGTGTTCAGACCCCCTCACCGACCCTGGGATGGGCACCATGATGATAACCTTCATTTTACAGATGAGAAAACTGCTTCACAAAGAGGTCAAGTAAGTGGTTCAAGAGAGGGCTGCTAATAAGGCTAAAAGGGAAGAATAACTAAACCTCTACCCCAGTTCCCATTGTCAGACCTGCCATTGGCTCATTTCAGGACCTTGGGCAGGTCAACTCTCCTCTTTGGACGTTGGTTCCCCATAGGTAAAAAGAAGAGTTCGGGCTACCAGATGGTTAATGCCCCTTCCACCTGTGATAAATAATGATTTAGAGTTTCTTTCAGCTTCTGTGATGTAATTAAAGTGGGCTGTCACCAAGCTTAAATGTTTTCAGTCATCCAGATCCAGAGTAACCATTAGATGTTAGGAAGCGATCCATTATTTTAAAAATTTGGATTCCCTCACCATATGGAAAAGCATATGGGGCGCGGTGCTATTTTCCAGTATGGGAAGTTTTCCTTCTGAGGCAAGAAAGAAGCCCAGGACTTCCCTGGTGGCACAGTGGTTAAGAATCCGCCTGCCAATGCAGGGGAAATGGGTTCGAGCCCTAGTCTAGGAAGATACCACATGTCGCGGAGCAACTGGGCCCGTGTGCCACAACTACTGAGCCTGCGCTCTAGAGCCCGTGCTCTGCAACAAGAGAAGCCACCACAATGAGAAGCCCACAAACGGCAGCGAGGAGTTGCCCCTGCTCGCCACAACTAGAGAAAAAGCCTGTGCACAGCAATGAAGACCCAATGCAGCCAAACAAATAAATTTATAAAAAAAAAGAGAAAGAAAGAAGCCCAGATCTTTGCAAGACTTGATGAATATAATCAGATCAGGGAGAAACCAGAACCCAAGCTTAAGCTACACTTGGAATATTTCCTTTACTAATGCACATCCACATTGGTTTTGGGGTGTATTTCCAGGCTTTATTTGTGAGCTTGAAGTAAATTGTAAATTTACATCAATTGTAAATTTACTTCACCAGCTTCCAGAAACAAATCACTGACTCTTGTTTTTTCTTCAATGCACCTCTGTTGCTTTCTCACTTGTATTTCTCTGGTTTTGAGCATATGACTTTCAAAGTTGCTGGAAGTAATCACTGCATTCCTCTCACACAGAGAAATCAAAAGCAAATATAAACTGCTCTCTCAGCTTACTTCTAAATCTAAGCAGACCCAACTGCTGTTAGATAGTGCTTTGTATGCTAAGATGCAGTATCTCTTTGAATGGAATAAACAAGGAAAACCTCCAAGTGGTTTGCTGACACTATAGCATTACTGAGCTGGCAAAATTCATAAACTAATATTGCAGAGTAGCTCTTTGGCACATGCTATTTTCGGCAATTTGTACTCTCTGTCACTATTTCCTTTTTCATGCCATCTGTAAAGCATACTCTGGCTTTTTTCTCAACAAGAAATGTGTCTTTCTGGAAGGTTGATCAGACAAAAATAGAAAGTACTTGCTGGGTTGGTTAATGACTGTAGAGGATGTGCTACGTTAGCATCCTGGAGGGGACTGTTTTGGGGTTATACAGGACAGACATGGGAGACTGATATAAAAAGTAAGAAAAAAGACAAAAAGGAAGCTATCACATGCCAGCTAGAATATACTAAATATTTCTCATCGTCATTAGAAACGATCATATTTAAATTCCCATTGCCTGATTACTTAGGATAAAGGGAAGCAGTAGCAGTGTCATTAAATAAAAATCTCTCTGGTTATTGAAGGATAAACTTAAGCCATACATGCGTGATGACTGGATGCAAGGGCATGGATTGGGAGACCTGGGCCCATCCACTTACTAGCTCTGTAAACATGGGCAAATCAATTCCACCATCGTTTGGTCTTAGTGTCATCAAATCAGATAATCAGGAAGGCCCTGCCCAACTCTGAAATGCTTTGGTTTGTCAAAGGAACATTGATTTGTTCATTTGTTCAGCAGTTATATATTGAGCTTCTACTATGGGCTGGGCACTGAAAAAGACAGAGAAGATTCCCAATATCATGCAGCTGATGTTCAAGCAGAGGAGAGAGCCAATTAATGGCTCAGCCATTAGTAACGGAACAAGATGGCTTCAGGTGGGAGTAAGTGCCATGAAAGGTCATAACTGTGTGATCTGATAGAAATCTGATAGAAATTAATTGGCATGGGAAAGGGTGGAGGTTAGTCATACATTAATTTGCAATACCTATCTACCAAGAGAGGTGTTTTTAACAGGGCTGGTAGTGCCTCCTAATGGGATTTTGGAATTTTGCGAGTGAGTTAGTTATTTTACAGTGTAGCCATTCTAGACAATTGACATATTGAACTACAAATTATTTTATTATGAATTATATCTTTATTCTCTTTTATATTACATCTTGAGAATTTATTGTATCCAAAATTGTGCAGGTGTATATATTACTTATGAATTGCACTTCAGGATCATAAAATGGAAGTTAAACATTAATATTGTCTTTTAGACATTTATTTATTTATTTATTTAATTTATTTATTTTTGGTTGCATTGGGTCTTCGTTGCTGTGCGTAGGCTCTCTCTGCGGCTCTCTCTAGGGGGCTACTCTTGGTTGCGGTGCGCGGGCTTCTCATTGTGGTAGCTTCTCTTGTTGCAGAGCATGGACTCTAGGCACGCGGGCTTCAGTAGTTGTGGCACACAGCCTCAGTAGTTGCGGCACACGGGCTTAGTGGCATGTGGGATCTTCCTGGACCAGGGATCGAACCCATGTCTCCTGCATTGGCAGGAGGATTTAACCACTGTGCCACCAGGGAAGTCCCTAGACATTATTTTTAATAGGAGGGGGCATTGAGTTTGATAGGATTAGAAACCACTGATCTAGAACTCTCAGAACCAGAACCCTAATATAGCTGGCATTGCTGTGCAGTGATCTATTTTTAGGCAAAAGTGATCAATCATTAGGAAATAAGTTCCTACAGGGAATAAAGGGCGCAGATTTTTTTTAAGTAGCAATTTTCAGATTTTTTAAATCAATTAATTCATTGGGTCACATCCAAACTTTATTTAGTTGTTAGCCTAAGTTACACACTAAGTTAATCTTATGGAAAATAAAAAGGAGAACATTTGGAACTTGCTCTGAAAGTCAGAACATATTAATTGGAAGAAAAATAAAAACAAGTTCCAGGTAGGAACAGCCCTCTCACCAGTTCTTACATCATCTGCTTTGTGGATATGGACTAACTGCCTGTCTAAAAATAACCTCATCTATGTTAAGGAAGAATACCCCCTGTATCTGTGGGATGACTTCTGTTCTTACTCTTACGGGGTTAGAGAACCACCATGAATAACCACTCTTTCCTGCACAGTTGGCTTGCGCATGGGCCTGAATCAACTAGGGCTGATCAGAATCATTCTCCAAGAGTTTTCAAAGGGGACTGAAAAATGAATTAAGCATTTTTCCAAGAGTCATGGTGGAGGGGGGTTCCCAAGGTTCAGGAACAATCGACAGCCATGTCTTCCTGCATAGAGAGGAAGCCTGTTTGAAGGGAAAGATTGAACGTGATAAACAGAGAGGTGCTTTCACTCTTCCATTAATTCACTCAATCGATGATACTTTTCACACTAGACATTGTGGTGACCCTGGAGAAAATAATGCCTGCAGTAGGGTAAATAGTGCCTCCCTTTCCCCCTCCACCCCCTAACAAATGATATCCACACCTGAATCCCTGGAACCTTGTGACTGTTACTGCAAAAAAAGACTTTGCAGATGTGATTATATTAAAAGTCTTGTGATGAGGACATTATCCTGGATTACCCAAACGGACCCAATGCCATCAGAGACGTTCTTAGAAGAAAGAGACAGGAGATTCAGAGTCAGAGAGAGAGATCTGAAGATGCTGACTTCAAAGCTGCCGGATTTGAAGATGGTGGAAGGACCACAAGCCAAGGAAGGTGGGTGGCCTCTAGAAGCTGGAAAAGGCAAGGAAACGGATTCACCCTCAGGACTTTCAGAAGGAAATCAGCCCTGCCAACACCTTCATTGTAGCCCTGTGGCCACGATGGACTCATTTCAGGCTTGAGCTCCAGAATTGTAAGAATACCTCTGTATTGTTCTAAACCACTATGTTTGTCGTCGTTTGATATACTAGCAACAGGAAACTGATACAACATCCCTACCCTGGCATCTCATGTTCTTGTAGTGGGGACAATCTAGAAATGTGTCAATAAAAAGTAAAACAAGATAATAGAAATCCAGAGATTGGCACACTGAAATAAGAGATGGAGAAAGTAAAAACCCCTGGTTCCAGCTGACCCCCAGGCCCAGCTATTTCCCTGCAGCTATTCAATCATATCCCAGTACCTTTCATAAATCACCTTTTCTTCTAATGTTTGTTCCAGTTGAGTTTCTATCTCTGTCAAACAAAAGAGCCCTGCTTCATATAATCTGCATTGATGGTCCTATAGGGGCTCTGATGCTTACTGTGTCAACCTGGAAGCAGTTTCTCAAGAAAGTCTTAATGATGTTTAGCAGAACTGCATTTTCTTACAGGAAAATGTGCTTCTCCAATGTAGAAACATTTTCAGCAACATCGAGAATTTTCTGTGAATTTCCTATTAGACAGGCAGTTACACTAAGGAAACCTTAGCTGGGTGAGCTTCTTAATCAAAACTTTAATTTATTCATTCCTTCTGATTCATTTTTGGTGTTCATTGAACACCTACTGCGTACCAGGTCCTGGGAAGACAACACTGAACAACTTAAAATCTCTGCCAGGACTTAATAGGAGAGATTTCATTTAAAGAAACAATTACAATACAGTGTGATAATAACACTAACCACCAATGCTTACGATCACGTTCTATAGGCCAACCGATAGCTGGCTGTGAGCTATGAAAATGGCTTACGTGTTGTAAGGGTCACAAATACACTATTTAGGAAGATGCACTATTATAGCTATTTTACAAATAAGGAAACTGAGGCAGATTTAGGAAACATGCCCAGATGGCAAGTGATGGTGTCAGGCTTTGCATCCAGGCTCCAGAACCTGGATGAATTCCTGCAGTCGGTTGTCTTTGGGGGAAAAGAATAGGGAACCACGGATGTGTAAGATAAGGAGCAGCTTGGGAAGCAAAATTACTGGAAAAAGAGACAACTGGTTTGAGTTTCTCTGGATGATTAAGACTTTATCAGGTGGGGGCTTCCCTGGTGGCACAGTGGTTGAGAATCTGCCTGCCAATGCAGGGGACACGGGTTCGAGCCCTGGTCTGGGAGGATCCCACATGCCACGGAGCGACTGGGCCCGTGGGCCACAATTACTGAGCCTGCGCGTCTGGAGCCTGTGCTCCGCAACAAGAGAGGCCGCGATGGTGAGAGGCCCGCGCACCACGATGAAGAGTGGTCCCCGCTTGCCGCAACTGGAGAAAGCCCTCGTGCAGAAACGAAGACTCAACACAGTCATAAATAAATAAATAAAAGAACGTGAATTTCTAAAAAAAAAAAAAAAAAAGAATTTATCAGGTGGGACTTCCCTGGTGGCACAGTGGTTAAGAATCCGCCTGCCAATGCAGGGGACACGAGTTTGAGCCCTGGTCTGGGAAGATCCCACATGCCGCAGAGCAACTAAGCCCATGCGCCACAACTACTGAGCCCACGTGCCACAACTACTTAAGCCTGTGTGTCTACAGCCCGTGCTCCACAACAAGAGAAGCCACCTCAATGAGAAGCCCGTGCACCACAATGAAGAGCAGCCCCCACTCGTCGCAGCTAGAGAAAGCCCGCGTGCAGCAACGAAGACCCAACGCAACCAAAAATAAATAAATAAATAAAATTGATTCTTTAAAAAAAAAAAAAGAATTAATTGGGTGGGTAGAGGCTGGAGTTTCAGGCAGAGGAAAGCTACAAGGAGTGACTCATGGACTGAGCTGGATGCGATTTGACTGTTGAGCAATGGAGTTGGAGGAATATGGCTACAAAGAGTTTTGTATTCCAGGCTCCGGGGCGCCACTTCTGCCCTTTATTCTAATGCCTCTGTCCATGGTTCTGGTAATGCACTTCACTGTTGCTAATCAGTTTCTCAGCACCTTGGACCTAGAGGATATCTGACTATCCTCCCACCCACAATGGATCTCTTTGTGCATCTCTGCCTTCTCTGCTTGGCTGATTGCTCGCTGCGGAAGCACAATTCCTTTTTCTTCAAATTACAAAAACCCTACTGAGAAGAACAAGGGCAGATCCAAGATATTGAATAGTGTTGTCCTGAGTCTCGCTTGCCATCTTTCACCTTGGCTTCATTCCAATGGTTCCTTTTCAGGTTCTGATAAGGGCCATTCTCTGGGGCTCACTTGTTGCGTTCTTGCTTGGTCCATCCATTCATCCATGCATCATTCAACAAACATTGAGTGAACATCTACTATGATGTGGAAGCTGGACAATTTGAGGACACAAAGATAAATAAAATACAACCCTTGCCCTCAAAGTAGCTCATTGTTTAAAGGGAAAGAGAGAACCGGAAAGATTATTCATGAACAGCAGGATGTGAGGGGCTGCAGGATCAAGGAAGAGACTCGTTGATTTCAGCAAGGAAAAGGCACTGAGGGGGCTTTGGTACCAGTTAATACGCTACCACCTCTTAGCTTCAAACCCACTTTTTAAAAAAAAAATTTAATCTTTTCTCCTTTAAGTGTGGAGGAAATACATGAGTGTTGTAAACATTTCAGAGAACTCACAAAAGTTTAAGGCTAGAAATAAAAATCCAGAGATAATAAAAATAAAAATCTATAATGCCAGAGATAATCACTATTAACAATTGGATGTCTTTTCTTCCAGTATTTATGTGTATATAATCTATATATCTGTTCTTAATCAAATTGCAAACCTACTTTTTTATACTCTGTGTTGTGCTGCTGAGACTGGCAAATCACGTTTCTGCTCTGCCAAGTGGTTCCTGCTTCGGTTCTGAAAATGGGGGGTCCCCAGGGAGACTGCAAATCTGGAGAAGGGAGAAGGGATTTGCACCTGCCTCTTAGGTCACCACTGGCTTCCTCTTTGCTTTCTGTTTCTATCGGCATCATCCCAGCCTGGCTCCTGCATTCTGGCTGGGTGCTCCAGGACCAGAGATTGATTCCACTTTTCAGTTTCTCCAAGACTCACAGAACCAGCCTGATTACACCCACTCAGAGACACAAGCCCTGGCTGGCCAGCCCACCCCCTACTCTGATAAGACTGACCCCCCTACTCTGAGCTCAGAGACTTCAGCCCTGGCCGAGCAATACCCTCAGACAGAGGTGTGCATCCCGGCTTGGCAGGACTCCTCCTCCGAGCCTTTAAATTTTAATAATTCCAACCTCTTCCCTTTGTTCCCTCAGCCCGAGGGGTGGTAGCTGCCTTCCACCTGCGGTATCTCAGTGTTCTTTTTGCTTGTTTAGTTCAATACCTAGTTAATAATTCTTTATGTTAAGTCTTTCCTGTTAAGATAACTAGTGTGAGTTCTATCTCCTGGCCAAACTGTACTGATACAGCTTCCAAAGGAAGTTTTGCTTACCAGAGTTCTAAAGGATATGTAGATACTCCAAACAAGGGGAAGGGCACAAACCAACAATTTTAAAGGAGAGAGAGAAGATAATATGTACAACCAGGAGGTTGTTTGAGTCCAGAAAGATTGTTTCTCAACGTGACCATATTGCCTTCTAATAGCAAGGGCTTCCCAGACTTCTTACATATGGCACATGAGAAAAATGATCTATGTACACAGTACACTGGGATAAATGGATGAAGTTGCTTTTCTCCAGAGGTGACTGGCCTGAGGGTTCTAGTATCCCTAGGTCCCATCCCTCTGCCCCAAGGGGATTACTATCCCAGCACCCTGGATGGGAAATCTTGCAATAGACAGTTTCATCTCAGAGTGGAAAACCTATCATAAGCAGTGTGTGTGTGTGTGTGTGTGTGTGTGTGTGTGTCTGTGTGTGTGTGTCCCTGCATCACTTCAAGGATAGGACAACTTTGTGGCCTTAGAAGCATAGACTGTGAATCCTGAAAAAGACCTTAGGGATGATTCTATTCATGATCCCCCTTTAGCGCAAGAAGAAATGTAGGTTTGTAAAAAGAAAGTGATCTACCCAGAGTCATAAGTCACTAAGTATGTGATCCTTTGTTATGGCAACCCCAGAAAACTAATGTAACTATAATTTAAGAAGCAAAACAAACAAACAAAAAGGGAAAATAACAACTGTTGCTGAGGGTGTAGAAAAATCAGAACACTTGTACACTGCTAGGGGGAATGTAGAATGATACAGCTGCCATGGAAAACGGTTTAGCTGTTACTCAATAGGTGAAACACAGAATTACCATCTGATCCAGCAATTCTATCTCTAGGTTTATACTCAAAAGAATTGAAAATAAGTATTCAAACAAAATATGTCCATGAATGTTCATAGCTGCCTGTTCACAATCACCAAAAGGTGGAAACAGCCCAAATGCCCATCAATGATGACTGAATAATCAAAATGGGATATATACCTACAATGGGATATTATTTGGCCATAAAAATGAATAAAGTACTAATTCATGTTACAACATGGATGAACCTTGAAAATACTAAAGAAGTCAGACACAAAAGATCACATATTATATGGTCGCACTATATGAAAGATTCAAAATAGGTAAATCTGTTGAGACAGAAAGCAGATAGCTGATGCCAGGGGCTGAGGGAAAAAGGAATAGGAGAGAAACAGCCTAATGGATATGGAGTTTCCTTTTGGGGTAATAAGAATGTTTTGGATCGGGATAGAGGTGATAGTTGTACAACACAGTAAATGTACTAAAGGCAACTGGATTGTACACTAAAATGATTAATTTTACATTATATAAGTTTTACCACAATACCGAAAGGGGGAAAAAAATAATGGCATAGGTCTGGTAAAGCACTGGTACAGCCAAAGGGAAGCAGTATGATTAGTCTTGGTTTTAGAAAGATAACAGGAAGAGAGAATGGAGAAAGATGGGCATGATTAGAGAAGTGAGAACAAAAACGTTACTCCTATAATCTAGGTAAGAAATAGAGGTCTTAGAATAAAGCTGTGGCAGTGGCAATGAGAGAAATAAATAGATTTAAAAGATACTTATAAGAGAAAATCATTAGGAGAAGGAGTAACTAAGAACTGGGGTTCAGATCAATGTGTATGAACACTTTCTCTACCACGTACCAGTTCCATAGACCTAAGCCTCCATCTCCTTATGTGAAAGACAAGTGGGATAATTGTTATGGGTATGTTTCCCTGTAGATTCCAAAGTATCCCAGAAAAGAAGTCAAGAGACTCCATAGGAGAGTTTGATGCTATGTTTTAAAGGAGAATGTTCACAAATTCAGGTTCTCAAAAATGACCCCTATCACTGGCATCACTTTTTCTGGCATCCAGCACAAAAAGCACCTCCAGAAATGTTTGCAGTGAGTCAGACTCTCAGCATTTCATGCTTGAAGGTGCCAAGCTGTGTACTGTTTGTCCACTAGAGGGTAAATAAGTCTGCAACTGATTCAGAGTCCATAGGAAAGATGGAAATTAGCAGGGATGACCCGAAGCAGTTAACTGCATTCAGAGAAGGAACAATGTAAAGTTCCATGCAGTTGTTTGGGGATTCAAGCCACTCACCCCAAAACACTGTCAAGTCCACTAGCAGTGAAGGTGGTAAAACATTGCTTCTTGTCTTTATACTACCTCACCAAGTTTTGTTGTCTGTTTGCACTTTATTGAAGAGGTGAAAGGTTGGGACTTCAGTCGGGGATGGACTGAATTTGTAGAGTCCATGGCATAGGTGGAAATGTCCAGCTAAAAACTGAGTATTGGGCTTCCCTGGTGGCGCAGTGGTTGAGAATCTGCCTGCCAATGCAGGGGACACGGGTTCGAGCCCTGGTCTGGGAAGATCCCACATGCCGCGGAGCAACTGAGCCCGTGCGCCACAACTACTGAGCCTGCACGTCTGGAGCCTGTGCTCCGCAACAAGAGAGGCCGCGATAGTGAGAGGCCCGCGCACCGCGATGAAGAGTGGCCCCCACTTGCCGCAACTAGAGAAAGCCCTCGCACCGAAACGAAGACCCAACACAGCCATAAATAAATAAATTAATAATTGAAAAAAAAAATTGAGTATTGTCAGCGAGGGGAAATTTCCCCCTCTACCTTTCTTGAGTGCTTGAGGCTGGACTACAATAAAATTGACACAAGACAGATTAACAGGAGAAAAACAAACAAATTTTAATATGTGTGCACGGAGGTCTCATAGAAATGGGATGGAAGAAGTGAATTCAAGTACATGAGAGTTTATGAGAAAACCCAGGACAGAACCTACAACAACATGAAAGATGCAGGTAGAGGGGAATCAGTGTCGGCAATCAGAAGGGAGTTGGGAAGTCCGGCTGGATGATTAAAGAGTAACCAAGGGAACATGGCACCATGGAAACCAGGAGAGAAGAAGTCAAAAAAGCATTACTGCACAGCCTAGCATGTCTGCATCCCCCATATCTCATGCCTTGCGTCCCGTACATTATTCATGAAAGTGGTGGAAACAAGTCAAAGAAATAAGAGGAAGAAATAGAATCAGAATTGCATGGAAAGTGTGCTACTGTGGGAAGCAGGATGTGAAGCTAATCTAGAGGGAAACAATTCCCTAACTGGTCCCTCCAGCTGAACCAGTAACCGCATTCCTTGCAGCTCTTCAGTAGCTGAACCAAGTGCAAACTCTGCGTCCTCATAAAGAGGCATTTGCTTTGTTAAAGGGAGGAACAGACAGTGAAAGAAAAGAAAGGAAAACATCCTCTTCATCTCACCACATGCAGCCCTTTGCTTCTGGTCCTGTTTTGTTTTGTTTTGTTTTGTTTTCAGGGATGAAGGCTGGGAAATTGGATTTTGAGTGTTGAGGACACAGTTCAAATATTTCCAAACCTGGCATGCCCACTTTGCTGGGGAAAAATAATGGGGTCGGATGGCCCAGGCTGCTGGACAAGTCTCAGTCTGTTGAATTGCAACAACTTGAGACAACGAGATTTGAACTGTGACCTGAGAATAGAATGTTTTGAATCGTGTGGCTGTGTGAACTTTTCAGTCTCTCTTTTCCTGACACATTTCCATAGAACCCCCTTCAAGCTGAAGGGTTCAGACCTTAGCTGCCTTCTTCCCAAGGAGAAAGCATTTTAATCATGGTGCAGGTCCCGGGTTTGCGTCTCCAATGGCAGCACTGAGTCGGCTTTGAGGCCACCCTCGCTGACATTCTTCTTTTTTAAATTATAGTTGATTTACAAAGTTGTGTTCATTTCAGGTGTACAGCAAAGTGATTCATTTATATATATACATACATACATATATATATTCTTTTTCAGATTCTTTTCCATTGTAGGTTATTATAAGATGTTGAATATGGTTCCCTGTGCTATACAGTAGGTCCTTGTTGTTTATCTATTGTATATATAGTAGTGTACATCTGTTAATTCCAAACTACTAATTTATCCCTCCCCCCCTTCCCCTTTGGTAACGATAAGTTTGTTTTCTATGTCTGTGGTTCTATTTCTGTTGTATAAATAAGTACATTTAAATCATTTTTTTTGGATTCCACATATAAGTGATACTGAAACCATGCACCTCAGATTGGGACTCTAAACCACGTGGCTGGGACTCAAACCCGGCCAAAACCCACAGTCTTCCAACTGAGATCACATACCTGGTTGCAGGACATAATAAAGCTCAGGTTCTTGATGTCTCACTGCAGAAAGAATTCAGTGAGAGACAAAGTGATAGGTAAGAAGTGGATTTATTACCCTGATACCAAAACCAGACAAAGATACTACAAAAAAAGAAAATTACAGACCAATATCACTGATTAATATAGATGCAAAAATCCTCAACAAAATACTAGCAAACAGAATCCAACAACACATTAAAAGGATCATACATCATGATCAAGTGGGATTTATCCCAGGGATGCAAGGATTCTTCAATACACGCAAATCAATCAGTGTGATACACCATATTAACAAATGAAGAATAAACTCCATCTCACCATCTCAATAGATGCAGAAAAAGCTTTTGACAAAATTCAATACCCACTGATGATAAAAACTCTCCAGAAAGTGGGCATAGAGGGAACCTACCTCAACATAATAAAGGCCACATATGACAAACCCACAGCAAACATCATTCTCAATGGTGAAAAACTGAAAGCATTTCCTCTAAGATCAGGAACAAGACAAGGATGTTCACTCTCGCCACTATTATTCAACATAGTTTTGGAAGTCCTAGCCACAGCAATCAGAGAAGAAAAAGAAATAAAAGGAATACAAATTGGAAAAGAAGTAAAACTGCACTGTTTGCAGATGACATGATACTATACATAGAGAATCCTAAAGATGCCACCAGAAAACTACTAGAGCTAATCAATGAATTTGGTAAAGTTTCAGGATACAAAATTAATGCACAGAAATCTCTTGCATTCCTATACACTAATGATGAAAAATTTGAAAGAGAAATTAAGGAAACACTCCCATTTACCACTGCAGCAAAAAGAATAAAGTACCTAGGAATAAACCTACCTAAGGAGACAAAAGACCTGTATGCAGAAAACTATAAGACTATAACTATAAACTCAAAATGGATTAGAGACCTAAATGTAAGACTGGACACTATAAAACTCTTAGAGGAAAACATAGGAAAAACACTCTTTGACATAAATCACAGCAAGATCTTTTTGATCCACCTACTAGAGAAATGGAAATAAAAACAAAAATAAACAAATGGGACCTAATGAAACTTAAAAGCTTTTGCATAGCAAAGGAAACTACAAACAACATGAAAAGACAACCCTCAGAATGGGAGAAAATATTTGCAAACAAATCAACGGACAAAGATTAATCTCCAAAATATATAAACAGCTCATGAAGCTCAATATTAAAAAAACAAACAACCCAATCAAAAAATGGGCAGAAGACCTAAATAGACATTTCTCCAAAGAAGACATACAGATGGCCAAGAAGCACATGAAAAGCTGCTCAACATCACTAAGTATTAGAGAAATGCAAATCAAAACTACAATGAGGTATCACCTCACACCAGTTAGAATGGGCATCATCAGAAAATCTACAAACAACAAGTGCTGCAGAGGGTGTGGAGAAAAGGGAACCCTCTTACACTGTTGGTAGGAATGTAAATTGATACAGCCACTATGGAGAACAGTATGGAGGTTCCTTAAAAAACTAAAAATAGAATTACCATATGACCCAACAATCCCACTACTGGGCATATACCCAGAGAAAAACATAATTCAAAAAGACCCATGCACCCCAATGTTCATTGCAGCACTATTTACAATAGCCAGGTCATGGAAGCAACCTAAATGCCCATTGACAGATGAATGGATAAAGAAGATGTGGTACATATATACAATGGAATATTACTCAGCCATAAAAAGGAACGAAATTGGGTCATTTGTAGAGACATGGATGGATCTAGGGACTGTCATACAGAGTGAAGTAAGGCAGAAAGAGAAAAACAAATATCGTATATTAACGCATATATGTGGAACCTAGCAAAATGGTACAGATGAACCAGTTTGCAGGGCAGAAATAGAGACACAGATGTAGAAAACAAACGTATGGACACCAAGGGGGGAAAGCGGTGGTGGGGGGTGGTGGGATGAATTGGGCGATTGGGATTGACATGTATACACTAATATGTATAAAATAGATAACTAATAAGAACCTACTGTATAAAAAATAAATAAAATTAAATTTAAAAATTAAAAAAAATTACTTAAAAAAATAAATAATAAATAAAGGACAAAATTATAAAATAAATGGTAAGACATATGGGAAAATAAATTTGCAATAGTATGATACCTTAAAAAGAAGAAAGAAGTGGATTTCTTTAGAGAGAAACACACTCTAGAGACAGAGTGTGGGCCATCTCAGAAGGCGAGAGTGGCCCCAGGGTATGGGGTTGTCAGTTTTTATAGGGGTGGGTAATTTCATAGGCTAATGAGTGGGAGGAGTATTCTAGTTATTTCGGGAAGGGGCAGGGAATTCCAGGAATTGGGCCACCGCCCACTTTTTGATCCTTATGGTTGGTCTTGGAACTGTCATGGTGCCTGTGGGTGTGTCATTTCGCTTGCTGATGTGTTACCCTGAGCTGAGGCTCCAGGTCTAGTGGAAGTCGACTTGTCCACCATCTTGGACCCATTTGGTTTCAATCAGTTTATGTCATGTCCTTGGGCTGTGTCATTCTTTCAAAGATTCTGCCCTGCCCCCTTCCCTCCTGTTTCAATACCATATGATATTTATCATTCTCTGTCTGACTTACTTCACTTAGTATGATCATCTCTAGGTCCATCCATGTTGCTGCAAATGGCATTATTTTATTCTTTATTTTCTTTTTGGCTGAGGACATTCATTTTTAAAAATAAAAAATAGAGATAAAAAATGTTTTAAAAGAACCCAATAACCAGCATGTGAGTGTGTTCTACTGGGATTGGGTGTAAGCAATTCTATGAATTCGGGAGTGGGAAGAGCTTCAGGCCATCTGCTTGGGGTGTCTGAAGGCTGATAGAAATGGGGAGATTGGTTCTGAGAAAATGAAACGAGAGAGTCCTTGAAGCATATCCGAGCATATTGGGGTTTTGCTGTTGTTACCGTTCATTTGTTTTGTTTTTTTTAATAATAAAGTGAAAAGAGTTTATTTGGATTTTCCCCACTCATCTATTTCCAGGAACCACCTGCAGGAAATTGATTTTCAGGCTCTTTAGGGTGGAAAACAAAACAAACCCCAAATCGTAGAGATCACATTGGCTCAGGCCCCTTTGGAGGTTATTTACTGAGGAATTAGAACCAGGAGTGGGGAGAAGGGGCAGCTGACTACAGTGGAACAAACACAACTGAACTTGGAGTTAGAAAAGGATCCTTCTCATGACCTCACCAGTGAACTCGTTCCCTCTCTCCTTCTCTCTCTTATTCATTCTTAGTCATACAGGATGAGTCCAAGGCTAAACATCACTTTTTCACAAAGTTTTCTTAGACTCTCCAATCTCATTTCCTGTCATTTTCCCCTTAGGGCACTTACTGCTGTCTACAAACACATATTTGTGATACTTCGTTCACATCTGTCTTAAAAGCGTCTGGAAGCCAGTGACTACACTTGTTTTGACCATCCTATGCCCCACACTTAGTGTAGGTCTGAGGTATACTAGGTGTCTGGTATGTATACATTCATTATCTGTGGCCTTGGGCAAGTCAGGTGTCCAGGAGGAATACATTTTCTTCTACCCTTCTAGGTTCTTCCGGCTGGTCTAAGAATTAAATTGACATGAGACAGATTAACAGGAGAAAACCAAACAAAGGTTTAATAACATGTGTACATGGGAGAGACCCAGGAAAATGGAGTAATTGACCAAAATGGTGGAATCTCTCACCTTAAATACCATCTTCAGCTAAAAACAAAAGAGGATATTGTGGGGGGCAGTGATTTGGGACTTCAGAGGGGAGGAAGGCAATTGACATGAAGATGGAAAAGCAAATGTTTGGCAAACAAACGTTTGCTGGGCCAGCAGAGACAGTGGGGCACAGAGAGGAATTTTAACAAAGAGACTTTGCTAAGCTCCCCTCTGTCCACACACTTACTTCCTACAACAGTGATCTCTGGTGATGCACCCTTCCTGCAACAGGTCCTCTGTCTACATTCTTTCAGGCAGTTAGGGGAAGGTTGAAGGTTCTTCCTGAGTCTTTTGGGCTTTAAAAATAATCAGCCAGGGTTGGGGGAGATAAATTAGGAATTTGGGATTAACATATACACACTACTATATATAAAATAGATAAACAACAAGGGCCTACTGCATAGCACAGGGAACTATAGTCAATATCTTGTAATAACCTATAATGGAAAAGAATCTGAAAAAGAGTATCTATCTATCTATCTATCTATCTATCTATATCTATATATATCTGAATCACTTTGCTATACACCTGAAGCTAACACAATATTGTAAATTAACTATACTTCAATTTAAAAAATGGTTTAGAAAAAGACAAAAAATATCAGCCTAAATTAATCCTTCTGCCAAAGAGACACATTTTGTGGTGGCAAATTTTGCTCCCCTATACAAGCTACCTCTCAGATCTGTAATGTGGGTGTAATGCTCTCCAACCTGCAGGTGGATCTCTTGTGGATGGCATTTGAAAGAATCACACACATGTATGTTGCTTTTATTGAAACAGATTTTACCATGTCCCTTTACATTATTTATTTTATTTCTTTTCTTTCCTTTTTTTATTTTTTGGACTGACTAAAGGAATATCTGCGTATTATGTGGAAAACATAGAAAACAGCAAAGAGGAAAATGAAACTCAGGATAACTTTTCCCGATTCAATCCTTGATTTTTTTAAGCCACTAAGTTTGTGAGAGTTTGTTACAGCAACAATGAAAAACTAATACAGGCCTCTTCAACTGATCACCGTTTTCTCTTTTTAGTAATAAAAATTATGGAAAAGATGGTATTGGGGTTCAGGGCAGGCCACCCCCAAATATGCCCCAATGGCATATTGATGATTTTGAATTGAAGTCACTTGAAAAGCAGCCAATCTAAGAAGGAAACTCTGATCCTCCTCTGTCCCCCTGAAGGGAGGAAATAAATCTCCCATGTGAAAGATGCCCTCTCTCTATCTGGAGCTAGAAGGACATCCTTATCATGAAACATGGGGAGCTTAGGGCTGAGAAGTGTGTATAGACAAACCTTTTTACCCCTTTACTAATTAAGCACCCAAGCCAAAGTTTCTTTGTCCTGTCAATGACTCACAAACTTATTATTTCTTAGTCTAAAAAGTACAAAAGCTGCCTACTTTGACCACTTCTTTTGGGTCCTATTTTATGAGACCTCCATGGTCATGAATTAATTTTTTTTCTCCTATTAATCTGTTTTGTATCAATTATTAGACCAGCCAAGAGAACTCAAGCAGGGGAAGGGGGAAAATTGCCCCCTCCCCTGCCACGGCTAATAAATGAAGAACACGTCTTTACGTAATTTCTTAGAGGATTAGTGAAATGATTCAAGTTCAAATTTGACAAACCTCCTTCCCTAGTTATTGCATTGGTGTAAATGGGAAAGGTGAAGTTGTTATTTCTTCACATCAAAGTATTCCATTTCATATTACTCAGCCATAAAAAGGAACGAAATTGGGTCATTTGTAGTGGATGGATCTAGAGACTGTCATACAGAGTGAAGTAAGTCAGAAAGAGAAAAACAAATATTGTATATTAACGCATATATGTGGAACCTAGAAAAAATGGTACAGACAAACCGGTTTGCAGGGCAGAAATAGAGACACAGATGTAGAGAACAAGCTTATGGACACCGAGGGGGGAAAGTGGTGGGGGGGTGGAGGTGTGATGAATTGGGAGATTGGGACTGACATATACACACTAATATGTATAAAATGGATGACTAACAAGAACCTGCTGTATAAAAAATAAAATAAAATAAAATTCAAAAATTCAAAAACAAAAAGTATTCCATTTCTGGGGTAACATTCAGCAAGAGTCATGGAATGTAATTAGAGGTGACAGGTGTTTGTGTTCTTTTTTTTCCCTCCTAAAAGAACTACTGTCTTATCTGATGTCAGCTGCTCCCAGGCACTGTTTCCTAGTCCAGCCTTCCCTGCCCCACCCTCACCTTACCATTATCAGAGTTCCAGGCTCCATAGACATATAAAAAAGTTAACAACCCTTTTGCTCTTTCCCTCTCTCTTTTAAAAGTTTTCTTTGTTCCTAGAACAGAAAGAGACTGAGATGGTGAGAGAGAGAGAAAGAGACAGGCAATAGACTTTTCAGCAATATTTTGCAGTTCATGGTGTCAGGGACCATTACTGGGAAATGCAAAGATTCTGTCCTTCCTAAGATGTGTCACCGCTTTTTGAAAGACTATGTTCTGAGATAAGTGGCCTCTTGCCTCTTATTTCCTTCATAGCTGGAGCCTCTCACATAGCCTAAGCAAGTGAAACTGAAGAGGACCCTGCAGGGAACTGCCAGGTACCAGGGCCTTTCTGTGCCCCCTGTTTCTTGTTTGTAGGAAAAAAGTTTCCCTGAGTTCCAAAGGGCAGATACAAATAGTTACTGATTAGGGAGGTGAGGGAATGCAGAAACAAAGGAAAAGCAGTCAATAAACAATAGTGCAGCAATAAAGCAGAGCCTTAGTTCCTCCTCAAAGGATGTATATAACAATATATCTTTGAGTTCTTCTGCAGGAACTAAGGCTCCCACCCAGGTAGAGGAGGGTTAACTTCAGGCTGAGCACAAGATTCCTGGAGCACCGGCCTGTAACCTCACCACCAACCAGTCAGAAGAAAGTCACACATCCTGCAACCCTCACCCAATATTTTGCCTTTAAAAACTCTTCCCTGAAAACCATCAAGGAGTTGTTTGAGCACAAGCCACATATTCTCCTTGCTTGGCCCTGCAATAAACCTTCCTCTGCTCCAAACTCTGACCTGACTGTGTCAGGTTTGTTTGACCTGACTGTGTCAGGCACATGAACTTGGGTTCAACAACACAAGGAACATGGGCTGCAAGCTCTTTGCAGGAAGAGGCAGACATGGCTCAAGTCTGGCAAAGTAAAGGGGAGTAAGAGGAGCCTTGGGAAGAAGAGATGGAAAGAAACTTTGGTGAGCATCTTGTCCAACTTCACAGACAAGACGCAAGCAGGCTGAATGTCATAAAGATAAAGGGAAAAACTCAGTTTGCTTCTGATTTTTCTTTTTCCTTATTGTTTTCATCCTTGTTTTTTGTCTTATAGTGGAGCATTGGGAAAGAGCAGGAATGACATCCCTGTCTTGGAGAAAGGAGCAGAGTTTAGGGTAAGGATGCAGCCAGGGTCAATGTTTACCTGGGCTTTCATGAGTTTGGAACTCTGGCATGATATTGAACATGAGCAAAGTTAAAGAAGTATAACCCTGTGTGCTGAAGAAATAACTAAACTTCTTGCACAGGAAGAATACCCTTGTTCTATAAAAAGGCAAATAAATTTTAAAGTGCCCAAATACTTTCCAAGCATCCTTTGATTGGTCCAGAAGGCAAGAGTTACAACTGGAGGGGGATTTTGATCATTGTACCCACTGCACTGTCAATGTTCACCGTTTCTTCCTTGCTTTCAGGTAAAACAAAAGCTCTCAAACCTCAACGTGTTTCCAAACTATGCTACTGGGATCCGGGGGGCAACACAATTAAGAAGGAATCAATCTGCTGGCAGAAAACCCTACTCCATGTCCTCTCAGTGAGAAGTCTTTGTAAAGATCGTAGAATATTCAAGTTTGCAAAACTTTCTGAGTCTCCTCCACCCATTCTAGACCCCGACTAACAGGACCCTAAGCCCATAGAGTTAAGAGAGAAGGATAGAGCCTCTCCAGGAAAAGCAGGTTTAAGCTGAATTTTGACTCCATTCTCTGAAAAGACTCACCTACTGACATTCTATCACTGAGTCACTTAATGTCCATAGACTAAATATAAGAAGCAAAATCAAACACAAAACAAAAACAAAACACACTTCCCTTGGGTTCACCTATACCCTTATTTACAGGCTTCTGAAACTGGGTTGGAGCCTGAAGGTTTTGTTTTGTTTTTTTTCCTGCCATCCTAATTCAATTAATTGGCAAGAAAAAGAACAAAAGAAAAGCATTATGCAAATACATGCCATCCGAAGTCAGAAATGGAGGTCAGGAGGTGAAGGGTGGGGAAGAATAAAGGTTTGGAGAATTTTTTTCTTGTCAGAGTTCACTTCCTGTTTTCCTGTAATATTCATTTTCTGAATCATTATTGATATTCAAACTCAACATCCTGGACTGCCCGGCTTATCACCCATATCCCAGCAGTACTGAGGAATAAATTTCCTTAAAGGACATCTCTGCTTTTTTGCTTCCAGATCTAGACCAGGGACTGGCAAACATTTTCTGTAAAGGGCCAGATAGTAAATATTTTAGGCTTTTGGAGCCATATGATCTCCATCACAGCTACTCAACTCTGCCGCCACAGTCAATCTGTAAGAATGCGTGTGGCTGGGTCCCCAGGGAAAGAGAACCAGGAATGGCTTTTTCCACATAGGATAACCCATTTTGGCCTAAGCCATTTTGTAATCTGAGCCTGGCTGCAATGCTTGCCCTTGAACAGGTCTCAGTAATTAATGATCTTAAGGGAGGGAATGCAGAAACAAGGGAGGGTCAGTCAAGAAACAATAGTGCAGCCTTGGGGCAGGGTCCTGCTTCCTCAAGGGATATATATAACAATATATCTTTGAGTTCTGCAGGTACTAAGGCCCCCACCCAGGTGGGGATGGAATGATGATGTTGACCCTCCTTGACTTCAATCAACTAAACTCCTCTGCTGAAGCCCCTTCATGAATATGCATGTAACCCTTAGCTTAAAACTTCCCCAATTTTGCTGTTCAAAGAGACACTGCTTTGGGAAAGATTCCCAGTACTCTTCTTACTTGCTGCCAGTAATAATAAATCCTTCCTTCTCCAGATCCTTGGCTTGGTTTTGTCTATTGGCTCAATACCCACCAAGAGGCAAACCCAGTTTTCAGGTAACAGCTGTGTTCCAATAAAAATTCATTCAAGAACATTGACACTTAAATTTCATAAAATGTTCACGTATAATGAAATAATATTTTTTCATTTTTTTAATAGTTGTTAGGTCATGGGCAGTACAAAAACTGGCAGCGGGTGCTAGCTAACCCTTCTTATGTATCTTGTGGTCCACGGATCAGTGGCACCGGTACCTGAAAAAAACAGTCTCAGCCCCCTCCCCTTCTGCCACCTCGATTTACAGGATCAGAATCTGCATTTAATCAAGGCCCCTCAGGTGATCAAGACTGAGCTGTAATCACTCCCTATCAACTTTTCCCGATTTGACCTTACCGGGATCATCAGGAGCCTTGTGAAAAATGCAGATGTCCAGGGCTTCCCTGGTGGCGCAGTGGTTGAGAATCTGCCTGCTAATGCAGGGGACACGGGTTCGAGCCCTGGTCTGGGAAGATCCCACATGCCGCGGAGCAACTGGGCCCGTGAGCCACAACTGCTGAGCCTGCGCGTCTGGAGCCTGTGCCCCGCAACGGGAGGGGCCGCGATAGTGAGAGGCCCGCGCACCGCGATGAAGAGTGGCCCCCGCTCGCCGCAACTAGAGAAAGCCCTCGCACAGAAACGAAGACCCAACACAGCTAAAAATAAATAAATAAATAAATAAATAAATAATAAATAAATAAAGTAGCTATTAATTAAAAAAAAAAAAAAATGCAGATGTCCAGCCCCTTCCCCTGAAAATTCTGCTTCGGCGTATTTGGAGCTGGGAACAGGACTGTGTCTTTACAAGCTCTTCAGATGGTTCCTATAAATATCTAAAATGCCAGATTGCATTTTGACCCAGCGCCCTGAAGAAGCCGGCCCAGGCAGTCCTTTCCTGCCTTTTGTAACCTGCAGAGACCCAAGAAAGCAAAGGTTTTAAACATACATGTCATTCTGTAAAACAACAAAAGCAGAAGGAGTTTCCTGGATTTGATCTTTCTGACCACACAACGGCTTAGCACCTGCTCTCGCCACACGAGAAAGAGGTGCCTGAACCCCTGTGGGTGCCAGAGCGAATGTGTCATCCTTCCTGATTCTTCTGGACTCCCGTGCCCCCTCCCCAGCACACCCCCTTCCCATCACTACCTGCAGGGGATTCAGAATAGACCATTCAGAGACTTGGTAAAAATGGGCCAGCATCCCTGGACCCCAAATAAGTGTAACTAGAACCCCAGAGAGGACAAAAAATTGTAGGAAATACGGAGAGAGAATGAGAAAGGGCAGGAGGGTGGTTACAAGGAGCTGGCTCACCCTCGCTTTCAAATAGCATCTAACAACGCACCACACCTTGTTTCTAGAAGCACTGATTCCAGGTGTGAGGCATTCTGTGAACAATCACCTCCGGCTGATGGAGTGCAATATGGCACATTATCAAGAATAAATGAGACAAAATATTCCAATTACAGCCTCATCCTACTTCTCTCCGTCTCACGCCAAGTGTTTGTCTCAATCGTTCAAGCTACAAATTACCCCCATGCTCCAGAAAGACTGCCGAGTGAGCGAACACCGTGGCTTCTGCTTAGGAAAAAAATGGCTAATTTTATTTTCATTGGAGGGTTTGTGTCTAGGGCTGAAGCAGCGTGTCTTTCCCCACCAGGATGGACCAGGTTGAGTGGCGATATCCCAGATGTGGCCAATGATGGGAGTCAGAAAGCTGTCTTAAGAGTGAGATGGAAAGACTATAAAAAAGAATACACATATATATATATATAAAACCGAATCACTTTGCTGTATGGCAGAAATTAACACAACATTGTAAATCAACTATACTTCAATTAAAAAAAGAATAAGATGGAATTGCAGCATTATTTAATTCACTGGAGATCAAAAGTACCCTTGACCTAATTAGGAAACTGGCTAAATAAATCATGGTATATCAATAACAGAGACAAAGCAACCAAAATAAAGTCATTTTTAAAAAAACTATTGAATTATCTGGGGGAGAGGGTCACAGTAAAATAAAAATAAGAGCACTGTCATTAAACATAATTGCTACCAGTGACCAAGTCCTTGCCACATGCTAGACACTCTGTTAAATGCTGTCTGTGTGTCATGGCATTTAATTCACAAACAGGTAAGTAGGTGTGATTTCCCTGAATTTTCAGAGGGTTAAGTAACTGGCCCACGGTCAAACAGCCAGCAGGTGGTGGTGCTGAGAATCAAGTTCAGGCCTGTCTGATTTGAGAATTGGGAACTTTAATCCTTATCCTAGAGTCCCAATTTCACTTTCAATGAATTTAAAACAAATAGGAAGAGATGGGAACAGTGGTTGTTTCTGTATGGTAAGGTTAAGGGTGATTTTTTGGTTTTATTTCCGTGTTTTTTCCAAATTCCCTGCATTCTTCTCAACATCCTTATTCTACAACGAACACGTACATTTTTCATAATCTGAAGGCTGTTGCAGAGAATCACAAGAAATAATCTTGGTTTAAAATGTTGTTTAGTTTCTGTTATTTTATGTTTCAAATTTTCCATTGCAAAGTGATGATTTGTGATTTCGGTCACATCCTTTTGATAAATTCAACAATAATTGATGTACCTTAACATATGTAGAAACAATTCTCTTAGCTGTAACTTTTGTCACCTTCATAGACTCAACAAATGAGCCATATTTAGGGTGATGCTTCAGTAGCAGGGACAGATGTGGGGACCCACCTAACTCTGGGATGTACAGGGAACACTGATTCTGTTCACAGTTGTATTTGGAGTTTCCACCTGCCTATTTTAGGGGCACACGGCAAGGTGTAACCTTACCCTAAAACCAGGCGACTTCTGTTCACACGCCAGTTGGGTGACTCTGACCACGTTCTCTTAAACTGCTGAGCTTCCTCATATGTAAAAAGGAAAATTAATATTCATCTAATAAGATCATTTGGGAGTTTGAATGGGTTAATACTGTACAGGCTAGTTACACAGAAGATGTTTATATAAGTGATGCTGATGAAGCCAATTGTCTTCACGATCATCCTTATCATTACCTTTCTGCTGCACAGTGAATGGGCTTGTTCCATGTGGACCCTGCATGTGAATATAGACCTCACAAGTGGCAGACATTCACCCCTCCTCTACCAAGGATGGGTGCCCACTTGCTCCGCGAAGGCCCTGTGAAGGCACACGGGGCATCAGAAGAAGACGGCAAGAGACCACGCCTCCAGTGGATTTGCCATTTCTATCCTGGAATTCCTGAGTGCCCTTGGGCTGCTGGGGTAAAAGTATCTCCTCCTTAAACTGCCATCAACAAGCACAGTATTTATGCCCACTGCATCAGTGACCCTTCCCATTCCTTCCCACGTGTCATAGGAAGTGAGAATAAATTGTGCTTTAATTTACCAACAGTAACAACCAAAAAAAATCAACAACAGCAGAGTCTCCTACACCCCAGCAATTCCATGCCTAGGTATATGCCCAAGAGAAATGAAAGTGTACATCTATGAAAAAACATATACACAAATGTACACATCAGCGTTATTCAAAATAGTAAAAAAAAAAAAAAAAAGGAAACAAACTCATATGCCCATCAACTGATGAATGGATAAACAAAATGTAATGTATTTATGCAATGGAATATTATTTGGCCTTAAACAAGAAATAATTACTGATACATGTTACAATACAGACAATCCTTAGAAACATTAGGCTAAATGCTATAAACCATTCACAAAAAAATACATATTGTAACTCCATTTATATGAAATGTCCAGAATAGGCAAATTTATGGAGAGAGAAAGTAGATTAGTGGTTTCTAGGGGCTGGGGGTAGAGGAAAAAATGGAGTGACTGCTAATAGGTATGGATATTTTTAGGAAAGGGGGAGGTGATGAAAATGTTCTAAATTGATTGTGATATTGATATTTGCACAATTCTGTACCTATATTAAAACATTTAAATTTATAATTTAAACAGATCAATTTTTCAGCATGTCAATTCTATCTCAGTACAGCTACTATTAAAAAAAAAAAAACGCAAAGACAAAGTCTGTGGAATCTTTGGTACAATTTTTAAAAAAACAGTTAAGTCTTGGTTTCAACACTTGGGTTCCTTCCTTCAAGGAAAAGAGACACAAAGTAAGTATTTGTTTAATTTTTTTTGTGTGATATTTTTAAAAGTTAAAAGCAAAGATGTTGACACTCAGAGTAACTGAATCCTGCAGAGATGGGAAAGTAACGTCAATAGCGGCCTGATTGTAGCAGAGGGTTTAGAAAGGGATGAGAATGAAGCAGCCAGGTCTCAGAGAGTCTTGATTGTCAGGTGAAAAGACTGTATTTTATCTTCATAGAAATGGGAACAATGGGAGTTTGGGGGGCAGGATGGTGTTTTAGAAATACAAAAAGAGCAGTCAGAAGAATGTATTGGGAGGAAACATATACATTCCTTCCTAATTTCAGAAATTGTTTAAGGTTGCTCACAAGGATTGGTAAAACCCATAAACCAGCAAGAATTAAGAGTTGGGTAGGGCTTCCTGGTGGCGCAGTGGTTAAGAATCCGCCTGCCAATGCAAGGGACACGGGTTCAAGCCCTGGTCCGGGAAGATCCCACGTGCCACGGAGCAACTAAGCCCGTGCGCTACAACTACTGAGCCTGCGCTCTAGAGCCCACAAGCCACAGCTACTGAGCCCGTGCGTCTAGAGCCCGTGCTGCACAACAAGGGAAGACACCGCAATAAGAAACCTGCTCGCCGCAACTAGAGAAAGCCTGCTCACAGCAACGAAGACCCAACACAGCTAAAAATAAAGTAAATAAAATAAATAAATTTATTTTAAAAAAAAAGAGTTGGGTAAAAGTATAGATAATATCTATAGAATATATAGATATTATGTAGATATATAGAATATATATGGAAGATATATACATACACACACATATATATATGACAAGATATCAGTTGATAAAAATGTGTCTCTATGAAAACTGGCGTCAGAATGCCTTCCCCATCCAACCCCCCGAGGGTTTCTGGTCCCCTTGAATCTGCTTTGATCAAGAAATAATACGAAAAATAATAATAAATCATATTAAGCACCAGGCTAACTGCTGCAGTGACAAACTAATCCAGAATCCCAGTAGCCTAACAGCAAAGACTTATTTCCTACTCATGCTCTGTGTCCCACATGGTCAGTGGGGGGACACCTCTCTATAGAATCCCTCAGAAACGAGACTCGTGGAGACTCTACTATCTTGTGATGCCACCATAGCAACATGGCTCTCACACCAGGAGAGGAGAGGGCTTTAGAAACCCACAGCCACTCCTACCTGACTCTGCCTAGACTCACATCACTTCTGCTGGCAGCCCATTGTCCAGAATGGGTCACATGGCCCGGACCTACCTGCAAGGACACTGGGAAACACAGAGGAGCACCTGGGAAGTTCGATGATCATTGCTGTCTCTGCCAATATTACACGGCTGCTACGACTACTACTAATGGAATAGTTCATCTTTATGGAGTGGATACTATGCCCAAGGCACTGTGCTTTACACATGCTATTTAATTTAATCTTCCCCAAAGACTCTGAGAGCTAAGCAACTATTCCTACTGAGCTGGCAACTAGAGTTAAAGAATGTGCCTGCAAGGAAATGAGTGAGCAGGGAGTGCGTCCCAGTGTCTGGCTCCCAAACCAACACTCTCCCTGTTCTCCAACCCTATCCCTACCTCCCTGCAGCCCAATTTCCTGATAAGACAAAAAATAGCTACAGATCTTGTACAAGACCCCAAGGCCCCTGCTCTGCCCCTCACCACCCTCTCTCGGGAAGGAAGGGATCAGACCGCTCCAGTGGGTCCAGTCTTCTCTTTCCCCTGGACATCTAAACATTCTTCAAGAAGAAAGTACTTAGCTGCTTCATTTTTTCACTTGAAAAACATGCATTATTTAATAGCAGAGTTTCAGAAACATGGAAATGACCCTTGTAAACATGGTTAAAACGTTTTCCTTTCAAAAGGCCCTGCTTCTTTTTGTAGCGGTGGGATTTCAGCCTGTAGAAGTAGCTTTCTCTTTTTTTCCTTTGGTGCCAGATAAATCTTAATTTTGTTTGGCATGTAGTAAATATTTAGTTTTACTCTCCCCGTGCTGAAAGACATTTATACAAGCTTTGGGGTTATTTGGAAATTGTCTTGATAATTGGCTATGTTTTCATAGAGATCAAGAGGGCTTTACATTTCTTTTTCAATTAAGTTTTTTTCTTTTTAGTGAGTATTTAAAAATGATCAAAGGTGGGATGCTTTCCTTACTCGAATGTTTTAGGTGTCTAGAATAAAGCAAAACTTAATCTAAAGGAGAGAGAGGCTGTCTAGATGGTAACTTCAAATACCGTGGCTTTCCTCCTTAGGTGTTCATCCTAAAGATACGAACGTGCTGTTGGTAAACAAACAGAGGAAGTAGTGGTGGTGTGCGGAGTGAGAACCTAAGGTATCCATCCTTTCTTTCAAAGACGGCTTTGGGTGTGGGATAGAGGATGGATTGGAATGAGAGACATCTCTCTTGTATAAGTTTCAAAGATCTGTAGAAAAAGCCAAGGGCAACAAAGCTCAAGTTGATATAACAAAGAAAATATCTAGAGGAGGGTAGAAGCCAGAGGAATGGTTGGCTTACTTTCAGTGCAGAAAGTAGAAATGTTATTGCAGGAAACCTTCATCCATGTAAGCATGATAACCAACAAGGCAGTGAGTGATCACAGGAAAAGGCAGAGGCTGTAGAGTCAAACAGACATGAGTTAAATCTTGGCTCTCCTTCACTTGCTGTGTGCCTTTGGGCATGCCAGCTAACCTCTCTGTGTCTCAGCTGCTTCCTCCAAACAAAGAAGAGTTGGCGATCACTAAAGTTCCCCTCCCCTTCTTCCCTCCCTCCCTCCCTTCCTTTCTTTTCTCAACATATGTCAAGTATTATTCTAGGTACCACCAATGACCATGAAAACAATTACAGAGGTTACAAGGAGAGGAGTAAGCCAGTGAACAAATTGACAAGAGAATAAAGGACATAATTTCAGATAATCATCAGTGCTATGAAAAAACATAAAATAGGTGAATGGGCTACTGTGTAATGGAGAGGGGGAGTTACTGTTCATCAGATGTCTCGGGAAGACCTCTAGGAAGATGTGATATTTCAACCAAGAGCTGGGGGATGAGAGGAACCAGCGATGCAAAGATCTGAAGGAAGAGCATGGAGGTGGCGAGAACGGCAGCAAGGGTCCTTGAGGTCGCCACTGGCTGGAGATGCTGCTCAGCTGTGACCGTCTCTGATCCAGGCACAGAACTGGGCTTGGAATGTGGCTTTCCTGCCCTGTGTTCTTTCTGCTCTCCCAGCAGCGGTCTCACTCAAAGGTCTCTGCGGCCGATGGAATCGTCCACTTTCCTGGGATGGCCGCCCCTTGGGCACTTCCCAGCGCTTAGCTGTGCTCTTGTCTCTGTTCAGTATTGGAGCCTCCAGGGCAATCCATGAAGGATGGGCATCTTGTTTTGCTTCTCACTCATTGGGATGGATGGGAAATCTTCTTTCTGCCAGCTGACTGGAGCAAGGCAGCTTCTACCCTCCTTGGGTGTTGCTGGCAATTTGTACCAAGGACACCAGGGACAGTAAATATTTCTTTCTAGAAAGTGTTAGACTCTAAGGCATGTGATGTAGGAGCAAGAACCCATGATACTCTGGACTGTACTCTACTTTGGAGGCACCTACAGCCTAGTTCCTAGGGACAGAGTCACTGGATGTGGAATCCCTGAGTTCAAATCCTGGTTATGTTCATTGCCACCTGGGTGGCCCTGAGCCAGTTATTCAAGGTCCTGTGCTTCAGTTTCCTCATACTCAAAATAGGAATGATAATAGTTAAATAGTGCCTACAGCCTATAGGGGATCTTTAGAGTCAATGAGACAATGAGAGTTAAGTGCTTTGCGCAGAATATAGTAAGGACTCAATAAGTATTAGCTATTGGTATCATTTTATTCATCTTAAGGAACAATACTGTGTCCCAACTTTAATCTTTTTTTTTGGTTTCTTCCTTCCCACCCTCCTTTCCTCATAACCATCAACTGTTCATTATTAAATAACTTTTGACATCTCCCATTCCCTGGGCCCTCTGTTTGATGCAGAGAAGGCAGAGGCCATGGAGAAATAGTCCAGGAGCGTGGAAGAGTGAAGAAAGATGGACTGAATGTACAACTTTTTGGTTCCGGTCTGAGTGTCCTTGAATCGCTTATTTTCTTTTTAACATCTTTATTGGAGTATAATTGCTTTACAATGGTGTGTTAGTTTCTGCTTTATAACAAAGTGAATCAGCTATACATATACATATATCCCCATATCTCCTCCTTCTTGCGTCTCCCTCCCACCCTCCCTATCCCACCCCTCTAGGTGGTCACAAAGCACTGAGCTGATCTCCCTGTGCTATGTGGCTGCTTCCCACTAGCTATCTATTTTACATTTGGTAGTGTATATATGTCCATGCCACTCTCTCACTTCGTCCCAGCTTACCCTTCCCCCTCCCCGTGTCCTCAAGTCCATTCTCTACATCTGAGTCTTTATTCCTGTCCTGCCCCTAGGTTCTTCAGAACCATTTTTTTTTTTTTTTAGATTACATATATATGTGCTAGCCTACAGTATTTGTTTTTCTCTTTCTGTCTTACTTCACTCTGTGTGACAGACTCTAGGTCCATCCACCTCACTACAAATAACTCAATTTCGTTTCTTTTTATGGCTGAGTAATATTCCATTGTATATATGTGCCACATCTTCTTTATCCATTCATCTGTCAATGGACACTTAGGTTGCTTCCATGTCCTGGCTATTGTAAATAGAGCTGCAATGAACACTGTGGTCCATGACACTTTTTCAATTATGATTTTCTCAGGGTATATGTCCAGTAGTGGGATTGCTGGGTCATATGGTAATTCTATTTTTAGTTTTTTAAGGAACCTCCATACTGTTCTCCATAGTGGCTGTATCAATTTACATTCCCACCAACAGTGCAAGAGGGTTCCCTTTTCTCCACACCCTCTCCAGCATTTATTGTTTGTAGATTTTTTGATGATGGCCATTCTGACTGGTGTGAGGTGATACCTCATTGTAGTTGTGATTTGCATTTCTCTAATGATCAGTGATGTTGAGCATCCTTTCATGTGTTTGTTGGCAATCTCTATATCTTCTTTGGAGAAATGTCTATTTAGGTCTTCTGCCCATTTTTGGATTGGGTTGTTTGTTTTTTTGATATTGAGCTGCATGAGCTGCTTGTAAATTTTGGAGATTAATCCTTTGTCAGCTGCTTCATTTGCAAATATTTTCTCCCATTCTGAGGGTTGTCTTTTCGTCTTGTTTATGTTTTCCTTTGCTGTGCAAAAGCTTTTAAGTTTCATTAGGTCCCATTTTTTTATTTTTGGTTTTATTTCCATTTCTCTAGGAGGTGGGTCAAAAAGGATCTTGCTGTGATTTATGTCATAGAGTGTTCTGCCTATGTTTTCCTCTAAGAGTTTTATAGTGTCTGGCCTTACATTTAGGTCTTTAATCCATTTTGAGTCTTTTCTTGTGTATGGTGTTAGGAAGTGTTCTAATTTCATTCTTCTACATGTAGCTGTACAGTTTTCTGAGCACCACTTATTGAAGAGACTGTCTTTTCTCCATTGTATCTCCTTGCCGCCTTTATCAAAAATAAGGTTACCATATGTGCGTGGGTTTATCTCTGGGCTTTCTATTCTGTTCCATTGATCTACATTTCTGTTTTTGTGCCAGTACCATACTGTCTTGATTACTGTAGCTTTGCAGTATAGTCTGAAGTCTGGGAGCCTGATTCCTCCAGCTCCGTTTTTCTTTCTCAAAATTGTTTTGGCTATTCGGGGTCTTTTGTGTTTCCATACAAATTGTGAAATTTTTTGTTCTGTTTCTATGAAAAATGCCGTTGGTAGTTTGATACGGATTGCATTGAATCTGTAGATTGCTTTGGGTAGTATAGTCATTTTCACAATGTTGATTCTTCCAATCCAAGAACATGGTATATCTCTCCATTTGTTGGTATCCTCTTTAATTTCTTTCATCAGTATCTTATAGTTTTCTGCATAGACGTCTTTTGTCTCCTTAGGTAGGTTTATTCCTAGGTATTTTATTCTTTTTGTTGCAATGGTAAATAGGAGTGTTTCCTTAATTTCTCTTTCAGATTTTTCATCATCAGTGTATAGGAATGCAAGAGATTTCTGTGCATTAATTTTGTATCCTGCTACTTTACCAAATTCATTGATTAGCTCTAGTAGTTTTCTGGTAGCATCTTTAGGATTCCCTATGTAGAGTATCATGTCATCTGCAAACACTGAAAGCTTTACTTCTTCTTTTCCAATTTGGATTCTTTTTATTTCTTTTTCTTCTCTGATTGCTGTGGCTAAAACTTTAACACCATGTTGAATAATAGTGGTGTGAGTGGACAACTTTGTCTTGTTCCTAATCTTAGAGGAAATGGTTTCAGTTTTTCACCATTGAGAACGATGTTGGCTGTGGGTTTGTCATATGTGGCCTGTATTATGTTGAGGTAAGTTCCCTCTATGCCTACTTTCTGGAGGGTTTTTATCATAAATGGGTGAATTTTGATGAACTGAATTTTGTTGAAAGCTTTTTCTGCATGTATTGAGATAATCATATGTTTTTCTCCTTCAATTTGTTAATATGGTGTATCACATTGATTGATTTGTGTGTATTGAAGAATCCTTGCTTTCCTGGGATAAACCCCACTTGATCATGGTGTATAATCCTTTTAATGTGTTGTTGGATTCTGTTTGCTAGTATTTTGTTGAGGATTTTTGCATCTATGTTCATCAGTGATATTGGCCTGTAGTTTTCTTTCTTTGTGACATCTTTGGTTTTGGTATCAGGGTGATGGTGGCCTCGTAAAATGAGTTTGGGAGTGTTCCTCCCTCTGTTATATTTTGGAAGAGTTTGAGAAGGATGGGTGTTAGCTCTTATCTAAATGTTTGATAGAATTCGCCTGTGAAGCCATCTGGTCCTGGGCTTTTGTTTGTTGGAAGAGTTTTCAACACAGTCTCAATTTCAGTGCTTGTGATTGGTCTGTTTATATTTTCTATTTCTTCCTGGTTCAGTCTCAGAAGGTTGTGCTTTTCTAAGAATTTGTCCATTTCTTCCAGGTTGTCCATTTTATTGGCATATATTGTTTGTAGTAATCTCTCATGATCCTTTGTATTTCTGCAGTGTCAGTTGTTACTTCTCCTTTTTCATTTCTAATTCTATTGATTTGAGTCTTATTCCTTTTTTTCTTGATGAGTCTGGCTAATGGTTTATCAATTTTGTTTATCTTCTCAAAGAACCAGCTTTTAGTTTTATTGATCATTGCTATTGTTTCCTTCACTTCTTTTTCATTTATTTCTGATCTGATCTTTATGATTTCTTTCCTTCTGCTAACTTTGGGGTTTTTTGTTCTTCTTTCTCTAATTGCTTTAGGTGTAAGGTTAGGTTGTTTATCTGAGATGTTTCTTGTTTCTTGAGGTAGGATTGTATTGCTATAAACTTCCCTCTTAGAACTGCTTTTGCTGCATCCCATAGGTTTTGGGTCGTCATGTTTTCATTGTCTTTTGTTTGTAGGTATATTTTGATTTCTTCAGTGATCTCTTGGTTATTTAGTAGTGTATTGTTTAGCCTCCATGTGTTTGAATTTTTTACAGATTTTTTTCCTGTAATTAATATCTAGTCTCATAGCGTTGTTGTCAGAATAGATACTTGATATGGTTTCAATTTTCTTAAATTTACCAAGGCTTGATTTGTGTCCCAAGATATGATCTATCCTGGAGAACGTTTCATGTGCACTTGAGAAGAAGGAGTATTCTGTTGTTTTTGGATGGTATGTCCTATAAATATCAATTAAAACCATCTGGTCTAATGTGTCATTTAAAGCTTGTGTTTCCTTATTTATTTTCATTTTGGAGGATCTCTCCATTGGTGAAAGTGGGGTGTTAAAGTCCCCTACTATGATTGTGTTACTGTTGATTTCCTCTGTTAGCATTTGCCTTATGTATTGAGGTGCTCCTATGTTGGGTGCACAAATATTTACAATTGTTATATCTTCTTCTTGGATTGATCCTTTGATCATTATGTAGTGTCCTTTGTCTCTTGTAATAGTCTTTATTTTAAAGTCAATTTTGTCTGATATGAGAATTGCTACTCCAGCTTTCTTTTGATTTCCATTTGCATGGCATATCTTTTTCCATCCCCTCACTTTCAGTCTGTATGTGTCCCTAGGTCTGAAATAGGTCTCTTGTAGACAGCATATATACAGGTCTTGTTTCTGTATCCATTCAGCCAGTCTATGTCTTTTGGTTGGAGCATTTAATCCATTTACATTTAAGGTAGTTATCGATATGTATGTTCCTATTATCATTTTCTTAATTGTTTTGGGTTTGTTATTGTAGGTTTTTCCTTCTCTTGTGTTTCCTCCCTAGAGAAGTTCCTTTAGCATTTGTTGTAAAGCTGGTTTGGTGGTGCTGAATTATCTTAGCATTTGCTTGTCTGTAAAGGTTTTAATTTCTCTGTCGAATCTGAATGAAATCCTTGCTGGGTAGAGTAATCTTGGTTGTCAGTTTTTCCCTTTCTTCACTTTAAATATGCCCTGCCACTCCCTTCTGGCTTGAGGAGTTTCTGATGAAAGATCAGCTGTTAACCTTATGGGGATTCCCTTGTATGTTATTTGTTGTTCTTCCCTTGCTGCTTTTAATATTTTTTCTTTGTATTTAATTTTTGATAGTTTGATTAATATGTGTCTTGGCATGTTCCTCCTTGGATTTATCCTGTATGGGACTCTCTGTGCTTCCTGGACTTGACTGACTATTTCCTTTCCCATAGTAGGGAGCTTTCAACTATAATCTCCAAATATTTTCTCAGTCCCTTTCTTTTTCTCTTCTTCTTCTGGGACCCCTATAATTCGAATGTTGGTGTGTTTAATGTTGTCCCATAGGTCTCTGAGACTGTTCTCAATTCTTTTCATTCTTTTTTCTTTATTCTGCTCTGCAGTAGTTAATTCCAATATTTTATCTTCCAGGTCACTTATCCGTTATTCTGCCTCAGTTATTCTGCTATTGATTCCTTCTATAGAATATTTAATTTCATTTATTGTGTTGTTCATCATTGTTTGTTTGCTCCTTAGTTCTTCTAGGTCCTTGTTAAACGTTTCTTGTATTTTCTCCATTCTATTTCCAAGATTTTGGATCATCTTTACTATCATTACTCTGAATTCTTTTTCAGGTAGACTGCCTATTTCCTCTTCATTTGTTTGGTCTGGTGGGTTTTTACCTTGCTCCTTCATTTGCTGTGTGTTTCTCTGTCTTCTCATTTTGCTCAACTTATGGTGTTTGGGGTCTCCTTTTCGCAGGCTGCAGGTTCGTAGTTCCTTTTGTTTTTGGTGTCTGCCACCAGTGGCTAAGGTTGGTTCAGTGGGTTGTGTAGGCTTCCTGGTGGAGGGGACTGGTGCCTGTGTTCTGGTGTATGAGGCTGGATCTTGTCTTTCTGGTGGGCAGGACCACATCCAGTGGTGTGTTTTGGGGTGTCTGTGACCTTATTATGATTTTAGGCAGCCTCTCTGCTAATGGGTGGGGTTGTGTTCCTGTCTTGCTAGTTGTTTGGCATGGGATGTCCAGCACTGTAGCTTGCTGGTCGTTGAGTGGAGCTGGGTCTTAGTGTTGAGATGGAGATCTCTGGGAGAGCTTTCGCCATCTGATATTACATGGAGCCGGAAGGTATCTGGTGGACCAATGTCCTGAACTCGGCTCTCCCACCTCAGAGGCACAGGCCTGACACCCAGCTGGAGCACCAAGACCCTGTCAGCCACACGGCTTGATTGACACCTTGTATTGTGATGATTTCCTTATGTGCCTCCCAGTCAGACACAGGAGGGCTTCTGAATTCCTGTGACCACAGAATGCATCTGCAGTCTTGTTCCCTTGTCTTTGTTCATGGCATATTTTATGGACAGTCTTCCTTCTCTTCATGAGGAATCTTGTCATCAGACTGTCTTTCCATTTACATTTTGGAAAATCCCACAAGGACTGTAATAGGAATTATCTCCTCCAGGTCTTCACCTTACAGAGAAGGGCAGGGAGAAGATGGAGCCAACTCAAGTAACTGCAGGGAAAGATGCTCAGGTAGTGATCTGGAGGTGGCAGGCCCAGCCTGGTGAGGGCATCCCACAGACCCTGAGTCTGAATCACTTATTTAAAGGATTTTCTGGGCCTAGTTCCTTCACAGGCAAACCAAGAGTGAGATCTGTGGGAAAGAGTTTATGTAAAGCTTAATCCCCGACTTTTTATTTTTAACTTTTGGCTGCATTGGGTCTTCGTTGCTGTGCGCAGGCTTCCTCTAGCTGTGGCAAGCTGGGGCTACTCTTTGTTGTGGTACACGGACTTCTCATTGTGGTGGCTTCTCTTTGTTGTGGAGCATGGGCTCTAGGCATGTGGGCTTCAGTAGTTGTGGCTCGCGGGCTCAGTAGTTGTGGCTCACGGGCTCAGTAGTTGTGGCACATGGGCTTAGTTGCTCCACGGCATGTGGGATCTTCCCGAACCAGGGCTCGAACCCGTGTCCCCTGCATTGGCAGGCAGACTTCCAACCACTGCACCACCAGGGAAGTCCCAAGCCACGTCTTTATTAATTGATCATCATATCCTCGGCTTCTAGTGCAATGCCTTACAGTAATCAATAAACACAGGATAGCTCAACACTGCTATGGACGACAATGAAAACAACAATATCACGAGTTCTCACGGTCTGGAGATCTAGGAGAGGAGGTCAGAGGACAACTGTTGTTTCCCTTGTACAGAAATGTGACGTCTACAAACTATCTGTAGTATTTCCCTAATTTGAAAGAGTTGACATTGTTCTCTTTTTTGGTCTCTGGAAGTTCTTTGTTTCTCCTTGTCCATCCCTTTGTTTACTCAACAAATATTTATTGAAGGCTTACCATGTGTCACTGTGCTAGGATTGCAATAATAAATAGATATATAGTTCCAGTCCTTTTGGAGCCCTCAGTCCAGTGGAGGACACAGGTATTAATTAAAGAATGACATATCAATAAATACAAGGTGTGAGGAATTACTAAAAGAAAGGCTTGATCTGCGTTTCCCTGATGACTCATGACATTGAGCATCTTTTCATGTGCTTTTTGGCCATTTGTATGTCTTCTTTGGAGAGATATCTGTCTAAGTCTTTTGCCCATTTTTTTTTTAATTGGCTTGTTTGTCTTTTTGTTGTTGAGTCGTAAGAGTTCTTTATATATTTTGGATACTAGATCCTCATCAGTTATATGATTTGCAAATATTTTCTCCAGTCCTATGGATTGTCTTCTTACTCTCTTGATAGTGTTCTTTGAAAGGAATGAAGTACTTATCCCAGCTATAACATGGAAGAACCTTGGGCAAAATATTTTAAGTGAAAGGAGCCAGACATAAAATTATATAATTCCACTTATATGGAAATATCCAGAATAGGCAAATTTGTAGAGACAAAAAGCATTAGCGGCTACTAGGGAGTGAGGAGGGGGGAATGGGGAGTGACTGCTTAATGGGCATGAGGTTTCCTTTTGGGGTCATAACATCCTGGAACTAAACAGTGATGATGATTGTACAACATTACAGATGTTCTAAATGCCATTGAATTGTTTGCTTTAAAATGGTTAGAATGGTCAACGTTATGTGTATTTTACCACAATAAAAATAGAAAGGTCTAAGGCATACCGAGAGCATTAAAAGGAGACCCAACTTAATCTGGTGTACAGAGGAAGGATTCTGTGAGTAATAGTGCCTGAGCTGCTAATAGCTGATTGTGAACTTGCTCTAGAGTCTTGGAGGAAGAACAAGGGCATTTGGTGGAAATGGATGATGGTAGAGAAAGAGGCTTGTGCATAGGAGGCACAGCTTGTGCAAAGACCCCACTCCCTGCTCTACTTTGCATTACAACTGTGAGCACGCTGCTTTAATACTACCTCAGAGGCTCTAGTCTTTGTGATGGCTCTACACCTTAGCAGTAAAGGTGAAACCGAGCAGGACCCTGTGGGGCTCCTGGACACAAAAGCCTGTCTGTGTCCCCCCATTTCTTGATTACAGGAAATAGGCTTCATTCAGCTTCCACCACCTTCCCTGAGTTCCAACGGGCAGGTTCAAACAGTTGCTAATCAGGGAAGAGAGGGGATGGGGAGACAAGGGAGGAGCAGTTAAGAATCAATAGTGCAGCCTTGGGGCAGGGTCCTGGTTCGCCCTCAAGGGACACACATAACAATATCTTTGAGCTGTTTTGCAGATACTGAAACCCCCACCAGGTGGGAGAAGTTAACTGTACGCTGCCCACCAGCATGTAGACTCCAGACCTATTGGAACCAGAAGGTTGATGATGCTGACTCCCACTTACCTCACCACCAACCAATCAGAGAAGGTCCATGAGCTGATCACGCCCTCCTCTTTGAACCATTACTATAAAACTCCTCACTACCCCGTCCAGGTTGGGACACACAATTTTGAGGGCATTGCCTGCTGTGGCTCCCTTTGCCTGGCAAAGCAATAAAACCATTCTTTCCTACTTCATCCAAAACTCTGTCTCTGAGATTTAATTCAGTGTAGGGGTACAGAGGCTGGATTTGGCTTCAAAGGCAGGCTGTGAAGACACTATGACCACTTCCTTACTACCACTCCTCCAAAGATTATAATACCAGCAATAGGGACTTCCCTGGTGGCGCAGTGGTTAAGAATCCACCTGCCAATGCAGGGGACATGGGTTCAAGCCCTGGTCCGGGAAGATCCCGCATGCCGCAGAGCAACTAAGCCTGTGCACCACAACCACTGAGCCTGCGCTCTAGAGCCCATAAGCCACAACTACTGAGCCCATGTACCACAACTACTGAAGCCCACGCACCTAGAGCCCATACTCCGCAACAGAAGAAGCCAGCACAATGAGAAGCCCGCGCACCACAACAAAGAGTAACGCCCGCTCACAGCAACTAGAGAAAGCCCGCACGCAGCCATGAAGACCCAATGCAGCCAAAGATAAATAAATAAATAAATAAATAAATGTATTAAAAAAAAAGAATACCAGCAATAATAACAAAAATGGGAACACAGAAATGAGCATTTCCTAAATGCCATAATATATAGTATTCATGTTCTAAAGTCAATACCCCCAAAAGATACTCTGAGGTGGTTATCTCCACTTTAGGCAATCAACTTATTTTATTTTGGTCATTGATCATCACGTAATATTTTCAAACATAGCAAAGAGCACGGAACAATGTATAGGGATCACCCACTTACTAACATCCAGCTTTAGCAAATGTTTGTTCAGCCAGTTGAAATATGAAAAAGAAAGAACAGATTCACTGATGCCAGGTTGCTCAGGCTGGGGGGAAGACCTGACAGTCCAGATCTTCTACCTCAGATGTCCCCGCTTCAGCAGTGCACAGTTCTACGGACTTAAGCTGAACTGGGACGGGTCATCAGAAATCAGCATCCTCATCTATGAAATGGGGATAATGTCTTCTTATTTATTCATCTTACACGGTAGTTGGTATGTATGTTGCAGGGGAGGGGGTTGGGAGGGATGGACAAGGAGATCCCAAGAAACCTCCCTGTATGGAAAACCATAAAATATTCTGCAAACAAAGAAATCGCCGATGCTCACAAGATATTAAATGCCCTCCTCCAAACGGCCCTTCAGCCATCGGAAAAGCATATCCAATAATCCACTTTGTCTTAGCATCTGTGCAGATAAATATTTGTTAAATGCTTTAATGGTGATGACGGTCACTTACTAGGTAGAGAGTCTACTGGACCCTTCCCAGTACAATCCCAGTGTGAATAATGGAGCCCAGTGATATTATAATCCCACCTCCAAATTTTCTGAAAAAATAAAATGGTTGGTGGCTCGTGTCCCCAGTGCCTGAGTCAGATCCCAACCAATCCTGTGACAACATTTCCATTTTACTAATGGTTTGTGCCCCGGTGGATGCCCTCCATTGCCCAAAAATATGCAATCACTTAATTGCCATAGCAATCCTATTATATTACCATTACACAACATCTAGTGGGGAAAGCTGAGAACACATTATTAGTGCTGAAAGGGACAATTTACCGGATTTCACTAAATGCCATCGCTTCCCCAAAAATGAATCAAAATCACTTGATGATGCACGTCTCACTTTAATGTCCCACTCAGAGAATGATAGGGAAGCTGCCACTATGGTCTGAGCTGCTTTCAGCAAAACCGGCTTTGTGGCAACAGCAGGGATGCAGAGACTTGTCTGTCTCCATCGTAGCCGAGGTTCCCCAGTGTGACACTAAGGAATCCATGTCATGTCACCGTGTTGGGGTCCTTGGACATACTCCCTGGTCATCAGACAATCTTGCATGGAGCTTTCATCAGGAAACTTTCATTCAAAGGAGTGTTGAATTCTAAAATGGTTTCTGAATTTTAGAGGCCATGTCAGGAAAACACAGGCACATCCCAAAGTCTGAAAATTAAACTTCCAAAGCCATGGAAGGTAAACAGGGGCTATTGGTCTGGAAAGAGTGGAGATCAGTAAAAATGGATCAGACCAAATCCAGGTACAATCTTGGAAAAGCAGTGCTAAACTCTATGGGTCAGAACATAATCTTTTTACATGAAGAACTGCATGTAGATATATATTCTTCATGTAGGAAGATTATGTTCTGGGACTTCCCTGGTGGTTAAGAATCCACCTTCCAATGCAGGGAACGCAGTTCGATCCCTGGTCAGGGAACTAGATCCCACATGCATGGTGCAACTAAGAGTTCGCACGGCACAACTATGGAGCCCAATGGCCGCAACTAAGACCCAGCGCATCCAAAATAAATAAATATAAGAAATAAAATTTTAAAATTAAATAAAATAAAATTTGTAAGAAAAAAAAAAAAAGATTATGTTCTGACCAGTGAGTCTTTAATACCACTTGGCAATGACTCCACTTGTCTCCCTGTTTGATGCCTGTTTTCTCACCACTGTTAAGTCAGAGCAGTCATAACAATGAACTGCCTTTGGACAGCTACGTTGGGTTAAAAAAAAAAAAAAAAAAAAAAGATGTGATCTTGCCTGCAATCACTCTTCTCCCAATACATGCCATGCTTTTTACATTTTGGTGGACAGGTCTTTCTTAAAGAGCCATGAAGCAGAATTAAAAGTCATGTGTGATCGTGATTAACCCTTTGCATGCAGAAACCTGCAAAGCATTGAAAAGGAACGAAAGTCACATCAGGACCCAGGATGCAAAGGCTTATGAGAGCAACGATGTCTCCAAGCAGGGTGAGAAGAATTTGTACAAGCCTTTGATTCTCTCTGATTTTTTTGAAAGCGCAAAGAGGCTTCATATTTAATTTACAGGGTTATATAAGCTGCTCTTCGTGTGTGTGTGTGTGTGTGTGTGTGTGTGTGTGTGTACGTGAGTGTGTGTGTGTGTGTGTGAATTCCCCAGCATAACCCTGACTCTGGTAGTTTGGATTTTGCATTACGGAGGCAACAACTATTCCAGGATCTGAATGCTCAATTTACAGAGCTAAATCCAGGAGAGTGAAAGGGTAGCAACAATTTTGCAGACCTGGTGGCATTTCCCTTGCCTATAAAACCAGTTTTAACTGTGCAAAACCCTCACCACGTTGCATTTGGGAAATGCAGCGGCTGCACATTAAGCTGTTATGAATAACGGCTGTTGGAATGGAATAAAATGGAAACAAATCTGCATTTTATTTGCCCTCTCTCTGCAATCCCACGCCATCAAAGACTGCAGTTACGGTTCGTGCAACACCGCTGAAAGGGCAGAGTTCTGCTGAGTGGCATGACGGTCCTCTGATTATTAGCCAGGCGATCATTTGAAACCGCGACCATTCCTCCCTGACACTGGCCACTGAACATTCTAATAGAGATGGCTTGCCTCTATGGAAGAAAATATAATCCAAGTCAAGTCTAATTTGACTCAGACACTATCTAACTCTCCCCTTCTAATTCAGAGGCAATGAACCCAGGGTAAGAGCTGTCAGGCCAGCCTCTGGGACTCTGAATATTCCTTTGCTTAAGGAGGCATGAGAGTTACATTGGATGATTTGGGCATCCGGCTGGTAACCACACAGCAATGCACCTACAGTGGTGGCAGGCACTTTGCCGTTATCCGTGTTGACAGGATGAAGCTGTAACATTCGGGGCAAGAGGACTAGAATGATCCTACATATTTGCCCGATGATAGGGGAATGATCAAGAAAATTATAACACAGCCTAGACTATCTATGCAGCCTTTAAAATGATAGCCATAGGACCATATAATAAGAACCCAGAAATGGTCGGTGTGGCTGTCTGTTGTGGCAATATTAAGGTTAATAGTTATTTGTATTTCTCCGGAACTTCTACCTGCCCAGTTTTCTGTAATGTAGAGGCCAGAGACATTATCATTTTCATTTTCCTCCTCGGCACACCCCAAACTGTGTTTCTCAGCCATTTTGCATCTAGGTAAAACCACGTGACTAGTTTTGGCCAAAGGAATACGAGCAGAGAGCGTGTTAAGTTACCTTGAAGCCTGGATCCTAAAGCACCTGGCGTGATCTGCTGAGCCCTCTTAATCCCACCCACGTGGCTGGAAGCAAAGAGCCCCAGAGTGATGCAGCCACAGAATAGAAGGACACTGGCTCGCCACAAGGCTGCGTGGAGGAGGGCAGCCCAGGAAGGCCCCCGACTCACTTCTGATTTACAGGAAAGAGAAAAAAAAAGTTTATGAAGCTACTGAGATGGGGGTTGAGGGTTAAGTAGTTCATGTTAACCTACTTTGAATAAGAGATTCAAATGTTATGCCATTTCAGTGTTGTGCACAAAGGCTCTGCCTTTTAAAATGGAGAACAGTCACATTTTGAAAATCATACTGCGTTCGCAAACAAACTTATGGTTACCAAAGGGGAAAAGGAGGGAAGGGATAAATTAGGAGTTCGGGATTCAAATATATACACTACCATATATAAAATAGATAAGCAGCAAGGACCTACTATATAGCACAGGGAACTATACTCAGTATCTTGTAATAACCTATAATGGAAAAGAATCTAAAAAATAATATATATATATATATATATATAATGTATAAAACGGAATCACTTTGCTGTACATGTGAAACTAACACAACATCGTAAATTAACTATACTTCAATAAACATTTTTTAAAAGAAGAAAACCATACTGAGAAAGTCGGATTGTAAAGTAGAAGTAAAGTCCCCTGTTTAAAACCTGGATAATGGCTGTAAGAATAAAACCAGCTCCCTTTTACGGAGTACCTGGCACAATTTGACGGCACCCTTGTGACAACCCTGCAAGAAGATACTATCATTCCATTCTAATGCTGGGAAACTCAGGATCTGATAAGGAAAGTCAAGTCACACAAACTAAGTAGGCATTCCAGAATTTGAACTCAGGTGTGTCAGGTGCCAAAGCCGAGGCTTACTTACCAGGACTGGCCCGCTGAGACGTGCCATGCCTAAGCTTCAGGCCAGTGTGGGTGAAAAAAGCGTCACCACTGAATTGTTGCATAACGAGATTTCTGTGTCCAAGGCACTGTGCGAGGTGTCCCCCTATGTGAGAAAAGGAAACACTGTGTGTTCCTTAAATATTTAAAGGACTGTAGGAAATGATGACAGCTTGGAGGCACAAATGGTACCTCCCCCTCCCCAGTTGCTTCTGCCTCTGCCCCCAGCCACTTTTTACCACATTTTACTTCTCAGCTAATTCTTATGAATCAGAGTCCAGCACTTTAAGCAGGAACTGGCTTGAGTTACTGGGCTTTAGGGCAATTTTATACCAGAGCGGTCAAGAGAGGGCTTCGGTTTGTATCCCAGGCCAACTACTTTATTAGCTGTGTGTACTTGGACCATGAGACTTATTGTCCCCGGGGCTCAGTTTCCTTATTCATAGGATAGGGATGATGATAATGATAGTAATGACTTCATAGAATTGTAGCAAAGCACATAGAACAAGAGTCTGGCACATAGCATGTGTGTGTGCGTGTGCGTGTGCGTGTGCGTGTGTGTGTGTGTGTGTGGTCTGGCATTCTGTGAACACTGAGAAATCTGAGCCATGATCAGCTCTTCACAATTTTTCCACACTTTCCTGAACATACAGCTGGTGGGTTGACTTGTCAAGGTCATTCTCCACCACCTAGCTCCCTTTCTGTCCTCTTTCTCTTCAGTTTTTCTGAGCATGTTGGCCTCCAGACTCCAAATCACAGGGCAGAATGTAGGAGTCACCATTTAGACCTCCAGATCTCATCCAGATTTTCCTGGGCTTCCAAAGCTAGGACTTTTTGGGCAATGATGAGAAATATCTGAGTCTCCGGCATCATCCCATCACAATAGCACCCAAACCACATTGCAAGTAATTGAAACTGCTCTTGATGTAATTAAATTCCTAAAAACACAGAAGATCCCCTTTGTCCTCAGAAGACAAAACCAGATATATGTGAAAGTCAGTTAAAGGCAATCTAAATCAAATGCAGTGCACTTTAATATATTTACTTCGCATTTTGTTGTATTTTATTATATATTTTTTCTTTCACGAGGATGGTTACTATTTACCTGAGTGCTTACTATGTGCCAGCTTATTTTTATAGTATCTGGTTTAATTTTTTACAAAACCCAGTGGAGTATTATTATTTTTCTAACTTTAGAGTTGAGGATATGGGAACTGGGGGATGGTAAGTCACTTGCTGCTCAGCCAGTGACTGATGGAGCTTGGCTTGGACCTGAGGAATGCCGAATTTCAAAGCCAGTTCCCTTTTCTCTCTACTCCAAGCCACCCCGAGGCCAGGAAACATGTCTTCATCCATCTTTGCCTTCCCAACAGCATATGGTCCATTCCCTGACACACAGTGGGTGCGAACAGTGACAAAATATTTAACAAAGATTAGCAAAAAAAAAAAAAAAAAAAAAGAAAGAAATCCTTAAGTCTAATGTCACATCACCGTAACTAGGTCAGTTTATTTCTGTGTGAACAGAAAGACATTGCAATCTCTTAAGTGAGGTATTGTGGCTAAGTCCACATCTACTGATTCTGTCCCCAATTCTGTCCATTTTGGAGAAGAGCATAATTGGATCATATTGACCATCCCTCCTTTAATATATTTCAGTACAACAAAGAGATTTAGATTCTGAAGAGAGGTCTTCACAGGAAAAGCAAAAGGCAAAACCATAATTTCTGGCCACCTTCCTGTTAGCTACATAATGAACCCCAACTCTTCATTAATTCACATATTCATTCACTCATTCATCCATATATTCATTCACTCATTCATTCATTCATATATTCATTTACTCATTCATTTATTCATTTACCCCCCAGGGGGTGTTATCTGCCTGAAATCTTAGTGTTTAGATCTTACAAAGAAATACAACACAATCTTTGATTATGGCAAGCTCATCACACTGAATAAATTTTTTTCTTTTATGATTTTCCCCTAATACAAAACAATATTTGCTAATTATAAAAAAATGATTATAAAACACAGAATCAAAACATTTAAAAAAGAAGCCCCAGGGCTTCCCTGGTGGTGCAGTGGTTGAGAATCTGCCTACCAATGCAGGGGACACGGGTTCGAGCCCTGGTCTGGGAAGATCCCACATGCTGCGGAGCAACAAAGCCCGTGTGCCACAACTACTGAGCCTGTGCATCTGGAGCCTGTGTTCCGCAACAAGAGAGGCTGCGATAGTGAGAGGCCCGCGCACCGCGATGAAGAGTGGCCCCCACTCGCCGCAACTAGAGAAAGCCCTCACACAGAAATGAAGACCCAACACAGCCAAAAAATAAATAAATAAATAAAAAGTGAAATTCTATAAAAAAAAAAAAGAAGCCCCTGTAATCCCCCACTTAAAGATTAATAATAACTAAGTAACATTTGGTTGTTTTTCCTCCCAGACTTTTCTATGCATATTTTATAAATATGGTATACTATACATACTAATTTATGACTTTTTCTTTACTTAATAGGCATTGTTTGCATTGCATCATTTTGTAAATATTCTTCTAGGATGCCTTTCTTTGTCTGCACAGTGTTCCACTCAGTTGCTCTGCAGTACTTTGCTTAACCACATCTTGGATGTATTATTCTTTTTTTGTTTTTTCTTTTATTCGTTTATTTATTTACAGGCATACCTCAGAGGTACTGTGGGTTCAGTTCCAGATCACTACAATAAAGCAAGTCACATGAATTTTTTGGCTTCCCAATGCATATAAAAGTTATGTTCTCACTATACTATAGTCTATTAAGTGTGCAGTAACATTGTGTCTAAAAAACAATGTACATGAGGACACTCAGACAGCCCTATGGAGAGAACCATGCCGTGGGAAACAGCTCTCCAGGCAACAGCCTGTGAGGAACAGAGATGACATCCTTGTGCGTGAGCTTGGAAGCAGATTTCCCAGTATTGCTCAAGCCTTGAGATGCCTGCAACCCCAGCCAACACGTTCACTGCAAAGTCATGAGAGATCCTGAAACAGAACGAGGCAGCTAAGCTGCTCCTGCTTCTTAAACCATGGACATAATAAGAAAATAAATGTTTACTGTTTTAAGCCATTAAAAAATTTTTTTAAAAATAAAAAACAATGTGCATACCTTAAGAAAAAAATACCTTATTGCTAAAAATGCTAAACATCATCTGAGCCTTCAGTGAGCTGTAATCCTTTTTGCGGGTGGAGGGTCTTCCTTTGATGCTGATGGCTGCTGATTGATGGATGTATTATTCTTAATGGCATTATTGTTGTTCTTTACAAAATACACAATAATGAGAAACTGATGTTGGCAAAAGTGTAGAGAATTAAACTGCCCCCAAATTTTCACCTGTTATTTCTTTTGCATTCGTTTTCCAAATTACTTTTGGGTAGCTTGACACATCTTTAATTTAAGTCCTAATTACTGTACATAATGCAGCTCACACCTGTGGTGATAATGCTTTTATTAGCATTAAAACTAAAGACATCAAAGAATCATATCAGGATAAAATGTCTATTTCTAATTTAATAGAATTGCAATTAAAGCAAATTTGATCTGAATGAAATCCCATCATAACTGCTTCTTTTTTTTTCTGCACAGTGAGTGAAAATTATTCTCCCCTAAATTGAAGATTAATAACATGCTTTTAATGTTAAATGTAGCAATTCAAGCATTAGGTTGCAATTCAAGTTCAACATCACTGAACATTTTATAAACTTCACATTTTACCATCTCTGGGAAGCGCTCTGAGGTAAATGCATTAGCGTTAAATGCATTAATGTTATTTTTCTTTATAAATGAGGTTATAACAGTGTTGTTACCTTCATTTGAATATTTTAATGAAGGGATAATATAGGGAGAGTGCTGCATTTTCACAAGGTAATTGTTTCTTCCCTGAGTGGCTAAACTTGGGCAGAAAGTGGAATTTATCTCATTGAAATTCTATTATGGCTGCATGTTACTTGTCAGGAATCTCTCATTACTTGTCAGGAATCTCTCATTACCTGGAAACTGGGGCTTTTTGTTAAAACTCTTCTTTCCCATAGCATCCAGTCTCTTGCCTTCCTAAGGTGTAATCCTATCCTCTGGCAAGTCACAGCAGCAAACCTTTGGTATCTTGCTCCAAGTATGCACTGGCTCAGCCCTTAGAACGGAGCCAGATGGAGAATTCTGATTTAGATAAGTTCAGACCAGCTTGGTCACAAGTAATCGAAATTTGCAGTAGAACCTAAAATGAGGGAAAGGTATGCAATTGCTTTCAAGTTACTAAGAGTTGGGTCTGTGCCTATGATAGATTAATGGCAAAAACAGCCCCGATTTTCTGTCCTTCACTGAATCTGCTCCATTCACAACGTAACTTTCCAGATTCTCCCATCAACAGATAGAGTCTGTTTTGCCGCTCCTTGAATCTGGGTTGGCCTTGCCATTGGCCTTGACCAGTAGAATTTGGCAGAAGTGACATCTTGCTCTTGGACCCATGGCTCCACCATAAGAACAAGCCCAAGTTAGCCGACCGGAGGACAAGACCCTTTAGGGGAAAACCAAGGTGCTTCTCTCAACAGCCAGCCAAATCTCACAGGCAGAGCCACCAGCCAAAACACAGATGATAACAGACTCACGAGGGATCCCAGGCAAGGTTAGAAGAACCACCCAACTGAGCCCAGCCTAACTTGGCCACCAGCAGTTAGGAGCCAAACATCCATAATATGTTACGGAAAAACCCGAACGAACTTTTGGGACAGCCCAATATTTTAAGCCCATAATTGTTGAGTAGTTTGTGACTCAGCACCAGATAACTTATATAACACCCTACCTCTGCCAGAGTCCATCTGAACGATCATGGATGCGTAAGCTACTAATCTCTTTGAGTTTTCTTTTCCTCCACTGTAAAGGGAAAACAATAAGACTCCTCTATAGGATTGTCTTGAATTAAAGATAGTAGATATAAAATATTTAGTACAGTGCATGCTACAGAAGAGTGCTCAGAATAAATGTTAGCTGTTACAGTTGCTGAAGCTACTACTGTTCATTTCCGTGACTCAGATCCAAGCATTTCAATTAGTGGTTGAGAGCATGTGTCTGGAGCTAGGCTGCCACCACTGGGTGCCTGACTCAGTCATCACTAGCAGTGCGACCTTGAACAGCTGACTTAACTTCTATGCCTCTGTGACCTCATCTCTAAAATTGGAATAATAATAGTACCTACTTCACAGAATGGTTGGGATGATTAAATCACTTCAAAATAGATGAAATGCTTAAAAACTGATTGCATATTTTAGACACGAAATAAATAGAATTAATTATGATTTATAATAATAGAGAGATATGTAGTTTACAGATCTCTCTATACATCTAAGTGGAAAGAATCCCTACCTATAATATTTATCTCTGAGATCTCCATTTGGTCTTTGGGACTAAGAATATAAGTATTTTTCTAAAATGTGCATGATGGAAATTCACAAATATGTGCACAAGGAAAATATTCAATAGTAAAATAAAACTGATCGATCTATCACCGAAACTCAATAGTCATCAAAACACAGCCCATCTTGTTTTTCTCTACTCTCATCCACTCCTCATTCTCCAGATTATTTTGTTGAAAATGCCAAGTATCATATCATTTCCTCTGCAAATATTTTAGCATCTATCACAAAAATACAATCTCCTTAAAATAAACAACCACACTCCATGTTCACACCTAAAAATTAACAAAAGTTCCTAATATCATCAAACATCCCCTTTTGATCCAAAAGTTTCCCCTCCATCTTCTTTATCTTTGTTTTTAATAACCTAGATTATTTGTCACACACAATTTCCCACAGGGTGGATTTTACTGATTACATCTCTCTAGTGTATTTGGACCTGTTCCTCTGTCTCCTGTGTGTCCTATAAATTTATATTTGGATTTAGAAGTTTGATCATACTGTGTTCAATGATTTTTTTTTTTTCTGGTCAAGAATACTTCGTAGAAGGTACAGTTTACTTATACATATGTTGTCTGGTTCTCGCTATTTTTTGTCATATCATCATAAGCCACTTATGATTACTGACTAGATCCAAGAATTGATTTTTTTAAATGGTGATAGTTTAATTCTATTATGTCTTCTCTGTTCACTAGAATACAGCTAAATGAAACTTCCCTTCACAACTATTTGCTTATACTGTGATAAAGCACAGTGTGACATAAACATTTACCTCCACCTTGTCTTCATTTAGTTAACAATATATTCCAGAGATAATTGCATGGCAACATAATGAAATATTTCTCATTCCTTTTTATAGCTGTGTAGAACTCCATTGTGTAGATATACATGGATAATTCAATGAACTGCTCATTGAGAACTTTGGGATTGTTTGCTGCCAGTCTTTTGACACTGCAAATAATGCTATAAATGAACAGTTTGGGCATAGAGGGTTATTGTTTATTTGTTTGTTTTTGGTCTTGGTCAATTTTTATAGCCTGAGGCTTTCCGAATCTTGTTGGAGAGTGAGAGTGTTGTAGGGGATAAATCCAGTTATGTGTATCTTCATGGTAAGGGTAAGGGTATTCCAACATTCATATATCTTACAGTTCCAGCTTCAACTGTTTTCTGAGATTGCCAAATCCCCCTGACATGTCTATGTAGTCATTTGCCCTTTTGCTGAGATTTAAAGAATCTGGATTGTGGGAGGGAAAAGTGACTCATGTACCCAGCGAGTAAACCCCTTTCCCTTAGCTTCCTGTCTGGTTTTGCTTATCTCTATTGATCACAGATTATGGGCTTGCCTTCTTCATTAGGAAGAGTCTACAAAAGAAAACCAATTTCCAATGTTGTTCTGGAAACTGTATAGAAGACAAAAAAGTCGAGCGAGTGATGGATGATGGGGATGGGGGTGGTTCATTACATGTTTTTGCTAATCACTCACAAATGTCAGGGACGTCCTCTCCAGGATTCTTCAGTGGTCAGAAACCAAGGGATCTTAGGAATGGAGGAAATTTAGAGATTTCGCAGTTCTGTTCAGCCTCTCACCTAGTATATATTTATTCTCAAACACATGGATCTGCTGTATAAATACATGGAGCAAAAGTGCACTTCCTGGGAGAAGTCAAAATAAAGACCCCGCTTTCAAGATTGAGTCCCTGAGCCCAAGCCTGTCACTCAAGGGTGTTTCTGTCCTCATCAGGAACAATCTCAACTTCAAGCTTTATCTTAGTCTTTCCCAAGGGTCCAGCTACTTAATAGCCCAAATGTGTTTATTGAAAGGAACACCTAACATAGCCTCCAAGGCCATCAGCACAGCAGGCTCTGTTGTATCCACCTGAGGTTAGACTCCAAGGAGAATGAGGAACACATCTCCTTGTCAACACAGATGACTCTGCCTAGGAGGGGCCAACAGAGATTCAAGGGGTCCAACATTGGTGAAGGAGTTTGATACGTGTGAGTTCATACCTGTTAAACTGTATCACAAAACAGATTACAAAATAAGCAGTACAGGACTCTTGACAGAAAACGCTGGGGTTTTTTTTTTGGTTTTTATTTTACATCTTTATTGGAGTATAGTTGCTTTACAATGTTGTGTTAGTTTCTGCTGTATAACAAAGTGAATCAGCTATATATTTACATATATCCCCATATCCCCTCTCTCTTGCGTCTCCCTCCCACCCTCCCTAACCCACCCCTCTAGGTGGTCACAAAGCACTGAGCTGATCTCCCTGTGCTATGAGGCTGCTTCCCACTAGCTATCTATTTTACATTTGGTAGTGTATATATGTCCATGCCACTCTCTCACTTCGTCCCAGCTTACCCTTCTCCCCCGGCCCGTGTCCTCAAGTCCATTCTCTACATCTGCATCTCTATTCCTGTCCTGCCCCTAGGTTCATCAGAACCATTTTTTTTTTTTTAGATTCCATATCTATGTGTTAAATGCTGTTTTTTTTAATATTGTTTACTACCACTACTACTACTGACAATACTAATAGTCACCGGTGATTGAGTCTACTGTTGACAAGAGTTTAAAATGACATTCACTCAAGCAATTCTGCCAGGAAACTAATATTGGTTCTATTTTACAGATGAGGGGGGTTCAGAACTTTCCTGGCTTTAGAGTCAGAAATTAAGCCAGTTCTCTGTGACTCCAGACTTCCTTTTATCCATTGTTCTGTGACCCTCTAGTAACTTCCACTATGGATTCGATTTGTACCTGGACCCTCCCCCCCATCCCAGCTGACATGTAAGCAATTAGACTTGTAACCTTAAACTAGGCAAGAGGCTTCCATCAAACGTGGTTGTGTCTCGGCAGTAGGTATCAGGGGGTAACTGAGAAAACAGGTACCCTGGCCTGCAATCCACTCACTGCCACATTTTAATGCAAAAGATTGCTCTTAGTTAAATAGCTTGCCCATGTTTTGATTTTTAATTTTCTCCTCTAACAATATAATGTGCCATTTAGAGCAAGGTTCAAATCAATATGACATTTCAGTACCCGTTAAATGTCTTGGCAACTAAACTTCCTTGTTATCCAATTACTTGTCATTTAATAAACATGTTCCCACCTTGAATCAGGGAACAGGAGAGGGGTGAGTTGCCCACATCCTTTCTCTCTTTCGTGATGCTGCTTAGCTGGTGTGGGTGCTGATTTCCCTATTTCCGTATTTCTCCTTCCAACCCAACATGGCTCTGTTCTATTTGCCACTTTCTCGTCTCATTTTGCACAATGAGAAGTCAACCCAGAAATGTGCTTCTCCTGGCCACACAGCTTCGTTCCGTGATTTCGTTGTGGTGGTTGTTACTTAATCAGTGGCACGTATCCACCTCACGGCTTATAACAAAGTGTGAAAATAATCTCAGTTCCTAGATTGGCCTGAGCCACCTGCTTTTCCTTCTTGAATCTTGCTTTCCCTAACTCCTTTTTCTCATCCGATAGTCACGGTTCTTTTAGAAAACCTCTTATCTAGACCAGACTTGCTCCTTTTATCCCCCCACTTCTAAATGCTGAAAAACAAACCGACACATCACAAAGATAAATTCAGAAGCAAAGTTAGCAGCAACTACTTTTACTCTGGCTTTTATCTTTAGAAGTTTTAAAATTCATTTTTTATTGGAATGCGTCCCATTGACATGGGACGTTGAACTGAGAATGTATACTTGAAGCATAAATTCAACATTTGGGTGTCAGTCCTGATTCTGGTATTAGCCAGCAGAAACTAAATGACCTCGAGAAAAGAACTACCCCCTCTCTGGACCTCCATGAATACATATTTAAAATGGGATTTGTGGGACTTCCCTGGTGGTACAGTGGTTAAGAATCTGCCTGCCAATGCAGGGGACACGGGTTCGAGCCCTGGTCTGGGAAGATACCACATGCCACGGAGCAACTAAGCCCGTGCGCTACAACTACTGAGCCTGCGCTCTAGAGCCCGCAAACCACAACTACTGAGCACGCAAACCACAACTACAGAAGCCCGCACACCTAGAGCCCGTGCTCCGCAGCAAGAGAAGCCACTGTGGTGAGAAGCCCACGCACGGCAACGAAGAGTAGCCCCTGCTCGCTGCAACTAGAGAAAGCCCGCACAGCAACGAAGACCCAGTGCAGCCAAAAATAAATAAATAAATAAACAAATTTATTAAAAAAAAAAAAAAAGGGGGCTTTGTGTGGAATAGATCCATGGTTCTCCCCTGGAGTGATCCGTATGTTCTCCTACAATGGACAGATTCTGATTCTGCATTTATGAGTAAAACAGGGGGCAGCCACGATTTAAGACCCGTGTGCTTGATGATCCCCAAGTGTCCTTCCAGTCTACAAGTCTGTGGGTACATTGTTTTGTAAGGAGACAGGATACATACAAGATCCCAGCACAGCATCCAGAACAACTTATAAAATGGAGAGAAGTAGCTCAGTTCAACATAAAACGTGCTGTGTTCTAAGTGGAGCAAAAACAGATATTTCATGGGGAGAAGGAACACATTAGCCCTGCTACTGAGGACAGCATCTTCAGCTACAGAAGCTACCTGAGTTCCATGGACAGAGTAAGCCCCCCTCCACTCAAGAGCTGAGAGATACTTCTCCAGCCGGGATGTGGCATCAGAGTTACTTAAACTGCAGTGATAATAGCTACAGTTTATTAGCTACTATAACTATTGGCAAATCACTTGACATCTGGATTCAATTTTTTTCATTTACCAACTAGGGCTAATGACAATACCTACCACATGAAGCTATTAAAGTTTAATAAATTGATTTATGTAAAGCTATATATATATTTATTTAGCTTTTATCATTATTATTTTTAAAAATTCAGATGAGAGTAGAGATGTGGATGGACCTAGAGTCTGTCATACAGAGTGAAGTAAATCAGAAAGAGAAAAACAAATATCGCATATTAACACATATACGTGGAATCTAGAAAAATAGTACAGATGAACCTATTTTCAGGGCAGGAAGAGAGACGCAGACGTAGAGAACGGACGTGTGGACACAGGGGCGGGTAAGGGGAGGGTGGGATGAATTGGGAGATTGGGTTTGACATAAATACACTACCATGTGTAAATTAGATAGCTAGTGGGAACCTGTGGTATAGCACAGGGAGCTCAGCTCAGTGGTCTGTGATGAGCTAGATGGGTGGGATGGGGGTGATGGGAGGGAGGTCCAAGAGGGAGGGGATATATGTATACATATAGCTGATTCACTTCATTGTACAGCAGAAATTAACACAACATTGTAAAGCAATTATACTCCCATAAAAATAAAATAAAATAAAATAAAAATTCAGATGCGAAACATGTCAAATTCAGGGCGATCTCACCCCAAATCCTCTATTCATTTCACCTCATTGAAGTGCAGATACATGCAGGACACACGGGTTTCCTTCTGCCCTTCATCATTCCCTTTAGGATAGCTCTGAATTGTGAAAGGATGAAGTTTAATGCTGGATTAATCCTTCACTGTGACAACCACTAGACGGACAGAGAGCTGCACGCAAGCCATGGGATTTTCAGCACCCGGAGACCCCTAATCTCGTTTAATCAGATTTATTGATCATTAGTTTAAGATGTTTAAGTATCGCTAGGTGGTAAAATGTTTTATTCTATTTTGTTGAAGACTAAAATGTCTCCTTGCCCTCCCACCAGTAAAAGTACTGGCCTATCTGAGAGACACGTCCAGAGGGTATGTGATCTTCCCAGCAGCTCCCTCCTCACCCCCGTACCACCTGGCAGTTCTCACATAAATCAAACCTGAGAATGGGTCACTGATTTCTTTATGTAAAGAAATTCAGTAAAAGGGGATTTTAGGACCATTCTAATATAACATATCTTACTATCTACAAAGTCAACTGAAGTTTCCATCTCTCTCTTTTTCTCATAAATCAATTTGTTTTTCTTATCAGGAAAAAAAAATGAAAGCACCTGTCACCATCCTTTACTTCCGCCAACATCGACTAAGCATCTGTTGTGCCTACGATGACACAGAGGTACTGGCACTCCTGACCTCAAAACACTCACCTTCTAATAGAGAAGACTAAAAGTAATCAATCCATCAAAATAACACATGAAGAAGGATCATAGCAAATATTTGTTGAGCTCCTGCTTTTCACCCCTAACTGTGTTAAGAGCTATTGCACACAAAACAAGGTGGTAAGTGTAGCTTTGTCTTATTCTGAGATGAAGGTCTAAGACAATGAGTGCCAGGAGTCTTATATTCCTAATAGAGACTTTTGACCTAAAGGATGTATATAAAGCACCTGGAGAGTAAAGACTCTTTCCTGGCACATGAAACATTTATAACAAAAGTAACTATGCATTCGTGCTGTATTCCAAGTGGAGTAAAACCGGATATTTCATAGGGAGAAGGAACACATTAGCCCTGCTACTGAGGACAGCATCTTCAGCTACAGAAGCTACCTGAGTTCCAAAAGCAAGTATCACCAAGTTCCAAATAATTGGTATTATATGGACCACAGTTTTTGGACTATAATGTAATTAAGTTAGAAAAGTGTTACCAAAATTAACTAAAATAAATATAGATTAAGAAATTTTAGGGACTTCCCTGGTGGTCCAGGGGTTAAGAATCCACCTTCCAACGCAGGGGATGTGGGTTTGATCCCTGGTTAGGGAACTAGGATCCCACGTGCTGCGGGGCAACTAAGCCCATGTGCCACAACTACTGAGCCTGCACGCCACAACTAGAAGCCCGTGCATCACAACGAAAGATCCCATGTGCCGCAGATCCTGCATGCCACAACTAAGACCCGACACAGCCAAAAATAAATAAATATTTTAAAAAAATAAATAGAATCCTTACCTTATTAAAAACAAATAAATTTTAAAAATTACTTCTAAACCACCTGTGGTTCAGAGAAGCATATTGGATATTTTCAAAATATTTGGAACTGAATTATAATTAAAATACCAGATATCAAATGATGAAGGATGAAGCGTTAAGCATATATACATATTATATATATACACATAGATATACATATATGTATTTTTATATACATATGATATATATGATATTCATTTTATTATCTATATTATAAATTTATAACTATATATAATATATACTTTATTTATATATTATATATATATAATAAATGAGCTTGGCGTCTAACTTAAGAAGTTTGGAACAGAACCAACAGAATAAACGCACAGGAGTTAGAAAAAGCAGAGACAATAAAGTTGAAAGCAGAAATTAAAGAAATAGAAAACAAAAGTTATCACAGGGAGAATCAGAAAGGCAGAAGTTGATTCTTTTAGAAAGACTAATAAAGTTGACAGAAGTCCTTCAAAATTGATCAAAGACAAAGGGGAAGAAAGGTGCCACAAATAGATAATGTTAGAAATCAAAAGAGACATCACTACAGATACAAGGGACGTTTATTTGCTGTGTTACTACTATTGGTGAAGAATGTGGTCCCCACTAGGAAGGGAAGTGATGGGAGTCAGGAGGGAACTGAATGTCTCTTCACTGTAAACTCTTTTGTACTGTTTAAGTGATTGCAACCCGTGTGCATTGCCCATTACAAAGTAGAACTAATAAAAGATTTGCCTAAACGTAGATTTTATAAAAAGCATTTGCATAGTTATTTTCTCTTTACAAGGATTTGAATGTGGAGTGTTACTACCTATCCTCACGATGACCATGTGACATAGATTTCATGATTTTCATTTTGTGGTTGACAAAATTAAGGTTTAGAGAAAGCAATGCACATGGCTAAAAGTAGAGAATAAGGATTGCTTTTTACTATTTTTCTTAACATTTCATTGTAAAAATTTTAAACTTCTGAAAAAATTGAAAATCGGGAATTCAATGTGCATACCACCTAGAGTCTAAAATTAATGTTTGATCGTATTTTCTTTATCACATAACTAGAGGATAAAATTTTGAAGTTATATTGCATAAGCTATAAATTCCATGTTCTTTCTACCACATCCAGAGAAAAAGATTTACTGTTACTAAAGCATTTGTGTGTGTCACAAAGTCAAATAGCCGTTTCCAGATGGTGCTTTCAGATATGTACAAAGCATTGCTGGCATCTTTGCAATAAGCATATAGCTTCCTAAAGTGACTATCTATAAACCATAGTCCTTTCATTATTTTTGTTCTGCATGTTGATCATACATAATGTTTATGTTTCTCCTTCCTTTCCTTGGCCAGTGCTTGACCCTTCCGGCCAGCTTCATCCTCTGCTCTGACTCCCACCTATTCTGCATCTTTCTGCAAGAATTAAGAAAATCCCCTCTGCTCACAGCATTCTGCAAACCCAAGTTGGGCCAACAAGAAAGAATGGCAATATTAAAATGCCTTTGCAGGTTACGATTTAATCTCCCTCAGGATTCAGCCATCATTACATTCTTATGACATCATTTCTATATATTCTTGAAGCAAATGTAGACTCCTTTTGCCCTGGGGGCCAGTGGATGCCCAGCTGGCTGGCAAAACATTATTTCTAGATGTGTCTGTGAGGTGTTTCAGGAAGAGATTATCATTTGAACTGATAGACTGAGTAAAGAAGATCACCCTCATCAATGTGGGTGGGCATCATTCAGTCCATCAAAGGCTGGAATTGAACAAAAAGGCAGAGTAAGGGTTAACTTGCTCTCTCCTTGAGCCTGGACGTCCATCTTCTCCCGCCCTGCAGCATCAGCACTGCTGGTTCTCAGGCCTTCAGTCTTGGACCGGGACTTCCATCATTGGCCCTTCTGTTCTCAGGCCCCTGGCTTGGTCTGGAACTACACCATTGGCTTTCCTGGGTCTCCAGTTTGCAGATGGCAGACTGTGGGACTTCTCAGCCTCCATAACTGTATGAGCCAGTCCCTCCTAATAAATCTCTATCTATATATCTTTCTTTATCCTATTGGTTCTGGAAACCTGACTAATACAAATAACTGTGCTTCTTGGCCACTTTTTTCCCCCCCGCACCACATGGCTTGTGAGATCTTAGTTCCCGGACCAGGAATCGAACCCAGTCCCATGGCAGTGAAAGCGTGGAGTCCTAACCACTGGACCGCCAGGGAAGTCCCTTCATTGGCCATATTTCCCAAACCTGGAAGTAGCGTGTTCTTTTTTAAGGTTCTCACATAGATAATGTTTCATTAACATTAATCTCGTCATTCATAGAGCATGTACTGAACGTCTGCTATGAGCTAGCCATTCCTGCAAGCATTAGGATCAGTTGTGAACTAAAAATAAAAAAACAGGGTTATTGCCCTCAGAACTAACTGTCATCTGCCTTTATAAGGGAGGTATTATTTCCCTTTGTCGGCTGAGAAAAATGTGGCTCAGAGAAATCAAGAACTAGTCCAAGAGGACCCAACTAGGAGCAGTCACAGCGGAGGGGAAACGCAGAGCTGACCATCTCTGAACCCAGAGATTTCTCAACGACACACAAATGCTTTTTATACCATCCTGAACATTAATTTGGTGGCTCACGTTTAAAACAAACATCATTTGGAGCAGGACAGACTGGGGCTGCAGCCCTTCCTCGCAAAACCCTTGAGCTAAGTGAGAATGTGTTTTCCCCATGTTTAAAAGATTGTAAAAGAGCAAAAGCACCAACAATAAGAGCCAAAAAGAGTATGCAATAGAGATCTACGTGGCCCCAAAGAACACGAAATATTTACTATCATCTGGACTTTTACAGGAAAAGTGGGCCCATCCCTGACTTGGAGTATCTGAAGCAATCCATTCGTCTACAGTATTTTTTTGTTTGTTTGTTTTTTAATAGCATGGCTTGTGTACTTCAGAAACAGCCCCTTCCATCAATTATTTCACCCACTGTTTCATGAGTAAATAAATGCCCTCTCACAGCATTCCTTGGGAAAGTGGCTTCACACATGGTTATAATTCCTGATGAGAAGACAAGCCAATCGGAGGTAAAGTGGATAAAGAGGGAAAACATGCTGTTTGTTTAAAGCAGCTCCATGGCCCGCTAATGGAATTTCTCTTTCCCAGGTTACTGAAATCTGTGTAGGAGAGGGGCAGTTTGATGGGATCAGCACTTTCAGAGTCATCGACAGCAACTAAATTGGAAAAATGCACCAAACCCTGGGTTTCAGCGGGCTATGGACTTAATATAGATTGAGTCAGGAAGAAAAATACTGCACAGTATGCAGTTTGCACGTCCCATCATCTCATTAAAGACTTGGCTATGGATAACACAATGGGCCTTTTTCCTCCCCAGCTCCCAGCCCAGGGAATCAGGCATGCAAGGAGTAATAATATATCATTTCACGGCACTTTGAAGGAACTGCCGTAATTCAGCGTGAAAACCCGCTTTGATCCTTATTTACAAAAATAAAGCCTACCCGTGCCTACAAGCACATGGCTTTCCTGTCGCTTGCCACTCCCATCTCTGCCTTCTCAGGCATGACCCACAAAGAGCACCTTCATAGCCTCTCCCATCCGGCCAGCCGCCTGATTATTTAATTACAGTTTTCTAGCTTCAGCACTTTGCCCTTACCAGGGAATGTAAGTGAAATGTGTCAGAAATAAAGAAATAAATTACAAGCTAAATCAATAGGAAAGAACCATGCAAACTGGCATCACAGTGGATATCTGTTTAACCAAAGGTTTTCAAAGGCATTTAGACCTTCAAGGAAAAAAAAAAAAAAAAAGACAAAAACAGGGTTAAGCTGGAGAGGGGGTGGAAACACGAGGGAGATGTCTGTCTGCAGACAGCCCCAGACTGTATCTGTCTGGGCTTCCTGCAGAGCCCCTGAGGTTAGCCTTCATGTTACTCACCAACGCAGGTGCCAACATGCGGTTTCCTAAGTGGAAAATTTAAAAGTAATTTTTCACCTTGAGAGAGAGGTTTCCTTCTGTTTAACGCTTACTCAGGCAAGACAGCAAATCTCAAAAACAAAGAAATTGGAGGCACTTCTGCCAAAACTCCACTCGGACAGAAAAAAAGATGGAGAGAGCACCCCTCCCTCTTGGCTGGAGCTGGAAAGACGGCCAGGGTGAAGTTTTGAAAGCCAAGCCTCTTTTTTTTTTTTTATTAAGTTCTTTTTTTTTTTTTTTTGGCTGCGTTGGGTCTTCGTTGCTGCGCGCGGGCTTTCTCTAGTTGCGGCGAGCGGGGGCTACGCTTCATTGCGGCGTGAGGGCTTCTCATTGTGGTGGCTTCTCTTGTTGCAGAGCACAGGCTCTAGGCACGCGGGCTTCAGTAGTTGCCGCACGCGGGCTCAGTAGTTGTGGCTCACGGGCTTAGTTGCTCCGCGGCATGTGGGATCTTCCCAGATCAGGGCTCGAACCCGTGTCCCCTGCATTGGCAGGTGGATTCTTAACCACTGCGCCACCAGGGAAGTCCCCAAGCCTCTTTTTCTATGCTTATCTCAGACAGTAACAGCAGCCTCTCCTAATGTCCTTAAGGCATTTTGAATATCATTTTTATAGACTAAGCAGAATTGAAATGTGGAGGGTGTGTCCTCGTAAGGATTCTGTACTCGCTCCCCATGTGTGGGCTTTTTGCCCCCCACAGCACCAAGCAATCCTTCAACACCAGCTGGGTGTCCTACAGTTAACTCAATGCTGTTGCTATCTACCCAGAGACAGCATCAGATTCCACAAGTTGAGGGATACCATCGGATTACACAGTCCGAAAGGACTGCCTCTCCCCCCTCAGACGCCAATCCCAAGTCCAGGTTGTCACCTGTACATCTGACCCACTGGCCGTAGATGGGAGGTTCCAATTATCCCCTCCTTGGGTTTGATTAATTTGCGAGAGCAGCTCATAGAATGCAGAAAAACATTTTACTTACTGCCTACAAAAGTGTATAGCTCAGGAAACAGCCAGATGGAAGAGAGGCCTAGTGCAAGGTATAAAGAAAAAGAGGGTACCATTCTCCCCAATCATCCATGTGTTCACCAATCTGGAAGCTCTCCAAACCCCATCCTTTTGAATTTTTTCTGGAGGCTTTATTATATCAGCACAATTGATTGAATCATTGACCACTGGTGATCAATTCAACCTCCAGCCCCTCTCTCCTCTCTGGAGGTCAGGGCAGGTGGGACTGAAAGTTCCAACCCCTAATCACACGGTTGGCTCCCCTGGCAACCAGCCCCCACCCTTAGGTACATTCCAAATATCACCTCACTAAGGTAAACTCAGGTGTGGCTGAAAGGGGTTTGTTATGAACTCTTATCACTCAGGAAATTCCAAGGGTTTTAGGAGCTCTGTGCCAGAAACAGGACAAAGACCAAATATATATTTCTAATTATAAAGCCCAATATCACAGCTTGTGTGTGAGAGCATGTTTCCCACACATTTAAGTTCTACTTAGGAGAAATGAGAGATTGGGGATGCCAACACTGGATCTCCCCAATAAAGACAGCATATTGGTGAAGATGTGATTATCTCTAAGAGTTAAAAAAAAAAAACACCTCTATTTAGCTAGGAGCAGTAAACAGCAACTGGGGAGCTTGGTTGGAATTCCAGGGGTGTCGTTAACATTATGGAGTTTAGGGATTCAATTTCGTCAATTTCCTTCCCCCCTTCTCTCTCTTCTCTCATATTCTCTAGTACTTTCCCTCCTCTTCCCAGTTTGGTATCTCTCTCTGTCTTGATTTTCCTCTTTTGTCTTTTAAGAGGGCTTCTACCAAGAGCTGAAGTTAGACGCACAGAGCCCCAAGCTTACATTATCAGGACACAGGAGCCCCAAAGAAGAGAAAGAACTTCTTTCTCCTAATAGCAGAAGATAAACTCCCGGGGATGCTTGGTGATTCACCCTGCTTGGTTTAATAGCCTCCCCTTTGAACATCCATTGTGGTGCAGGGGATGAATACTCACCTATATGGTAGAACCATAATGTCCACATCATAAGGCAGTTGTGGCAGTTGTGATGATTGAATGAGATCAAAGCTATAAAAAACAAAGTGTAACCTACAGTGAGCCAATCCGAGTCTTATAGACATTACATTAATTTTGGGCCCTCTTTTTTCCCCTCTAATTAGAGTGACCATCTGTCCTGGCTTGCCTGTGACTCAGTGATTTCCTGGGACATGGACATTTAATGATAAAGTTGCCCAATTTGGCCAGGACTAAAGGTTATCCCCGAATGTGGGACTCACCGTATTAAAACTGGGACAGCCCTTCCATTAGTGGCAACCCTTCCACTCATTTCTATCTCTTGGATTTTCCCCTTTTGCTCTGGGTCATTTAATGCTATCATAAAGGAAAAAAATAAACAAACAAACATAAAAACAAAGAAAAAACCCACTTTATCCTTTTTTGTTGGTATGAGAATAATGGTAAAATTTCTACTTATAAGAGCCAAGCTTCAAAAAAAACCCATTTATAAAATCATTAAACCCCTAGGGGATCTTTTCTATACACACCTTTAAAGAACACATAGGAATCGTGTACACACATGCCTTTTTCCTAAAGTGATATATCAATAATCCATTACATAGATCAATACCATGGTGGTCATAACAGCTGCATTCTTAGGAGTTTTTAAAAATAAAATATAAACATTTACCAAAATTTTTAGAACGTAAATTTTGGAATATAATTTAGAATGGAAATTTTAAAATACATTTTAGGCTTCCTATGTTCAAAGACCTTAATATTTTCATGGAACACGAAGTCAAAATTAAAATGTAAACAACATTTAATGTTGTTGTATCTATTGTTTAAAAAATATCACCTGCTAGGAATGGCATATAAAACTGTTAATAACGCTAAAGAAAAAGGGATGGGGTAAGAGAGAAAGAGAGGAAGAAGGAAGACAGTGAGAGGAAAAAGAGAAGAGAGCAGGAGATGGTAGAGAGAGAAATAAAACCCCTTGGCTTCTCTTTTTAAACAAAACTCCAGGGAATACCTTCTTGCATTAAGATCTTTTTAAAAAATTAGATTAGATTCTTCTTACAGAAGTTGTAATTTAAATTTCTTGATGAGATCTGGGGGATGCCTTTATCCTTTCAATGGAAACATCATTTATTTGGAGGAGGAGTGTAGTAAAAATTCTATTTAGAAAAAGGTATTTTAAGAAGTCAAATTTCTCAGATGTTCATTTTATCTAAATATTGGAAACTGCCTAAATGTATAAAAGAAGGTAAAATTATATTCAATATTACCAATTCATAACTCTTAAGAGCTTTTAATAATACTTATGAAAAAATTGAGGAACCATATCCCTGACTTTATTTCTGGAATGCTGCTGCAATGCTCTGAGGGAGAGCAACCATATTGTGACAATGAGGATGATAGCCACATTCTAAGGCTGCATAAAAAATAAAGTAACCTTGTTCTGGATGACACTGGAGAACTAATATATACATATATACATGCATATATATATGATATGTATATTATATACACATAATATAATATGTATATTATATATATCACAACTATGAAAAAATATATATCACTATATATCTATATCTATATCACAACTATGGCAAACAATAGATTACACAGGTCTGGGAACCTAGACAAAAGAATAATATGGGTTGAGCCCTAGTTTTCTCCATTCTCCATAGAAGGAATATATAGGGTATGGTGTGTCTGTGTGGGAGACAGAACCCAGAAAGACTCCAGTGGCCTCAATGATTTGAGAAGATGGAGATAACAAATATTTAAGGAAGCCGATGAGCCTAAATATGTGAGAAAACAGTTTTGGAAAGAAGGGAGTTACGTTGTTGGTCAAAGGTTGCAAAGTTTTAGTTCTGTAGAATGAGTAAATTCTAGAGATCTAATGCACAGCATAGTGACTATAGTTAATAATATTGTATTGGACACATGAAACTTGCTAAGAGAGTAGATCTTAAGTGTTCTCACTACGCCACCACACACTCACAGAAAGGTAACCATGTGAGGTTATGGACATGTTAATGAGCTTGACTGATAATAATGATAATAATCATTTCACAATGTATGTGTTATCAAAACATCATATTGTGTACCTTAAATATATAATGTTTCTAAAAATAGTAAAACATAAGTATATTTCAATATGAGAAGTAGAAGTCTATTCTAAAACTGATTTTTTTTCCAAATTAAGTTGCTAGAAGTATGTAGTAAAATCTTTTCATCCTCTTAAAAAAGAAGAAAAAAAAAAAAGAAAAAAAAGAAAAAAAAAAAAAAGAAGGGAAAGAAGAAGTGATTTATGCTGAAAAAGAATGCCTCATATCTACATAGGGGTCCCTTTGAGTCTTTGCTTAGCATGAGGCCACATATGCACAAAGGGACATCACAAAAGACTGGTCAAACAACAAGGAAATTGTAAGCAGAAAAAATACCAGAGATCATTGAGTGTGGGTAGATGTTCAAGTTTTAATCAGAAAAAATGGAAGGTGCTTGGTGATTATTTGGGGCGTTCAGTGAAGACCCAGAAAGATCATGACAGGAATAAAGCTGAGTTAACTTATGGTTTTCCAACATTTGCCCCAGAAAAGTTGGAACATAAAACAGGTCTCAACCAATTTAAAGGGATTTGAATCTATAGATTCAACAATTTCATAACTCCAGCCCTGGTGGGATTTTTTCATAGAAATTGACAAGTTGATTCTAAAATGTATGTGGAAATTCAAAGAAACTAGAATAACCTAAATAATTTAGAAAATGAAGACCAGAGCTGAACGACTTATACTATTTAGAGTTATTATTAAGCTTCAATAATCAAGGCATCGAATAGAAGTAAAAATAGAATAGAAATTGGCATAAAGGTGAGTATATAGGTCAATGGAACCAAATAGAGCCTCCATAAATATAGTGCATATCAATTGATTTTCAACAACTGTGCTGAGGTAATTTAGTGTGGGAAAGGACAATAGTTTCAATAAATGTTACTGGAACAACTGGATATTTATATGAAAAGAGATCAACTTCACGCTATATAAAAATTAACTAAAAGTGGATCATACATCAGAGCCTAAAAGCTAACATTATAAAGTTTCTAAAAGAATAATAGGATCATTTTTCATGGTCTTGGGTTGACAAGATTTCTTAGGACACAAAAAGCATGAACCATAAATGAAAAACAATGATATATTGGACTTCAGAAAAATTAAAATCTTCTGCTCTTTAATAGATACTTCTAAGAGAATGAAAGGCAAGTTACAAACTAAGGTAATAAATGTGAAATATATTTGAATATATACACTTGTCATATTGACAAATATTGAAAATATTTGAATATATATATATCTTTGTCACATATATATGAATATAGATAGATATGTCTTACTTACCAATAAAAAGATTAGTAACCCAATAAAACAGAGGTAAAATTTTTGAACAGACACTTCATGAAAGAAGATCTAAAAATGACCAATAAGCACAAGAAAAATGGTCATCATTATTATTAGCTGCCAGGAAAATGAAAAATTAAACCACAATAAGATGTCATTCCATATCAATAAGAATAGCTAAAAATTTAAAAAAAAACAAAACTGACACTACCAATTGTTGGCAAGGATATGGAGCAACTGGGAGCCCCAGGGAATATAAAATAGTATAACACTTGGAAAAGGTTGTTGAGGTTTCTTACGAAATGAAATGTAAACTTACTATATGACCTAGTAATTCCCCTCTTAGAAATTCATCCAAAGAAATGAAAATATATGTCCATACAAAGACTTGTGTGTGAACATTCATGGCACCTTTATTCATAATACCCTAATACCCTAATACTGGAAACAGCCTGATGGTCCATCAATAGATGAATGGATAAACAAATAGTGGTATGTCCACACAATGGAATACTATACAGGTATAAAGATGGAATGAACTACAGACAAACGCAGAAATATTAAAACATTATGCTGACACAGAAGAGTAAAAACTAAATTAATGTGTTTATATGAAACTCTAAAAAAGACAAACATAGTCCCTACCGACAAAAAGTAGACAGCTAATAGCCAGGGTGGGGCTGCAGGAATTACTGACAAGAGTCACAACTGGAATTTTTGTGATGAAGAAAATGTCTAGGTATTGATTGTGGTGGTGGTTACATGCGTGTACATATTTGTCAAAACTCATGAAATGTATACTTAAGATGGGTGCATTTTATGTATATAAACCCCACCTCAAAGTTGACTTAAAATGACATGGAGAAATGATCCAGCTGCAAGCAAGTAAATCAGAATGTGAAACAATATAAAATTTGATCTCATCATTTAGAGTAAACACACCTACACTTATACACACAGAGGTAATACTGAAAGGAGGAAAAAGAAAGGGACTTCCCTGGTGGTCCAGTGGTTAAGACTCTGCACTTCCACTGCAGAGGGCACAGGTTCGATCCCTGGTCATGGAACTAAGATCCCAAATGCCTCACAGTGCAGCCAAAAAAAAAAAAAAGCGAAAAGACTGAAAGGAAAGAATCTAAAACAAAATATTTAAAATTATTTTGCACCAGTGGCAGGATTTGGACAATTTTATTTCTTGTTAAAATGTTCTCATTTTTATATTTTTTACAATAACTGGTGTTGGTTTCATAATTTGGACTAATAATAAAATTATTTTCCTAAACATTTGCATGTCATAGCATCTCATGGTTGGTACCTTCTTTTACCTTCCTGGTTATACCCAGTTCATGACTTGGATGACTGTAGACACTGAGTAGACTCACCAGTGTTAAAAGCCCCTCCAATTTCTGTTGTTTCTGATGATGTTTTCTCCTCTGGCTCAGGAATCGATAGTTTCCAGTATCACCATCCCAGAACACAGGCTTTCACTGGAGTCTGCATCAGTGTCACCAGGAGGACTTGTGAAAACACAGATTGTTGGGACGTTCCCCAGAGTTTCTGAATCAGTAGGTGCACTGCAAGGAAAGTCAAGGTGTAGAAGATTCACAGATGAAGCACATGAAAAGAAGAGACAGTATCGAGTTCCTTCTGTGTTTCAAGTCATGAGCTAGGGCTTTGCATAAGTTTTCTTCACTTCATCCAGAAATACAGTTTTAATTCAGGAAGTATTACATCCCTATCATGACCTTCAACAATAGAAAGAAAAACAACACAAAGTACAAGTACACATACCTATGGAGCACTATGCTTGAAAAAGCAGACTTAATTCATAATCTGTAGGAACTACATAAGCAATTTACCATAACTGAGTAAACAATTGGCTTTTTTTTTTGAGGAATGTTCTGAGTTCATTATCTTTTTAGTATTCATTATTCTCATTATACAGGAATCACTTCATCAATAGCATTTTAGGCTAAGCTTTAAATACTGGAATAGTAAGTATAACTCCATTATCTCCTATTTCCTAATAACGTGTTTCCATCTTGAGTTCTCCCATCCCCAACACACACTTGGCACTGACTTAGAGTAACAGTAGATAATATGCATTAAGTGCTCGCTATGCCCAGACAACTGTTCTAAACTTTTCACATATATTGATCCATTTAATCTTGATAACCACATTTTAGGGGAGGTACAATTAGACCATCATTATCTCCATTTTCCATTTTGTTTTTTGACTTCTAGCTCAGTTTGCTGAGCCAACAGCTTACCTAATTGCCTGGCCTTGGATTCAATATGTTGACCTCAAAGCTCATTCTCTTTCCATTTTACCATTTCATCCCCTGAAAACAGCCATGGTAGGATAATTTACAGTTGTGGGAATTCATATTTACTGGGAAATTTGGGGCTTAGATGAGGACCTTTCAAGAGTAATTTTAAAAAGCATAATACTCCATCTCCGACTCCCTTGAAATATTCAGAGAACGTTGAAGACTGAGTTTCCTAACTTATATTGGATAGGGAGTTGGACATGATTTTATTTAAACATTAAAGGACAGAAAGATGAGATACCCACATAAATGGGGGATTTGGGGGCCTGTCACTCCTGTCATCAGGATAAGTGAAGGCATCAGGCACCTAGATTTCTAACATGGTCGCCTGATTTCAGAAATGCTGCCCTAAGTTTCAGAATTCAACAGTTTGGTTTGGAATCAACTTGAATTAAACTTTTTACATAATTTTTGCAGCTTTATTGAGGTATGATTGACGAATTAAAATTATATTTATTTAAGGTATACAACACGACAATGTGACATAAGTATGCATCGTGAAACGATGGCCACAATCAAGCTAACTAACCTGTCCATCACAAAGTTATCATTTTGTGTGTGTTTGTCGGGGGGTGTGGGTGAGAACTCTTGAGATCTACTCTCAGCAAATTTCAAGTCTATAATACATTAACTATGATTACCACGCTGTACATTAGGTCCCCAGGACTTATTCATCTTATAACTGTATCCTTTGACCAACATCTCCCCATTTTCCCCAGCCCTCCAGTGCCTGGCAACCACCATTCTACTATCAATCAATTTCTCTCTCTCTCTTTTTTTTTTTTTTTTTTTTTGCAATCTTCTTGGCTTGGGTGATTTTTTGCTTGGGTTAAGTATAAGGTATAATGTTCGGTAAAACTTCCCCACCTTTTGTTATTTATATGGCTTGCCCTGGTCCCCACTTAAGGAGAGGGAGAGAAGTGTAAAGATTAGATACAGATACAGATATAGATATAGAGATATTGACATATTGCTATATATTGATGTAAAACACTTGTCAGAAGAAAATGCAAGGTGGTTATGGGTACATATAAAGAGGACAACACTCGGTGACTGAGTCCTCAGGGAATGATTTCTCCAGGGGAAATAATGTGAAATGAGTCACAAAGCATGAGAATGAATCAGAAGAGGAGGAAAAAGGAACACGAGGCAGGGAGACCCCCAGAGACACAAGGCACAGAAACAGGAAGCCTCAGAGCATTTGGGGACTAGAAATTCCCTCATCCTGTCTAGGGGGTAAAATTTGCAGCAAGAGATGAGGCTGGAGAGGGGGTGAGAGCCAGCTCTTGAAAAGCCTTGTGCCCCTTCATCTTGTATCCTCAGCTACAGGACAGGAATAAGGGCAGTGTTCTCTAAGCAAGCCCTTTCCTGACCATCTCTGGGGAGGTGTCTCTAACATAGCAGGTTTGTGTATGCAGTCAGTATTTGAAAAGCTTTTCCTTCGTGTTTCTTGATAAAGAAGGTTTTGCAACATCACTCACTACATTAAAATGCTTTCCTAGCTTCAGGGGACTGAAAGCATTTTTATTATGTTCCAACATTATTTATCCTTCCTGTACACAACAGTGAAAAGCAGAAATCCAAAGAGAAAAATCTTTCTAACGTCTTAACACTGCACCATGGTCCATTTATCTGCTATTGCAGAGGTAGAGAGAAGACAAAAAATGTGGGCGAGGGCAGGTCCTTGCCCCCTACCTTCCCAGGATATAGGGACAGGTGGGGACGAGCTCTCAGGACATTCACAACTCAAAATTGAGCCTTTATTCTCACCCATGTCCTGACACCTCATTTCAACAGGACACTTTTCAGACCTGCTTTCCTCTAAGAAGCCCCATCCATTCCGGTCACACTGTCTGCAAGCTCATCCAAGGACAGTCTTTTATCAGAAAGAAAATCATCTCACAGGGTTAGCAATTAAATTGTGTCAGTGGACACGAATTCATTTGTAGGAAATGTATTAATTCTTATTATTGAATAACAGAAATGAATTTTTATCAAAAGTCTCCAAATGGCCTGATGACAGAAACTGAAGACGAATCAATTTAAGGTAATGCGAGTTAAATCAGTGTTTTTCAGACAACTCAGGGGTTGCTCCTATATATTTTCAGAAGGGTTACATATCTATTGCAGAGGAGATTTTTAACAACACTCGGGTGGAGGAGACTGTGGTTGCTTCTTAATCATTGTCTATCTGCACTAGAATCTACTGCAATGGACTTTACCATGACCAGGGCCAGCTGTATGCATCTATCTCAGTTGCAAATGGCTAAGTAGTTTATATTTTCCATCTGGTCCCCTAGTTCCAGGTCACTTTGTGTCTTGTCTGTCCCAAAGTCAAAACAAGACAGAACTGAGTCCTAAATTTGACTCTGCACCTCACTAACTGGCTCATTTCTTCTCCTTGACCCATTTCCTCTAAAGTGAATTATCGATAATAATTAACAGTGCTTTAGTAAAATAATGTATACAAAATGAAATTTTATATTCATTGTATATACAATGAAAAATATTGTATATAAAATGTTTCACATAGTACCTGGCACATAGTAAGAGCTCAGTGCTAATACTTGTTATTATTTGCTACATTACAATGGCCTCTGTCTGACACACTTCATTGAGGTGTAACTCCTCTCTGTAGTGACCTGGAAATGTAATAGGGTGAGAATCTAGTGTATTGTGTGACATTTTCCCAACACAAGTAGAAAAATGGCCTTCTTCTAAGGAAGGGCCTTTACCTACAGAACCACTTTAAAATATTGTGCCAGACACTGCAAGCAATTCTAACACATGAAATCTGCGATGTCGAGAAAAACTTGGCAGGGCTATTTCTCTGGGGGCTCTAGAGGATTCAAACAGGAGTCTTGACCTTACACAGCAATGGCATGATTTTTCTCAAGCATGAAGCATGACTGCACACTTCATATAAGAGCTGGAGGCCATGGCCCCGGGAAATTGGAAGCTGGAAAATAAGCATTCGAAAGGTGAAAATGTTTCATCTAGTTATTAGAGGAGGAGAATCATATGTTTGCCAAGAGTAGGGCCTTCAACATCCATGTGGATACGCTTAGCGCATCCACCAAGGTGCCCAAGGCGCATTGGTCCAATTGTATCACCCAGCAGGAATGGAGATGAGGATAGGAGGTCTCCATCAGAAAGATCTGTTGATTCTGAAAGGGGTTTCAGTGGGGTTTAGGGGATGGTAGTTTTCCCCCTGATTATTAAGAAAAAAGGTATATTCAGATGAAAACAAGGAAAACATAGAGAGACGTAAATAAGAAAATAATTTTCCACCATTCTACCAAGAAAGTCACTGATAGCACCCTGTCGTGAGCACGCCCTCTCTTTCCTTCCATTTATACCTTTTTAAACAACATTATTGAGGTATAGTTATACATCATAAATATCCCCTTTGTAATTGTGCAGTTAGATGATTGTTAGTAAATTTATTGAGTTGTGGGACCATCACCATAAACCAGTTTCAGAGCATTTTCATCACCTGATAAGATCCTTCATACTCTTTTATAATTAATCTCCATTTCCTTCCCAACCTCAGATAACAACTGATTTCTTTTCTCTATATATAGATATGTCTTTTATGAAGAATTTCATATAAATGGAATCATACAATATATGGACTTTTGTGTCTGGCTTCTCCCGTTTTGCAAAATGTTACTAAGGGCCATCCACGCTGTAGCAGGTATCAGTACCTCATCCCTTTTTAAGGCTGAATAATAGTCCATTGTATGGAGAGACCACATTTTGTTTCTCAGTTCACCCAATGATGGACATTCAAACTGTTTCCAGTTTTGGGTTATTATACACTATGCTCCTAAGAACATTTGTGTGTTAGTTACATGCTTTCATTTCTCTAGGCATGGAATTACTGAGTCATCTGATAAATTTACCCTTAACTTTTCAAGAAATGGCCAAACTGTTTTGCAAAGGAGCTGTATCACTTTGCATCCCCACCAGCAACGTATAAGGGTACCCATGTCTCCACCTCCACAAACTCACTATCGCCTGCTTTTGAATGGTCGCCTTTCTAGTGGACATGAAATCTGTTTGTATTTCTATGTGACTTTATTTAATCCAAGGAATCATTAAGATGGAAGCTCCAGAAATCCTTACCCATCTTATCACATAAGTAAACAAAGTCATGCTTTTCTGCTGATCAACAGAGTTTACTTTCTTTTTTGCTCAATGATTTTTCCCCTTGTCTGCATGAACATACTCATGTGTGTGAATGCATATTGCATGTGTCATAGTTTAAATTATTCTGAATAAACCTGGCATAGCAAATTGCTGGCAAAGGTGAGATATTCTCCCTTCTTCTGCCCACGCAGACCTTGCTAATCATTTCTGCTGAATGCACACAGGACCGCAGAATCTTTTCCAATGCAGAATTCCAAGCAGCTATTAGCAACCAGTTGGTGATGACACGAAGAATGAAATTGATTTACCATGCTTAATATGTAAACGTCTGTATATTGCTTTTTCATCAATTAAATTTATATCATAAGTATGTACTAAGCATATTTCCTAAAATAATTTTCACCGTTTGTAATAGTCTACCATATGAACACTTGATAATTTATTTAACCTTTTGCCTATTTTGAATACGTACTTTTCCCCTGGTTTATTTCTATCATAAATGATACTACAGTGAATATCCTGTATGTTTGTATATCCTAAAAGCAGAATTATTGGATCAAAGAGTAAAAGGTTTTGGAGTCTCACAATGCATCACTAGTATTTTCAGAGGATACATTTCATTTGCCCCCCATTTTTCTGATGGATGGAGGTTCAGGCTGATAATGGCTCAGACTTTTCCTGAGATGCCAAACAGCATTTTAAGTTTCTATTTAACCCTTGGAATTTATGTGACCACCCCACGACCCCAGAAGTTCTTGCTTGGTTTATCATGTATATAAAATTTTTGTTTGTTTTCCTCTTCAAAATGGTAAGAATATTACTCCTTCTTTGTTTCCTTGTCCTTTGTTAAGTTCCTAGCTCTAGAAATAGCCTTCAAAACCTGGTCCAAGAGCTCAAAACCCAGGATTTGTTGAGAGTACTCTTAGGAAAATATAGCCAGGGAACGAGGTACAGTGGATAAGCCAGCTTCTTACATGGGAAAGAGGGACCGGGCTTGGTCCAGCATCCTGCCTCTGCAACAGGATTCCAGCTTGGAAGCAAGTTGAAAAGCTGTTAAGAGAAACTGATGCACCCAATTGAGGGCATGACCATCATGGGAGGGCCAGATGGCCCTCTCACACCATGCACTATGCTCTGGTTTCTCTTCCGGTTTCCAGGAATTATGGCCAATTCTGAGTCACATCCCAATAGCTCTGAGTCACATCCCAATAGCTCTGAGTCCATCCCATTAGGGACTGTGTATGTCACACTCTCCCTGGGAGGTGAACAAGGTTGTCACACACCATACCCAGAGGCAATGTGGTGGGCAATGTGTTTCCATCAGATTTTTTTCCCCCTAAAATCCTTCTCTCTTATTGTTGAGTAATAATAGATTACTAGTTCTCCACACCTTAGCTTTTCTTAAAGAGTTCAGGCAGACTGATAGGGCAAATGTCAATTATGAGTATTTCCATCATTATTCTCGACTCTTGGAGGCTATGATGGCAAATTTACTTCAGCCATGATTTGGGGTTTATATAGTCCACTGAGGTTATACCAGCAAGCAAGTGTCAAGAGGGTAGGGTGCTGTGCTGTTGACTGCTGTACACCCAGCACATAGTAGGTATTCTAGAAATGTTCTTGAGTGAATGGGACAATGTATGCGAAGGTTCTTAGTAGCCTTAACCCACACCCTGACATACCCCTGACACAATTTCACTCCTGGGTATACACCCAATGGAAATGAACACTAGTGTCCCCCAAAAAACATGTGCGAGAATGTTTATCACAGCATTATTTATAAAACGTGACCCTATTAGTAACCCTAATGTTCACCCACAGTAGAAAGGGATGGATACATTGTGATGCATTCAAAAAAATGGGACGATGCACAGCAATAAAGATAGAACTAAACACAACAAGAAAACATCGTTACTGGGAGAACATTGAATAAAAGAAGTCAGACCTAAAATGTGTATGTCTCATTATCCCACATATATGAAGTTCAAAGACAGGCAAACATAATATTCAGTGATAGAGAACAGAGGTGTAACCTTGGGAGATATTGACTGGCATAAGGCTAGAATCAAGAGCTGAAACTGTTCTGTATGTTGACTGGCGTGTTATTTCCATGGATGCACACATACATCCAAACTCATCAAGCTACATGCTTAGATTTATATGCTTTGTCCTATGTAGGCGGCAACTCAATTTTTTAAAAGTGTGTTTCTTGATATGGCATCATAGTTTTTCATGACCTGACTCTCACCTCCCTGGACGCTCATATTTCCCTATGCATATTTTGCTACTTATTACTAACCAAGGAGTGCCTGAATATACCAGGTATTGCTTCACTATCAGTATTTTGCAAGTTCTGTTTCCTCCTCACTCCTTTAAGCCTGGAAAACTGCTCTTTAACCTTCAGATACCATTTTAGATGTCATTCCTTTCCAGGATAATCTCTTGGTCACCTTTCCCCCAAGCCTGCATTAAGGCTTTTTTAGCCTTCACAGCACTGAGTATTTACTCTTAACCCAAACTGAATCAAAATTGCCTCACTTCTTGCCTGTCTTTCCTACTGGATTCTGAAGTCACTAAGGGCAGGGGTCCCATTCTGGTTCCCAGCTGAGTACCATGGTGCATTGCCAGGCAGTTCACAGGACCATAATAGATGCTCCTTGAATTGAATTCTGAACCTCTCCTCTCAAAAACCAAGATGTAGCATCAGCAGCCTGGATTTTTCTCCTCCCCAGAGTGTTGGTGTTTATAGGGCTTCTGCTAATGCCACACCAACACGTTCTTTGCACAGGCCCTGTTGGAAAATTAGATCAGGTGGCTTCCCCACTGTAACATATGACACTTTTCTAATTAGGGCAATGTTTAATTTACTGTCTCATGGCTTTTTGAATAAATATAAATTGTCATACTAAAGTGACAGGTGTAAAACCCAGGACGGCTGTGTTAGAGAGGTTAATCTACTGTTAATCAAATCAGTTCTGCCTGACTTTCTCCTGGGGAGGGAGAGATAATGGGCCTGTTTAACTGGAGATTAGCCAGCTTTTGGCTGGAAATCCCTCTGAGCTCACCTGAGCCTCTTCATGTCTTGTTCAGAATGAAGATATTCAAATGTGCCCCTAATTAAAGTTGGGACCTTCTCTCTCCTTTGGCCTCCCATGAAGTGAGGACACTTTCCACTGGGCTTTTCTATTTACCAGAAGAATTTTTCTCTCAATCCAGTTACATCTGGAATATTCTGGAATATTACTAAACGTGCCCCCCACATTGTAAATTCTTGCCAGTGATAAATTTGGGTGTCTCTACTCCCATTGCTGCTCCCTACAGCAAAGATGGGGCACTTGGGGTATGATGGGGAGGTGACCTTGGTCTTGATGTGGTCCCATGAATGTGTCTCTGGCCTAAGAAGAGAGGGGCTCTAGCCAGAAGTCAATGAAACTGTTGGCACAAGGAATTGGAGATTGGAACACACAAGCAGAATTGATTTGGGGTCTAGGAGACCAAGTAGGGATTCCCCTTAACCATTGTCAGGAGCACATCATGGCTTTGGTCCCCTGAGGAGAAGAGCCACGCTTTGTAACGTCAGGGACTTGCAGCCTCAGAGCACTGGGGTCCTTCGAGGCGTCAGAGAAAGCAGCAGCACTATGTTGGGCACCAGCTCGAGGCATGAGGCCCCATGATCAGTGGCTTTGCAGGCAGAAAGGCAGATGCAGGTAAGAAGAAACACCCTACTCCGGGACTCCTGGAATTACCTTAAGATTTTATATGGGGGGAGGGATAACTTAGGAGTTTGAGATTAACAGGTACACACCACTATATATAAAATAACCAACAAGGACCTACTGTGTAGCACAGGGAACTATACTCAAGATCTTGTAATAACCTGTAATGGAAGAGACTCTGAAAAAGAATATATGTATATATATGTGTAACTGAGTCACTTTGCTGTACACCTGAAATTAACACAACATTGTTAATCAACTACACTCCAATGTAAAATAAAAATTAAAAAAAATTTTCCCACTTACAGATTAATGATGTGATAAGGACAGACGTATCCTTTTGCATCTTTCCAGCCAACATCCCATTGTTCATTTCTCCTGTGACCCTGAATTGTCTCTGGATTTTGGAGAGACAAAACAATGTATCCACTTATTTTCCTGTAACTCACCCAGCATGTAAAACAAATAACAGGGCTGACATATCTGAAGGGCTGTGTTGTGGGCAAAACAAGGAGGCAAGATAGTCTTGCGCTTCTATTTATGGACTATAAACCCTTTACAGTGGCATTGATGAAGGGTTTATAGTCAGTACCCAAGCTGGTTACACCATAAATTGTAATGTTATATGATAAACTGGGACTTTATAGCAGTAGTAGGTATCAAAGAAAAAAATGAGTTGGAGTCTGAAAGGATCTATCATGGAAGACACTTGCTGTAAGTTTAAATATTCAAGCTTGTTTTTGTCTTCATTTCATTCAAGCATCGGATAATTCATGTTCTTCTGAGTGGGGATTTATAGATTTACCTAAAGATCGACTGTAAAAAACAAAACAAAACAAAACAAAAAAACAACAGAAAACAGAAAAACAGAAGGCATCCTGAGTGGTAAATGGCACAGTCATGACGTGGATAAGAAATAGAAGAGAAACACTGAATGATTCAAGCATTTAGGCTTTCTATTTTTACACTGGCAATGACAGGTAGGGCTTCCCCCCTAGTCTGGGGTTTGCTAATATGGCAGTGTTGTAAGACATCTTGGTTACTATATGGAGAAACAGAAAATATTTAGAAGGGAAATGTGTTGAACATAACTTAATTGCCTCTAGTTTACATTAAAACTAAAAGGAGGAAAATGTCAACAAATGTTAATTTCCTGCTCTCTCTAATGGGCACACACTCTTCCAGCTCCCAATTCTGTCCTTATTCATTATGGAACCGAAATTGCTGATATTTACTTATTACTTATTTATATTTTCATTTGAAAGTAAAAATAAGCTCATTTGCCATAATAACAGCTTAATATTTCCAGTGCTAAGAAACTGTCTTTTTAAAGATTTCTATTAATGGCCTCTCAGAAGAAGAAATTAGAGAGTTTTCACATTTTGCATAGGGACTATGAGGGAAGTATCGTTAACTTAGATCACGATCGTCATTCACTTTGGTGCTTACTTAGTGCTCTAGAAAATAAGGTGCTCTGAATTCACAGAGAGAAGAAATGGCTTGATTTTGGCTGAGAGCTAAAACCAACCTGCAAAGATTGAGCACTAAGAAAATCCATTCCAGAGGCTAGGAGTTCAGCTTTGCATCACATTCACAAGGCTGAGACCATCTGGAGTAGAGCTGCTACAATGTCCCAAGGAAACTGGCCAGGGGCGGGAGGAATTGTCTGCTCCGAGTTAGATGTGTCAAGTTCCTCCAGTTAAATCACTAGATATTTTGGCAGATATCAGAGCCTGCATGGTCACAGATTGCTTGTACCGGGATTCCTAGAAGCTCCGGGGTTGCTACTTACACTCTCCCTATTTTCTTAAAGACCTTCCATAGACTCTAAGCTGGAGATCATCCCCCTTGGCCTTGGCTCGGTTATCTGACTTTCCTATTAACAAGTAGCTTTGGCAGGTCACTCATGCTCTTGTTCACAGTGATCCCTACTAACTCAAACCGCTGCTAGAACAACCAAACCTCCCAGTTTTCCTGGGATTGAGGGATTTCCTAGGACATGGGACTTTCAATTTTAAATCCAGGAAATTTCCAACAAACTCAGATGGGTTGATCACAATACTAGTGACCCTGAATTACCAGGAGTGGCTGAGACAGAGAAATTCAGTGAGCAGCTGTACAAATCTGAGTGAGACTCAGAGGAGAGAATGAGGAAGTAAGAAAGATACAGAGCTATCTGTGCAGAGGTGAGCTGTGGGCGACGGGGAAATCTCTCACTGATGGGGTCTGGAGCAGGGAAGAAAAATCAACATCACCTTGCATGACAGTGTGGATGGATTGGAAATGGCTGCCTGGAGTTATGTGTTGAGAAGTATTCTGAGGTTGTTTAACAAAAGAAACATGAATAATAAACTTCACAAAGTGAAAGAAAATGATAGCAGCAAGTGTATTACTTAATACCCAGACATGAGAGAACTGACTAAGAATTGGACGTGACGATCATTCAAACATTAATTTTAAAATGAACTTCTAAAAACTCTTAACTAAATAAACTAGAAGCAATCACAGCCAGTGAAGAAAATGAGAAACAGAAAACCTACAACACTTTGATATAAACTATGTTTTGTCTTTTTTCCTATGCATAAATATATTCTAAACAAATAACACTGTTTATACTGTTTGCCAACCTATTTCTTTTGTTTGTCTTGTTTTGTTCAAAAAGACTATATTTTGAATAACATCTCTGTCATTAAATGGTATTCCATAGCTTTATTGCAGATGGCTGTGGAGTGTATTGTTACATAGAATATGCCCAAATTTGCTCTTATTGTTAGATATCTGATTGCTAATATTTACCCATTTTTGACCCACAAACATGGTAGTTTCATATGATACAACCTAATAACACATTTGCTCCTACCCCAAGCTAATAAAAGTTCCTGTAAGAACAATGGCAACATGCATTCTTGTAGCTGGGTGTGCACACTTCCATGGTTATTTCCTTGCAGGGGATTCCTGAACTTGAATTTGCTAATTCTAAGGATAAACTCTAATCCTAAGGATGAAGAGGAGCGGCTTGGTGACTTGTTCAAAGCTAGGGATAACTAACAGAGCACCCGGAACAATGCCTCCCAAAGTCACCTCTTATAGTTGAACTGCAGTCCCTCCAACCACCGCCCACCCCTTGCCAGCCAGTCCTAAGATAGTGAAAGCACCTGATCTTGCCTGAGATGCAAACCTGATAAGACAAGTACCGGCATTTGTGTTCAACATCAGGGAGGGCGCAGCTGAGAAGAAAGGGCGTGGTTGGATCCTTCTGTGATGCTGGATCAGAAGGAGGTTCTTCCCAGTTCGAGCAGCTAATCACTTTCCTTCCTCAGCAATGTATCACTTCACTTGTATTCATTACTGTTACAGTACAGAGAAATGTGTAACAAGGGCTTACAGCTGGTTTCACTCTTTTCATTTCAATAAATGCATTCAAAAATATCATTTTGTATCACCACCAAAAAAATCCACCATTTTTCTCACAGGTACTTAGGCCACCCCAAATCATCCTATATACCAATGGTACAGGGGACATTCTGGTAAACAGTACGTTCAAAGATATTCTGAGGTCTCTTTTTATTCTCCTAGTGTTTAAGAAAAACAAAATCTGATGAACATGGTTTTTGCTTTCAACAAAACTGCATACTACAGGTATTTAGAACTGAATTATAATTACAGTAATTGCCTCGGAGTCTTCTCCAGCTTGTAAAAGCTTGCGTTGCCCCAAGGGTAGAGGATTATTAACAACTGTGCCTTGCTTTGTTAACAGCTCACAATAGCCTTTGCAGATAACCCACATATGGGCCACTTCCCTTCATCCTTAGGAAGGTGTTGGTTTGCAAGCTGGCCCTGTACACGGAGGACAAGGCGAGACCCCAGAAAGAGGCAGCCGCTCCAGATTGGTAGGTGGCAGGTCTCGTAAGCAAGGGAACTTACAAGGCTTATCTTTCCTTTTTTTAAGTCTCAGCATTTTTTTACTCGTAAAAAACCGGGAACTTACCTACAAGGCTTGTCTTGGGTGGGTGCGAGATGAGCAGATCTCGGCATCTGTCCGCCAGAATCTTAACAGTTTCAACAAATATCGTTTCCAGACGGTCTCAACACCTTACTCTCTCAAGGCTGCATCTTTGGAAAGCTCCCACTGTGGAAAACAGTGGGCGGAGTGTACATTTCAGGAACACAGGAGCCTCCCAATGCCCGGGTCCTGACCGGGTTCAGCTCGCGGGTCAACCAGAGGTCTCACCCTCTCCGTGACCTCCTCCATCACTTTCCCGGGGGTACCGCCCCTTAGCATGCTAATCAGGCTTCCTCACAAGCTCTTGAGCTGTAATCCTTGGTGGCTCGCACCCTCGTCGCTTTGCAAAACGGCTCACTGAGGTCTCCAGCTGACCATCCTGCTCCCCCCAATTTTCTGCCAGCCCCGGAGCGAGCAGAGCAGGGGACACCGCAGCCCTTCTCTAACCCCGGTTCTTCTTCCCACTTTCTAACTTGAGCTTCAGCCACGAGTTGGGCACCAGTTGCCGGCAGACCCACCCACAGCGTAGGCCAGCCCAGTGCGCACCGGGGCCCGGCGTCTGCCTTCTCCGCCTGCAGCACCCTCTGCGCGGTTCTGCAAACAAGGGCATCTGGTCAGACAGCATGTTGTGGGCACCCCCACACTCAAGCGGCGGTCAGCAAGCATCTGACATTCAGGACACCCCTCCCCACATAGAGGTCTATGGTCAACCCGGGATCTCCCGGCAACCGGTGTCTCTTTCCCAAGACCCATTTTTTCGGTCTCCTGGGTGGCTTGTCAAGCGTTGGTTTGCCAACTGCCCCGTACGCAGAGGACAAGGAGAGACCCAAGAAAGCTGCAGGCCCCTCCAGATTGGTAGGTGGCGGTTTTAATAAGCGAGGGAACTGACTTACCAGGCTTGTCTTGAGCGGCCACAAGACGAAGAGATCTCGACACCTGCCCGCCAGAATCTTAACAGTTTATACGGAGGCCTTCACTTGGGCTAGGCTCCTATTCAGTCTAGGTGGTCTGAACACCTTGCTCTCTCAAGGCTGCATCCTTGGAACAGCTCCCACTGGGGGAACAGTGGACAGAACGTGTATTCCAAGGACAGGGGAGAGGGTGAGGACCCTTCGATTGCCCGGGTCCAGTTTGTGGGTCAACCAGCAAGTCACGGCCCCTTGATGACCTCTTTCATCAGCAAGTCACGTGTTAGCTCCGTTTTACACACGAGAACACTGAGACCATGGACGTTTAACGGCTTGTCCATTTCGCCCAGAAAACTTGGGATGGAGCTAAGTTGGTAAGTCGTGTTTCCCTACAACAGTGTTGTGTACCTCACTGAGCAGCAGTGGGAGAATCAGATAGTGTATAATCTAGGAAGGTCTTCATTCTTGTCTTGTCAATGAGAGTGTCTTTTATCTGCCTGCTTCTGCTCTCCTGGTCTGTGTCAATCATACAACACTCAGCTGACTTGTCCTGCTGAGATTTTTCTTTTTAAGCCAGTGGTTCTGAATGTGTGGTAGAATCACTTGGGATGCTTTTAATATATACTGAATCCTGAGCACCCCCCTCCAGAGATGAGGGTGGTGCCTAGAAATTGGTGTTTAGAAACGCAAACACTCCAGGTGACTCGAAGGTGCTTCCTGGTTTGAGAACGACTGCTTTTCCAGCCTTGATGCTACCCACGGTCTTGTTAGAAACTCAGAATCCCAGGTTCCTCTTACCCTTCTCAATCAAGTTCTGCCTGATAACAAGCTCTCCATATTATTTGTGTGTACGTTAAAATTTGAGAAGCACTGCACCATAAGGGCAGGTGTCTACCTTGTGCATGTAGTTTATGTCTTATAGCATTCTACCTGAGGTTGAGAACTGAACTGACCCTGAAAAAAAAAGCAATTAATAGGTGAATCAATATATGGGTCTTACCATTTAGGCCTGAAGAGGCATGTATGACCTTCTTGCTCTCATCCAAAGGACTTGAATATCATGATAGAGCAATCCAAAATTTAGCACATGATTTTGAGTAGGATGGAGTCCTTGTAGACTATTCCTTCAACCTGAACGTTAATTGGGACCCTAGATGGTATTAGTCTTTACAGCAGTGGAAAGAGGTTTGGGAATTAAACAGCCTCTGTACTTGCTGCGTGGTCCTAGGTAAGTACTTAACCTCAATGAGCTTTTCACTGTTCTTGGGAGAATGAAATGAATTTATGCATGCAGAGTGACTGATGCAGGCTAAAAGCTCAATGAATGGTAGTTCAGATGCTACAAGTTGTGCGATCTGGGGAAAACGTTTAAAATCGGTGGAAACTATGTTTCTCATCCTTAAAATGGGGAGAAAGATGGTAGAGATGCCTCGGTATTACACGAGAAAACGCTCTTGCAGAAACGTATTTAGCAGGATGCCTGGCATTTGAAAAATGCTCGATAAAGGTTTGTTATATTCATCAGTATTATCATCATCATTACTTCCTTCTATTTATGGCATATGTACTTAGATGGGTCTTGACCTTCTGGCCTAAAAGAAAAGACAGACAAAAATTGGAAACACTTATTGCTTCTGGTCTTTTCTGCTTTTTCCTTCCCCTTTTCCCCCAATTGGTTGAGCTATATTTTCTTTGTTTCCTGCTTTTCTCTGATGTACCTAGAAACCATCACCCTCATTTCCTTCAGATTTCACGTCATTATTGTGTTCTTAATGTTCATCTCCCCCAGTGTCTGGCATCAGGAATGAAATGGGATTTGAAGAGGGAGATAATCCTGGTGATAGGCCAGGATTTTAATCACCAGGAAGAAATCAGCAGTGATCAGGGTCATCAGGGAAGCATGCGGGAAATGCACATGAAAATGACACCATTTCACTTAGTAACAAAAATGCAGGGGGAACCAGGCCAAAGTGTGGAAGTCAAGTTTAGGGATGAAAGATGGCAGAAGACCCATCTCCCTGCAACTTCCCAGCTCTAAGAAGCAAGATCTCACTCCAGGCAGCTGCCTAACACATTACATTGCATTTCCCAGCCTGTATTCCTCCTGAATGAATATTCCTCAGCCTTGAATCTATGGCTTTTATAAAAATAGACATTTCCAAAAGAACAAATTATCTAGCCTTTTCTCTCCCGGCCCCTCACCCTACCCAAAGTTGGAGAATCACTCTGCAGCCCCTCTCTCTTGCACAGAATTATCCAATTATCTTCTAAATTATAAAAGGGAACTCTTCCCCACCAACTGTTGGTGGCAGGGCCAGGATGCGCAGTGTTGCAAAACTGTAGCAAAAAAAAAAAAAAATGTAAACAAAAGAATCCAATGGAACAGGGGGCAAGCTGTCCACATATGCCGATCCCAGCGGCTTCAATCGAAGGCGAATTGCTTCCCCAGTAAATGAAGCCAGTGCAACTAATAAACTCAGGCACTAATTGCTGGCTGCAGATGTATTAACTGAAGCAAATGCAATGCCGGCAACCATTAATTATCTAATGAGGCCAGTAGTCTTCCAATGAGGTGGGGACTGATTAAATATTAAAGGATGGCATATGGAAAGTGCCAGGAACAAAAGATTTCAAGCTGGAAAAAAAAAAAAAAAAAGAATGAACGAAGGGGGAAAAAAAAAAAAAGAGTTCTTTCTTTCTGTTCTTAAAGACAAGAGCCATCTCTGTGTCTGAGAAAGGTAATTAAAGTCCCATCCCTAGCACAAGTCTCAAAGTGAGTTCAGTGAAATCTGACTTCTGAAGCTTTAGCGCAGATGAAAAGGTTTCACATTAAAAGAGGGTGACAAAAACATTCCCATGTAAAAGCACTTGCCTCTTTGTTTAACCCTTAGAGCCGGGGTGAGTGCCTGCCTTTTAGCTATTTCTTCTGCTTTTCATTCAGTGGAAGTGAACTTCCTGACTGCATCAAACCATGAGGCAGGTTCATGGATAAGGTTCCTGTGGAAGCTGTTCCCAGCTTGGTCTTTAAGCTTTCTTGTAGGGCTTGCATATTAAATCATAAAAGAAATTACTCTTTCCAGGGCACTAGCAATATGCCTGGCACCCTGCCAAGCCGTTGACACATGTGATCTCATTTTATCCACACAGTAACTTGAAAGATAGGTTGTTATTCACCACCATTTTAAAGGCAAGGCATTTGAAGCTTAAAGGGGTAAAGTGACTTGCTCAAGGTCACATAGCTAGTAAGGAGGAGATCTAAGTATTAAATCCAGGACTTTAGCTCTAATGTTTAGCTCATAATCATTGTGCCATATGCCCCCTCTCCCCCAAATAAGGGCAGTTTAATTGTCAAATGATACACAAAGTATTTGACACCTGCTTCCAGTAAAAAGTAGGGAACAGATTTAAGTGGTTATCTGATTGTCCCTTGCAAGGGTCCAACTTTTAAGAGTGATTGAAATGTAAATATAGTGATGTCTTCTATGAACCTCTGACTCCTGAGAAGATTTGGTGTGACCAACTGTACAATTTTCTAGGTCTGAAGTGTTTCCTGGGGTAGATAGCACTTTTAGTGCTTAAACCAGGCAAACTGGGATGGCTGTTCACCCAAATAGATACAGATAAGAGTTTTCTCAGGTCCTCTTAATTAAAAACCAAAGTTACGTTTAAGTGACATTTTGTAAACATGTTTAAATCAAACTTGCATTCAAGAAGGATGTAATTGACTGGCAGGGATGTAGAAAAAGATGACATTTGGAGGGACTTGAGTTATGACCCCAGATTTGCCTCTATCAGCTGGTTAGTCATTTTTTCCTCTACGTCTACGCTCCTCATGCAGAGATGGAAGTGACTGATGAACTGATCCATCTCTACATTTTCTTGCAACTTTAAATTCCTAGGAGTCCAAAAGGGGAAAAAAAGAGTATTTAAATCATTGTCATTCATGATAGTAACCAACATTTAGGGTACTTCTGTTTGTAGAGTATTTTATCTTGCATTATTTATTTATATTCTCAGACAACCTTGAGATGTAGGCAAGCTTTTGGGTATTATGTTGAGAAAAGTAACACTCATTAATTTGGAGTTGTTATAGAAAGGTTATTGAAGTGACTTGCATTAAAACTAAATCAAGGTCATAAGTTAAAACCATAGACATTTCTTTCATGCCTGCCCCAGTTATCAAACATTGCATACCTTAGACATTTTAATGGAGGCAAGATATATTTTTAAAAATCCAAACTTAAAAGTGTCTTATTGCTTCTTTGTACTGGAGACAAGACCACTTGTTCTTGTCAGATCAGTTCTCTGCTCTTCCCCAAATTCTGTAGCCCAGTGTCCCCTAAAATGTATTTCATACCACACTCCTTCAGCAGGATGCTACAGAAAAAAAGAAAAAAGGTTTTATACAAGTATAGGTGCATGCAACAATGTGGATGACTCTCAAAACAGCAAAATGGGTGAAAGAGCAGCTTCATTTTCCAACAGGCAAAACTAATGTGTGGTGAGAAAATAAGCCAACAGTGATCGTTGCTAGGATGGAAAAACATCCGAAAAATGATTTCCTCTGGGTGAGTGGGTGGGAGTAGAGATTGACAGGAAGGGGAATTCAGAAACTTTCTGGGGTGATGAACTTGAGTCATACAGATCTTTGCATTTGTCAATATTCGTTAAAAATTCAAAATAAAAAATTTAATTTAAATTCTAAATTCAATTTAAGTTTAACAAGTCTTTAAAAATCTTTAAAATGTGCACTTTTGCCTTATGTAATTTCTACTGCAATAAAAAACAGTCATAAAATATGTTGAAGTCTAGTTAACAATATACATGCTGAAGTATTTGGAGAGTACTGATGTGCTGCAATTTACTTTGAAATTCTTCCAAATATAAGATGGGTTGATGAATGGATAAAAGAATAAATAGATGGATAGATAGATGAATAGATAGATACATAGATACATAGATGGATGAATGGATAAAGGGACAAATAGGTGGATAGATGGATGAATAGATAGATATTGTAGATGATGGATAGATAGATACTGTAGATGATGGATAGATAGATATTGTAGATGATGGATAGATAGATAGATAGATGGATAGATAGATAGATAATAAAACAAATACATCGAAGTCTTAATTGTAGAAGCTGAGTGGTGAGTACATGGGTATTCACTGTACAATTTTTTCAACTTTTCCATTTGTTTGCAAATTTTCATGGTAAAATGTTGGGTAAAAATAAACTGATAGTAATCTTAAAAAGTGTTCTCTATTTAGGAAATGCCGAATGCTGTTTATCACATCTTCCCCTGGGGGTGTTTAGAGCTCAGAAACATATTAAAGACTTTAAGTTTTGTAGTTAAAACAAAATAAGTAAACTTTATTTAGCCTAATATTTCCTTAAAGTATTTTGTTAGGAAATTCTTGGTTTTATTTATATTTTTTGTTTGTATTGGTGTTGCATCTTTAGCTCTTTACTACTCTTTGTGGTGCACTAGACAATCAGAATGCAATATTAACATGTAGAATTAGGTATCCCATAAGACTGTATGTTGTCTAGAATGCATTCAATCATGGTTAGGGTATGGCAGTTATTAGAGTTGGGGTTCTTCCCAAATCGGGCAGAGGAGTTTCAGATTTTGAGCCAGAAATATGAAACTTTACCCAACTTTACCCAACTTTGCTCACCTGCAAGTTGGGTAACGTGGTCCTTTCTTTGCAGGAATGTTGTGAGCAGTAAATGAGTTAATTATGAAATGTGGCTACCTGTAAGGAAGAGTAAATGGTGTCAAGAACATCCATTGTTGTTGATGAAAGTGTCTGAGCGAGTAGGATAAACACAGATAAATCCATACCAAGACACACTATAGTGAAAAATCAAAACAGCAGATATTCAGAGAAAAATTTTAAATCCCTATAAAGAAAAGGTAGTCATGTGCAAGTAACAATATTCAAACCAAACTTATCATCCACTTCAGTACATACCAGAAGAAAATGAAGTAGCATCTTCAAAATTCTGAGACAGAATTAGAAACTACCCACATGCTTGTCAACAGTGGATAGGTAAATAAATTGCAGCATATTCATACAATGGAATAATACACAACTGTGAGGAAAAAATGATCAGCAGCTATATACAACAATGTGAATGGAGGAAGCCAGACACAAAATAGTACACACCTTGTTATTTTATTTACATAAAGCACAAACACAGACAAAACTAACCTATGCTGTTAGAAATCAAAATATTGGCTATCATTGTGCTAGTGGTAGGAAAAGGAATGGGATCCAGTGATGGAGAGAGATAATGAAGATAGCTTTTGCATACTGGATATATTCTGTTCCTTGATCTTAACTTTACACTCATAATATTTGCACTTATCGGGCTAGCTAGCTTTATATCTCCAGTATAAAAATTAAGAGACTTGGAGACAGATCCAAAAGTCTTAACGTGCGAACATTTGAAATTCTTAAAGGATAAAAAGACTCAGACCAAGGAGAAATGAAACACAGAAATAAAAGAAGAAAACTAACTGAACCAAAGAAAACCATGAATTGTCAGATCACATCTTCTCAGATAGGACACACAGATTCACAGACTTCTAGTCAATCTTAGTGAAATATCTAAATCTCAAAGATAAAAAGAACTTTTTTTTACACACTTCTGATGAAAAGAACAGACTCCAAACAGGACAGAGAGTTAGGCAGTTTTCTTATATCTCTCTACCACACTTAATATCCTTTGAGAAAAAAAAAGGACAATGATTAAAGTATTTTAGAATCTAGTCAAATATAATTCTAGTTCAAGAGTAGAGGAAAACCTGTTTAAAGAAGTTGGTTGAGGAAGTGCCTTAAGCAGAAGAAAATGAGATTAAAAACAAATCTCTCCAGATAGGAAAAGACAAAGTATTCAACAAATCGAGGTGGGCAATGGATCTTGTAATATGGTAATTGCACCTAATGGGTTAATGATACTGTGACTGGGAGTTATGGTTTGTGCTTTTATGCTTCTGTTTTGAGAATCTGGAAAAATTTAATAATACTCTGGAATTGAATTTCTAGATGACCTAAATGAAATGTAGGAGTTGAGAGTATCAGGGGGACAGAATGAAGGACTTTCAAGGCCTTGGAAGGAAATAGTTAATAGACAAGGAGAACAAGTAGCAGCATGGTGGAGACATGGCTAATTATGGGTACTTGGTATGATGTATAAAATATACGTTTCAACATGGCTGTTTAGTAAAGAAAAGCTTGGAGGACAGAGCTTCAAAGCAGCAATCCCAAATTTTTAAGAAGGATAGAAAGGCAATATTCTGAATTGCAATATTTTGAATCAAGGTTGGTTGTTGCCCAAACTTTAGAGTGTTGAGGTCGGCCAAAAAGCACGTGTATCTCAGGTGTGTGACAACACATGGAGATGGTACCGTTGCTTTCTACAGGGAGTAGGTACAGAAGGAAAACAGACACAGGGAGAAAGGAGAGAGTCTCTTGTGTCGAGGGCTGTGGTGAGTGGACCTTGGAACACGAATCACATTTTCAGAGAGGGAAGTCACAAACAGACCCCCCAGGTAGTCGGAGAGAAAGGGCTGTGAAATAAAACCCAACAACCCATGGCTGCAAATCCCCTCAGTGTGACCAAGGTGCTGAGAAGTTTTACTGCCAAAGAGGAGAGTGTCATATTCTGGAAAGCACATGGCTCCCCAAACGGATTTGCCTTCAGCGTGAGGACGATCCTTCCCCAACCCCCATTTTCTTTTTTGATAATCCCCCTCTTTATTATAATCTTCTTAATATCCATCTGTTACCCTTTAGGCAGAGGCTTCTTAAATTCAAATATCAGGCTGTTTTTATCATAGATGAATATGTAAAGCAATAGAAAACAGTTTAATGGATTATGGAGCCCGTGGCCCTCTTTAGCATCATTTCCATAATGAAATCCACTTAACAGCCTCCATGTTGCCACAGTTGACTGTTCACACAAATGAAGGGTGAACATTTCCTTCATGTAAGATATCCCAGCAAAGCAGAGTCTGAGACACCCACCTGTGACAGTCACGGGGCCTTCCCCCTCTAGCCTTGCAATGGAAGATTACGTTACCCCCTGTTTGATTCAGCGAAACTCAGTGGCATGTGGGATATTGTTGTGTGCCTGGGTTTTGTGAAATGGAGAATGGAAGGCAGTTTTTATGGAACAAGGCCTAGGGAGGAGAATTCTTTTCCCTGGGGAATTAACATGACCAAAACCCTTAAAGATTTAATGAGATAATATTAAGGAAAGATATAATGTAAAGGAATTGGAGGCCTTGATGCTTCACTGCCATACTTCAGGTCACATTAGATACGTTGTTTGTTTGTTTTAATTAACAGATTATGACCTCAAACTTTGATATAATAACATAAAGCTACAGAGGAAAATCCATCTTGCGCACCTGGGCCCAACAAGTAAATGTTGCTTTGTAATGAGGTGGATAATGAAAATGTTCTCCTACATTTTTGAAATCTGTTATCCCTAAATTATAGACAAGATGATGCAAACTTGAATGAGTGCAGGGATTTAGGCACGTGCAGCCTGGCCCCTGAGTGTCTGCCCCGTCCTAAGAGCCATGATGGCACCCAATTGGTCCCATAAATGAAGGAGCCCTCTGGCCCTCTTTCAGAAGAGCCTGACCCTACAAAACAATTATTCATGTCTTGGGTGATTACTGTTGAATCTCCAGGAAACTATTGGTAGAATTGCTTTCCTTCTCCTGAACAAGATGGTTAGACCAGGGTGGAATGATTAAAACAGTGGCTAAAATAGAGTCCTTACTGTGTGTCATGGTAAGACTTTTCAACTATTACCTCTTTTGTTTTTAAATTGTGTCTATGGTAACTTTTATTACTACCCCCATTTTAAAAAAGAACGAATCAAGGCTCAGAGGAACTAATTGATATAGACAGGTTTTACTGTTTATCAACTATTGGCACTTGTACTAGAGCCGGTGCTGCCTGACTCAAAATCCAAGCTCTTAAAAATTCTAATCTTAATGCTCTCATAGAGATGATCAAAATCTGACTCCTTGTCTTCAGATTGTGAAACTGATATTCATTGAGAGATGCCAGGACTTGTCTGAGGTCATACTGACTTTTTGGCAGTTGAGGTTGAAACCTAGACCATTTGGTGAAAATTATTCTCTGTAAATGTAAAAGAGTATACAGATGGGGCTAACTATTCCCTGGGAAAGTGTATCTAACAGGAAGTGCTCTCTACTACATTAGTAAAGTTCACTGCATTTCTCTCCAAACCTGCAGTATTGGTTGAGCCAATCTATATCACTTGGTTTTCAAAAAGAGAATGTGAACAAAAAGAGCCGGGCTTATACTGACCTCTTGGATCAGCTTAAGTCATCTCTGCTCTTATTAAAACAGGCACTAGGTGGATACAAAAGAAACAGCTGTCTGAATGGTACGGTTTGAGGAGTACCAGAAACAGTCTTGCCCTCATCAGGTTACTTCTTCTGCCTCTCAGCCAAAATATCTGTAAGATTATTGGGAATTAATCCTCTTAGTTAAAATCTATTCATTCATTCACTCATTCAGCAATCATTATTTTATTATATTACAAGTTTTTAATTTTTTAAATTAAATTTAAAATTTAATGTTATATAAATTTAAAAATTTACAGAAGATAAAATGTATCACCTTAACCATTTTTAAATGAACTGTTCAGTGGTATATTTGTATTTTTGTACAACTATCACCACCATCCGTCTCCAGAATTCTTTTCATCTTACAAAACTGAAACTCTACACCCATTAAACACTAACTCTCCATTCCCCACGCCTCCAAGCCCTTGGTAACCTCCATTCTCCATTCTGTCTCTGTGAATTTGACTCCGCTAGTGGAATAGAAGTGGTGTCCGGCAGTATTTGTCTTTTTGTGCCTGGTTTATTTTCCTGAGCATAAGGTTTATCCACGTTGTAGCATGGGACAGGATTTCCTTCCTTTTTAAGGATGAATAATAGTTCATGGTATGTATACACTACATTTTGTTTATCCATCCATGTGCTAATGGACAAAAGGTGGGTTTCTTCCCACCTTTTTTATGCTGGTATGAATACGGGTGCACAAATATCTCTTTCGAGACCTTGCTTTCAATTCTTATAGGTATACACTTAGAAGTGGATCATATGGCAATTCTGTTTTTAATTTTTTGAGGAACTTCCATGTTGTTTTTTTAATTGAAGTATAGTTGATTTATAATGTTGTGTTAATTTCTGCTGGACAGCAAAGTGACTCAGTTATACATATATATATTCTTTTTCATATTCTTTTCCACTATGGTTCATCACAGGATATTGAATATAGTTCTCTGTGCTATACAGTAGGACCTTGTTGTTTATCCATTCTATATATATTTGTTGGCATCTACTGACCCCAAACTCCCAGTCGTTCAGTCCCTGACCTCCCTTCCCCCTTGGCAGTCACAAATCTGTTCTCTATGCCGTGATTCTGTTTCTGTTTCATAGACAGGTTCACTTGTGCCATAGTTTGGATTCCACATGTAAGTGATATCATATGGTATTTATCTTTCTCTTCCTGACTTATTTCACTTAGTATGATAATCTCTAGTTGCATCTGCCATATTGTTTTTCAGGTGTAATTATGCACTACCAGGATACAGAGATGAATCAGCCATGAGCCCTCCAGATAACAGTTTAGTTTCAGAGGAAAATGAATATAAACACGTAATGACAGTACATTGGGATAAAAGAATCAGTGGAGGGCTGGCTAAGAGAGTGTGGTAGCTTTGAAGAGGGTGCACTTAGCTCTTCTCAGAGAGAACAAGGGATGCTTTCAAGAGGTGGTGGCATTTGAAGTGACTTGAGTGTGTGTTCGCTAAAGATGGAGGCTTTTTATCCAAGAGAAGAGACGCCTCAGGATTCATGACTGTTGCCTTCAAGTCTCTCAAGAGCTATTATGTAAAGACTGAGCAAATGTCTTCTGTGTAACCCCGATATGGAAGGGAGACAGCCTTCAGATCAGTAGAAGAACGAGATTGCCAAAAATCAGAGCTGTCCAGCAGTAGGACAGGCTGTCGGAAGGTAGAGAGTTCCACATCACATTTCCAATGACAACCTGTCAGTGGATGGCGGGGAAGATTCATTCAGCATTTAGGTTAGAATTGATGATTTCTAAGACCTCTTCCAACTTGTGGATTCGGTTATTCTAACACTGGCCCCATCGAAGCATCTCTTGAGATTCAAATTTATCCTCATATTTTCCCTTTAAATTAGCTCTTACAGATACCTATATCTATTTATCTATCATCTATCTAGCTAGCTAGCTATCATCTATCTATAGTTCATATATATATATGTATTACATAATGTTATAAGAAATAATACTGAATCTGGGGGCGGATAAATAGATAGACAGATAGATATAGATCAGAATGCATTTTCTGTGTGACTTACCAATAATAACAGCTATCGTTTATTAAGCAAACTATTTTATTGTGCCAAGTATTGTCTTATTTTATTTTTTTCATTGAATCATCATATTAACTCTCTGCCTTGCGTACTGTCATGAAACCCACTTCACTGACCTGAAACCTGTGTCAGAGAAGCTGACTAACTCGTCCAAGTTCACGCTGTTGGTTGAGTTGACATTTGAACTTTGGCCCCAGTGAAACCCTATACTATATAATCTGTCTTGATAGAGCTGTTCTTTTTTTTTAAATAATGGGTTACTATATTGCCATTATTAAATTGATCCTCTTCACAATCCTTTGACGCCTATATTATCATATCCTCTTTGGACCGGTGAGAAAGTGGAAACTCAGGGTGGTCTGGCAGCATGTAGGTGAAACCAGGAATGAGGGCAGATCTGTCTGCCTTCTAAGACCACTGACTGATGTTATCCATCCATTCCAAAGTCCCATCAAGGTAGTCTAGCATCCTAAGAATGGACAGGGCATCTGGTTTTCTATTATCTCGTAAGATCAGGTTATAAATTAGAAAATGGCACACAGTGACTCTGAACAGATGTTTAGTTTTATCTTCCCCCCCACCACCCCACCAAGAGAAACATGTTCTTTGGAAGTTTTGTGTGTAGATGAATTTCAATTTAACTGCCTTTTTCCCCCTCCTCATGCATCACACAAAAGGCATTGTAGAGGGCTTGGTCATAAAATGGAAATGTTTTATTTTTAATGTTTATTGCGGGAGAGGACCAAGTTGAAAATCAAACACATGGGTCTCACGACTTTAATCAGGAGGAAACTTGCTAATAGATTTTTTTTTAACTTTAAATTTAACAACTTAACAACTTGGCAACTTAATTAACTTTTTAAACACAACATAAACCAGCCTGTGGGACTTTCTGCTGCCATACTTAATTGTGGCAAATAGCCTAAGAAGTGGCAAGAAAAACAGATGAGACACCTTTATGGTGAAAGAGGCACCATCTGTAGTTACCAGCAACGATGTTCTGTCACAATCCATACCCAGGAAATGTAACTCAAGACTTTTAAGTAGCCCTCTGTTGGCTTTTCCTTGAGAGTTTAACAGTGGCATCATGCAACCATTAGGGAAAAATAATACTACAACTTCCCAGTAGAAGAATTTATTCCTGGTGAGTGCTAGGAAGGACCTGCATATTCTTTTAATTAATTAATTAATTTGACAAATAGATCTTAGGTACTTTTGGAATTATTTGAAGGAAGCAACAAACAAGCAAAGCCATGCTTCCAAAGTACTTAAAGTCAAGAGGGAGCATATAGGCATTAATCCAGTAAACAAAAACACAACATTGCTCGCATTTACAGAACATCATTATCACCATGCTGTCTGCCAGGAGATTTACACGTGGTATTATCACCCTGAAGCCAGGGAGATTTTATTATTCACCCATCTAGGAGAAAAGGAGTCAGACAGAGAGGGGTTTATAGAAATTGCTGGAGGTCCCAGAACTAAGTTACCTGGCTGATAGTCAAACCTAGGTTCACTCATCGAAAGCCAGGAAGCTGATGTTTGCCAAATTTGAGTTATTATTATTTTTTTTTAACTTTGGGTTTGTTTGTTTGTTTGTTTGTTTGTTTATTTATTTATTTATTTATTTATGGCTGTGTTGGGTCTTCGTTTCTGTGCGAGGGCTTTCTCTAGTTGCGGCGAGTGGGGGCCGCTCTTCATCGCGGTGCGCGGGCCTCTCACTATCGCGGCCTCTCTTGTTGCGGAGCACAGGCTCCAGACGCGCAGGCTCAGCAACTGTGGCTCACGGGCCTAGTTGCTCCGCGGCATGTGGGATCTTCCCAGACCAGGGCTCGAACCCGCGTCCCCTGCATTGGCAGGCAGATTCTCAACCACTGCGCCACCAGGGAAGCCCAAATTTGAGTTATTTGTGTCCCATGGTTACCTCATGCTATTCCATGTATTATCCAAACCAGTATTTATCTTTTTATTTTTCTTAATGAAAGGTAGCCCTATTTTCAGCAGCAAGGTATTTTAGATTCGTGGTTTGATTTTTCCAAGGTCATGTGGCTAGTGGGGGACTGGTCCAGGACTCAAATGGCTACCTCAAAATTTCATGTTCTTTACTACTTTTTTCCCTTTGCCAACTCAAAGGGGGTCAGAAATTTTAAAACAAGAACTTCTACTTGAAGAACCTTATAAAAATTTCAGTTGGTTTTATGATTTCCCATGTCAATAGATATTATAAGAAAAGCAAAATAAAGTGAGAGTGGTTACTTTGGGGAACTAATAAGAAAGGTACAGCTGGAGAGTCCTAATTATTAGAGTTGTATAAAATTAGGACTAGAGGAGTTAAACAAGATTTTCCAGGATCCTTCAGATAAAACAGTTTTGTCCCACTCCTGAACCCTTGGTCTAAGGCTCTGTGTTATACATCTTGTTATAACCTCACCGTCTCTGACATCTCTTATTGCATCTCAACTTTCTTCCATCAGATCACACCTAGGTGCATTATCCTTCTCTGATTGTCATCTCCCTGGGCAGCACTGACCAGTTTTACTGGAAATATAAATAGGTTTTACTCCCCCAAAAGTTGCTGGAGAGACATTGTATCAGTGAAGGGTCTTCCCTACCGTATCACAAAACTTGTGGTAGATCAAGAGTCTATGACTTGGGACTTCCCTGGTGGTGCAGTGGTTAAGAATCCGCCTGCCAATGCAGGGGACACGGGTTCGAGCCCTGGGCTGGGAAGATCCCACATGCCGTGGAGCAACTAAGCCAGTGCGCCGCAACTACTGAGCCTGAGCTCTAGAGCCTGCGAACCACAACTACTGAGCCCACAACTACTGAAGCCTGCGCACCTAGAGCCTGTGCTCCGCAACAGGAGAAGCCACTGCAATGAGAAGCCCGCGCACTGCAATGAAGAATAGCCCCTACTCGCTGCAACTAGAGAAAAGCCTGTGCACAGCGATGAAGACCCAATGCAGCCAAAAATGAATTAATTAATTAATTAAAAAGAAAAGAGTCTATGACTTATTCTTTCAAATAGAAATAGCATGGTTCAATCATTGCTCTGTGGTTCTTGTTACTTTTGTTATAATAATTAAGTACTTTAGTTTTTTATTGAAGTGTTTTTGATTTACAATGTTGTGTTAGTTTCAGGTATACAGCAAAGTGATTCAGTTTTACATATATATATTCTTTTTCTGGCTCTTCTTCATTATACATTATTATATATTATATATATATTATACATTATTATCAGATATTGAATATAGTTCCCTGTGCTATACAGTAGGTCCTTGTTGTTGATCTATTTTATATGTAGTAGTATGTATCTGCTAATCCCAAATTCCTAATTTATCCCTCCCCCGCCCCTTTCCCCTTTGGTAACCATAATTCATTTTCTATGTCTGTGAATAATTAGGTACTTAAAAAAAATGGTTGTCCCTAGAAGTCATTCTGAATGTCAACACTGTAAGGGATGTTGGTTGAAATGACAAGGCCAAGTGGTCAGGGATCAGAGTTCCTGCCCTGGATCCAACCCAGATACCTCAGCCTTCCTTTGTTTTATGTGTTCAGTTTCCAAGAAAATTAATTATGTTGTTGTTGTTTTTAAATCAGTATTCCAGGTCTTAAATAATAGAGTTTGATTAGTACCTACCTAACATTATCCTTTAATTTCTGGGGTTCTTTTTGTTTTTTGTCTTAGAATCTCTTTTGAATTTATTTATTACTTTAATGGTTTTTAATCTTAATGTGATCCTTTAATTTTCAAAAGCGTGGAAACTGATGACCCAAAAAGAGAAACGGACTTGCCCATGTTGACACATGACATTGTCAGGCAAAGCTGGAACTTAAACCGGGCGATTCTGCAGCTCTGATCCACATTCTTCCATGACACTAAAACACTATTGCGGAGTCTCCTTCAGAACAGGGAGGAAATGGCACTTTCTTCTGCATGGCCTATTTTTCTTTGACAGGGAGTCGATTTCATGGGTAAAATGAGAGGTGTTCCTGATGGTCTCTGAGGTCCCACTCAGCTCTCATGTTCAGTGATTCCCCCTTTCTCTCTCTCTCTCTGAACTTTTCCCTTATCCCCCGGAGGTATGGGGATGTAATGCAATGTGCTACAGTACGAGAAAAACTTTCAAAGTCGTAGTGGATCCTAAATAGACTCATTTAATCTACACGGGGATTTGAATCCTCACGTAAGACATTTTGCTTAATTAAGCCACATTCAAACATGAAAAAGTCATGTTCATACAAACCTGAGGATCAGATTTACAACTGCTGAGCACCTCGATGGTATGGATTAGTCTCAATTAGCCACATCCTGATTCTTGCTGAGAAAAGGTCACCAGATTTTTTAGTCATTTAGTTCCTTAAAATTCAAGGCAGCCAGCTCAACCATGGTCAAATGTTTAAAAGGAGACCTGGTTTATCATGAAGCCTTTGTGGAGCAAATAGGATTCATTCAGTCATTTAACAAATATGTATTGAGCAACTGTGCCATCTTGTATATTAAACACAAGGGATATACATCGATAATGAAGACCAGTCTGCTTCCTGACTCTTCAGTGTTGCAGTTTAATGAGGTTTCAGGAGGCTGGAGACAGATAGAAGGGACTAAGCATGATTGTCTGGAAGCCTTAGAGAAGAGAACTTTGAACCAAAGATTGAGCTTACTGTAGTAGAAACAGGACGTGTGCCCTTAAGATGACTTACAGCTTTATTGCTTTTATAAAATAAATGCATGCTCATCTAAAAAATACTAAGTAAAATAGACAGAGAGAACACATTTGCAAATCACCCCATATATTATCATCCTAAAGAGCCATCATTAATATTAGGTGAATATCATACTCAGTATCGTTTTGTTCATTAACACAGATTTAAGAATAGAGAAACACATTAACCTAACATGCTATTTTGTTTTTTACATCTTTATTGGAGTATAATTGCTTTACAATGGTGTGTTAGTTTCTGCTTTATAGCAAAGTGAATTAGCTATACATATACATGTATCCCCATATCTCTTCCCTCTTGCGTCTCCCTCCCACCCTCGCTATCCCACCCCTCTAGGTGGACACAAAGCACCGAGCTGATCTCCCTGTGCTATGTGGCTGCTTCTCACTAGCTATCTATTTTACATTTGGTAGTGTATATATGTCAATGCTACTCTCTCACTTCGTCCCAGCTTACCCTCCCCCCTCACCCACCGTGTCCTCAAGTGCATTCTCTATGTCTGCGTCTTTATTCCTGTCCTGCCCTAGGTTCATCTAAAAGAATCACGTTTCCTAGTACTTGGAGTTAAAAATGGATAAGTACACTAACGTGAATTTAATGATATAGGTGAGATTCAAATAAATGTTTTTTCATTGCAGGAAATATAATTTCTTAAATGGCTCCTCTAATGTAAAGAAAACATGTTACAAAAACATTAAGAAATTGGAGTCGTTACTGCGTTTTAAACTACTTTTGCTTTTTAGATGATGTCATTTGGTTCTCTGCCGTAAAAGAGGAAGCTCTTAACACAAACTTCTCCTGACCTCACTTCTCCACCACTTCCAAATTTTTTAGTTCTATTATTATTAATTTTGACATTGCCAAGGATGATGACAGTTACATTTTGTTCTGTAACCATGATTTTCATAATTGCCAGTTGTTAGTATTGTATTGAAAGAGAGACAATGTTAATAGTCTTTTGACCGCAATTTCTTCATTCCTGAATTCTTTGTTTTAACTGCTCTCACAAGTGCTGTCAAACATTGATACACAAGTGAACCATCTGGGGAGATTGTTAAAAATGAAGATTATGACTCAGTAGGTTTGCAGTGGGGCCTGATATTCTGCCTTTATTTCTAGGTGTTGCCAATACACCATGACATGGTGAGGGCTAATTTTCTTTGAAGAGCTCTGTTCCCTAAGTACTTTTTTATGAATACTTACTGTGTGTTACTTATAGAACAGACTTCTTGGCTGAGATTATTCCTGAATCACATTTGTATACATATTACTCCATTTTTTTCTAGCATTAAATTTTATTTTGGAAAAAGCTGAGACCAGTCAGAGTTTCACTCTTTGTAGATGATTTTCTTTGACTCCTTAAAGACTTGGAAAAAAAGTCCTTTTAAAAATCTTTATGTTCAATAATATAAACAAAATATGCCTCATTTTGACCATTTGGTATCATATTTTCTTCTAAAATGTGCTTTCCCTGAATTGTATGGACTTAGTTTTATTTCAGAAATTTTTTCTTGTATTATATCTTTGAAAACTTTTATTCTTCTGGTTCCATTTGTTGAGTTCTTTCCTAGAAGGAAAGTCATTCTCTCTATTTCAAATCTTTTTCCTTCTCTTAGATCAGATCTAAAGGATATTATCTTTCAGGATATTATCATTTCAGTTGCTTACTGTTCCTCATTTTTGTCCTTGCATGTGATATCTCTCATTTATATGTTTATTTGTCATTTCATCTTGTCTTTGAATTATTATTATTATTTAAAAATGTGTTCTAGTTAAGTGGATCTAGTGCTTGAACATTTCTGCAAATCCTTTTTTTTTTCCTGTTGTGTTAGATAACTCTCCAGGTTGAGCTCTTTTCTTTTTTTTTTTTCAATTTTTTACATTTATTCATTTAACCATTTTCTTATTCCTCTCCTCCTGGATTTACCTTGAAAATTTTTCCTTTATTTCCCTCCTGTTTGGATAGATCTATCCAGGTCTATTGCTTTCATAACATGTAATTGATTTCTTGACTCCTTTCCAGCCATGGAGGAGACTGTACGCAGGGTCACAGGTTGGGGGCTGAGTATTGAGTATTATGTCTGCTTTTTTTTCCTATAGCCTGAGGTCGTAGATTGGAGGAAAATGTTCATCCAGAGTACAGTGCTTTCTTTGTTAGAAATAGTGCTCTATATAGACTTAGAGGTTTTGTTAAATAGCCCAAGATCATTCCTTTATGGTCTAGGATGGATACATACACTGTGTATCACTGTGGAGATACACTCAGATTTATTCTCATCTTTCAATTCATTTCCCTCATAAATTGCTCAGAATCTTTTTTTTTTTTTTTTTTTGCTTCTTTTGTTTCACTCCTTTCCTCCCAGATGCTCCTAGTACATTTCCCCATCAAAGGAGGGAAAAGTAAAGGATGCCCTCTTGGTTTACTCTTTCCCGGATATTGAGGAATTCGTGAGAACTGAATACCAGACAGCTTCTAGGAGGTCTTGGTCGGGGGCGGGGGGGGGCAAGAGATTGGCTACCTCAAGATTTCTAGTTAAGGAAATCACTTTCAGATATTTATAGCACTGGGTTGTGGTTTTACCTCACTTGGATACTTGAAGGTGAAGTCTTCATTTAATTTTCACAAGAACCAATGCTAAGTAGGTGTGCCTTTTCCTGCCTTTCAGAGGAGGGTGTTGGCATATGTAAAGAGTTTGTGATTGGTCAATGTAATCAGTAATGGCAGAGCTGGGCCTCAAGTGCAGGTCATTATGAAGCCATCTCCTGTGCCCTTGCATTGGGACACATTTCCTAGCTCCATAGGTATTATGAGAAGAGCCAAAAAGACCACCTAGTTCATATGGTATGCTGAGTGACCCGAGTACTGAATACAGCCCACACAGGTTTTGTATGTCCTGTACTTTAAAAAAAAATTGAATTGTCAATTATAAAATGTGTACCTGCGAGTGTGGGTTGCAGCATGTCTTAAGAAATCAGAAGCTCTCATAACGTTGGTACTGCAACCTCCACAGGGACAATTGACAGTGAATGGGTGGCAGCCGTGTCTCCTGGATGACACATGCACCCTGCAAGTCCCCACAGCCGTCTCCTTCTGCTACTCTCCTTTACCTGCCTAGCCCCTGTAGGCATTTGAATTTGTAACCCTGACTCAGATGAAACTTGACCCAAGCCCTGTGCCCTTCTAGACTGCACACAGTGTAGCGGCATGATGGCTAGAGAAATCTCCAGGTCCTCAGGGGGTCCCAGTCCTGATTGGAGCCTGGTCACAGAGGCCTCCCTGACACAGAGCGTTGTCCCCCTGGGATTCCTTAAAATTGTCACTTTATTCAGCTAAGACTTACTGCATCCTTAGCAGGCTCTGTAAAGACAGTGATCTAAGAAGATGGTTTGCAAATCCTGCAAGAAAAGCTCTGACTGGAGGCTCTGGTCTCCCGGGATGGCTCAAGGAGAAATCAGCCTTTTATGTGGCAGGGTTGTCTTTTCTCCAGGGAGAAAGAAGTAATGGGAGCCAGGGAAGGTCTGTCCTCAGGGTCCCGTGGGAGCGCCTCCCGAGGAAGGGGCTGCCAGGTTGCCTCCTCCGAGGGACGTGTTCCAGAAGAACAATGATGGGAATCATCACCCAGATAAGCCCTCCAGGGAAAACGAGCCTTCCCTTCCATCTCTCTGTTCAGCCTCGTGGGCTTTGTTAGCCAGGATCTGACTCAGTCCTGCCAGGGGCAACCTGGCACCCTTGGAATTTACAGATGAGGTGTCTCCCATTTTATAGTATCAGGAAGCCCCCTGTGTTGCTGATTAATTATGGAGATTTCCTGGTCCTACTTGTAGCCCATTGAGTAAGCCTCTGGGGGAACCTGGGAATTTGCCTGTTTAACAAACGAGAAGGTGTTTAATACGGATGGACCAGAGCTTGAGGAAAAAAAAAAATCAATGTAGAAATCTAGAAAAGATGAAACTCTAAAGACAGACAGCAGGTCAGTGGTTGCCTGGGGCTGGAAGCAGGTTCAGCGGTTGACTGCAGATGGGCATGAGGGAACTTCTTTGATTGATGGAAATTTTCCAGCAGTGAACCGTAGTGATCGTCTCACAACTATATACATTTACTAAACTCATCAAACTGCACACTTAGAATGGGTGAATTTTATGGTAAGTAACTTAAACCCCAATAAAACTGAAACACACACACTTGATAAGATAATGATGGAATGAGGGAGCAACACAGAAAAATAATGAGCAATGGTGATAATAGCAGCGAATACGAGGATGCTAGCAGACGATTACTGAGCAGTGTCTATGGACCAGATGCCGAGCCAAGTTCTTGCACGCTTGTCGTTATTCCTCACTCTTACCCCCGTGAGATACATCCTGTTACCACCCTCACTTTGCAGAAGCTTGAGAGGTTAATGATTTTTTCACAGTTCACAGCCACATACAGAAGAACTGAGCTTTGAGTGCAAGTGATCTGATGCCAGGGCAGTAGTCCCTTACTGATGGATTAATTAGTTCAGTTAGTCCACACTATGAGGCTTAGAGTCAGACATAAGTGGGTCTGACGTCTGACTTTACGACTTCTTTTTTTTTTAATATTTTTATTTATTTAGGCTGCACCGGGTCTTAGTTGCGGCGGGCAGGATCTTTAGTTGTGGCATGCAGACTTCTTAGTTGCAGCACGCATGCGGGATCTAGTTCCCTGACCAGGGATCGAACCCGGGACCCCTGCATTGGAAGCGCGGGGTCTTACCCAGTGGACCACCAGGGAAGTCCCTGACTTTATGACTTCTAACTACCTTCACTCAAATACCAGCCTTCATCTCTGTAAGCCTCAGTTTTCACATCTGCAGACTAAAGATGAGAGTGCCTATCTCACAGGTACTTTCCTTGGAAGAAAGAAAAGAAACGAAATAAGATATGTAAAGCCTGGTCCATATCAAAGCTCCCCAATAAATGCAAATGGCATGAAGTTAGAATATGTTGATCCTTTAGCATAGGTGTCAGTGCATCATATGAGCTTAATAAATATGAGCTAATGTATAATTCTAAATATTGATATCAGTTGTCACTCTAGCAGTCACCTGGGCATTCACATCCGCCAAGCACAAGGAGAGTCAACAAATCAGATTGTACGTAAACAATTGGACACATCTTGCTCTCTGGGGACAAAAGACATGTACACTGATCATTGCAATAAATGCCTAAGTGTTTTACAAGGTAGAGCTGGTGACTTCACTGGCTTCTTCAGTGGTGGCACAAAAATAGAGGTCATTGTTACATGGAGACAGGGTGAGTCTTCACAAAGGAGCAGACAGTTGAGCTCAGCTTTAAAGGAGTCTCTTTAGATGTAAGCTTTTTATATATAGAATGGATAAACAACAAGGTCCTACTGTATAGCACAGAGAACTATATTCAGTACCCCATGATAAACCATAATGGAAAAGAATATTTAAAAAAAGAATGTATATATATGCATAACTGAATCCGTTTGCCATGTAGCAGAAATTAACAAAATATTGTAAATCAACCATACTTCAATTTAAAAAAAAAAAAAGAATGAGTCTCTTTGTAGCAGAATGTCCATTTCTTTTATGTTTCCAGCATCTGTTCAAACCACAGCCAATACCAAAGAGAAATTTTTCCATATTTGTAGATCTGTTGAAATCCTGGTTTTCCTTATTCTGTGAGGCTGCCTTATTGTTTGGGGACCTTGGGATCCCCTTACCTCCTCTTTTTCTTCCTCCGAATCCCAATGGCTCCATTCTCAGGGTGGAAGTCTCCAACTGGAAATGTAGCCCTGACGTCTTGGAGGTGGTTGATACCATTTACCCCCTCCAGGCTAACTCCCTGAAGCTGCCGTGCAAAATATGGTTTCTTGGGGACCCTGGGATCTAGCACTGTGACTCCGCATGTGGCATCTTCTGTATATCCCCTGCTGGGATCAAGCAAACCATTTGTGAAAAGCTCTTCTACCTGGAGAGTGATTTCACTCTTAGTACTACTCACAAGTTAGATGTTTTTAAATGACTCTAATTTTGGTGTTTGGGGGCAGTTTCTTTCCCCTCCCCCTTTATTTATCTTTTAAACTCCCCCAAACACATGGCTGCTGGCTACACCGGAGTCACATGTCTTCTGTCCCTGGATTTTACAATTCAGGGGAAAATCAGCCCAAGGTGAAGTCGACACTGCAAGCTTCATTTGGGGATAGCAGGAGATTTAGGAGTTACCTTACTTGAGGTTTAAATTGTAAAAGTTAAGGCAGCAACTTAGAAAATGGTTCTTCTAATTCTTAATAATGACTCTCTGCCTTCCTCAATCTGATTGCAAATAGATCAGAGGGAAAAAACACTGAAGGTCAGGACCCAGAATATTTTAATTCTCTAAAGCATCGATTTAGGAAAGGAAGAGAAGAAAATTCTGTGTTCATGGCCATGAGGAGAAGTCCTCTGTGTTTGATACAGACGGACGTCTTTCCAGTGTCTCTGTCAGATTTTATTAGATGAGAAGGGGACTTGGCTTTTTACCCAGGCACGCGGTGATTTCTAAAACACGTACATAAATTACCTGATCCCTCATTCTGCTGATGTTCTTCCAGTTGCCTGAACAGACTAGAAAAGTGGTAATGCCATGGTGAACCATTAAATGCTCAGCTATTTAGCCCAGGAAGTCCTCCTTGTTTAATGGTTTTGCTCATTTAACATGTACAATTTGTAACCGAATAAATCTAATTTTGAAGTAGGTTGGGCAAGTTAAGCTGCCTCTGGGAGTCCTCTGCACTCACATTTCTGGAGGGAACACGGCTCACAGCGTGTCATCTGGATGTTCTGACTACCTGCTAATGAAGCCGGATTTTCAGAACAGCTCATGAGTTTGGGTCCTTGTCTATAACTTAAAATGTGAGGTTTTTTTTTTTTTTTTTTTTTCCTTTCTGATATGTTATTACCTGGAGCATCCAGGTGAGTCGGATAAGCCAACATGTTTGACAATTCATGCAAATAGGTAACCTGCCCGATGACTTAAGTATTGTGTGAATTGATTCTGGCAAACCCTCTCTCTTGGACATCAGCTACACCTTGAATTAAGTACAAAACCTGAACTGACATTAAGAAGGTGAAGTGTGGATAAGTGAAAACAAACAAACAAACAAACCCAAACTATAGAAACTGTAAAGAAACGTCTTGGAACACCTACCATGAAGCACTTTCAGAAATGTGAGGGTGAGGTGATAAGGGTTTCCACTGGAATAGTGTCAGGTGGAATAAAGAGAAAGAAGCAGGAACAAGCAGTATTAAATTGTAATAGGCAGAATTCTAAGGGGACCTCCCTTCCCAAATTCCAACCTGCGATGTCCCACAACCTTGTATAATCCTCTCACCTTGAGTGTGGGCGATATCTGTGACTATAATAAAATATCGATCCCGTAACTAGGTTACTAATCCATTGATTCTGAGGGAATTACAAGGGAGATGATACTGGGTGGGCCTGGTCTAATCAGTTGAGTCCTTCAAAGAAAATGTAGCATCAGAGATATTCCCTCTGAAGCTGTCGAGGAAGTTAACAAACAGCCGTGTTGTGGGAGGAGTAGCCTATGGAGAGGGGTAGCCTCTAGGAGCTGAGGGCCGCAGTCTTACAACCATAAGGAACTGAATGAAGATGACCTCCTGAAGATGATCAATGAGTGCTGTTTTGAGCTGCTAAGTTTATGGTCATTTTTTATGCAACAATAGAAAACTAATAAAAGTTTAGTTTAACTAAGGGATGATCAGCAAACAACACTAAATCTAAATCATAAAATCTTACTATAAAAGATGCAATGATGCAATTTTATTTCAAATATATACAGTGAATCAACTGAGCAGTTGACAAAGTATTCCCAAGCAGGGAGTCTTTCAAGCTTACTTTACTGAATTTGTATGTTGTTTTTATAATCACTCACTGTAGTCAATCCAGTTAAGGGGATCACCCTTCTCTCTCCCCACCTGTACTTTTCCACTGACCCTCAAGTATATTATTTTGATATTAAAATAATGAATAAGACTGGTTGAACCAGACTATTCACAATTGTGTATCATTGAAATCTAATAAGGTTTATTTCACATATGAATCTTAGATAAAGGTACGACTTAATACAGAAGAGGAGGTATTTACTGGGGAAAGCTGACTGACCAGATATCTGGTTCTGAAATTTGCTGTGGTGAAAGTTTCTCTAGCCACTGTCCAGAGATGGCGTTTTCATCCCGAAAGTTCAAAAATTCTTTATTGTTAGTATTCTAGGCAGGTTTCATCTGACTCACAGTAAGACCTGGCCATCTAGATTCAGACTGAATTCAGATCCTGATTCTAACTCTCTGAACCTCAATTTCCAGATTTTTTAAATACTGAAAAGCTGTCTGTCTTAGAATGTTTGGGGGGATGGGGTGATTAGGTGATTAATGAGGTAAAGCCATGTGAGCCCCTTAGAATAATGCTGAACATTGGAAAATACTCATTTTATAGATCAGTTAGGAAGATGGTGATGATGATGATTCATTAGAATAGCACACACATAGTAGGGACTTAGAGAACTCACTAAATGAATGAATGAAGAACATCAGAGACCAATTTATGAATTAAACGTGAAGACTGGAACTGCCAAGTACTTGGGATAATGATCTTGGCCTGACCAAGGAAGCTACAGGGGATGCCAAGTTACCTCCAGAGGTTACTTGGTAAGCATGAGTTTCTGAACAAGGGCAAGGGGAGTGTGGTTTGGTTTGGTTTTAATACGGGAATTGGTTGCTTCATGCCACCTCTCTTTGATCTCCAGATACATCTACATCACATGCAGGTTAAATGAGCTCAGATACCCAGTTCCTTAGGGTGACTTGCTAGCGTCCCATCTCCTGGGCACAGGGCCTGGCTGGACACTGACCCTAGAGTCTGTAACCCTTTCTTAACCATCGCCAGCCCCTTTGGAAGAACTTACACTTTATCCTAACATATCTATTCAGACAAGCCCGGGCTTGCAGGCCTCACCATCATTCTGTGTCATTAGACCAATAGTATACTCCATACTCAAATTTTTCATGTATTGATGCCGTATTTGAAACCCCACAGGATGACCTTATTTCCTGTCCCTTCAGGGAGGGGGCCACTCAGACTTGCCATTCTGTCCCGTCTATAAATAAATCACACACACTGAATAGACCCAGTGAGATTACAAAGCCAAAGCCAAAATGTATTTTGCCCAGAGTCATTCTAGACCAAAGACAATTCACAGACAGCGAAATGAATATTTTTCTTTTAGTTTTATGATCTGAAAGATTTATGGACCGTGACTTTAAAAGCCTATTTAAGTTATGTAGGAGAAGGTCCTGAGTTTTAGATGTATGCTGGAGACTTTAGAAATGAAGTGTCATGATGTCTGCAGCTTACTTTCAACTGGTTCAGCAAAAAACACATATGCTTATACATATATGGAGAGAAGTATACAGAAAGCAAATTGGGCCAAATTTTAACAATTGTCGCCTCAGAGTGGTATGCGTACGCACTGTGCTAGTCTTTCAATATTTCTCTATGTTTGAATATGTTCATAATATAATATGAGAAAGAAATTTCAGCTACATTTTAATTCATATATATATAAATATATCTATACATATATATACATATATCTATATCTATATCTATATATCTATATCTATATATATCTATATATATATATATATATCTCCAAAGGAGTATTTGTTTCTTTCTTCTATGATACTGAGTCTAACCATTTCAGTGTATGGAACACTTTGACCAGAGCCTTCTTTCACCATCCAGTTATATTTTGTATTTTATTCTTTTATCTTCATAACTGTTTGGTCCAACTCTCTTCTCCTTAGAACATGAATTTGCTTTCTGCTTTTAACATAATTTTACATTTAACAAGAGTAGGCTTCCTTTGGCTGTTTCTTTTTACCAATGTCTTATGTCATAAATCAAAAACATCTATAGCCTCTGAGACTAAGCCCCTTCAACACTTGATTTCTCATTAAGATGGGAATGGCTGTAACTTTTCCCTTGCTAGGCTGCCACAAAATGACTCTGCATTTAGTGATGGTGGCCTAGAAGTTACATGGAATTAGATCCAATTCCGTTTGACTCACTTTGATCGGAGCCTCTTAACATAATTTTCAAGTGTTTGACCCAATCAAGATCATGAAGTAGAAAATCTGATTACTGAAGGTGTTTTTCTCCTTCTAAAAAAAAAAATCAAAAGAACTATGGGAACATGTTTAAAGAAATAACACTGCATGGGGGACACTGCTGTGAATGAGACAAGATGCATCAGAGTCAGCTGACTAGAAAGGCACCTTGGTGTCACTCTACGGAGAGGACACAGTTGAACAGGCAGAAGGACACCCATCCCACAGAGAGAAGTGGAAAGGGGTTCATTGTCATGGTAACAACTTAACTTCTCAGGAGGGTACCTCTCTGAGCACATCTGCATTAATTCATGAGGGTGGCTTGGGTCCCATGGGATTGGTGAGGTCTCATCTTTGGGAAAGGCCTTGACCAGATGAAGTTCCACTGTAGATCCACTGACTCACTTAATCCCCGTAATGATGTTTTAAGGTTAATGGAATTATCCCCAAGGGGAAGGTGCAGAATCTGAGGCTCAGAGGTTTGAGTAATTTGGTCAGTGACACACAGCTAGTTAGTGAATCTTCACATGGGTCTTTCAGACTTCAGAGCCTGAGGTCTTAGGCAAACAAACGCAACTTAGAAATCACTTACTGCAAGCGACCTTTCCTTTCCTGCCTACCATCCCCTTCCTAAACATTCTGTGTATGCATTTATCAGTTGATGGACTTTTGGGTTGTTTCTACATTTTGGCTATTATGAATGTGCTGCTATGAACTTTCATGTGCGATTTTTTAAGTGAACATATGTTTTCAATTCTCTTGGATATATCCATAGGAGTAGAATTGCTGGGTCAATTGGTAACTTTGTGTTTAATTTTTGAGAAACTGACAAACTGATTTCCATAGGTGCTTTACTATCTTACATTCCCACCAGCAGTGCATGAGAGCTCCAATTTCTCCACATACTTTTTTTTTCACTTCACTTTTTTTAAAACTTTTTATTTTATATTGCAGTATAGACGATTAACAGTTTGTGATAATCTCAGTTGCACAGCAAAGGGACTCAGCCATACATATACATGTATCCATTCTCCCCCAAAGTCCCCTTCCATCCAGGCTGCCACATAACGTTGAACAGTTCCCTGTGCTCTACAGTAGGTCCTTGTTAGTTATCCATTTTAAATATAGCAGTGTGTACATGTTGATCCCAAACTCCCTAACTATCGCTTCTCCCCATGCTTCCCCGCACCCCCCCACCCCATAATCATAAATTCATTCTCTAAGTCAGTGAGTCTGATTCTGTTTTGTAAATAAGTTCATTTGTATCATTTCTTTTTAGATTCTGCATATAAGGGATATCATATGATATTTCTCTTTCTCTGACTTACTTCACTCAGTATGACAATCTCTAGGTCCATCCATGTTGCTGCAAGTGGCATTATCTCATTCTTTTTAATGGCTGAGTAATATTCCATTTTATATATGTACCACATCTTCTGACATGCGTAATTGGGTCTTGTGATGGTAGTCATCTTAGTGGGTGTAAAGTAGTATCTTACTGTGATCTTAATTTGCATTTCCTTGGTGACTAATGATGTTGAGCATCTCTGCATATGCTGTTCGGTCATTTGCATATCTTCTTTTGAGACATGTCTATTCAAGTCCTTTGCTGATTTTAAGTAGATTACTTAACTTTTTTTAGGTTGAATTTTAAGAGTTCTTTATATATTTTGAGTACTAGACCCTTATCAGATATATGATTTGCATATTTTCTCCTATTCTGTGGCTTTTCTTTTCACTTTCTTTTTTTAAAATCTAATTTAATTTATTTCTTTATTTTATACAGCAGGTTCTTATTATCTATTTTATACATATTAGTGTATATATGTCAATCCCAATCCCCCAATTCATCCCACCCCAACCCCCCACCCCCCCTTTCCCCCTTGGTGTCCATACGTTTGTTCTCTACGTCTGTGTCTCTATTTCTGTCTTACAAACTGGTTCATCTGTACCGTTTTTCTAGATTCCACATATATACGTTAATATACTTTCTGGCTTACTTCACTCTGTATGACAGTCTCTAGGTCCATCCATATCTCTACAAATGGCCCAATTTCTTTCCTTTTTATGGCTGAGTAATATTCCATTGTATAAATGTACCACATCTTCTTTATCCATTCATCTGTTGATGGGCATTTAGGTTGCTTCCATGACCTGCCTATTGTAAATAGTGCTGCAATGAACATTGGGGTGCATGGGTCTTTTTGAATTACGTTTTTTTCTGGGTATATGCCCAGTAATGGGATTGCTGGGTCATATGGTAATTCTATTTCTAGTTTTCTAAGGAACCTCCATACTGTTCTCCATAGTGGCTGTATCAATTTACATTCCCACCAACAGTGCAAGAGGGTTCCCTTTTCTCTACACCCTCTCTAGCATTTGTTGTTTGTAGATTTTCTGATGATGCCCATTCTAACCAGTGTGAGATGATACCTCATTGTAGTTTTGATTTGCATTTCTCTAATAATTAGTGATGCTGAGCAGCTTTTCATGTGCCTCTCGACCATCTGTATGTCTTCTTTGGAGAAATGTCTATTTAGGTCTTCTGCCCATTTTTGGATTGGGTTGTTTGTTTTTTTATAATATTGAGCTTCATGAGCTGTTTATATATTTTGGAGATTAATCCTTTGTCCATTGATTCGTTTGCAAATATTTTCTCCCATTCTGAGGGTTGTCTTTTCGTCTTGTTTGTAGTTTCCTTTGTGATGCAAAAGCTTTTAAGTTTCATTAGGTCCCATTTGTTTATTTCTGTTTTTATTTCCATTACTCTGGGAGGTAGGTCAAAAAAGATCTTGCTGTGATTTATGTCAAAGAGTGTACTTCCTATGTTTTCCTCTAAGAGTTTTATAGTGTCCAGTCTTACATTTAGGTCTTTAATCCATTTTGAGTTTATTTTTGTGTATGGTGTTAGGGAGTGTTCTAATTTCATTCTTTTATGAAAGAATGAAAACTGTCCAGTTTTCCCAGCACCACTTATTGAAGAGGCTGTCTTTTCTCCATTGTATATCCTTGTCTCCTTTGTCATAGATTAGTTGACCATAGGTGCGTGGGTTTATCTCTGAACTTTCTACCCTGTTCCATTGATCTATATTTCTGTTTTTGTGCCAGTACCATATTGTCTTGATTACTGTAGCTTTGTAGTATTGTCTGAAGTCAGGGAGCCTGATTCCTCCCGCTCCGTTTTTTTCCTGCAAGATTGCTTTGGCTATTCAGGGTCTTTTGTGTCTCCATACAAACATTAAGACTTTTTGTTCTAGTTCTGTAAAAAAATGCCATTGGTAACATGATAGGGATTACATTGAATATGTAGATTGCTTTAAGTAGTATAGTCATTTTCACAATATTGATTCTTCCAATCCAAGAACATGGTATATCTCTTCATCTGTTTGTGTCATCTTTGATTTCTTTCATCAGTGTCTTATACTTTTCTGAGTACAGGTCTTTTACCTCCTTAGGTAGGTTTATTCCTAGGTACTTTATTCTTGTTGTTGCAATGGTGAATGGGATTGCTTCCTTAATTTCTCTTTCTGATCTTTTGTTGTTAGTGTATAGGAATGCAAGAGATTTCTGTGTATTAATTTTGTATCCTGAAACTTTACCAAATTCATTGATTAGCTCTAGTAGTTTTCTGGTGGCATCTTTAGGATTGTCTATGTATAGTATCATGTGATCTGCAAACAGTGACAGTTTTACTTCTTTTCCAATTTGGATTCCTTTTATTTCTTTTTCTTCTCTGATTGCCGTGCCTAGGACTTCCAAAACTATGTTGAGTAATAGTGGCGAGAGTGGACATCCTTCTGTTGTTCCTGATCTTAGAGGAGTTGCTTTCAGTTTTTCACCACTGAGAATGATGTTTGCTGTGGGTTTGTCATATATGGCCTTTATTATATTGAGGTAGGTTCCCTCTATGCCCACTTTCTGGAGAGTTTTTACCATAAATGGTGTTGAATTTTGTCAAAAGCTTTTTCTGTATCTGTTGAGATGATCATATGGTTTTTATTCTTCAATTTGTTAATATGGTGTATCACATTGATTGATTTGCATATATTGAAGAATCCTTGCATCCCTGGGATAAATCCTACTTGATCATGGTGTATGATCCTTTTAATGTGTTGTTGCATTCTGTTTGCTAGTATTTTGTTGAGGATTTTTGCATCTATATTCATCAGTGATATTGGTCTGTAATTTTCTTTTTTTGTAGTATCTTTGTCTGGTTTTGGTATCAGGGAGATGGTGGCCTCGTAGAATGAGTTTGGGAGTGTTCCTTCCCCTGCAATGTTTTGGAAGAGTTTGAGAAGGATGGGTGTTAGCTCTTCTCTAAATGTTTGATAGAATTCACCTGTGAAGCCATCTGGTCCTGGACTCTTGTTTGTTGGAAGATTTTTAATCACAGTTTCAATTTCATTACTTGTGATTGGTCTGTTCATATTTTCTGTTTCTTCCTGGTTCAGTCTTGGAAGGTTATACCTTTCTAAGAATTTGTCAATTTCTTCCAGGTGTCCATTTTATTGGCATAGAGTTGCTTGTAGTAGTCTCTTATGATGTTTTGTATTTCTGTGGTGTCCATTGTAACTTCTCCTTTTTCATTTCTGATTTTACTGTTGAGTCCTCTCCCTCTTTTTCTTGATGAGTGTGGCTAAAGGTTTATCAATTTTGTTTATCTTCTCAAAGAACCAGCTTTTAGTTTTATTGATCTTTGCTATTGTTTTCTTTGTTTCTATTTCATTTATTTCTACTCTGATCTTTATGATTTCTTTCCTTCTACTAACTTTGGGTTTTGTTTGTTCTTCTTTCTTTAGTTCCTTTAGGTGTAAGGTTAGATTGTTTATTTGAGATTTTTCTTGTTTCTTGAGGTAGGATTGTATTGCTATAAACTTCCCTCTTAGAATTGCTTTTGCTGCATTCCATAGGTTTTGGATTATTGTGTTTTTGTTGTCGTTTTTCTCTAGGTATTTTTTGATTTCCTCTTTGATTTCTTCAGTGATCTCTTGGTTATTTAGTAACGTATTGTTTAGCTTCCATGTGTTTGTGTTTTTTACATTTTTTTCCCCGTAATTTATTTCTAATCTTATAGCGTTGTGGTTGGAAATAATGCTTGATATGATTTCAATTTTCTTAAATTTACTGAGGCTTGATTTGTGACCCAAGATGTGATCTATCCTGGAAAATGTGCTATTACACTTTTGTTGAGAGGAAAGTGTATTCTGCTGTTTTTGGATGGAATGTCCTATAAGTATCAATCTATATCGTCTTTTGTGCCAGTTAAAGCTTGTGTTTCCTTATTAAATTTCTGTCTGGATGATCTGTCCATTGGTGTAAGTTAGGCGTTAAAGTCCCCACTATTATTTGTTACTGTCAATTTCCTCTTTTATAGCTGTTAGCATTTGCCTTATGTATTAAGGTGCTCCTATGTTGGGTGCATATATATTTATAATTGTTATACCTTCTTCTTGGATTGATTCCTTGATCATTATGTAGTGTGCTTCCTTGTCTCTTGTAACATTCTTTATTTTAAAGTCTATTTTATCAGGTATGAGTATTGCCACTGCAGCTTTCTTTTGATTTCCATTTGCATGGAATATCTTTTTCCATCCCCTCACTTTCAGTCTGTATGTGTCCCTAGGTCTGAAGTGGGTCTCTTGTAGACAGCATATATATGGCTCTTGTTTTTCTATCCATTCAGCAAACCTGTGTCTTTTGGTTGGAGCATTTAATCCATTCACATTTAAGGTAATTATCGATATGTATGTTCCTATGACCATTTTCTTAATTGTTTTTGGTTTGTTTTTGTAGGTCCTTTACTTCTCTAGTGTTTCCCACTTAGAGGAGTTCCTTTAGCATTTGTTGTAGAGCTGGTTTGGTGGTGCTGAATTCTCTTAGCTTTTGCTTGTCTGTAAAGCTTTTGATTTCTCTGTTGAATCTGAATGAGATCCTTGCCGGGTAGAGTAATCTTGGTTGTAGGTTCTTCCCTTTCATCACTTTAAATATATTGTGCCACTCCCTTCTGGCTTGTAGAGTTTCTGCTGAGAAAATCAGTTGTTAATCTTATGGGAGTTCCCTTGTATGTTATTTGTTGTTTTTCCCTTGTTGCTTTTAATAATTTTTCTTTGTCTTTAATTTTTGTCAGTTTGATTACTATGTGTCTTGGCATGTTTCTCCTTGGGTTTATCCTGCCTGGGACTCTCTGGGCTTCCTGGACTTGGGTTGCTATTTCCTTTCCCATGTTAGGGAAGTTTTCGATTCTAATCTCTTCAAATATTTTCTCAGGTCCTTTCTCTCTCTCTTCTCCTTCTGGGACCTCTATAATGTGAATGTTGGTACGTTTAATGTTGTCCCAGAGGTCTCTTAGGCTGTCTTCATTTCTTTTCATTCTTTATTCTTTATTTTGTTCCATGGTAGTGAATTCCACCATTCTGTCTTCCAGGTCACTTATCCGTTATTCTGCCTCAGTTATTCTGCTATTGATTCCTTCTAGTGTATTTTTCAGCTCAGTTATTGTATTGTTCATCTCTGTTTGTTTGTTCTTTAATTCTTCTAGGTGTTTGTTCTTTAATTCTTCTAGGTCTTTGTTAAATGTTTCTTGCATCTTCTCGATCTTTGCCTCCATTCTTTTCCCGAGGTCCTGGATCATCTTCATTATCATTATTCTGAATTCTTTTTCTGGAAGGTTGCCTATCTCCACTTCTTTTAGTTGTTTTTCTGGGGTTTAATCTTGTTCCTTGATCTGGTATAAAGTCGTCTGCCTTTTCATTTTGTCTATCTTTCTGTGAATGTGGTTTTTGTTCCATGGGCTGCAGGATTGCGTCTGCTGTCTTCCCTCTCTTCACTTTCTTAATAGATGCACATAAGTGTTTAACTTTGATGAAGTCTAATTTATTTATTTTATCTTTTTATCATGTAGATATACACCTTTGCTTCTTTTTAATGTTTTTATTGTTTTAACTCTTACATTTTCGCCTTTGATTTATTTTGGGTTAATTTTTTATATGGTGTGAGGTAGTGATTCAGCTTCATTCTCTTGCATGTGGTTATCCACATGCAAGAGATTCCAGTGATACCAGCACCATTTGTTGAAGAGACTTTTCTTTCCCCAATAAATGGTCTTGTCACCCTTTTCAAAAATACCCTGAATCTACTTTTATAAATTCTTCTTAATTCCCTTATTTAGTGGGAGAAGTATATCCAGCAGATATGTTTTTGATGTGAACACAAGTAAGCAAATACACATACACATATAAGTATATATAGATAGATAGATAGATATGTCTTAAATACATACGTGTACATTCATATATGTGTGTATGTGTGTGTGCATGTGTGTATACATATAAATTTTAAAAGATCAGGATCTTTGTGATTTATACATTAAAAAAACTACAATTCCAACCTGATAACTAACTAAGGTTTTCAGATAGAGCTAAAGATGGGCAAAATGGTACAGATTGGAGTACATTCAAACAGTACATAGACTTTTGAGTATGGCTTCTCTCGCCAAACAGTGCACTTGAGATTTATCTACATTGTTGCTTTATCAGTAGTTTATTGATTTTTGTTACTGAGTAATAGTCCATTGAACAGACATACCACACTGTTATCCATTCACCCGTTGAAAGACATTTGGATTCTTTCAAGATCTGGGTGATTTTAGATAAAACCACTGTAAACATATATGTATAGATATTTGTGACACCATAACTTTTCATTTAAGTTGGGGAAATAACTAGGAGTGGAATTTTGGGACCTATCTCCAGTGTTTTATTTATTAAAACAATAGAAGGAATATCTAAGGCAAATACAATAAAATGTTGGTTTGAAAACAATGATTTGTAAGAACGTAGGTGCTCTTCATAATATTCTATATACTTGTTTATGCTTGAAACACTTTATTAAAAATAAAACTCACAAAGTTAGGCAATATAAGTCAACTCAACAATTCAGATGGTATGGATGGACCTAGAGATTATCATACTAAGTGAAGTAAGTCAGAAAGAGAATGACAAATACCATATGATATCACTTATATGTGGAATTTAAAATATGACACAAATGAACTTATATACAAAGTAGAAACAGACCCACAGACATAGAAAACAAACTTCTGGTTACCAAAGGGGGAAGAGGGTGGAGGAGGGCTAGATTAGGAGTTTGGGATTAGCAGATACACACGACTATATATAAAATAGATAATCAACAAGGACCTGCTATATAGCACAGGGAACTATATTCAATAGCCTGCAATAAACCATAATGGAAAAGAATATACAAAAGAATGTATGTATATGTATAACTGAATCACTGTGCTGTACACCAGAAACTAACACAACATTGTAAATCAACTATACTTGAATTAAAAAAAACAAACCCTCAGATGGTACATGTACAGCTGATTATGTCAAGGTGTACACATGGGTTTTGCCACAGTAACGAAGTCCTTTTCTACCTAAAGATACTAATAATTTTAACCATATTACTGAAACCTCTTAATGATTCTATAAGTAGAAGAGAAAAGTGAATCAACCATATCTAAAGCTGACAAGGTGGTCCCCTGGGGATGGTGCGAATCTCTCTTTATGGTTCCACCTGCCAGATGCCCACAAGTCCCCTCCTCCTCCACCTTCTTTCCATCTTCCTTTTCCATCTCCCCTCTGCCTCCACCTGAATAAGGTGCCATCCTCACTCACCTACTGCTCTTCCCTTACACCTGTTCTTCTAAAAGGAGCATTCCAGGGAGGGCGGAGAATTTCCAAGGCACTTAACTCTTTTGTGCATATAGATCATGACAGTATCCCATGATACCATTCCCACCTGGGGTGCAGAGGAGGAGTTCAAGAAAGGAGGAGGGAGACAGGGAACCCATGATGCTAATTCATCCAAAACAAAGAGGTAAAGGAGCACATCCTGCCACATTATCATCAGGCAGTTCCCACCAGCCATCCAAAAAGTCATGGTGGGGACACTTCCAGACAGAAAGCTCTTTTGAGAAAGTGCCTTGAGATTATGTTTCAGAAAATGGCATTTGCTGTGGTGGTGATAAATGGTTTCTTAAGCCTACAAAACATTCATCAGTGTAGCACTCAGGCCCTTCAGGTAATGCAAAGAGCGAACGTCGTCTGCAAACGTGAAATATGGGCCGGTTCACCATCCACTCACTAAAATGTTTTATCTGGTGATCACTCTGGAGCAAGATTTATTTTGTGTTTCCCAAACATCTTTTAAAATTTAAATTAGATTTCATGGATCCTCTCCCTCCATCCTCTGACTTCTTGGAGTTTAGCATTTGCTGGCTTATTTTTTTACATTAACCCACTCATAATCATTCCCAGTCAAGGGCTGCCAGAGACAAAATTACAGGTGGAGCTGAACAAGTATTATTAACTCCACTGGAAGCTTGGGGTGATTATATGTTTTGTGGGAAGTGGGCTGAGAGTTCTTTAACTGAGGGAATTATGAGGAAGCCTGATGTCTAATTGGAATCCCATCCTTCCCAACATGGTTCCAGGAATCCTTGGCTGGTATTGAGAAGCTCAGCTTGGGCATGACTTCTGTGGAGTCATTTTTTTGCTTCTGGCCACTCCACTGAGATAGAATTGTATATTCCCCATTCTTTTTTTTTATTATTATTAATTTTATTGGAGTATGTTGCTTTGCAATGTTGTGTTAGTTTCTTGCTTTGCAGCAAAGTGAATCAGTCATACGTATACATATATCCCCTCTTTTTTGGATTTCCTTCCCATTTAGGTCACCTCAGAGCATTGAGTAGAGTTCCCTGTGCTGTACAGTAGGTTCTCATTAGTTATCTATTTTATACATAGTAGTGGATATATGTCAGTCCCAATCTCCCAATTCATCCCCCCCGCCTTACCCACTTGGTAACCATAAGTTTGTTCTCTACATCTGTGTCTCTATTTCTGCTTTGCAAATAAGTTCATCTGTACCATTTTTCTAGATTCCACACATAAGCAATATTATACGATATTTGTTTTTCTCTTTCTGACTTACTTCACTTTGTATAACAGTCTCTAGGTCCATCCACATCTCTGCAAATAGCACATTTTTGTTCCTTTTTATGGCTGAGTAATATTCCAAACATTCCCCATTCTTTACCCACACAGCACCCTCTTGCTACTTCCATGAAGGCGTCCATCACATTATTTCACAACCCTCTTCTCATACCCATCACCAGCCTTACCTCCCTGTCCCTTGATACCAGAAGGCTCATCTCACTTATGTCTGAATCCTCCCCGCTCCTCGTCTTTTCTAGGGTCTGGCACACAGCCGACACTCACTAGACACTTGGTGAGTGAATGAAGCCATCTTTCTGGGTGCAGTATGTTTGTTTGCATCCTCAACGCATGAGAAAGGAAGGCAGCCAGGAGGCAAGAAGGAAGGAAAGTGGAAAAGAAAGAAAAAGGAAAGTGCATCCCATGAGATGTCTCATTGAACACCATTTTCAAGAGAATGAAAAATGGCTCAAAGAGAAAATCTGGGAAGGGATAGAGAATCTTTAAGATAGCAAACAAAAATCACATCACAAAGCATGCTGACAAGTCCTAGAAAAAGATTCATTTCTTTGTTCATCTCTGTAAGATTTACTTAATATATTAATATATCCCCCCTGCCACACGCAAGTCTTTTGATTCTGAAGGTAGTCTTTTCATCCTTTTCAATTTCCTTGAAACAACTTCAATATATTAATAACTCCAAGTTAAATTTAAGGGAGTCTCAATCTCCCTCTCTCTCTCTCCCCCTGTCTCTCTTTCTGACACACAGACACACAGACACACAGACACACAGACACACACACCCCTCCCACTATTCCTTGTCTTCTTAAACATTAAAAAAATGTCTTTGTTCTTCATCAAATTTTTCTCAAGTCTCATGCTCCTTGGAGGGCTCAGTTTGGAACACCACATAGATGGTATTTGTTTGTGCATAGTTGATAAAACTTATCTACTGTAGAGATGGAATTCCTCAGAGGAAATTTCCACTGCTTCTCTTACTCTGTCTAGGGTTTTACTTGGGTAGAGTGTATTCAGACACATCACAACATCCACTCTGAATGCCGTCAATATCTATGGGCCCTTTTTTTAATTTACTTGTGGATTAAGTCTGCATGTCTGTAGCTTCAGAATCAGATGCTGAAGTATGTAGTATCAAAAAGCATTTCGATTTGGCACGATTCAGGAGAGAAGTCATTCACATAAGTAAATTAGATGTATTTGTTCATCTTTCTGTTTAGGTTAACCCACATGTACTGAAATTCTGTCACATCCCAGGCACTATGCTAGACTATGCACAAAGTACCAAGTATTCACAGTTGTAATGCCAAAGAGTGTCTTGGGAGGGGCAAGGGATTAGCTGTCCTTACCCCATCAAAATCTGGATTAGCTCCCCATGCAAAAATATTGCCAATGAACATACAACCTAATATTTTAAAAGAAAATAAAATACTATGAAAACACAGCTTTAAGATAATTCCCCAGCTGCTCTTCCTTTAAGGCGGGCGTTTGTGCAGAAATTCGGGAGCCACCTCTGAGCACAGATATTAATCAGCTATGATACATGGCCTCAAAGAGTAAAGCAGAGAGCGTTAATGGCTCTGCAGCTCTGTCAGCACAAGCTCTGTAAGCACAGAGAAGGGTATTCAGTCCAATCTGAAAGCTAAGAGAAGGCTTCTTGGAGAAGCTTACTGATTTAAATGCCAACCCCGTGCATGCATATTTAAATAAAATTGTATACCTCCATCACTCGCTATACAATGGAGGACACTTGTCTTAGTTCATTCGTGCTGCGATAACCAAATACCATAGACGTGGGTGGCTTATCAACAACAGAATTTTATTTCTCACAGTTCTGGAGGCTGGAAATCTGAGATCAAGGTCCCAACCTGATCCAGTTCTGGTACTCAGTGAATATGGTAAAACTTTTTATTCCTGTAGATGAAGGTCAGTGAATTGAATTCCTTGGAACAGTTACTTTGCTTTGGGAAGACAAAAGAAGATGCCATGTTCTCTTCTGATCTTGTCTTGGACCGGAAACAGACAAGTTTAAGTCTAGCTTAAGTACAAAAAGAAAGTTTCCAGGAAGGGAAGCGTGTTAGCCTAACCTTTAACCACATGAAGGTCATGGCTTAAAATCTCAGCCCGTCTCTTACCAGCTCTTTAAACATGGATGAGTGATTATACTCTCTAGAGCAGCATTGTCTAATGGAACTTTCTATGATGGTGGACATGCCCACATTCTGCCCTGTGCAATCTGCAACCACTGCCCTCATGTGGCTTTTGAGCACTTGAAATATAGGCGGCGAGTCTGAGGAACTGAATTGTCAATTTTATTTAGTTTTGATGATATAAATTCACATTTAAGTAGCCACCTGTGACTAGTGGCTACCATACTGGATAGCATAGCTCAAGACATTGTTTCTTCCTTCTGCAAAATATAGAGTTAATTATGTCCATCTTTTTTAAAAATTTATTTATTTTTTATTTATTTATTTATGGCTGTGTTGGGTCTTCGTTTCTGTGCGAGGGCTTTCTCTAGTTGCGGCAAGCGGGGGCTACTCTTCATCGCGGTGCATGGGCCTCTCACTATCGCGGCCTCTCTTGTTGTGGAGCACAGGCTCCAGACGCGCAGGCTCAGTAGTTGTGGCTCACGGGCCCAGTTGCTCCACGGCATGTGGGATCCTCCCAGACCAGGGCTCGAACCCGTGCCCCCTGCATTGGCAGGCAGATTCTCAACTGCTGCACCACCAGGGAAGCCCTAATTATGTCCATCTTTAAGGGTCGTTGTGAAGATGTGATGAGTTATGTGAAGTCCTCAGCTCAGCACCTGACTTGTAGGAAATGTTCAATGAAAGTCCCACCTACAACGACTGTCATTATTGCTATTGTTATTTTACTTCTTATTGTTATTGAAGACCATTATTTTATTAAATACCACTCTTCCTAGGAATCATCATCTTTATTGATACTCCTTGTATTAACGAGTTCCTGTTAGTCAATGTTTTCATGTGTTCATAGTGGAGAAAGTGGTCTGGATTACAGAAGGCAGCGTGGAGTGAGAACGGCAGCTGGGGTGTCCTAGGAGGGACAGGCTCTAAACAGAGGAGATGCTCTTCCCTGGATCCCACCGCAGGGATCATGAAACTCAGAGACTGAAGACCCCCACTTGATGTCGTGAAGTGTTTACCTGAGTCAGAGCCATCCAATTTTGTAGAAAAAGGTCCCCTCAGATCCAGGATAATATAGACTGATTCTGAATCAAGAGCCCTGAATTTGATTTCTTTTGATTTCCAAGGTATCCATTTGGGGCAGCTCCTAGTCAGCTTCTCCGTGGAAGGCTGTAGACAGAGCCTAAGCCTCTCAGAAGCTGATGTGTGTGTATCTGTCTGACCATGGTCCCAGGCACGTTGGAGTCGGAGAGAATAGAAATTGAACACTCAAGCAGTTCTAAGAGGGAAGCTTATAGCTATACAAGCCTACCTAAAGAAACAAGAAAAAGCTCAAGTAAACAATCTAACCTTACACTTAAAGAAACTAGAGAAAGAAGAACAAACAAAACCCAAAGTTAGCAGAAGGAAAGAAATCATAAAGATCAGAGCAGAAATAAATGAAATAGAAACAAAGAAAACAATAGCAAAGATCAATAAAACTAAAAGTTGGTTCTTTGAGAAGATAAACAAAATTGATAAACCATTAGCCAGACTCATCAAGAAAAAGAGGGAGAGGACTCAAATCAATAAAATCAGAAATGAAAAAGGAGAAGTTACAACAGACACTGCAGAAATACAAAGCATCCTAAGAGACTACTACAAGCAACTTTATGCCAATAAAATGGACAACCTGGAAGAAATGGACAAATTCTTAGAAAGGTATAACCTTCCAAGACTGAACCAGGAAGAAATAGAAAATATGAACAGACCAATCACAAGTAATGAAATTGAAACTGTGATTACAAATCTTCCAACAAACAAAAGTCCAGGACCAGATGGCTTCACAGGTGAATTCTATCAAACATTTAGAGAAGAGCTAACACCCATCCTTCTCAAACTCTTCCAAAAAATTGCAGAGGAAGGAACACTCCCAAACTCATTCTATGAGGCCACCATCACCCTGATACCAAAACCAGACAAAGACACTACAAAAAAAGAAAATTACAGACCAATATCACTGATGAATATAGATGCAAAAATCCTCAACAAAATACTAGCAAACAGAATCCAACAACACATTAAAAGGATCATACACCACGATCAAGTGGGATTTATCCCAGGGATGCAAGGATTCTTCAATATACGCAAATCAATCAATGTGATACACCATATTAACAAATTGAAGAATAAAAACCATATGATCATCTCAATAGATGCAGAAAAAGCTTTTGACAAAATTCAACACCCATTTCTGATAAAAACTCTCCAGAAAGTGGGCATAGAGGGAACCTACCTCAACATAATAAAGGCCATATATGACAAACCCACAGCAAACATCATTCTCAATGGTGAAAAACTGAAAGCATTTCCTCTAAGATCAGGAACGAGACAAGGATGTCCACTCTCACCACTATTATTCAACATAGTTTTGGAAGTCCTAGCCACGGCAATCAGAGAAGAAAAAGAAATAAAAGGAATACAAATTGGAAAAGAAGAAGTAAAACTGTCACTGTTTGCGGATGACATGATACTATACATAGAGAATCCTAAAACTGCCACCAGAAAACTGCTAGAGCTAATTAATGAATATGGTAAAGTTGCAGGATACAAAATTAATGCACAGAAATCTCTTGCATTCCTATACACTAATGATGAAAAATCTGAAAGAGAAATTATGGAAACACTCCCATTTACCATTGCAACAAAAAGAATAAAATACCTAGGAATAAACCTACCTAGGGAGACAAAAGACCTGTATGCAGAAAACTATAAGACACTGATGAAAGAAATTAAAGATGATACCAACAGATGGAGAGATATACCATGTTCTTGGATTGGAAGAATCAACATTGTGAAAATGAGTATACTACCCAAAGCAATCTACAGATTCAATGCAATCCCTATCAAATTACCAATGGCATTTTTTACGGAGCTAGAACAAATCATCTTAAAATTTGTATGGAGACACAAAAGACCCCGAATAGGCAAAGCAGTCTTGAGGCAAAAAAATGGAGCTGGAGGAATCAGACTCCCTGACTTCAGACTATACTACAAAGCTACAGTAATCAAGACAATATGGTACTGGCACAAAAACAGAAACATAGATCAATGGAACAAGATAGAAAGCCCAGAGATTAACCCACGCACCTATGGTCAACTAATCTATGACAAAGGAGGCAAAGATATACAATGGAGAAAAGACAGTCTCTTCAATAAGTGGTGCTGGGAAAACTGGACAGCTACATGTAAAAGAATGAAATTAGAATACTCCCTAACACCATACACAAAAATAAACTCAAAATGGATTAGAGACCTAAATATAAGACTGGACACTATAAAACTCTTAGAGGAAAACATAGGAAGAACACTCTTTGACATAAATCACAGCAAGATCTTTTTTGATCCACCTCCTAGAGTAATGGAAATAAAAACAAAAATAAACAAGTGGGACCTAATGAAACTTCAAAGCTTTTGCACAGCAAAGGAAACCATAAACAAGACGAAAAGACAACCCTCAGAATGGGAGAAAATATTTGCAAATGAATCAACGGACAAAGGATTAATCTCCAAAATATATAAACAGCTCATTCAGCTCAATATCAAAGAAACAAACACCCCAATCCAAAAATGGGTAGAAGACCTAAATAGACTTTTCTCCAAAGAAGACATACAGACGGCCACGAAGCACATGAAAAGATGCTCAACATCACTAATTATTAGAGAAATGCAAATCAAAACTACAATGAGGTATCACCTCACTCCTGTTAGAATGGGCATCATCAGAAAATCTACAAACAACAAATGCTGGAGAGGGTGTGGTGAAAAGGGAACCCTCTTGCACTGTTGGTGGGAATGTAAATTGATACAGCCACTATGGAGAACAATATGGAGGTTCCTTAAAAAACTAAAAATAGAATTACCATATGACCCAGCAATCCCACTACTGGGCATATACCCAGAGAAAACCGTAATTCAAAAAGACACATGCACCCGAATGTTCATTGCAGCACTATTTACAATAGCCAGGTCATGGAAGCAACCTAAATGCCCATCAACAGACAAATGGATAAAGAAGATGTGGTACATATATACAATGGAATATTACTCAGCCATAAAAAGGAACGAAATTGAGTCATTTGTTGAGACGTGGATGGATCTAGAGACTGTCATACAGAGTGAAGTAAGTCAGAAAGAGAAAAACAAATATCGTATATTAATGCATGTATGCGGAACCTAGAAAAATGGTACAGATGAGCCAGTTTGCAGGGCAGAAGTTGAGACACAGATGTAGAGAATGGACATATGGACACCAAGGGGGGAAAACTGCGGTGGGGTGGGGATGGTGGTGTGCTGAATTGGGCGATTGGGATTGACATGTATACACTGATGTGTATAAAACTGATGCCTAATAAGAACCTGCAGTATAAAAAAACAAACAAAACAACTAATACTAAACTTTCATTGGGTTATTTGTATGGAAACATGTTAATATAAATGTTTCAGACATTACATGAAATTTCTAAAAATCTTATATTTGTATTTGTATGGAAATATGTATGGAAATATGTTAATATAAATGTTTCAGACATTACATGAAATTTCTAAAAATCATATTTGTATTTGTATGGAAATATGTATGGAAATATGTTAATATAAATGTTTCAGACATTAAAAAAAAAAAAAAAAAAAAAAAAAAAAAAAGAAATTGAACACTCAGCCTGCTCTTAGCTGGTGACTGAGCCAAAGAACGTACTCTCGTTGAGCCTGCTTCCTCGTCGATAATCCTTGCAGGGGATTCAATGACCCAAGGTGTTTCCATTCCATCACACAACACCTGGTCCATAGTAAGTGTTCAAATAATCAAATGATTTGCCTTTCTTAGTACCTGGCACACTGGAGATGCTTCATGCATTTTTATCTAATGGGTGAATAGATCTAGGAACCCAAACATGATGTTATCTTACCCATTCTGAGAAATAGGTATATAGTAATGGTGCAAGAGATCTTGACAGGTAGCACAGAGACCTCCCGCTGGCACATGGGTCTTGCTGGTGGGGTTCTCCAGAAGCAGGTATTGAGATGAGTTTATCAGAAATCAATATCTGTGAAAGGAAGAGGATGAAGCGGGATTGGACACAGAGAAAAGTTGAAGTGCAATGCAGACCCCCCGGAGAGCCTTGGCCAGCGAGACAAGGAGGCTGAAGTGGGCACTGCCCGTGGGCTGTCCATGTTGGGCTGAAGTGGCTAGGACTTTATACCTCTCATGACTCAGACCCTGAGGTCAGGCTGCCCTGGGAAGGCTGTGACCTCATGCTAGGGGGACAGGCAGACCTGAAAGAGGTGACAGCTGAAGCTGGCTGATGACCACACTTCCTGCAGCGGAGCAGCAAGCCCTGCCATGACGCAGGATCTGGGAAGTACATCCCTGTGTCCATCTCAGTGGGGTACTTAGATTAGGGAGAGCAGACAAAGGGCGTAGGAAATAGAAGGAAGTTTCCCAGGGTTATCATCAACCCAGTGACAAATATTCTTTACGGATGCAGGATCAGTAGAGAGGATGCCATAAATTAAACATGTCATATGTAGCACTTAATAAATTTCTATTCATTGTAATAAGAACATTTATATTTTAAAAATACCATTCCCAAGCAAACCAGCATGAGATAAGAAACATGGGGGTCCAGTGAAGAACACAGGAAATATTTACATCAAACAAAGAAAGCTCTTTAATTGCAGTGATTAAAAACTTGGGCAATGGCGTCATACAAATTTGGGATCAAGTCCTAGATCTACAACTAACACATGACTAGGAAGTCACTTCACTTCCCTAAGCCTCAGTTTCTTGATCTGTAAAATGGGATAAAAATGGAACCACTGCATGCTGTGAAGATGAAATGGATGAATGCATCTAAAAGACTGAGTATTGTGTTCGGCTATATAATATTTACTCAATAAATTTTAATATTAGTAGTATCATTCACACCAGATTATGGGTTTTCTGCAAATTCTTAATGAGGAGAGATTTGGAATTACTACAAGGCTATCCTTCCCAAACAAACACACATACTGAATGTCATTTAAAATTGATGCATAAAAGTTTAAATTAATCATATATTTATTTCATATATTTATAAGTATATAAATATATGTTTTACTATATATATGTTTATTTCTATTTCAGACATAAGATTTAACATTACCAATGATTCTTCTTTCTGATAGTATACATATTTTCATTGAGTCATAAAGAATCTCCCAAAGCTTTGCTGTATACAAGCTTTAGCTAATTTTTGGTGTTCTGCTAAAAAAGAAAATAAAAATAAATAAGTGAGACCATGCAGCAGAGTTCTAGGCAATGCTTCTGTCTATATCCTGTCTTAGAAAATCACAGAAAGTGTTAGCATAATCAATTATCTGAAAAATCCTATTCTAGTGAGAAAAATATTCCAGTGTTTAACTTTGTTGCACCCAGGTTACCCAATTACTTTTAGCCCCATAACCCTTGTCTTCCATACGCATATTTATTAATCAGGATGCTTGAAATGGCAAGCAATAGAAACGCAGCTCTAACATGCTTAATCAAACAAACAGATTTATCGCACCAAGTAATTGCACTGAACAAGGGTGAAGTTCAGGCTTGGTTGACTCCAGTGACCAAATAACGTTTGTCATTCTCTGGACTGTGCTTTTCTCTGTGTACGTTTCATTTTCAGGAAGGTGCTCCCTAAGTGGCCAAAACACAGACCACACCAGCTCTAAGACTTCTATGAGAACAGAAATTCCCAGAGGAGAGGGAGAAGAGTTTCTTTTTAATCAATATTAGGAAAAGGGTCAGGGTGTTCTTTCAGTAGCCCGGGTTGGACACTATTGCTGTGGCCAGATTGATGTAACAATGTAGCGTTTTCATTGGTCCAACTCAGGTCACATGTTCACCTCTGGAATTGAAGTAGGGTCATGTTCATTTGAAGCACAAAGTCTTAGAGTGGGGGGCTAGGGCCCCCAAGCATTCAAGAAGCTGTTTCCAGAGGGGAAGATGTGCTGAAAAAGATCATTTCCTTCTTTCTTCCTTTTTCTTCTCTTCCTCCCTCTCTTCTCTTTTTCTCTTTCCCTCTCTCTCAGTGATACATTTCATAACCCTCAGGGACAAACAAAGGGTTAATTTCCAAATAGCCCTGGTGCCAGAAAGGCCATCTGAGATCTTGTCTTGCCAAAATCGGCTCCATGCTGAATTTGCAGAAAGATTTAATTTCTCCTCTGGAGCTGTGAACAAGGTTATTAAGAGGCCCTTTCAAGTTGTCCCTCTGGGAAACTCTACAAACAGCTGCATGAAAAGGAAAAGGGAAGAAGCAGTAAAGTACTTGGAACTCAGACTGTGCACCTTCCAGCAGCCCCAGGCTTGATCTGGGCAACCTTGAGGTGCAAGCAGCAGGCAGGGGAAGTTGGAGGCCTGAAGATTTTCAGCAAAGCTCATTTCTGATTGGATACCTGCCAGGGAGTGCCCTGTACCAGCGCACATATCAGAAATTGAGAAACAAGCTGATGATAGCCCAGAAAAAAGACTGATTTAGTGGAGAATGTGTATCGGGTGGTCAGAAAACAGTTTATGATGACTGGGAGAGGGATGCTGTTTTCTCAACTCAGGGGAACATATATACCATGAGATTTCTCACTGGGTTTGACGTTAGATGTGCTACCATAAAGCTCTCTGAGTTTTTGGCATGCGTGCTCTGTTTGGAATGCATATATCACTGTAGGAGCCATGACCAAGAAAGGAACAAGTAAGTGGGTGGCATGGTGTACAGAAAGTTAACTAAACTAGGATGTAGATCTAAATTTGCACCCTTTTGCTGAGTCACTGGGAGAATTCCCTTCCCCTCTCTGGGTTGCACTTTCATCTCACAAGTGAGAAAAGTTGGACTAAATGAGGGATGAAAAAAAATCTCATCTCACGGGTCAACTCTTATGGTGTTGGCACTGTGTTGAGAAGGATTCTGAGGTCGTATCCTCACTCTCCAAGGAGTAATTAGGCCACCGAGTTGAAATTATTTGCCATCACCTTGGGAAGGGAGGGTTAGCAGCACATCTCTTTTATTTGCTATCCCTGAAAAAGATGATTTCTGTGATCTAGATGGAAAATTCTGTTATTCTAAACACTTTAATATTGTCCTTGATGCTTGAGATGAGATGAGTATTTTTAACCTCTCCCAATCATTTTAAATGTTACTCCACGTCAGTCTTCTACAAAAAGACAGCATGACAGGCTGTTTTTAGGTAGCAAAACTCAAAATATGTATAAAGCAAAGGACACAGGCTTTCCATTTGCCAAGGTCTTCAGCCTTCCTCTACTGTGCTGTATATTAATACACTACAGCATGTGGAACGACGGCCTATGCTTTACTGGTATTTTTCTTTCCTCTCCCTGAGTCCGGATCACACTGTTCCTTTCTGAGAGTCCGTCACTGCCACAGATGCTAGGAAACCAGGTGTGAGCAGCTGGAGAGTTCCTGGGGCCAGGTTTTGATCAAAGCTGGTGGGTTTTCAGTCCATTGTGCTCTCTTCAGCTAAGCTGTCACTGTCCTTTTTCATGTCTTTTAAAGGAAGTACTTCTTTGCACAGCGATGCCATTCAACAAACACTTTCTAGTGTGGATTGTGGGCAACTCCCTGTGCTAAGCGCAAGAGGAAAAGAAAGATGAATAAGACAGAATCTGTGTCCTTGGAAGGGTCACAAGTGAGTGGGGGAGAGAGACTTGGACACAATTAAAGGTAATAAAAATCAGGCTGTGAAAAGTACTTTAAAAGAGGTATTCAAAAACAGAATACTCTGAGAGAATGGAGCAGAGAAAAACATGTTCTGGATGAGTAGGCTTTGGGTTGGTTTCCAGAGAAGCTATTTGAGCTTGGCAGTGAAGGATGAATGCTAGGGGGAAAAGAAGAACGTCTTCCAGTGAAAGTAACAACATATGCAAAAATATGGAGAATGGGGTGTATGGTATGTCCAGAGAATAATGAACAAAATGAACAGTGATTGTTTATTTAAATGGTCTGAGTGGCTTGGATGTAGAGTCTGTAGGTAACAGCAATGGGGGTGGGGTGGGGTGGAGATTTACATCGGGGTCAGAATTTGGAGGGCCTTCAATATCATTCTAATGTACTTCAATTGGTAAAAACAGATATTGAAAAGCTAGGATGTAAGAGGCAGAGTTCTATAGGCTGAATTGGGAGGATAATACACATAGGGTTCTTGCCCTCAAGAGAATGTAATCAAGTAGGATCACATACAAAGTGCTAATTGCAATAAAATGTGTAATTAATTCCCTCATGCAGATATGTAAAGGATTATTGGAGCAAATATCTAATATCCAGTGGGGAGCATAGAAAAAATTATTGACAGGCAAGTAGGAGACAGACTAGAAGATTTTTCCAGGCACCAAGAATGGCATAAGCAAAGACTTAGAATCACGATAGATTCTAGCCTGTTTGGGGAATTGGGATAAATTCGGTATGGCCGAAAGGTAGACTGAATGGGGGTAAGTGACGGAAGTGAAGCCTAAAAAAAGCCTGTGGCTTAGTCTGAATGAAAAAAGGATTAAAAGGAATGCTTAACTTATTGGGAGGGGAATTATACGTTTTTGAAAAATTGCAATGTACACGCTAATATTCAGTGCCCATTTGAAATGGTCCCTGATGTGTAGGGTGTTAATCTGCACTCTACATATATCACTCCTTATAATTTTAAGGTCAGTTAAGTTTCTACTTTGTATCAAAGGGCCATATGCATGGAATATATGTGTAACAAAATGCAATTTTATCTTTAATATAGAAGGCTTTTGTAATCTATACCAGTCCTTTCCAGCGGAATTTACTGTGGTGATGTAAACGTTCTATACCATGTTATCCAATATAGCATCCACTAGGCACAGGTGGTTATAAAGTACTTGAAATGTGGCTAGACAAATTGAAGAACTGAGTGTTTTATTTTGCTTAATTTTTCTCAGTTTAAATTTAGACTTAAATAGCCAGAAGTGGCTAGTGGCCACCATCTTGGATAGCATCGGTCTAGACAAAGCAAATATATGGATATGAGATATGAAATTTGACAGAAATAGATTATTTAGGGCACCCATCATAAGAATGAACAAGTGAGACAGCTTATTGTAAGGAGCTGTGTGAAGTGGGAATGCCATTAACTCCTTCTTTCTGGAAGAGAGATGGAGAGAAAGAAAGAGAGCCTGGGAATTGTCTCTTCCTAGAATTAATTACCTTCTGCTTAAAGTCACTGAAGGAGCCAAGCTGACCATAGATGGGCTTTGAAAGCAATAGAGATGAAAAAGCAAACGTTAAGACAAAGCTTAAACGTCAACCTTCCTGTAAGTGTATTGATCTCTGACAGAATAATCTTATGGAAAGATGTACACAGTCCAGGATACTTAAGGAATAAAAACCTGTGTCTGAGATGAACATATCTTGATATTGACTGTCCGGCATCCCTCTGCTATTCTTCTTGTAAGAGCACCAAATTTTTTCCTGTGGGGACCTGTCATTTCCATATTCCACGTGGGCCTAATACAGCTTTAAATCTCAAACTCCAATCTTGATACATGGCCCAGGACTGGTCAGTAAGAACACTTCACCACCCTGGACCCGGTGATTGGATCAGGGAAGGGATGAAACAGCCAAGCCAACCAGAAGCTTCCCTTTCCAACCTTCCTAGATGCTAGAATTTTCTCGGAAACCAAAAGCTAAAAATACTGTAGATGTGCCATTGCCAGTGATCATCTCCTTGTTTGTCTAAGAGAGGAGCCAGTCAGAGGCAGAAACAGAGACACAGAAAGCCCTGAGGATACAGTTCAAATCCCTGTATCCCCCCAACCCCCGTGCCTGAAGTGTCTGATCCAGCCCGTGGGAATTCCTATTTGTGTGAGCTAATCATTCCCTCTTTTTACAGAAGTTGGACTGAGTTGGGTTTCTGCCATTTGCAAAGGAAAGACTTTATTAACACATTGGCCCACAGAAGGAACAGATCTTGAGATTTGATAGATATTTTTCCATTAACTAAATCTAAATATCTGCCTCTGACAGGCAGGTGAAATGATGGTTTTCAGTTAGTAACAGAGGGTTTTGGAGCAGAGTAATTTTTCCTGATTATTATTTTAGCAATTAGAGAGTAAAAAAAAAAAAAAAAATGGAAGGGAACGTGGACCTTTCCAATATTTTGGCAACTGTCATATCAATGATTTTAAAATAAGGTAGCCCAGAAATAATGCCAGCTACCTTAAAATTCCTGAAGGTCAAGTGCAAAGTCCCCACTAAGTCTGACCACACTAACGTCATCACTCGTGCCACTGACACGTGGAAGAATTAAGTTTTGAAACAGGAGTTACGGTCAGAGTTGGCCTTTCTGCTGGAGCAGTCAGCTGTCTTGTCAGCCTTTTCTCCATTCTCTCATCTGCCATGCGGGGGAGAAGCTGAGGAGTCATCAGAAGTCTAAGAAGGTGGTTCCAAGGGATCTGCATTTCCCTTGGGAATAGACATAAAGCTCACCTTACTTTGAAGATCTCTGCCCTGGCCTGTGGCTTGTCAAACATGGTGTAATAGGGAAGAACCTTTGTATTCTGTTACAAGTTAATCACTAAAGGGGTGTTGCCTATATGCTTAAATTATCCATAATGGCCCATCTCTGGGAACCCTGCCTCCCAGGTAAGGAGTGTTAAGCTAAAATACCTTTGTTTAGCTCACAGGAAATATCCTGATCAGCTCACCTGTGAATGACTGCAGGAAGGACAAAATTAACACACCTCCTCCAGAGTCTGGCCAGAACCAGGACTTTCCTCCCCTCCCCTTTTAGTATTAAAGAAGCCTGGATTCTAACTCAGGGAAGATGGTTCTTTGAGACACGATTCCATCCTCTTCTCGGTCTGCTGGTTTTCCAAATAAAGTCGCTGTTCCTTGTAACTCATCTATCAATGTATTGGCCTGTCATGCGGCGAGCAGTATGAGGTTGGAACTGGTGACAGTGGCACAAATTCCCCGAAGTAAACAAACAACCCCGAGTGAAAATTAACTTTATCCAAATTGCTATAGATCAATTAATTCTCTATGAAGATAAACCATCTAAGGATTCAGAGCATTTACACAATGTGAGGGAAGGGAGAAAGGGTAGAGCTGTGAGGAGGCACTCATAGCATTTGGAGTTAAGAAAGTGGGGAGAATTAGGCTGATTAGTAGGTTTCTGGCCTGAGAAACTGGGTAAAGTGTTGACCATCAGAGCAATGAAACGGGCACGGCTTCAGAGAGAGAAGATGGAGGGAAAGGATGGGAGGGGAGGGGGCCAAGGTTAGAACTTTAAGCAGAGGAGACACCGGAGCCAAAGAAAAAGAGACTGAGGTGACAGAGGACCACCTGGAGGATATGGTCTCCTGGAAGTCAAGAGAGGGAAGAAGAGAATGATGACAGAGATTACGTCATTTTGTAACAGAGAAAACTGAAGCTCAGGGAAGCAAAGTCACCACCCACAGCAAGTCAGCAGCAAAGTCTGGGACTCTCCAGCTCCAAAGACCACACTATTTCCATGATATCATCCATCTCATAGAAGAGACACTGAGGAATGTAGCGTCTCTTTGAATCCATTGGTCTGTCAACCTTCAGCATACCAAGTTATGTGATGGGGCAGAGGGATGGCATTAAATGAGAGGAGAGAAACCAGATTATATAGGTTACAAATGAGGGTGAAGGAAAAGAAAAGAAAGCTCGGGAAGGTGGCTCTATGGAAAGAGAGGGGACAGTACTTTTACTGGACAACAGGTTGAAGAGAGATGTATTTTAGCTACTTGATGATCCAGAATCAGTAATCGATACCATGGTGATAGAGAATTGGGGCTCTAGAATTAAGTGAGCTCAATTCTAGACCTCACTATTTATCAATGCCATAAAGCAGATCTCAACTGGGGTGACTGTGTCTGGAGACATTTTTCTCTGGGTTAGGTATGCTACTGGCTGTAGTAGGTAGAGGCCAGGGATCCTGCAATGTCCAGGGAAACATCCTATACATACATAACATCCTATACATACATAACATCCTATACATACATACAACATAATTCAACCCAAGATGTCAGTAGTGCTGGGACTGAGAAACTCAGTGATAACAGGAACATTTCTTAAGCTCTTTAGAGCTAGGTTTCCTCAACTGTAGAGCAGGAGTGACAATGATACTCACTTCCTGGCCATTCGGGGATTTAATGAGCTGATATGTGCAAAGTGTGTGGAAAGTCCTAGCAACATCATTGTCATCGTCATTTTTACCGTTTTGTGTGATGGACCAAGACATTGACTTAAACCAGAATGCAGAGGCCAGTCAGAAAGAGGGTGGCATTAGCGGTTGTGTGTCAGAGCCCTTGACTCCTGAGTACTCCTCTGTGGGGAGTGGTCAGGGCTGGAGGGATGCGGGGGATGCCTTTAGAGATGGGTCCATTTTTTCTTTCACTCCAGAAATCCCAGGATGTCCTGGTTTCAGATATAGAAACACTCCCTGCAGTAGGGTTTTTCCGAGTAAGAAGTGACCATCACATGGGTTGGAACTAAAACACTTCTGACAGAATGGTTTCCAGGCAATTGAGCGGATTCCGTTCCACTGCTGCTGAGAATGTGTTGTTTTGTGGCAGAACGGATGGCTAGATGTTCCTTTGGGGTACTTTCGATCAAAGGAGAAAAGCAGATTATTAACGAACGGAAATATGTATATTTGGATAATTACATGTTATGCCTGTATATTTTTCTATTTTCTAAGATGGCATAAAAAGAAATTGAATGGATTTTGGGGAGTGTAATCATTTGATTATCAGGCTGTAACAAGGGCCTTCTCTGTGTGTGTGTGTGTGTGTGTGTGTGTGTTTGTGTGTGTGTGTGTGTGTGTTAAATAAAAATTGCCTGCAAAAGAGCTGGGCGAGAGAAACACATTTGAAAGATTCCTACTGTAGTCAGACTCACTTAGCCCCTTAATCCCTTACATTGGCAGTTGAATCCCAAGGACAGATTCTGGTACAGAAAGGAGCAATAAACAAATACAGCCCAGGGCTCCTGGCATCATGGAAAAAAAAAAAATCACCCATTTCTTATAAATAGATTGCAATAAAACAATAGCGACTAAACATTTAGTAGAGGGAATCAGCCAAAAGGAACTCTGACTTGTTGCCCTTTACGCTACAGAAACAGACAAAAGAACATTGAAAAGGATTCAGATGAATCCTTTAAAGACAACCAGCTTTTGAAGGTTTATTCATCAACCTCTCGGGCAGTATACCCAACTATTTTAACTGGAGTGCAGGTAAGAGCAAATAATAAAGAAAATAGTCAATCAATAACCCAGAAGATGGGTATTCCAATGTCAACAACCTTTTTTTTTTTTTCTTTTCTTGCCTTGTTTTCATGTGTCCGCACTGGTCAGATTTAATGCCTGTCTTTCACAGACTGGGTAAAAGAAAATGAAACGATACACCATGTCTGTGGCAATCTTTTGAGAACTTGCTTTTCCTCCTTCCTGTCCGGAAACACCTGGTTTCCATCTGGGGACCTACGTGATGCTGACTTAGCTCTCAGTTGGAAGGGTGTGGGGTGGAGCACGTGACTTTGGCCAAGCCAGTTGGGTCCTTCCAGCCTCTCTGGCTGCACTGATTGGGTCATTCATGGCATGGAATCGAATCTCCTCTTTTTTGTTATGCCCGCTAACGCATTCCTCTCATTATCAGGTCAGTTCTACTGGGTTTTCTATTATTTATAACTCAAAGAATCTTAACTAATGTAGTGGACCCATGTCTCAGGGTCTCCGTTACTTAAATGTTTAGTGTATTAGTTTCCCACGGCTGCTGAAACAAATTACTAGAAACTTAGTGGCTTAAAACAACACAAATGTATTATCTTACAGTTCTGCAGGTCAGAAATCTGACACCTGTCTCACTGGGTTAAACTTCAGGTGTTGGCAGGGCTGCGTTTCTTTCTGGAAGTTCTTGGGGAGAATCCATTTCCTTGACTTTTCCTGCTTCTCGAGGCCACCTGCATTCCTGGGCTTGTGACCCCTTACTCCATTTTCAGAGTCACTATACAGCGTCTTTCTGACCCTGCTTCTGTGGTCATATCTCTTTCTCTGACTCACCTCTGCTTTCCTCTTCTATGTTTAAGGACTCCTGTGATTTTATTGAGCCAACCTAGACAATCCAGGATAATCTCCCCAGCTCAAGGCCAGCTGGTTAGCAACCTCAATTCCATCTGCAACTTTACTTCCCCTTTGCCACGGAAGGTAACATATCCATAGGTTCTGGGGATCCTGATGTGGGCATTTGGGGGCGGTCCTTCTGCCTACCACATCTAAATTATTTGGGAATTTCCTCCATGACACACAGGCTGCTTCCGTGTTCATGGAAACGGCAGCTTGGTAGTACAGATTGGGCGTCAGATGGAGCTGGTGCTGGGTCGGTTTCATGTGAAGTTTCGTATTTTGACGTTGCCATTTTTACATGTCTACCTTGCAGCAGCTGTATAAATATTATTTTTTAAAAGTTTTAAAAATTATCAAGAGTTGTGTAATATGAAATTTCTGACCTCCACCCCACCTCCCACTCTTGGGGTGAGGGATGGGATGGAGGTGAGGGAATCAGTGATGGAGTGAGGGTAAGGAATGGGGTGGGCAAAGGAATGACCCCCCCTCCACACACACACACCAAGAGCAGGGGCAAGTCTAGGCTGTATGGGGCCTGACAATTATGTTTCATCCAGGGCCCTCTTTAAGGAAAGGAATATAAAATTATGAGCAAAAAGCTGTTGTGAAAGTGGATGTTTATTTAGAGTGAGAACATAAATCACAGCAAATTATAAATTTTTACGAGCCAACAGAAAGCACAAACATCACAAAATCCAGAAAAATGATGTACTATTTTCTCTTTATTATCTCTCTGACATACCTACGGATACTTTTTTCTTACACCTTGTAGCTGCATATTCTTTTATTTCTTTTTCATAGGACAACAATTTTGTGATTTTTTTCACAGAAGAGATAGATAATTGTTTTGTTGATTGGGATGTTTTTCTATTATCAATATTATTGATGACTGTGCTTGATAAAACATGTGACGCTATATACTGTTTGTAGTCATGCTGTAGGTTTGTGCCCTAAAAACACATGAATTTTGATGAAGTCTACTTATTTTTAAAAAAGAAAAGTATGTAGCATTTAAAATTGTATAAGCTGTACTTTTTCTAGTGTATTCCTGTTGGTAGGCAATTCCATTTTGAGTAATTATCAATGAGAACCAAATCAGTGACATAACAATTTTACACATCTAATGATTACAAGAATTTCTCACAGACTAGCATCTACCTCCTTACACCTCAAATCATGTTTTGCCCTCACTATTTACGTACTTCTGGATCTGGGAACTATAGGACTCAGGTATATCATGACATAGCTTCTTCCCAGCATTTTTGTATCATGACTCCTGGTGGTATACACAGTGACACAGTATACACAGTGGAATGAGTATATCCATATTCCTTGAAGCCATTCCTACACTGGGATGTAATGATAATTTACTTCTATACGGCAATGACTGAAAACGACATCAGTCTGAACTAAATGTATCCCCAAATCAAATTTTCTTCGATGGATCCCCCCAAATGCTTGTGCCACTGGAATACCACCCAACACAAGGGGGAATGTGATGGAGGGGGTAATGAAATACAATCAATAATCTTAACTAATACCAGGTAGAATATTTTGCCTTTCACATTTTTAGAAAAAAGCGTAACCATATAAACACATTGCCAAGCTTCCTCCCAGGGTCTTGGAGAGAACCAGTGTGAGTGAGGGACTTCAAAGCAAAAGATGAGATTCAGGAGCTGTTGAAATGTTCCTAGGCGTGATAAACGGGAGGGAAGGGGGCAAGGTTTATGTTTCATAAATTATGTGCTAAACTGAAAGTTTGGGGGGCTACAATTTATTTTATTGGCTGAGTCAACCTCTTCCTGCATCTAAATCTGTATGACACAAATTTGGAATGGATATTTTATACATCTCATCCCCCAATACTCTGGCATTGTACCACTTCCAAAACTTTTTTGCATTCCCGATCTCCTTAGAAAGCTGTTTTCTTTTTTTTTTTTAATTTTTAATTTTTAAAAATTTGCATTGGAGTATAGTTGTTTTCTTAAGTGTGTCTATAGCAAGTAGCCTCTTTTAAGGCCCTCATACAACGAGAGTGGTGCGTGTGTGGGCGTGTACATGCTGTCCTCTGACCAATGAGAATTTACTGTTGAGCCGCGTGTGTTATTGACGATGTTTCCTCCCAAGATCCTGCTGGAACTTCTTCACCTGTTCATCAGACAGGAGCCGACATGGTTTCTGAGGAAACATACGTAGGTTCAAACTGAGAACCACCCCAGTAGATACAAAATATATTATCATTCAATAAATACATTCACGACACTGACCTTCATTTAATAAATATTCACCGAGGATCTGCTATGTTGTGAGCACTCGGCAAAGCAGTGGGAAGCAAATAAGGCGAGCAAAATTGAGAAAAACTGTGAAACTTCGATGAGAACCAGAAAGATGGGTGGGCCTCCTATCTGGCCTTCTCCTCTGCACTATCTCACGCTTTCCCTGTCTTTGAGCTATTTCACAGCTCGGTAAATTGTAGAAAGCTGATAGCAATGCAAATGATTCTTGTTCATAGAAATGCAAATTGTGTCCCAGGGAATGCAATTGATTCTTGCCCCTTGGATATTGACCACTGTTGCCAGTTTTGCTACTATTTGTGCAATTTCCCCGAACATTTCTGATGCCCGTATACTTCTCTGCCCTGTGCGTTCTCTTTTGAGTATTAACATCTTCCTGGTTCCTTTTTTTTTTTTTTTTTTTTTTTTTTAATGGAACATCTGAGTAGCCTGCCCTAGTTTTTTTTTTGTTTTTAATTATATTTATTTATTTATTTATTTTTATTTTTGGCTGTGTTGGGTCTTCGTTTCTGTGCGAGGGCTTTCTCTAGTTGCGGCGAGCGGGGGCCCCTCTTCATCGCGGTGCGCGGGCCTCTCACTGTCGCGGCCTCTCTTGTTGCGGAGCACAGGCTCCAGACGCGCAGGCTCAGTAGTTGTGGCTCACGGGCCTAGTTGCTCCGCGGCATGTGGGATCTTCTGAGACCAGGGCTCGAACCCATGTCCCCTGCATTAGCAGGCAGATTCTCAACCACTGTGCCACCAGGGAAGCCCCCCTGGTTCCTTTTTGAATGAAAGAGTTAAGTAAACATTTTTGAGATGTGTTCATGTTATATTTGTAAGAGATTCATGTTTTTACCGTTTTTAAACCTTTACCTTTTAGCCACACAACCTGGGCTTCGTGGAGGTTACAGCCTGAACAGACATTCAGCACACGATCTCATATATCCAGGCACTCGGAGGCTCTTAAGAAGCCCCGAGAGTCTATGACGGGGAGACCTGATATTGTCTTATTTGATCAGGGCAGAATCCCCCATGGAAGTGACATTTCAGTCAACAGCTAGGAGTTCACAGGGTGTGCAGAGAAGGAGAGAGGGATTCTGAGCAAGTCAGCCCGTCATGAAAGCCGGTCAAGATCATTTCTCCCAGAAGGAGATTTGTGGTCCTGGGAGAGAGTGGGCTTCGGACAATCATTGGGAGAGGCTGGAAGATTTGGCAGTCGTCATTGTCTGTGCTTCATGATAAGAGCATCTGCCAGTGTGCAATCTTCCAATGGGATGGGGCCAGGGCTTTGGAGAGACGGGAGCCCAGAATCTGGAGGCACTGGCTGTCCCTCACCTCCCTTTCCTGGGATGAGTTTTTCCAACCACTTGCTCTGATGATGCATCAAACTGTCTCCTTTGAAATGCATTCACTCCAGGCTCTGCCCAAGAGGCCTCATTTCAGAAAATGGTATCATCATTCAAGAGAGAAGGAATCTGGCTTTTCTCTGTGACCAGCACAGGCCTTTAAGTCTATTTTCATCAAACCCCCCATGGGCATTTAATTAGCATCATGTCCTAGTTTCTTGACCATTTTTATTCTGGCACCTGGCTTTAGGTGATTTCCTGTGCAGACACCTTTACCAGCAACGCCCTTACTCCAGGCATCTGTTGATTCCTACATTTTATTTACTTCTCTACCCCAGGGTCATCTCCTCAGAGCTTCCAGATTGCCCCATCTGAAACAGCAGCCCTCCCTAATCTCTTCCATTTTACCCCAAAGTAGCAGCGGTTGCCATCTTTCCTCCTGTAGCCATTCTCCCCTCTTTGAAGAAAATTTTATCTGAGATCAAGGGGAGGGCAGGAATGATGGTGAAACACCAATTTCAATATCTCTTCATGTTCCTTAAAAACAAAAACCTTTCAGTTGGTCCCTGTCTATTTCTGGTATAAAGCACTTCTTATCTAAGGACCCCACTCAGCTGATTGGATTTACTCAAAAAGAACACAACTCCAGTGAGGAAATTCAAGGGGAAGATTTTGACACCTCCAACTGTTGCGTATATATTTGTAAGAAGTTGTCTTTGTGGGTCTGGGGAGGGCTCTCCCAGCCCCTAAGTGGTCAGCGATGACCAGATTGCTGATGAAGCTGCAAATTTTATCGTTTGGCTTTACTGGTCCTCGTCAAATGGAATTGCCTCTGAGAAACATGGTCATATATGCGTTCAAATGTCTACCTGTACAGCTCAACATCTGCCTGCAGAAAGTTCACTGTTTGGCCTCACCAGCTACTAACACCCAGGTGTGAATGAGATCATCAGATCGTTTCCAACTTGAAAGTCCCCTGACAATAAGAGAGCGTACGGGTTGTATAGTTGGTAGTCACAATAATATCCTATGTTTATGAAGTCCATGTGGCAACCACCATACCAAACACTCTCATGGATTATCCCCTTTATTCTGCCGAAATACCCTATGAAATAGGTTTTATTGTCTCTGCTAACAGGAGGAGGTTGGCTCAGAGAAGTGAAATGGCTTGTGCCCAGTGACACCAAGATTTGGAGCTAGGATTCCAACCAAAGCCATCTGATTCCAGCATCCACTATCTTCAAACTCATGAAGTGTTTTTCCTGTTTATACTCTTGGTTAAATCACACGGTAGATGCTGTAAGGGGGTGATATCTCTCACATCATTTTAAGCTATGAAAACTGATGCTCAACCAGTGAAATGATTCACCGAAGGCTTTGGTTTCAACCCAGTCTGCATAGTAGAATCAGTCAGAGCTTTAAAAAAACAAAACAAAACAAACAATGCCTGGGCCTAGACCCCATGAAGAGATTCTGATTTGCTTGCTTGAGGCAGGGCTTATGCGGCCAGGGTTGAGAACCACCGTGCTTAAGCTCACTTAGGCAGACATGGAATTTTTTTTTTTTTTTTTGGCTGTGTTAGGTCTTCGTTGCTGCGTGCGGGCTTTCTCTAGTTGTGGCGAGCGGGGGCTGCTCTTCGTTGTGGTGCGCCCTGGCTTGTCACTGCGGTGGCTTCTGTTGTTGCAGAGCACAGGCTCTAGGCGCACGGGCTTCAGTAGTTGCAGCTTGCAGGCTCTAGAGCGCAGGCTCAGTAGTTGTGGCACACAGGCTTAGTTGCTCCACGGCACGTGGGATCTTCCCGGACCAGGGCTCGAACCCGTGTCCCCTGCATTGGCAGGTGGATTCTTAACCACTGCGCCACCAGGGAAGACTGACATGGAATTTTTGATGCAAATTCTTGAGTCAAAATCCTTAAGCATCTATGGACACCAAGGGGGGGGAAAACTGTGGTGGGGTGGGGATGGTGGTGTGCTGAATTGGGCGATTGGGATTGACATGTATACAGTGATGTGTATAAAATTGATGACTGATTAAAAAAAAAGAAAAAAATCCTTAAGCATCATCTAGGGGACAAGAATCCAGAGTCCAGCTGAAGTTGAGTGAGTTGAGTTGGGGTAGCTTCACACACTTGGCAAAGGGTGTCTTGATAGTCTGGCCTGAGGCCTCCCTCTAGTGTCACCATTGGCTCCTTGGCCTTCAGTCTTCTGTCCACAGGGAGATGCTTGTGTGGCCTCCCAAGAGGGCATCAGCTCTCTGGTCTCCATGCTGATAGCCCATGCTCTGTTTGTAACACACAGCCTCCTTCCAAGCTGGTTCCTGTTCATCCATTAGGTTTCAACTTAAATGTTAGCTCCTATAGAAAGGCCTCCTTGACCTTCCAGCCTGAGTTTGCCCCCCTCTTCCTAACTCTAGGCTTATACAACATCTTATACTTCTTTCTATCATAGTACTTATACTACATAGAAGTGATCCTCAGAAATATCTGTACTTGTTTATGCTTCACTGAAAAGTAGATTTGTCAGGTTTAGCAAATAAAAATACAGCATGCTCAGTTAAATTTGAACTGCAGGTAAACAATTATTTTTAGTATAAGTGTGTCCCAAATAGTGCATGGGTGATGCTTATACTAAAAAAAAAAAAAAAATTGTTTATATCAAATTCAAGTTTAACTGCATTTTATCTGGAAACCCTACTAGGAAGTCTTCAGGATATGAGGAAGGTCATGTTGACTGAAAAAAAAAAAAAAAGCACAACCTAAAAGTTGGGAATTATATTTTATTTGGCAGACAAAACGGAGGACTTAAACTGGGACACAGAATCTCAGATAATTCTGAGGGCCTGCTCCGAAGAGGCAAGGGGGGGAGCCAGGATACGTAGGAGTTTTTGCAACAAAAGATCAGGTAGTTGGAACATCAAAAGATTACTGTTCATCAAAGAAAACCAGACATCTCAAGTTAATGAACTTCACGCTTTTCTGTGTATGGGAAGATGCAAAAGTCTGGGCTCATTGCAATCATTCCTTTGATTTGCACCTCATTTATCTGGGGTGGGTATCCTATGTCTTCACACCCTGAGTCTCTTCAGGGTGCACTGTCAGTTGACTGCTAGGTGGTGGGCATGCTTTGTTTCCATCCTAATTTCCCTCAGTGCTCACTGTCGGGGTGGCTGTAATGTGGTGGCATGATGGCTGCAGCATCCTTCGTTTACAGATGTGGCAGGTAATATTTTTGTTCACAGTCTTTTAAAAGCGCTTTCTGTCCTCCCAACCCCAAGATTCCACAAAGCTTATCCTAAGAGAATGAGACCTCATAGGATCATGTCACTCAAAGGATGGATCATAGGCCACCTGATTCCAACTACCAGAAGGATTACAGAACATGATAACTCTTTAACTGATTGAAACAAAGATTCCCAGGACCTATCTAGATTTAATGAATCAGAACCTCAAAATTTGGGGCAGGGAATTTAGACAGTCATCAGCACTTGTAATCAGCAACTCAGGCAATTCTAATGCATACTAAAGCTTGAGAATCTATGCCAAAGGAGGTCACTTTACTTTGGTATGGAACTTTTGGGCTTAATTCAAGTGTGGAGAGGTAGGAAAAAGTCAAGACCTATAACAATATGTCTCTGTTTGTTTCATCCCCCTTTAGATTGAGAACTCCTACAGGTCACATCTATCCTGTTCACTGTGCTATCCCCACTTACTATCACAGTGCCCAGACTATCATAGCGCTCAGAAGACATTTGTTGGCCAGACTTCCCTAGCGGCCCAGTGGTTAAGACTTCGCCTTCCAATGCAGGGGGTGCAGGTTCGATCCCTGGTTGGTGAGCTAAGATTCCCACATGCCTCACAGCCAAAAAACCAAAACACAGAACAGAAGCAATATTGTAACAAATTCAATAAAGACTTTAAAAATGGTCCACATCAAAAAAAACTTAAAAAAAAAAAGAAGACATTTGTTGGATATTCACAAAGAAAAATAGGAAAGAATGGAAGTCCATTTGGGACGAGTCCTTCCGCAAACAAGATTCTTTCAACAGATAAGATTTATCTTGCATTTCTTATGTGCCAGAGACTGTGCTAGGGAATGAGGATACTGTTGTGAGCAAGAAAGGAAGAGGACTCTTATGAAATCTATATTTTATTAGGAAAATATAGGCAATAAGCGAAGTAAGTTTATTTCTAAAAGTGTTAGGCACAGTGAAGAAAATAAAATAGAGGATCAGAGTAGAAGGCAAGGTGGGTTTCTCTCTAACATTTATTTCCAAGTTTTGATTTTGCTCAGATATCCACCTGTGGAGTAGATAGACTCTGGTAACTATCTAAGGTAATCTCATGTTCCTTGGCAGAGGTTGGTTTAGAGGTGAGCAGGTAAGCCAGTTCTGGCTAATGAGAGGTGAGGCAAAGTCTGCTGCCACATCGGAGTCTATCTGAAAAGATTCTTTGCTCTTAAGATAAAATACACCTAGGAGCAGTGGTCTTCTCATGGGCGTTGTTGTGTTTGCATATGATGCCTGGGTTCTGCAGCCATTTTACGGCTACAAGGAGAAGCAGAAGGACAGTGGGACATACCTGGGCATCTGATGACATCACTGAACAGCTGAATTTACCAACTGTAGAGCCATTTCCTTCTATTATGTGACATACTACACCTTTATTTTCGGAACTGGTTTGAATGGACTTATCTCCATCTGCCCCCAAAGCACCCTGACTAAGGCGGAGTGGGCAGAGGATGAAGGTGTGGCAAAGAAGGCCCCTCTGAGGTGGTGACATTTCAGCAGGAGATTTACATGATGAGAAAGAACCAGTCCTCTGAATACCTGGGAGCAATGAGGTCAGGCAAAGAAAACATCAAGCATGAAAGTCTTAAACGGAACATGAGATTGGTGTATTCAAAGACGTCAAAGAAGGACAGCGTGGGGCAGAGAGGCTCATGGTGTATGGATCCATTTAAGATCCCAACGATAAAGGCAGAGGCCAAATTAAACAGGGGTAGTAGGCTGACTAACGCCCCTCTTCCAAAGATGGCCACGCCCTCATTCCCAGAACCTATAAATATGTTACCGTACATGGCACAAGGGACTTTGCAGATGTGATTAAATTAAGGATCTTAAGACAGGGACATGATCCTAGATTACCTGGTAGATCCTATGTCATCACAAGGGTCCCTATGAAAGTCTGTGTATGAAACAGGAGGATCAGATAGCGAAAAAGAAGGCAATGCAATGACAGAAGCAGAGGGGGGAATAGCTATGTGATGCAGGGTATGAGGCAAGGGATAAGGATGACTAGAAAAGGCAAGAAAACAGATCTCCCATAGAGCCTCCAGGAAGGAAGTAGCCCTGTCAACACCTTGACTTTTAGTTCAGTGAAACCGATTTCAGACTCCTGATTTCTAGAACTTTAAGGGAATAAATTTGTGTTGTTTTAAGCCACTGAGTTTGTGGCAACAATGTTATATGTTATGTTATAGCAGCAGTAGGAAACTATACCACAGGGCATTGGATGCCATGATGAGGAGTTTAATCTCAGTATAATGGAAATCGTTGGAGGGTTGTAAGCAAGGGGGTAACATAGCAGGTATGGAAACTTGACTGTACCAGTGGAAGAGTAGAATCAGACACTATTACAGAAGTTGATTGTGATTTTGATTGTGGATGTGGATGGAGAGGTGAAGCTGGTAACAAGTAGGGTGACCAATCCGTTTGCCAAGGATTGAGGAGATTCCAGGGTATAGGAATTTCTATTTTAAAATGAGATAGTCCTGGCTCACCATCCAGGTTTGCCTGGGACTCAGGGAGCTCCTGGGATGTGGGTCTTTCATTGCTAAATTTGGGAAGGTCCCGGGCAAGCCTGGATGAGTTGATCACCCTAGTGAATAGTGACGGAATTGCGGTTACATGTAAGAGATGGAACCAACAGTACTTACTGGTTTATTTAAGGTGAGAGATGGAGGGTCTGGGTGATCCCTAGCTTTGGGCATGAACTTGGATCTATGGTGGTTCCATTTAAGGAACTGAGAGAGAGTGGGTGAAGAACATGTTGAGGAGATGTTAGAGAGGCCACTTGGACACCAGGATTGGGAGCTGGATTCCTGTGGGAGGGGAGAAGGTTGCTAACAACAGCAAGAGAATTGGTGCCACAAAAATCAACTTATCCTACTCCCCCATTTTGCTGAGCACCAGCCCTGAAGTTATTCGGTCCAGAGGCTATTTTTTCTTCATTTGAAAGCATCATGACAACAGCTACATCCTTACAAATTGAGTTCGTCTTCTAAGGTGTTTGCTGGAGCTTTACAAGAGGCTTCATCAATTTCACATGAATTAATGATGGCTATCAAACAGGGGGAAAAGAATGAATTCCAAATAAATACTTATTGCATAATTGAAGTTGCAAGAATCCACTATGAATAAAATATCTTTGTATTTACAATGCATAAATTTGATGGCGACACTGCGGGGAGACACATGGCTTTTTGATAAGAACCCCGAACACTGTTAAATTAGTAATAGGCTGAATACATTGCTTAACTATGTCACTGGCGTTGTGCTCGGGAATACCATTTACAATAAATTGAGTCCCATTTGTATGCAGGCAGAGCAAAGAGAAAGTGCTGTATTTTGAAAATCCTAATGTACTCCTGGGAACACAGGTTAATGTCATTTACTGCCTAAAATTAGTCCTTGGTTTCAGAGCTTGCAATTGTATTAAGACTTATCATGTACTCTTTTCATCAAGGTAATAATTGCTATAGATTTACATATCCTGCCACAAGCAGAAACATGGATCCTTTAGGGCTTTTTGATATAAGAAATAGTTATATGAGAGGTGTGGGCAAGATACATATATATATATATATATATATATATATATAAATATATGTAAATATATATAAATATATATATATTTCTGTTTATAAAAGTGATTTAGTAATTTTTGCAATTGAAGGTTAAATCACAAAAAGGAAAGCCACCCATGTAGTGGGTTGAACAAGGATGTCAAAAAAAAGCCCAAATCCTAATCCTCAGAACCTTTGAATTTGACCCTATTTGGAGAAAGAGTCGTTGCAGATGTTATTAAGTTATGGATTTTGAAAAGTGGGCTTTAAATCTTGGCATGTGTCTTTGTAAGAGAAAGATTTGAGACACGGAGTATAGACTAGTGGTTAGACTCAAAGATTCCATGGAAACATTGATCAATAGAACACAAATTTAAGACAGAGATACAGAAAAGGAGGTGCTGGGAAGACAGAGGCAGAGACTGAAGTGATGGGTCTACAAGTCAAGGAACACCAAGGATGACCAGTAGCTACTAGAAGCGAGGAGAAAGGTATGGAACACATTCTCCCCAGGGCGTCCAAAAGCAGCCAACCCTGCTGACACCTGGATTTCCAACTTCTGGCCTCCAGACCTGTGAGAGAATAAATTTCTGTTGTTTTAAGCTACCAAGTTTGTGGTTATTTGTTATGGCGGCCCTAGGAAATTAATATAATCCATATTTACCTCAATTGGAGAAAAATACAGTTGACCTCTGTATAAGCTGGCCATGTGGTGTGTGAGTTAGGAAACATTAAGAGCCTTATTTCATGGATAAAGAAACTGAGGCACAGAGGCATGAAGCCAGTTGTCAAGCTGGAATAGCTAATAAGTGGTGGTGTTGAGATTTGAACCCAGGTATACGGGCAGTTCTGTTTCCTGTTTTTCCCCCATGAATTATACGTCGCCAGACTTTTCGGTGGATATTTTAATTCTTTGAAAGAGTCCCCACAACTTGTCCCTGGACACTTCACTCTTCTGTAGGCACTGTGGAATCTTACTTAGAAAGAGAAAGGGGATGCCTCTTAGAAATGACTAGAATCCAGAAATAGGGTAATAGGACATGGTGGTTAAACAAACAGGGTTCTCCAATGTATTGTGACCATGTGTGATAATGGATAATTGTGTCTCTGTGTAATAATTGACTCCCTGTGTACTGATGGAATCTATGTAATAATTTTCTGTATAATGGTGGGTGCCCTGTGTAATAATCAACTCTCTGCTTAACAAAGGACTCTGTGTAATAAACTCCCTCTGTAATGATTGACTCTGTGTAGTAGTGGTCTCTTTGTGTAATTATCTCTTTGTGCCATCACTGACTTTGTGTAAAAATGGACTCTCGGTCTAATAATTGATTTCTGTGTAATAAGTGCCTCTGCGTAATAATTGACGCTCTGTGTAATAATTGATTTTCTGTGTAACAGTGAGCTCCTTGTGTAATAATGGACTTTCTGACTATAGGCACAAACCTGCAAATGCTTGCACTAGCAGAAATTATAGTACTAGCCAAGCTACTTCCAGTGGCCAGTCATAGAAAACCAACTCACAATAGTTTAAGATGGTGGGAGAAGGTAAAGGAAATCATTAGCTCACATGCATGGCTAAGGTAACTGTCCTCAATCTCGACTGAATACATGGGTTCATTCTATGTCTCCAGGCTTTATTCCCGGATGAGTCCATCCTCTACATGATGGGAGGATGACCCCTGGCTTCCATGGCACTTAGAGTGCCTGGTCTCAGGAAATAAAAGAAAGCAACCCTTTACTCCCAGCGTCCATGTCACTTCCCCAAAGAACTTGTCCCACACCTGAGATGGTAGAAGGGGGGACCCTGATCGACAGGTACCTCATTATCACAGGGGGTAGGGAGGAATTCATAAAACGAACAGATGGGAAGCAGCACAAACAAGTATCAGATGTCTCCTCCTGTTCACAGCCTGTGAGCTACAGCCTGCCAAGGGTGGGTGAGAGCTGCGTGAATTTGTCCCAGTAAGTTCGTCAATCCTTAGGTGAACCCACCATCCACTCACTTTAGAGTAGGTGACTAATATCTGCATATATATCTGGCTAATTTTCAAATAAGCATAAATGCTCTTATGAAGAATATAAGGCAAAGTCATTTAAGACATCAAAATGATAGCAGTGTTTTCATCTTTATGAATTTTCTCAATCAATGGCCACTAAATATGTAATTACTACCTATAGTGCTCTATAATATATATATATTTTTCTTATAAAAGATTTATATAGACTACCTATGAAGTGTGGACATACAGAATTTTTTAACTATACATTTAGACTTTTCATGGGATGAAATTTTTCAGTGAAAGTTTTACAGTGTGGATGCAAATTTGGAATTATTGACTAAAACTCAGTTGCCCAGATTGGGACTAGGAAAATGAGCCAAGAAAGATTCCTTGGCTGTCTTTATGTCCCTTCATCCTTTTTTTTCTCTGATTAATCACTACTTAATCCTTCAGACCACAGGACAAGCATTGCTTAATTGGGGAAGCATTCTTCTGACTTCTCTGCCTACAAATATGTCCCTTTTATAGTATAGTATGTCCCTTCTGTTACCACCACCATCATCATCACCACCATCACCATCAACATCACCATCATCATCAACACCATCACCACCATCATCATCACCACTATCATCACCATCAACATCACCATCATCATCATCAACACCATCACCACCATCATCCTCACCACCACCACCACCACCACCACCACCACCACCACCCACAGTACATGCACTAGCATATATCCCAGTTATCCAGTTATCTGTATGACTATTTGAACAGTTTTTCTTCTCTACAAGATTCTCAATGCTAGGAGAATAGGGCTGAACCTGGTTTTATCCTTGGTCCCCAGCATGGTACCTGGGACGTAACAGGAGCTCACTAAATATTTGCTAAATGGAAGAATGAGTCCGTAAGTGCATAAACACCAAAGGGTAATCTCAGGGCCAAATCTAATTTTCTTTTCACAACGTATGAAATGAGAAGACCAAGGGCCCAAATCCTGGTGACCTCTAGGAAGTAGGCGCTACAATGTTTGCACTGGGTGACGGCATCTTCCCAGTTCATAGGCAACTTTTGTCTGTTTTAAAAATTCATTCAGAAGAAAGAATTGAAAACAATCAGAGGTGAAGGAAGAGGACTCCAGGAGAAGGTAGAAAAAGGATAGTTGGAAGAGGCTTGATTGATGGAGAACTTCAACACCATTGTCTAATTCAGAGGAACAAAAACTAGAGTTCTGCTATGGGCAGATACAGAAAACTTAAGTCAGGTCACTGTAAAATTCATGCAAGAAACAACTGTTTCTAGCATTTTCAGTGGAAACAAGAACCCAGTAGGTTAGTAAGTTACACATGGAAATAACACTTCCCAAACCCAGCACCACTGGTAGTGGTTATCTCCATAATCGCCTGCCCAGAGCACCTTTTCTTCTGCTGGAACAGTGGCTCTTCCCGATGGGGGAATTCATCCCGTAGGATTGGCCCTGCCTTCCCACCTACCACAGGAGGTGTGACCCAGGTGAGAGGGCTCCTCTCATTGGTCACAGTCATTGGTTCTGAGATGGACATGTGACCTGAGCTGAGCCAATCAGAGCTTTCTCAGGGACTTCTCTGGCCACTCTCATTGTGTTGGGTGGGCTAAGCTCTAATATATGGGTTTGGAGAGGCTGGTGTGCGTCAGGCCTGCTACACGGGAGGACACACCCGGAAAAATGAAGAGAAACGTATGCCTGATTGAATTCTCTGGGCCTTTGGTCCAAAGCCAGTAACACCACAAAGACTTCTTAATTATTTGAGCCCATCAGTGTCTTTTTTCTTTTGTTTTGCTTGAGTTGGGTTTCTGTCACTTGCAACTGTTCAAACATCTGCAGTTTATTTTCACGTTAATGTGGATTTAAAACATTCCTTGGACTGGATAAATAGTGTTTTACAATTGCTTCAGCCAACAGAACAGCTTTGTAGGGCTATCCATGACTGATCTAAAACAGGCTATTACATAGTTTCGCCCACGTTTTTAGATTTTCATCGGCTTCTGCTACAGTTGTTGAGTTGCCCATAAAACAGTATAACCAGACAATGCCTTCAAAAAGCATCCTGAAAGCATGTTTTTTTAAAAGCTTAGGAAGAAAGTGGGACATTTTTCACATCTCTGGCAGCTCCATTATGATGCATTTGGACATTTTTGATAAAATTATGAGGCATAAAAAGTTTGAAGCATTGAAGATTAATTTTCTTCCATAAATATATAGATCATAGTCAAATTCTATATGACTAGTTTTGCCCAGAGCAAAAAATATTTCCAGTGTAATTTCATAGCAACATGGAAGCAGATAATGGGACAAAGGCATTGAAAAAGGCTTTGGTAGATTATAAATGTCAGGTTAACATTCACAACCTGATGAATCAAGCAGAAACTGCTGTTAAAATGTAGGGCTTTGTTGTTTTAAAGTTAAAAAAAAAGAAGTTGGGAGCTGGTACAGAAGTAAAATTAAAGTAAAAGAAAATAAATAATCCATATCTCTTCTGCTCTGTTTAAAGTGTCAGCTGTAATTTTGAAATGACACAAAGAGGCTTGCTGGGTTGAAAAATGGCTTCATTTGTTGGGTTTCCTTGCTGTCTGAACTGTAATTTCATCTAAGGATGATTTTTGTGGTACAGGGTGCCTGAGCTTTATGTTCTCTTGCAGGCGAAGAGGCAGGCGCAGGGTGTTTTTAATTTTTCTCCCAATTCCTCTATGACTTTATAGCCTCTTTCTGGAGCCTAGTGTTAGGCGTCCAGTGGAGTGGAGTCACTCATTCTAGTTGGAATCACAATTCTTTCCTGGCGCTCCCGCTCCCAACTGCACTCTTTTGGCTAAACTGGCCATCTCATTCGTCATGGAATTCCCAAGAGCCAAGAAAAGAATGGCTTAAGTACTTCCTCTCACCTGGGGTCATCAAGATTCCCAGTTAAAAATATTCAATCTCTTGAGACTTGCACACAAAAATGGCTGTTTTTCTCTGGATAGCGGTGTCTTTGTTGGAATCAACTCTGGTGCTTTGAGAGATGGAAGTGATGTATCAGGCCTCCTGGAGTGGTTTTTCTGGCTGTGTTCTCTCCCAGTGGAATTGGCAACCTTATTGAAAAAGCCACAAAGTGAAGGTAAAGGGATATTGGAACTTGGCTCTTCTTGGAAGATGGTCCAAGGGTAGGATTTCAAGAGCCGTAAGGCTTTGGTTGAGAAGCAGGAAGATGGAGCTGGCATGATCAAACTAAAGTATGTAGGAAGAGTCAAGAAACCAAACTACTAGGTCTGAAGACAGATGTACAGGGCAAACTCAAGGCGAAGAATGTGGAGAAGGGCTAAGATGGGATTAGAGCAAGTAGATGTCAGAAACAAATAAAGAGGATTCCAGGAAACCACCAAAAATAGCTTTGAGGTATCAATTTATAATGGGACTTATTTTTATCATCAGAACTCCCTTATAAGTTTTGGGGGGAAGCAGAAGTCACCTCTCTTGATAGGACATAAAAATCTCAACGTACTCGTTTTTCCAACCTTCTCTTCAGCTAGGAGAGAATTTCTCAGTGCCAGCATTGTTGACATTTTTAACCAGTGTGCATCCTGTCTTGTGTATCATAGGATGTTTAGCAGTCTCCCTGGCTCCTATGATTGAGATGCCAGTAGAATCCCTCTCCCTGGTTGTGACAACCCAGACTGCCTCCAGGCATTGCCAAATGTCTCCTGCAGGCAACCTCACCCCAGTTGACAACCACCCATCTAAGATCTAGACTCAGCCAATCAGATGCATGTTCTCCAGAACTGGGACCTAGAGAGTCTATGAAACAGACACTGGGAAACTGACCACCCCAACCCACAGGGACAGCACTACCACCCTCAGAACCAGCAGTTTCCAGTTCTGAAAGTATAACAAGCTATAGGGGACTTTGCCAGGAGATCCCGGAGTGTCCAGGATGAACGGAGCTGGTTAGAATTTAATGTCAGTGATGTCACCGAACTAGTTCTGGACCACGATTTTGGCTGGAACACAGGCTGCCTAACTTCCCCTTCTCCTGGATATCTTTCAAGTCTAGTTCTCCATCTTTTCTGGTGCATCTGTGAACAAACCAAATAGTCTTCCAGTAAATCCCTGTGTGCTTGAATGAGCCATGACCCATTTCTGTTGTTTCAACTAAGAATCATATCAGCCCTTACACTTTCATCGGAAATATCAAGATCCAAGGATGATAACGGAGGTTGATTCAGAGGTCATGATAGAACAAGATTCACCTTGCTGGATTCAGATCTAAGGTCCAAAAGACTTAGAATGAACACTGTCCCCAGGAATTTTTCCCATGCTCCACTCCACCCCACCCTATCTCTGACCCTTCAGAAAATACACAAGAAAAATGGTACCTAGGTGCTCTTTGTAGAAAGCTTGTGTGTTTAAGAGTGCATTTGGAGGCTGACTTCCTGGGTTTCCAGCCAGGCACGTGACAGCAGGTGAGTTTGGATACTTAACCAACTTGGGCTTCAGTCTTCTCATGTACAAAATGCAGGCCAGGCTTCTGGTATTAAAATGATGTATAGAAGAGTTTTGCAAAAACTCTCTCTTTTTTTTTTTTTTTTTTTACCAGCTCAGCATCCACTTCTCCTTTGTTTGTTTTTTGTTACATCATGCCAGTTTTTTTCCCCCCCTTAAGGAAATCACTTTAATGTGTGTAGTTTCAGTGGGGAGATTCAACCTCCTGGATTCAAGACTAGGAAATTGGCCCAAGCCTATCAGTCAGAATTTTCTGTATCCTGGACCAAAGTGATGGATTGAGGGGCAGTCTCACAACTGAAGTCTGTCTAATCAGAGTCAATTTGTAGACATTTGCTGAAGCAAGCAGGAAGAGGGGTTTGCTATTTCCATGACAGTTCCTGAGAGCTGTAAATGTAAGCTTGGGGCTGCTGGTGTTCATCTTGCCCCTGGGAGGAGGGATCAACCTGAGGCTGGAGAGATAAAGAGGAAAGTGCAGTAGAGAGAAGAAGAGAGTGGAACACAGCCTTGATATCAGCATTTTAGGTTCTGGATCCAGCTATGCCTGAAGCCGACCCAAGTTTTGAAGTTCCCAATACCGTCCGCTTCTTGCTTACATCAGTTTGAGCTGAGTTTCTGTCTCTTACAACAAATAGAGGCTGAATTACTTAACACCAAGCACACGATGTACGCTCACCACGTGGGCACCGGCAATAAAACCATGACAAATGTTTGAAGAGCTGATCATGACGATTGTTCTTTTACTTTCGTACCCAGCGTCTGGCACAGGAGGCATCAATAGGCACGTGTTGTATTGGAGTTAAATTGCACGAATGCCAGGAGGAGCCTCAGGATATGAGAGGATGCATTTTCATTTGTCACGGCTACAGATTTGGGACATTTAGCATCTTTGGGGAAAGTGAGCCTCTTACACTTTCTCGGATGACACTTGTACTTCTCTTTAACACTTTATAGCTCTTCAGCTCTGTGGGGATTAAGCTTTGGATGTCTAGGAAGTTCTCAATACTTTCAGGGTCATAAAACGACAACAAAGGCACCAACAAGGGAGTGTTGCCCAGGGCTCAGTCACAACTCCCTTCCCCTCAAACTCAGCTGCAAAGAGCTCTAACATGATCGGTGGCACAGACGCCCGTATTTAAAAGTCACCGCCAAAGGGCCCTCCAATCAATAGTATCCCCCTGTAGCATTTCCTCACATACTACATTAAAAAGACAAATACCCTGGAGAGTTGTAAAGATGTTTTAGTGCAGAGCATATATTATGGATGTTTCATCGTGATTCCTCAGGATTTATTTAACATTTTACTTGACAGTCCCTTTGGATTTTTGATTGATTACTAGGCAAATTAGATAAGCAAACTCTTTCCATAAGAGAATCCCATGTAGCCTCCTAGCAGTGGTGGTGATAACGATGAAAGCCAGCATTTATCTCACACTTCCTGTGTCAATAACCATGCTAACTAGTTCCCATGGACTATTTCCACTCCTTGAAGGAGTTGTTGTTATCTCTGTTTTATAGATGAGGAACTGAGTTTCAGAAAGCTTGAGTCAAGATCAACCAGGGTCTGTTTCTCCTCAAAGCCTGTGTTCTCAACAAATGCTGTCTTCACCTCCACTTAATCCCCGTAACATCATCCTCACGTTTCAGGATCAAATAAATTGGGAAAGCATTGTTTATACCAGGGGTCCCAACCCCCCGGGCTTCGGACTGGTACCCGTCGGCGGCCTGTTAGGAACCGGGCCTCACAGCAGGAGGTGAGCGGCAGGCAAGCAAGTGGAGCTTCATCTGCCGCTGCCCAGTGTCCCCAGTGTTCCCAGTGTTCCCAGTGTTCCCCAGTGTTCCCAGTGTTCCCAGTGTCCCCAGTGTTCCCCAGTGTTCCCAGTGTTCCCCAGTGTTCCCAGCGTTCCCCAGTGTTCCCCAGTGTTCCCCAGTGTCCCCAGTGTTCCCCATCGCTCCCCATTGCTTGCGTCACCGCCTGAACCATCGCTCACATTACTGCCTGAGCCACCCCCACCTCCCGGGTTTGTGGAAAAATTGGCTTACACGACGCCGGTCCCAGGTGCCCAAAAAGTTGGGGACCACTGCTCTATAATTTCGCTTTGGGATTCACGAGTGTATGACCCGATTGAAGGTTCTGAGACAGCCTACAAGGAAGAACCCAGTCTGAGTTTATTTTACAAATGCTTTCAAGATGATTTGGTTCTGGAGCCAACCTTTGGGTTTGTGGGTTGTGTCTGCTGGTTTCTTCCTCTGACAACAGTTAACATACTGAGTGTGATTGAGTGTGATAAACGAACAATCTGGCCTCTGGCATCTCCCCCCCCGCCCCCTCCCCTCCACCCCCCAAACCCCGCCCACCCCCCTGCTGCCACCTCCCAGAGAGTAATACAGTGGGAGACTTGGCCGGATGTAGACGGTGAGGCCCCAGGTGTTGCAGGAGATGTTAATTTTCCTTGCAGATCAAATCACGATGATTAGATTGACTGGACTCATTTTCCTCCTTTCCATGGATGTTTCGTCCTGAAGACTCATAGTCTTCAGGACTCTTATTGGAAGAGGTGGAATCTAGAGGGCTGCTCAGGTAGTTGCATCTACATCTGGTTTTGAAACAATTTTATGAAATCTGTTGTCTAAGTGTGCAGTATTTCAACAAGCTTGTAAGCCATTGGGAGTGTTGCTGTATAGTGTGCAGATTGGGTCAGGCTAGGCCAGGGGTCTTCAAGGAGAGCAGTTTAGCCCCCCAAGGGACATTTAGCAATGTTTGGAGCCAGTTGTACTTGTCACAATTGGGAGGTTTGCTATGGGCATCTGGTGGGTATAGCTCAGCATCCCATGATGCACAGGACAGCCTCCCCACCCCCTCCAGCAAGCAATTATCCAGCCCCAAATGTCGATAATGCCAAGGTTGAGAAACCTTGGGTTAGACTATGCTGAGATAACACATAAACCCTACAGTCTCAGGGTCTGAACTGATACACGTTTTTGTGTGTGTGTGTGATTTTGCCCATTTGCATGAGATCTAAAGCTAATGTTTGTAGTTTGTCATCCTTGCTAAGAAATACTCCTCCAAGTGGTACCCAAAGGATGCAGGCTTCCAAGCTTCTTCTATCCTGTAGAGGATGGACAATTACACAGATCTTTTAGGGTCCAGACCCAGAAGTGCTGTACATCCTTTCCACCTACATTCTGATGGCCAGGACTCAGTACTGTGGCCCTACCCAGCTTCAAAGGGGCACTGGGAAATAGTCCTCCTGTATTCTCAGAAGGAAAGTGAAATGTTTTGATGAACACATTGTATTGTCTCTGACACACATGGAAAGTTCATTTTGAATAAATGCTGAATAAATAAGGCACAAGAGCCAACATGTTTATACAGCAATTAAACAGTGGCAAAACATAATTTTAATTGGAGAGTATTGCACTGTAGTTGGGAAAATAGTTCTCAGGCAATAGTTCTTAGGCAATAGTTCCATTCCCTAAATCCCAATCCCTGCATTGGGATTTAGGCAATGGAATGCATATTTATCAACTACCACCATTATCAGTCTCTTGGAGTGTGTTAGTTCATTGCACTTGTGAGGTAGTTATTACACCTGTTTCATAGATGAGGCAGACCTCAAGGTACTAGAAAGTGCACACACACGGCTCACGAGTTACAGTGCCAGGATGCAAATCAAAGACAGATTCAAAAACCCATGTTCTTTCCTTTCCATCAGCATTTCTCAAGGCAGGCTTTGTCACACACTATTTCTGTGACCTTGATCCTAGCCCAAATAGCCCCACGAGCTAAAGCACTTGAGGAATTCTGAATCATGTATTTTTCTCTTGAAAAGTCACGATGCCTATTAGAATACTTAAAGCCTATGAGAAGTCTTGTCTTAAAGAGACCAATTAGACCAATTAGATGAAAGAATCCTGTACTTTCATTATACATATTAATGTTCCATACAACAAACTAAAGCCAATCTTTGAAAATGTTGCTTTCTCACAACTTTTCTATTTTCAATTTGGAATTTAATTTTACACCCACACCCGTAATATGTCCTATTCTGTCTAAAGCACAGTTTGGGGAAGCAGCATGGTATACCCACACAGTACAAGCTGAGGAATTTAAAGATGGAAGACTGGTTCTTAGACATAGAACACTTTATTTTTTACCTGGATTTTGGTTCCATCATATATAATGAGGGGAGGTACTAAATTAGTTCAGAGGCGGCACATCACATCAAATATGGTGATTGTGACTGCCTGGAACACAGTGTTGATAAGGATTCTGATGTCAGGTTCTGCAGAAGTAAAGAGTGCTCTGAATGATTCATGGTGTCTGCCGTGAGCGCAGATGAAAGAAGCAGTATTCATGGGCTGTAAATTTGCCATCTCTGAACTAAAGGAAGCCTAAGGTCATTTTCACCTCTAACATCCTCTGATTCAATCTGATGTGAGAAATAAGATGAATTACATTCTCCTACTCCTACCTAATAAACTGTGGTGGGGGAACAGAGTGGGACTCTGACCTATGCATAAATGACTGAGTCCATTGAAGCGTTCTAAAATCCAAGTCCAAGGAAAGGGTAACTCTAGACAGGTCAGAGATAGAAGCTGTAAGGCATTTTGGAAGAAGTGATCTTTGAGGTGGGTTTTGAAGGATGTATAGGATCCTGACAGGCAGAGATGGAGGAAAGGTGGTCAGGCAGAAGAAATAACTTTTCTAGAGACTGACGAAATGGAGAGCTGTTTGATGATGGTGAGTGCCCAGACTGATGGGAGCACATATGGACTTTGTGCATGAAACAGGGACAAATAGATATGGAGGGAAGAAGAGACCAAAAAAAAAAACCAGGTAGGTGGGGATCAGATGGCCATGTGCCCTAAATGCCTAATTCTGGAAGCTGCTGACTTCCTGTTGTTCCTGCAGCAAAGGGGCCTCATGGTGCCTGGAGTGCTGGTAACCCCAACAGGGTAAGAGTAGAAGAGTTCTTCTTGCAGGGGACGCCTCCGCTTCCCCATCGCTGCCAGGACTGGCTTGTGGCATCTGTTACCCTCCGTGCTTTCCCTCCCTGCCCAGGGCTCCCTTCTTGGGACTGGACCTAATGAAATGTTTCCCGTGTTAATTTCCGCTTTGCTGGGAGGAGCTCTTTTATCTCAGCTGCTTCTGTGCCATCAAAGCCCGCTCAGTGCTGAGTAGCTGCCCGCCCTCTCACCGGTCCTGTCCTCCCCAGAATCCTGCCTGGAGGTTTTAATTCAGAGTCTCAGAAGACAAGCAAGAGGGCTGCTTTTGACTGATCAGTCAAACACAATCTCTTCGCAATTGTCTTTGGAGACTCAGGCTCCAGACATGAAAGACAAAAACGAGATGCCAGCTTGGTTTAAGACAGAAGGGTGTGCTAGATCTTTCTGTTCTTCCTTCAACTCAGAAAAAATAAAATAAAATAAAAGCTTTCTCTCTCAGCTCAATCACTGCATTGTTTTCTTATCTACCATCTTGTCCTATTTCCCAAGTGAATTTTTACTTATTTCAGAGGTAATAAAAACCATCTAACATTTATTGAGATTCCTCTGATCACTTTAGGTGTATTCTAGGCACTTTGTGTATATTAACCCATTTAATCTTAACTATCAGTACTATCATATGAAGTGGGTACCATTATTAACCCCATTTTACAGATGAGGAAAGTGAGTACCAAGTGCTAAGTAATCTGTCCCACACAGCTGGTTAAGTAATAGTGCTTGGATTTAACATCAGGAAATCCGGTTCCAGAGTCCCTGCTTTTTTGCCCCCATGCTATTCTGTGTCACTAACATCCCATTTTTGAGGTGACATTCTATATGTTGATTCATGGCGAGGAAATTTACACCTTCATCACTGAAGTATTTTCTACAAGAAGGAGTGATGAATGACTCATTGATTAAGTAAAACCAAAAGATGTGGCTTCAGGGATTGAGAGCAACTTTGAGGGAGGTCTCTAAGGCTTGCCTGACCTAATATTTCAGTCTAGAAGATGGACACATTGCAGGCAGAATTTTGGATGGAAGTGATGGAGCCTATTTATCCAAAGAAAGTTCCAACCCCTGCATATTTTCTCAGACCCAAATCTTGGCTAGAGTTAGAAAAAGTGAATTAAATTAGCCCAGCCCCCCTTTCTGCATGGCAGTGTTTCCCAGAATGCGATCTTAGCTCTCTACTGTGCTGCTGTACTTCTCCCATGCCCCCAAGGTTAGAAAATCTTGCATATTTTCTTTGTCCGTAGACACTAATTGCAGGTGTAGATTGTTTATCTCCCTTTTTAAAGCTCAATACAAGTTTCAGGTAGTCTCTGGAAATAGTTGACCTCTACTCTTAACTTTTTCCCAAGGTCTTGAGTATATATGTCTATTTCTTCCACTCTCCGTCAATCATAAAGTAATCAAATATACAGTGCAGCATCTTTAATATTATTGGGCTGTTAATGTAGACATGTAAGGAGATCGCAGCATGAATTCCTAGCTCGCACTAATCTTCACTGTAACCCTATGAGGTTAACTCCTATTGAACCACTTTTCAGATGAGGAGACTGAGGCTCAGAGATACTTTGTTGCCAAAGTTACAGCCAGTAAGTGAGGGGAGCCAGAATTTGGTCCCAGTTCTGCCTGAGTCGATAGTCCGTGCTCTTAACCGCTGTGCCAGATCACCTTCCTGCTAAAACTGTTCATGGTTTTTTGCCAAGCCCTGGGATAAGTCTTTGACATGCATTATCCAATCTGACATTCACCACTCTGAAGGTCATTGAACAGACAAGGATACTATGGCATTGGAAGTAAGGTCCAAGTTTCACACATCCCTATTTATTGATGGGGAAAGATGATCATACAATGAAACTTGCCACATACTTGAGATGATTAAGACAGGTGACCTTTTTCCAGGTCATTCTCAGTGATTGGAAACATGCTACATGCATAGAAAGTGTTCAGGGATTACGGAAGGAAGGAAAGATGAAGGAAGGAAGGAAGGGAGGGAGGGAAGGAGGAAAATTTAGGGAGAATTCCCCTTAAGATCCTCCTAAGATTTCCCTTAAGAAGGAACCTGGAGTAGGGCTAATGAAGACATCTATTTGCTGTAGGGTTAGGGTGGAAGTGAAGATCACAGGTTTCAAAAAGGATCCAAACAGGTAAACCTGTGATGTGAACCTGGCGAAGCATTTGAAGAGAGGTAGTGATCCCTGCAACACTAAACAGGCTTGTCCCACTGAGAGAAGACGGCTCCCGTTCTGCCCAGCCCGCTCAGCGGGCCACAGGTATGCAGGCCCAGTGTTGCAGCTAGCCTTTTCTTTCTTTCTCTTTTATTAAGAAGCTGACAATCTGGATTTTTGTGTGCAACTTCCCAATTTTTAAAAGTTGACAGCCAATTCCTCTTATTTTTTAAACATGACGTGCGCTGGGCTAAACTTGTTTGCACGCCTGGCGTGTCCCGCGGGCTGCAGAGGTTTGTGGCCTCTGTTGTACAGAAACAAAAGGGCAGGAGGTGGCCACACTGCAAAGGACCATCTGCTGAGACAGGGAAGAACAAAGTGAAGGAGGAATCAAGAAGACGGTTGCTTGATTTTTCTCCCAACTTACAGCTTACGACCAAAAGGCTTGCTGGTTTCGCCGCTGGAAGATGGGCTGGGGTCAGGCTAGAGAGATCTTTACAAGCTTGTGGACAAAGAATAATCAGTGACCTATCCTGGCAACTTTGGACTTTGTAGATTCTGTTCTTGGGGAGAAAAAAAGGTTGTCAAAACAAAGAAATTGCAGACCAGCCCCCTGGCGGGACATGAGCTTTATTCTTTGTTAAAGTAGGTGTCTGATGGCTGACAGTTTTTCTTCTTCTTCTTCTTCTTTTCCCTTTTGACTCTGGGACATAAGGGATTGAGCACAAACTGGCAGTGAAGGATATTCCTCCCGACTTTGGGTGATTATGTTTGTTAATAATGATTATCGCTTCTATGTAATATTTGCATGATAAACTGTAGACATCTGGTGGAGTGCGCCTGTACGTGTGGGGTTTGTTAGGAAACAGAAGCAAGCTAAACGCTGAGGAAATGTGAAATCTAACCGCTCAGGCTAAAAATAAAGTCGGCAGGCTTTAGGATTTCTGCATGCCAGCAATTCTGAACTGCTCACATACTTAGTTATGTTAGTTACATTGTTAGTTACCTTAGTTAGTTACCGTGGAGACGCTTGGCCGGGCAGATGCAGAGCAGAGTCCGCCCCTTGTGGGCCTGGCCCCTGGAGGTCCCATTACAGAATTTCGTATGTTTAGAAATATTTTGTAATAAGGCCCCTGGTGTCACTGATTAGTAATAAAATGTGCAACTGCCTTCATCAGCATCAACCTCAAATTTGTTTTTTATGGAAATGAACCAGCATGCTTTCAGGTAAAAGACTGTGTGTGTGTGTGTAGTGTATATACACACACATGCATAGATAGATTTAATTTAAATATATATTTAAATATGTGCAGAGAATTTTATCTTCCTCAAGCTGTTCTGTTACAGTTGGATTTTTTTTTCCCCAGAAAATTCTGTACTTTTTTTTTTTAACCTGCAGAGTCTACTGAAATTTCTACACGATGCACAAAGCAATGTGAATTTCTTGAGGCCAAACCCAACGTGAATTTCTAGAAGCAGAGATACTTTGAAGGGTGCACGAAGCACAGCGTTCGCAGTGTGTTTTCTCATAATGTACAGATTTTAGACAATGGGTGATTCTCAGCATCACTAGAATCATGAATTCCAGGAGTCCTGGGAGGGAAAACCTTTATCCAGTAGTAAATATTGTATTGTTTCAGGGCCGTTTGGGTAACATTCCTATAAAGGGTCTAAAGGTGAAGAGATGACTATGATTTTTGTTGTGGTTGTTTTGCTTTTACCTGCTCTGAGTTGCCAGGAGAGAATGACTCCCAAGTATGTGCCTTCTTGTTTCCTTTCCAGACTGTTCATCTAAACGTCTCTGGTAACAGAGAATGGAATGGTCTTTTCTGCTAATGGTTTTCAGCCCATTACAGGAAGACCTGCCGTTTAACAACTCCCTGGTGGATTCTCCAAAGTTAGCAGAAGGACGTGCATCACAGAAGCTCCAGAGAGCCTGGCGTTTTCTCTGCAAGCAAGCCACTATCTGCAGACGCCCTGAGCCACTCCGACTGTTCTGAGTTTCGAGCTGGTCTTGTAAATGGGAACAGTGAGTGGTGGTGCTGAGTGATCTTTGGTTCCACAGTTCATCAGGCCTGGGATGCAATTCTCTGCATTGCTCTGAACTTCTTCCTCATCTGAAAAGCCGAGGGACTAATAACAACTTCAGCAGGACTTTGAAAAGGTTAAAAAGAGTGGCGCTACATGGAAAGTTTCCAAAACATTGCCCATGGCAAAATAGAAATATATCATGGTAATAGTGATTAAAAGTTGAATGAAGCACTTTCTGTGTCTCATACACTGTGTTGTGAGCAACTGATAAGCATTTTCTTGTTTTAGTCTCACCATCATCCTTAGGTGAGTAACATAATTGTTCGCATTTTACAGCTAGAATAAAAATAGAGGCTCAGAGAAGTACTTTGCTTTAGGTTTACAAAGCCAATCGAGCCAGGATTCAGATCCAGCGCTGACTAAGTTAAAGACTCCGCTTGTAAATAAAATGCCAAGCATCATTGTTATTAATAACAGAAGTGATGATAATAATTGGAAATTTTACCCTTGAAATGTTCAAGGGGGTGGAGGATGGAACTGGAGCATTAAAACCAATTGAACTCCTAGGAGATTCGGTACTGATGGAATGTTTACCAAAGAAAAGATCCCATTCACAATCCAAACAGCAAAGAAAGAAGACAGATTGTGAGTTTGGGAATTTCACATTAGAATTCAGAACCAAGCACATGAAATGGTTAAGGACATGGGTTTGGATAGCTCTTATCGCGATGTACCCATGATGCAACTGAGGATGTGCTTTTGGGGATTCAGGAACTGAATCCTCTCCCTGGCCTTGGGATGAAGGTTAAGAAGAGCCATCCACGTGCTAGTAATGATGGGCACTGACAGTTGGAATACCAGCGTTGCTCTTTTGCTCAAAAGAAACATCATTTACATTGCAGACGAAGTGTAAGAAAATCTAGTCAATATAACCAGGGTCTGGTACCCCATACATAGCTTCACTGAGCTGCAGGGGATAATTTTAGAGATAATGTAATATAGAGACCAGGTTCTTGCTCTCAGAGGCTCACAGTGTGGGGTAGTGCTGTCAACAGGACACTCTCTGACTATGGCAATGGTTTATATCTGCGTTACCCACTACAACTCTGGAGCTCTTGACATAGGGCTTGTGTAACTGATGACCTGAATGCTTCATTTTATTTAATTGCCTAAATTTTAAATGTAACCAGACATATATGGCCAGTGGCTACCATTTTGGATAGCACAGATCTGGATGAGGTCAGGGAGAACATCAGTGATGAGGCTACAGGCTGTAGCCTTGGAGTTTGCAGGAGGTGCTGGAGTCTGTGGCTTCCACCACCACTAGCTCTGTGCCCTTGGGAAAGTGAAATAACTTATCTGAGCCCAAAGCAGGCATCTGTAAAATGAGGACGGTTACGATAAAAGAATGATGGGATTCCCGTGAGTGTGGGATAGTCTACATAAAGCTCTTTACAAAGTTTAAAAGAGTTTTAATAAAATGCCAGCAGTTATTATTTATTGTTAATTATATTGTCATTGTCATCATTATTTTGTACTCAAAGAACGCACAAGTTGCTGTGAGGCCGTTGAGTTTAGAATGACTCACTGTGGGCTTCCCTGGTGGCACAGTGATTGAGAATCCACCTGCCAATGCAGGGGACATGGGTTCGATCCCTGGTCCGGGAAGATCCCACATGCTGCGGAGCAACTAAGCCCGTGCACCACAACTACTGAGCCTGCGCTCTAGAGCCTGTGAGCCACAACTACTGAGCCCACGTGCCACAACTACTGAAGCCCGCGCACCTAGAGCCCGTGCTGCACAAGAGAAGCCACTGCAATGAGAAGCCCGTGCACCTCAGCGAAGAGTAGCCCCTGCTTGCTGCAACTAGAAAAAGCCTGCACACAGCAACAAAGACCCAACGCAGCCAAACATAAATAAAATTAATTAATGAATTAAAAAGAAAAAGAATGACTCACTGCACTGCGATTGAGGCAGACATAGAAGGTGATATCAGAACGTAACTCACAGAAGGAATGGCATTTCAGCTTCATCATGTACTGTGGATAGATGTGTAATTGCTCAACAGCAAAAGGTTGGGTGATTCAGATATAGAGCATGCTTGGCTAAAGCACTGGCTTTTGAACAAGTCTGGCTTGCTTGGGAAATTGGGGAACCACATGCAGTGAGTCTGTAGGGTTACGTTAAGAGCAAGGTTCTAGAGCAAACACAGTGGATGTTTGGGTGCATCTTGTAGATTTTCATGATCCATCACATGGATTCACGGAGGGAAGTGAGATCAGATTTTCATATCAAAAAATAAATCTGGCTGCTGTGGAGGAATAGATGGAGGCAGAGGGAGGCTGAAGGCAAGAAGATCAGTTGGAAGGGAGTCTGGTGTGAGATGGACAAGACTCTTTTTTTTTCAATAAATTTATTTATTTATTTATTTACTTGCTTATTTATTTATTTATTTTATTTTTGGCTGCGTTGGGTCTTCATTGCTGCATGCAGGCTTTCTCTAGTTGTGGCGAGCAGGGGCTACTCTTCGTTGTGGTGTGCAGGCTTCTCACTGCGGTGGCTTCTCTTGTTGCGGAGCATGGGTTCTAGGTGTGCGGGCTTCAGTGGTTTTGGCTCACGGGCTCTAGAGCGCAGGCTCAGTAGTTGTGGCACACGGGCTTAGTTGCTCTGCGGCATGTGGGATCTTCCTGGACCAGGGCTCGAACCCGTGTCCCCTGCATTGGCAGGTGGATTCTTAACCACTGTGCAACCAGGGAAGTCCCTGGACAAGACTCTTGGTGAGGTGAGTGGCCATGGTAATGGCAAAGAGGGTGGACTTGGGAGGCAGGTAAGAGACAACATTGGCAGGACTTTTGAGAAAAGAGATATTAGGCCTTTCACATTCAGGGGCCAGATTTAGGTAAATAATAACAGCCATGAGAATGACATTGGTTAATATGTCCTTTGTGCTTTTCAGTTTCCAAAGCATTTATCTCCTTTAATCCTCCCAATAACCCCAATGGATACCTTGAGGATAAAAAGTGATGATGTGTGTGAAGTGCTTGGTCAGGCTGTGGTCAGCTACTGAGACTCAAAAATTAATGGTTTAGGCAAGGTGATGTCATCAATATTGCTTTATTAGGAGAAGTTAGACTTGATCCACTTAAGGAGGTCAGTCCAGCCCAGAGGGAGGCCTTGCTAGACTGTAGCACAAAAGAAAGGAATGAGATCGCAAGAAAGCATCCAGGTGGAGCCTCTCACATCTCGGCTGAGACACTGCTAGGAATGAGGCTGTGATGTTCCTCCTGGGCTCCGCTGCCTGATGGAGATGCTGCCGTCAGCTCATGGACCGTCTCTGAATATGCAGCTGATAATCTGACTTGCCCCTCGTGTGCTTTCTTTCCACTTTTTGATTATGTCTTTATTTGGACTTATTCTTTTTTTTTTTTTTTAATTTATTTATTTATTTATTTTGGCTGTGTTGGGTCTTCGTTTCTGTGCGAGGGCTTCCTCTAGTTGCGGCAAGCGGGGGCCACTCCTCATCGCGGTGCGCGGGCCTCTCACTGTCGCGGCCTCTCTTGTTGCGGAGCACAGGCTCAGTAATTGTGGCTCACGGGCCCAGTCGCTCCGCAGCATGTGGGATCTTCCCAGACCAGGGCTCGAACCCGTGTCCCCTGCATCAGCAGGCAGACTCTCAACCGCTGCACCACCAGGGAAGCCCTATTTGGACTTATTCTTAATGCACATCGTGTAGTGAAAAAAATTCTGCCTTGAGGTTAGGCAGTAATGGATTTGCATATCATTTCTATTCACTAGATTTTTTGGTTTTTTGATTGTTTGATTTGGGGGGCGGGATAGATAAGGAGAAGTAAGAAATCCTTTTGCTTTCTCCTTTTTTCTCACTTGTGAAAATCAGAATAGTATTACCCATCTCATTGCATTTTTTTCATATTGGTAATATCCTAATATGTTTTGTGTAAGAGAGAGAGAGAGAGAGAAAAACAGAGTCAGAGACTAAGACAGAGACAGAGAGAGATTTATTTTTGCTCTGCGTCTTTCTGATATTTCTATGTCTTATGTGACCCTAAGACTTTGACCAGTGAATCTGAGAGAGGGAGCTGAAGAATTCCCTAATCAACATTAAAACAGCCTCCAAGGCCCTGCACCTTAAAAACTCATTAGCTGGAGATGGATAAAAAGGATGCCTGACAAACATGCTAGCCTCAGAGCTGAAGTGTGATCCCCAGGATCAATCCTTGGGTGCCAGATTTTTTGTACCCACCTCTCTAGGATGAGCAGGGCTGACAAATCTTTCCTTTGATGGTGCTCTTAGTCCGGGACCAGAATAAATTTGACAGTCATGCCAGCGATGGCAAATGTCCCCCAGCGGGCAGTTGATGCCAATGTTGGTAATTTTTTTTCAATTTCAATTTCAGAAGTTTTAGAGTAACAGGTGAAGATGTCTCAATGGCAGGAAAAGGCTTGCAACACTATCCTAAAATTCTCGTTTCCTCTAAGGGTAAGTTTCCCTCCTTTCCATGAGAGCATCTAGCCACTTATGGCTTCTTCTGTCTTGATAACTCACTTATCAGGCAATGCAAGGGAATGAACCATTCCACAAAAATTAATTTCCAAGTAACTTAAGTTTGTCCCCTTAAACACCCAAGCTCTTTGTTTTTAGTTTAGTTTTCTTTCTTTTTTTTTTTACAGAAGCATTTTAAATAAACATTTCATTTTCCCCTCTGCTTCCTTAAGCAAAGTTGACCCAACACAATATAACTTTTCTGTAATGATTCAAGGCCAAATGTCTGGCACATTCTTCATTGAAGTGTGATATAACAAAAGATGCTCTGGGGTTGACGCTCAAGTGGAGAAGCAGGTTTGTCCTTGCAGTAAATGCCCCCCGATGCTCTCAGCTTTTTGATCTATGGTGTCTGCTTTTCATGTGATTTTTAAGATTTTTTGCTTTCCTCCGTCCCTTAAAGCTGGCATCTGATTTCCCTTCTTGTTATCAAGTTCCAACGAATTCTTTTTCTTCTTCCAATTTGTGGCTTTTCATCTGCTTCCCAGTGTAAAACCAGATTGTGACGGCTTATTATAATTGTGACAAATGCAGAAGTGATTAAACTCTGAGCAAAAGTATCGGGGCAATCTTCTAGGTCAAAGTGTTTGAATTCCAGAGGCCTTTTTTTTGTGAAATCATCTCTGGCCATGCAGAAGCCTGACTATATGTTTTCTAGGACTGAGGACTGGAGATTCACTGTGCAGAGTGGACCAAAATGAGTAGACAAATAGGCATTGCCAGAATCTTAATATGTGCTTCATCTGTTTGTCATTCATTTTGTTTTGTTTATTTACATTCATGGGAGTATCCAGACTCTGACTCCAAAATGGTAGGAAGGCAGGAGAGGAAACTTTACTGTTGGAGAAAGAAGGCATGGGATGGAGAGACCATGTTATCTACCAGAAGACCAAAATTAATGACTGCAGAATATTTGTAGAGAGGGCAAAAGCCATCTGCAGACCGTTTTGAAAGGCATTGGCATGGCCTTCTTGCAGAGACCCCCCCCGACACCCAGGTAGAGATGGGTCTGAAATCCCATTAAGGATGCATCTTCTTCCCAGATGCCTGTCTTGCAAATCCTTCTGGGAGGATAAGTTCCTGAAGCACACGTTGGCCCTTGGCTTCACCTCTTCTTCCCAGAGGCGTCACAGGCCCTTCCATGCATCTTTATTGAAGTGGGTGCTACTGATTCATATGGAGATGAGGATGGCCACCTCTACCTTTTTTTCAATATGAAAAATGTTTAATTTTTAAAAATTGCAGTACAGTTAATTTACAATGCTGTGTTAGTTTCAAGTGTACAGAAAGTGATTCAGTTATATATATGTGTGTGTGTGTGTATATATATATGTATATATATGTTCTTTTTCAGATTCTTTTCCATTATAGGTTATTACGGGATATTGAGTAGAGTTCCCTGTGCTATACAGTAGGTCCTTGTTGATTACCTATTTTATATATAGTAGTATGTATCTGTTAACACCAAACTCCTAGTTTATCCCCCCACCCCCATTATCCCCTTTGGTAACCATTCGTTTGTTTTCCAGGTCTGTGAGTCTATTTCTGTTTTGTAGATAAGTTCATTTGTATCATTTGTTTAAAGATTCCACCTATAAGTGATATCATATGGTATTTGTTTTTCTCTCTCTGGCTTACTTCACTTAATATGATCATCTCTAGGTCCATCCATGTTGCTGCAAATGGCATTATTTCATTCCTTTTTATGGCTGAGTAATATTCCTGTGTGTGTGTGTGTGTGTGTGTGTGTGTGTGTGTATACCACTTCTCCTTTATTCATTCCTCTGTTGATGGACATTTAGGTTACTTCCATGTCTTGACTATTGTAAATAGTGCTGTTATAAACATTGGGGTGCATATATCTTTTCAAATTAGGCCACATCTACCTTTTAACAGCAGGAAGAAAGGATTATGTGGTTGAGCAGATATCAGGGGAAATGGAAAATGCATAGAAAAGGGAAGCCAGAGAGAATAAAAGTCAACTTTGCCATGTTTTGCAATTTTGCAAAAGTGGCCTTGGTTTTGTAGGAGTCTCCTTTGCCACTTCCTGGAAGGCTGTCTTGCTGGGCTGGGACTCTATGGAGATAAAGTTACTATGTTAACTCCTGCTTGGGTCAAGAAGAGAGAATCTAGCCGTGGCTGTCTGAGCTGCCACAGTGAATGAAGCCTTTGGAACTCCCACAGAGAAGAGACAGCCTCCCATGATAACTAGCCTCTCCTGGCTCATAAGTCAGTATTACCCCCATGATTTATATTACTAGATCCTCCTCCAGTAGAGAAACATTATGTTTGCATTTTTCTGAATACTTTGTTAGAGGTCTGCCACTAACATGACAGCTAAATGCAGTGTGTGACCCTGGGTTGTATCCTGGATGAAAAATGCTGTAAGGTACATTTTGAGGATAATTTTCTAAATTTAAATATGGACTCTATCTTAGCTAATTATATTGTATCAACATGTAAAGTCCTTGAACTTGATAATTCTACTATGGTTCCATGGCAGATAGTCCTCATTCTTAGAAGATACATGAGGAAAATTGGTAACAAAGGATCATGATAGCTATGACTTACTCTCAAATGATGCAGAAAAAATGTGTGTCTACAGACACACACATGCATACACATATCCGTGTGTGTGTACACACATGCATTGAGAAAGTAAGAGTGAGAGAAAGACAATACTGAAATGTTAAAATGTTAACAATTGTAAATGTAGGTGAAGGGTATCCAGATAATCATTACATTCTTGCAACAAAGAAGTGGGGGATGCTTCTAAAAGAAAATTGAGGTCCCATCAGAAGAACAAGAGGAAGAGGATGCCGATAGGCAAAATAGCAGTTGTCTAGGTGACACTTATCTTCCTTTCTTTGTAGAACAAAAATTCTGAAGCATTATCTTCAGTGTTTGCTTGAACTAGTATTGAAGTTTGAGCAGAGCTTTGTGAGCTCAGTGCAACCTTCACATGTGAGATTCTGCAAAGCCATTGCAACTGCTTTTTCCTGTTTAGATGAAAGACATTGAATGCACTGGCTGATCTTAACACACACATCAATTAATTTAATTGACTTAAGTGTTGTTCTTGCATAAAATGCTACTGTTTGGATTGTTTTAAAAGACATCAATTTGTCATAAAAAGAAAAAAACGTATGGTAGCTTTAATTCTTTTTCCTCCAGTTCCTTTAATGTCTATTTTGTTAAATGCGTAGCAACAAGAGGCTGGCTTGGGTAAGAGCTTCTTTGCCAAGAATTATTTAAAAATAATCTAAAATTTAGATGTGTCTGCAGTGATCATGGCAGTGTAAATTAATTAGCCACGCTGAGCCTGAATCAGCATCTCTAAATTGATCTTGCTTTTATGCAGCTCTGTTTTCTAAAATGTATTCACCCTTGAAAGTAGCCATTCTTGTTATTACTTCCTTTTCCCAATCAGAAATCACAGTTGGCAAGAAATTCATTTTTTTTTTAACGTTGAAGTTAATAATCCGTTAATAAAATAGTGGAATTTGGGTTTTGTACCGGGGGCCAAGCTGAAGGCCAGCTGCTGATGAGGAGGATATGAAAATAAGTAAGAGATTATCCCTATCCCTGAGGAAGTTTACAGTCTTTTTATGGAGTATTAAAAGATGTATATCCAAAATTAAATTATATAATATCAAACAGCAAGCAATGCCATGAGGCAAGTCGGTTTTCATTGCCAAGAAGGAATGACTACAGAGCTCTGTAGAAGTAACAGTTCATGTAGGATGAAAGGAATGGTCTGAGAAGACTTTTGGAAAGAAGGGAGTTGGAATAACAATTTTGTATGTATTCTGTAGGCCCAAGTTCCGTGCAAAAACTTGACATGTCTTTTTTAATAGCTTCATTCAGATATTAGTTATCTAATTAAAAATTCACTTATTTTAAGTGTCCAGTGATTTTTAATGAATTTACAGAGCTGTGAAACCATAACCACAATACTTTTTTTTTAAAGCATAGTTGATTTACAATGTTCCAGGTGTACAGCAAAGTGATTCAGTTGATAGATAGATAGATAGATAGATAGATAGATAGATAGATAGATATACTTTTTCAGATTCTTTTCCATTATGCTATTGCAAGATATTGAATATAGTTCCCTGTGCTATACATTAGGTCCTTGTTGTTTATCCATTTTGTATATAGTACTGTGTATCTGTTAATACGATGCTTATCTATCCTTCCCCCTGCTTTCCCCTTTGGTAACCATATGTTTGTTTTCTATGTCCGTGAATCTATTTCTGTTTTGTAAATAAGTTCATTTGTATCTTTTTTTTAGATTCCACATATAAGTGATATCATATGATATTTGTCTTTCTCTGTCTGACTTACTTCACTTAGTATGGTAATCTCTAGGTCTACCCATGTTGCTGCAAATGGCATTATTTCATTCTTTTTTATGGCTGAGTAATATTCCACTGTGTGTATAGCCACCACATCTTCTTCATCCATTCATCTATTGATGGACATTTAGGTTGTTTTCATGTTACAATTGTATAACCTCTCCATCACCCTAAAATACTGCCTGAAGCTCTTTTTCAGTTAATCATTGTTCCCACCCCCAGCCTCAGGCAACCAGGAATCAATTTTCTGTCTATAATTTGCCCTTTTCTTGCCTTGTATATAGATGGGATCACACAATAGTGCTTTGGATCTAACTTTTTTTAGTGAACATAATGATTTTGAGTTTCACCTATGTTGTGTTATGTCTCTGTGTTTCGTTCCTTTTTATTTTTAAATAATATTCCATTATATGGATAGACCACATCCTCTTTATCAAGCCCTCAGTTGATGGACAAGTTCTGGCTATTATGAATAATGCTGCTAGGAACATTCACATGCGAGTTTTAATATGGATATATGTTCTCATTTCTCTTGAGTACATACTTAGGAGTAGACTTGCTAGGACAGATGATAAACTTAGGTTTAGCTTTTAAAGAACTTTCCTATCTTCCAAAGTGGTTGTGTCATTTTACATTCCCATCAGCAGTGTCTGAGGTAGAATTTTACCTATCTTAATTTTACTTAATTATCATGTGAGCTCTGTCCAGGAGGGATTAGATGAGGAAAGAGATGTGGATTGTCTTGCCCAAGGTTATGCATCCCATAATTGCAGAGGTTGAGCTTCAACCCAGATTTTACTGATTCTAAAGCATTCTCTCCCCCATGCTGTGGCTCCAGGATTTTGAGGTACACTTTTAAGGAGGGTTTTGTAATCTGAGTTCAAAGGGAAATAAGGATTGATTAATAATGTCTGCCAAGGACACAGGCAAGATCTTATGGTAACCATGCTGCCATTTGCCATCACCAGACTGGAGCCCTTGGTCCCACTCTCTGCGATTCTATGGGATTCCTCCCTTGATTCTTCACCATCGTTGTTTAGACTAAATATAATATTATTTGAGTATAATTCTCCTCTCAACTCCTCTACCACAGGGGACATTCCCTTACTATGAAGCTCACTGCATTATACTATATTTTGTGGTTTAAGTCTTTTATCTCCCAATGGGCTGAGAACACCTGATGGAAAGATACTTTGTTCTGCTTAGTGTCCCTGCCCCATAACAGAGTGTCTAGCTTAGGAAAGGTACTCACTAAATGTTGCTTGGTCAAAAGATTGCAAGAATAAATGTAAGCATAAAATTAGATTTCTCCTTTCCATTTTAAACATGGTAAAGCAAAGAGAGGGAGACTTTGAATAATGGACCAAATCCACAGAGCCAAAGAAAGATGGAGAAGAGCCTTGAGCCCCCAAATTTCTTAATCACTGGGCTCCAGCTCACTTCTTGAGAAAAACTGACCTCTTTCTGTTACTATTAAACGATGGATATGGCCCGTTAGATTCTGCTGATGCTGGGCTGCGCTGAGACTAAAGCATCCAAGATACACAGCTCCCTCTTAGTTTATAATGAACAGACTGTGGTTTGCCTGGCGTGCAGAGAGGAAAACACTATATGGAGGTTATTCCAGCAACACTTAAACGAAAAAGAAAAGATAATATTTTGACCAAATGCAGTTGGTTAGTGGGGTGGCCTGTGAATATTGTATAATTATATAATCAACAAAGAAAGATGCAACATGACATAATTCACACAGCATGATGACTAAGCCCACTCATGCTTTCTCACCTTCTTTCTCTCTCTCTCCCATACCAAAGAAAAATACCAAAGAAAACATGTTAATAATAGTCATTACTAAATGATGGAACTGTGCTGTATCTTTTTTCCCTGTCTTTTCAAATTTTTCATATTTTTCCCTTTGCAATTAATAAGCAATTGTTGGGAAATTCCTTGAGAATATGTAAATATCTTGTTCTCCATCAATCTTTCATCCACTACTTCTAGCATCCACTGGTGATTTTCTAAGTCTGTTATTCTTTTAGTATTTATTATTTGTCAATTTTGGGTAAGGAAGAGCTTCCCCATCTCTTCTACTGATGAATTCATAAATATCATTATGGACTCATGGGTTTTTATTTTATGAGTTATAAACCATTGTTATCATTATATATTTCAGTGCTCAAATTGTCCCAGATTTGACCAGTAGGGACCAGTTTAAAGGGCTTCAACCTTTATCCCACAGGCAGTGGGAAATATATGGCAGGGTTTTAGGCAGATGAGTGAAATGATCAGATTTGCTTTTTGACAAATTACTTCGTCGGAGGCACTTTGGAGGAGATGATTTTATGGAGAGATGACAGAACAAGTGTTATCAAGAGTGTTGGAGGGTCATACTGGAAGTTCTTTATCTATTTATCCTTCTTATTCATGTGTGTGTCTCTATCTTTATTTTGTGAGTCTCTGTCTTTTGTGTGTATGTGTGTGTGTTTCTCTGTGCGGGTCTCAGTGTCTCTCTTTTATCTGGATACGTAGTTCCCTTAACAGTGTGTACATTTTCCCCCAACAATTGTACCCTGATGCCTTTGGAAATTTTCTGAAATACTTTCCTTTTACTATGGTAATAAGCCTTCAAAAACATAATTGAATTTAGATATTAAATACTGTAAGCACTATCATTTAGCTTCTGATGAAAATGTGCATTATTGTGTTTGAAATGCCAAAAAAAAAAAAAAAAGCAGTGAATCAAAACAACGTTTTTTTTTTTCCTTCCTCCTGTGAAGTCTTTGTGTGGAATAACTCAATCTCTTTTAGGCTTCATTCTCTGTGATGTGGGAAATAGAACCAGGGCCATTATGCAGTGATAAAATGTGGTTTCCAATTCTGCAGCACCGTGGGAATCTGCTCCATTGTAGGTTTTATCACCTTCCTATGTGCCAAGTATCTCTAGCAGGGAAAGCACAAGCACAACTCTAATCGTAGTGGGAGACCCATACAGGGACAGGACGTTAAATCTGGAGTGATCCATTCACTTGTGTGTTCAATCAAACAATTCTTATTGATCCCATACGCTGGATACTCAGCTCGGTGCTAGGGACACAGCGCCGGATAAGAATGACAGGGTCCGACTTCACAGAGCGCTAACACCGTCTCTGCTCCTGGTAGGGGTTTCCGTTTTAACAAAGGTACTTAACTTCCCTGACCCTAGTCTCTGATCTATGCAGCTCAGTCAAGCCTATTAGGGTGATTTTAAACAAAATCGGGGGAATGGTATGAGCTCCCTGCGAGGTGAGTCAGGCTGGTCATCAGTTTTCAATCTCTTCTCTGAGTGGTATTTTTGTCACTTTGTCTTGGGATGCTCCTCCCTTTTCTTCTTGGTTGATGCATGAGCTCTGTGCCACGTGGGCAGTCCACTGGACCTTGTAGATTACGCTCTCAGGTGGCTTAGAAATCCTAAATTTCTTAGTATTTTATGCACAGAAAGTTGGTCTTACTACACCAGAAGATTTTTTTCAAAAATAAAGTAGGAGATTTTAGAGGAAAAGAGAGACATTTCCTCTTTCTTTTGATGTCTCCATCCTGCTCTCTTTCCATAGGTTGTGAGTGGTTATGTAGAGAGTTGGGAGGGGGAAAGAATTGGGAAAAATTGTGAAAGTTCTGATGGGTGGGAGCCTTCTTGGGAACTCTATGAGCCTTGTTCAAAATACATATTCAGAAACAGACTTTAGGAGCTGTCCTAACTGTCTCTCTTGTAGTTTTTCACGAAATGAAAATAATAAAATAGTCCACATTAATCTCAGTGATTCAGAAGTTTACCGTCTCTAATTTCCATTGTGGCTAGCTGTGGCCTGGGACTAAATTCTGGCTGAAGGTGGAAGTATCCTGAGGGTCTTCTGGAAAGCTTCCTTAAAAGAATGGGGCATGTCATTTCTCTGCCTTTCCTCCTTCTTGTTGGCTGGGACCTGCTTCGGAAGGCAGGAGCTGAGCAAGCTCTCTGTCACCATGAGGTCTATACTCCAAGGATGGTAGACTAATAACATAGGAAGAGCAGGAAGAGCCTGGGTATCTGAAACCATACAGCTGCCGTCCCAGTCTTAACTTACCAACCTCTGTGCTGTATCTCTATGAGACAGAAATAAATTAATTTCCTTTTTTTCTTCTGTTCTTTATATACAGCGGAACCTCTCAATGCAATCTTATTTTAAACAAGAAGAAACAGTCCCAGAGAAGGTATGCAACTTACCAAAGTTCCCAGTGACAGGGCCTTGAGTAGAACTCAGCTTTCCTGACTTGAAGTATGGATTTTTCCCAGTAATCTCAAACTGCCTCTTGTTAATTCTGGGTCAGGTGTAAAATAGGAAATATTGGACAAGTAAGATATATATCACTGAGATGGGTAGAGGATCACCAGCAGATGGAAACAGGAAGGAAATCTCAAAGAAATGTGTCTAACGAACTATGGATATTCTGGAGCTAGTGGATATCCAAAAATTAGTAGATTTCCTTCTCCTTTTCTCTTTGAATGAAGTAAGCCAAATTGAGAGATTAATCCATCAGCAGATATTGATTTCCTTAAAAATGGCTGGCCGCGAACAATTACATCTACCAACTGGTTGATACAAGAAGTTATGGGTGGAAATGAGGTGGAATAACTTGGTTTCGTTAGAGTCCCAGAGGTGCATATGTTTGTAAAGTTGAGTTGAGTTCGGAATAATGCTTTTAGAGAAAATGCCTTTAGAAGCTTGATCTAGAGAAGGCAGGATCATAATAGCCCTTTCGGATATGTACGCACAACTAAGTGACTTTTTCTGCCGATTTGGTCTTCTTTTTGTGCTGTGGTGATGTTTCCTTCATGTTTAAACATTTTGTTTTCAGAGCATGAAGCGGTTTATAAAATGGGACAGGTATGTTGTGGTCAAGGTCAACAGGTGAAACTGTTGAACTTGGTGTTGATTGGCTTGCTGTGAAACAGCCAAAGGAATTGTTTTCTGATTGTTGGTAACTTTTTAGAGTCAGGGCACTGTTTGAAACATCCTCCTGGGGAAACAAGTTTCTGACTGACTTAGGATGTGGGCTGGAGTACTACAACTTGAGTCTCCAAAGTTCCATGAAAAATGGAGAGTGATGAGTGAATGGGAACCCTTTCTGCTAAGATGTTACCACTTGAGAAAGTCTGCTTTGGTATGTGCAAATCTTGTTTATCTGACCTTCCCTGGTGCTCTCAGGTATTACTGTTAAAACACGTATTGCATTGTGTTATAGGAACTTGTTATAAGTAGACCTGTAGTAATACTTAGCGAGCCCTTTCCATGTATCAGAATACTGTGTTATCTATTCAACCTTCATGAGGACTGTATTAGGTATTATTATTGTTGCTGTTGTTGTTATTGTGATCTTTTTATTATCTCTCTTTTGCAAATGTTTGGAGTCTTTCAGTGACTTGCCCAAGGTCACGTACCAAGTAAATATAAAAGGCAGAATTCAAATCTAGACGTTTTTTTCCTATCCAACTAATGACAATGAAAAATTACGGAAATAAGGGGAAATTCAGAGGGCAGAAGATTGGTACCCAGTTGACAATTTAGCAATATGGGTCAAAAGCTTTGAAATTTGCGTGACTGTAAGAGAATAGATCTTAAATGTTCTCCCACCAAAAAAAAAAAAGGTAACTATGTGAGGTGATGGATATGTTAATTAACTTGATTGTGGTAATCATCTTACAAAGTATACATATATCAAAATGTCACATTGTACACCTTAAATATATTTAGTATTACCCATCGGTAAAACTGGGGGATAAAAATGTGACTCAGAGGAAGTATTGGGAAATCCACTTTGGAAACTTTTGGGAGTAAAGTTTATCCTATGTCATACTGCTCACTAGAAAAAACATTTGCTTTGATGCTTGGTATCATCTTCCAAGGTGTTGCTTGACACCTGCCATCACATGGCATTGCTGAGAACAATCTTTTAATGACACAAATATAAAAAATAATTGAATAGCCTTTTGTACTGGCCTTAATAAAATACTCAGTACTTTAAAATATACATAACTTGTGAATTATCATTCCTCTTTCTGGAAATGTATCCTAAGGAAATCATTGCAAATGTTGCGTTAGTTTTGAAGGTAGAGAAGAGAGCATAGAGGAGATTTTACAGGAAAAAAGCAAGATTCCATTTAAAAAATATAGACGGTGTTAATTGTGCATTTGTTCACTGTTGTTGTTTTTCAGTCCTAAAGAACAGCTAAGATTCACACTCATCCAATGAAAGGTGACCTCGAGAAGAAATGAAGTAATTTAAGTATTAGCAGTGCAACCGAATTCTGAGGTTTTCCTTGCTATGGAGGTTCTTTAAAAGTCTTTAAATGCTTATAATACAAGTTGGATATTAACTTCTCTTGGCTGTTTTGCCTCTGTGCCAACAGAAATGAAGGTGGCCGACAGTACACGAATGTGCTCTTCTAGATTTCCAATACCCCCATGACCTTGGGCAACTGCTCTTAGCTTCACAGGGAGGTCTTAGGCTACACTGGCATTCCCCTGACATGCATTTCTTCTCTCTTCACATTCTCCCTCCCCTCAAAACCCAGTAATGAGGAATCCAGTATAAAGTAATTAGACTGCATGCAATTGAGGCGGCTGCCAATTATGCTGATGGAACTGAAGTCTTATTAGACTAATAAGGTTTCTAAATTGGACTTGGGGCTCTCAGTTCTTGGTGGCATGAACATTCCTAGGAGAAGTTGCCCAAGTGTTTAAAATAAGTTTACCTTAGGATAAATGTTCACCTTGACTGACTGAACTGGAGTGAGCTTTGGGGCCAGAGATAAGTGGGTTCACGCTCAAATTCTGCCACTTATCAGCTATTTGACCTCAGGCAAGCCATTTAACTTCTCAGAGTGTCCTGCCCTGTCTGGAAGATGGCAGTATGAATCTCCACCCACTTGAAAAGAATATGACGGCAATTAAATAGATTGAAAACTGCACAACACTTGATATTTTATATAAATTATCTTAGTATTCTTAACTTTAGATGTGGTTACTTAATCATGCTCCATAAAAAAATTCTTAAGTTGCAATATTATTATTGTTAGATATATCTCATAATCTTGGAGCGTTTTAGAGACAGGAAGATTTATACTTGAATCTTAGCCCCAATATTAACAAATGCGAACTATTTTACTACTTTTTTAAAAAATTGAAGTATAGTTGATTTATAATGTTGTGTTAGTTTCAGGTATACTGCAAAGTGATTCAGATATATTATATATATATATATATATATATATATATATATATATATATATACACACACACATATGTTCTTTTTCAGATTCTTTTCCATTATAGATTATTTATTTTACTACTTTTAATCTTGGTCTCTTTCTCTCTTTAAATAAGAATAAAAATAATAAGTAGTTGTGTCTTGTGACATTGTTGTGAAGATTAAACAAACTAATATGGGAAAATTGTTTACCAAACTGCCTGCCTCAGGAAAATAACTTGTTAGGTTCTTATATATCTGGATCCAGGAGCTCAAACCTCATCAGCAAAAATCTCTTTCTTCAACTCTTTTCTCTCTTTATCTTTGATTTTGTATCTCTAAGTGTACTTTAGAGCTCTGAATGGAAAGCAAAATTTCCTCTTCCAATGCTCAGATATTAATTCCAGGAGAGATTCTGGTTAGCTCTGCTTTTCTTAAAAAAAATTTATTTATTTTACTTATTTATTTATTTATTTATGTATTGCTTTTGGCTGCGTTGGATCTTAGATGAGGCACGCAGGATCTTCGTTATGGCGCAGGCTCTTTGTTGTGGCACCGGGCTTCTCTCTATTTGTGACGTGTGGGTTTTCTCTCTCTAGTTGCAGCGTGCGGGCTCCAGGGTGCATGGGCTCTGTAGTTGTGGCACGCAGGTTCCAGAGAGCGTGATCTCTATAGTTTGTGGCACGCAGGCTCTCTAGTTAAGGCAGGTGAGCTCAGTAGTTGTGGCACACAGACTCAGTTGCCCCGCGGCGTGTGGGATCTTAGTTCCCCGACCAGGGATCCAACCCATGTCCCCTGCATTGGAAAGCGGATTCTTACCACTAGACCACCAGGGAAGTCCCCTGATTAGCTCTGCTTAAATCCATTTTTTTAAAGGGATGTTGTGTCAACTGGAGTTGCTGTCCACATATATGGTGCTGAAGGTTCTCACAGCCATCCTGGTCAGAGATCTCTAAGTTGTCACGTAGCTCGTGACCTTTGCCTATGCTAACCAGCAACAGGGTCCCCTACCTTTATGATCAGAAAACTCCTATTTTAGAAAAATTCTCTAATTCCGTATTTTCTGACAATAGGAGTTAGGAAGGGAATAGAACTCTGGTATCTAGTGTTGAATTTTTCCTGCCTTAGGAAAAACAGCAATTTTAATAAAACCTAAGAACGTCCATTTATTCTGAAAACACAGTTTAACCATCTAAGATGGACTGAGAAGTGTTCTAAACTAGGTACTGAGGGAAAGAGACATAACATTTGGCTGCGTGTGTCTCCCATACCCAGAGTGACGAAAGTTACACAAATTATCAAAGTTAATTGCGATCCATGTTATGATGGCAGTCAGTGGAGGGATAGATACGCTGGATGCAGCTGTGTTTGTAAAGTCTGAGAAGGTTTTGTGGAGAAGCTGCTCCATGATCTGGGTCCTAGAAGATGAACACAAGTCAGCCCATGTTTAAATGAAGAGCAGAAACATCCCATCTGGTTAGTTGCTCTCCAACCTGTGGCTTTTGGGGCTTCTTCAGAGGTCCACTGATCCCTGGTCCTGACATCTCATGCTTGATCAATGTGGGCCCATTGGGGTAAGCAAAGGAGAAACAAAAACAAAGGAAAAAAGAGATCAGAATGAAAGAAAAGAAAAACAAGCAGAAACTTGTTTGCTCAGTGTCTGTATCCCAATGAGAAGAGATTGAGGTGCCAATAATTGAGCAAGGCTCTCTGATGATATAGATTAAACCAGAAAGGCCAACAGTAAACAAGATGAACTTCAAAAGAGCAGCGTCTCTGCTCTCTGGGGACCTCCATTAGCGAGTCACCAGATAGGCAATTACTATACAGTTCTTGTAATGACCGGGATCAAACGCAAGCATTCTGCACAGTAGGCAGTCAGAAAGCAGGCAGACAAAAAACTGTGAAAATATGCCATTAAATCTTAATTATTCTTCAAAGGAAAACAAGCATGACTGGGGGCATAGAAGGAAGGAATATTCTGAGTCTTACTAACGCCTGGGGCTCAGGGCAATAGTACAGCTACTGTTTCAGCTCTCATATTTACTTAAAACTGAGCATCTCATTCTGACTTGATCTGGGCTAGGGAATTCAGTTTATATAAGCATCCTAGTTTCTGTGACCTCCTATATCTTCTTCTGAGTATAAGGAGGCTGTTATATTACACCCAAGTTTTTGGACACAAAGTTTGAATAAAAAGGACTGATTTTTTTGTTGTTGTTATTAAAAGCAAGTATCTCACCATCCAGAGTTGCCCACTGTTGACACTTGGATTCAGAGCAGTCTCTTAACACCTTCAGAAAGAGTATCCTCTGTTCTGTAATCCACAAGCATCATGTGTCATGCTAGTCATATGTCATTTCCCTGAAGCATACATCTGAGATGTCTTTGATTAGTGCATGGACGTTGTTGACATCAAATTGTGGTACTGGTTAAATGGAAGATTTAAAGAACTCAAAAGCTATTGATTTTGAATACAGTGCATGTGGGTGGGGATGTATGTGTGTGTGTGTGTGTGCATGCATGCGTGTATGAAAGAGAAATTGAGATTGTACAGCATATATAAACTTAAATCCTATTTTGATCACTTAGCACTAAGGTTTTAAATATTCTGTAGCTACAGGAGAGGCTAGCTCAGTGCCCTCCAATGGAAATACAGTGTGAAACATATGTATAATTTTTAATTCCCTGGTAGCCACATTGAAAAAGAAAAAGAAACAGGTGAAATTTATTTGTAATAATGTTTTATTATTAACATATCCAAAATGTGATCATTTCAATATAAAAGTGATCATGACACATTTTACTTCTTTTCTTGTACTGTCTGAAATCCAGTCTGCATTATACACTCCCAGCACAGCTCAATTTAATCTAGCTACATCTCAGATACACATGAGACCAGTGGTTATCAAATGGGACCACTCACAGCTAGACTGCATCCCCAGTTCCATTCTGGGCCATTTCCACTTATAAACAAGAAAACTGACACATACTGCATTGGTCCTAGGGCAGGTGCTATGTGACTCTCACCAGCCTAGTGAAATGGACTTGACTTCTAATGACCTAAAATATACAAATCTATAAACAAAGAGCCCTGTGATATGGTTAGCTTCAAAAACTCCACCCAACAATGACTGTGGTCTACTGAGTCAATGGGATCTCTCCACTGGGGAATTAAAACTTGAGACAAAGGGAAACCATTCAAGCCTGTTTCAGCTCCTCTCACCCTCCACCTTCCAATGAGAAGCACTCTGTGGGGAGAAAGGGAAAAAAGGTAGAGCGGTGCTCCTAGGACATGTATATGCATAAGAATCCCCAAGATGCTTGTGAACATGCAGGTTCCCAAGCCCTATTCCCAGAGATTCTGATTCAGTTTGGGGCTATCTATTTTTGTGACAAGTCACCATTCCAATTTTTAAAAAGTTGTTCTAGAAGCAGACAGTTGAGCTTTGAGATGTTGATGAAGGAAACACACAACCCCATCACCTTACTCTTTGATACCCGCCATGTTTTCCCTGTGATCTTTCATGTTTGGGGTGGGAGGGTGCGAAGAGGGAAAATGAGCAATTTCTCATCTACATCTCTGATTGGAACATTTAATTCTCCACAATCATTCTACCTTCGCTGCACTGCGTGGTTTTATTTATAATGTGGAACATATTTAGCAACCTTGGATCATCCAGATTTAATCCCAACCCACGTTTCCTACATTCCTTCTATGTCCACAGCCCCTTCAAAAGCATTAGGGAATTGTAGAATCAAGGGGCAGGATCCCTGCTTCAAAGGCATCTGCAGAATACAGAACAGACCCCTTAATGGAAGATGATTGTCCATGGGAAATGGTACAGATAAGAGCCACTAAAGATCAAGGGATGGTTTGGAAGCATTGTTTACATCCTCAGTAGTCATAACATGACCATGAACATGAAAGGCTCATTCTCCCACCTATTCATATTATCTGCCCATGATTCCTTAACCCGACCAAAGAGTTCTTCAGTTAAGGAAATTAAATGCTCAAACCTTGCTATTAATATGGTTGTTGCAATCAATAGTAGAACCTCGAATTTCATAACACAACCTGACTTACAAATAGTTCATGATCTCATGCATTTGCATATATGACATAGATTTGAAGAACTATGATGTTTGATGTTCTTAGTGTTGGAAAGTAGTGCACTATTTAGAAAATATTTCCACATACATTCTCTCTTCTGATGCTTGAAACATTTCTGAGGTTGAAAAGAACAAGTAGCAGTAGAACCACTTTGTAGATAAGGATGTGGAGCTCTGGTACGTTAAATATGCAATCACAGAACTATTGGGTGTCACAGGCAAGGTGAGGATGGTGGTGTGTTACCCTATACTTTGGATGTTTTTCTATTACCTCTTGTTACCACTTTCTCAGAGAAGATTAGATTCTCACATATTCCTGGCACCTCTGTTTTCTTAGATTTCTAAGCTTCATCTAAAATGATGTTTTTGAGAAGAGATTCTGGCCTGACCACAGGACTCCTAGAAATGGCTACAGTGAGCGACAGTGAGAACAGCACTTGCGGTACTTGTGTTTCAAATCTGTCTACAGAAATAAGTGAGAACCAGGAGCTGCTCTCCTTTTTCAAGCCCTAGATGGCCCGCTGGACAAGAAAAGAGAACACTTTCAATTATGCTGTTTGACTGCAGTGACCAGGGCTCCAAAGGATAATGACCCCCTTCTTTCCCTTTCCTTCCAACCTCAGTGACATCAAATTCTGATGAGTCTGAGTGTTGGCTTGTGAAGGAGTCTGGAGGAAATGCTTGCCTAAGCCATGGCCCGATGAGAAGGGTGTATCCAGGGGCGGTGATTTTCTTTGTCCTCTCATATGAAAGTTGTCAGAGGAACGGGAGGAATATAGAAAGTAGCAAGCTAATAGGTTACAGAGATGCTCTCTTACCTTGCCTCATGGCGCCTGTGCTGTAGACCTTAGATCATGCTCATGGGACCAAGCCTAGGGAGGAGGGCTTCAGCTTAAGCATTCTTTTCTTGTGTTTCATGGCAAGTCCAAAGTTTCTGCTCTCCAGTGGAGATGGTAAAGCTATGCTGGTTCCATATTTGGGTAAATAAAGCAAAGCCTAAGTGCCTGGAGCCTACGTTAAAATGAAGCACCTGTTGGTGGCATTGTCTCCAGGAAACAGGTGTGACCCATGAATATGAAATGCTCCTCTGGGTCCAACCGTCTCACTTGGCAAATGTGAACACTGAGAACTTGAGAGGGAAAGTGATTTTCTCTAAAATCACATGGGGAGGAGAGAGAAGATGGCTCCCCCCGCGTTATGGTCTTGAGTGATTCCTTCCTCGTACACCAGTTATGCACCTGCCATCTCAATGTCCATGAGGCTTGTCCGGATAATTGAATAAAATTCCAATTCTCCTCCTAGATTTACACGGCTCTGAATAGCCTCTGGTCCACATCCGTGCCCAGCCTCATCTTCTAACCTTTTTTCTCTTTGTTCACTTCCCCAAGCCACAGCAGCCTTGTTTTGTTTGTTCAACACAATACTTCATCCTCAGAGTATTTCCCTACTGCTCTTTCTGTCTGCAATGCCCTCCTTTTGGGTCATGTATAACTGATTCCTGCTCCAGAGTTTGGCTCAGAAGTCACCTTCTCAGAGAGGCTTTCCCTGGTCACTAAATCCAAAGTTGTCCACACTGTCTATCACTTTACCTTGTTTTGCTGTTCCCTTCACACTGATCAACATCTGAAATAATGTTTTGACATGTGTGTTCAATCAATTTCCATTTTTGTTCCTCTCCCCACAGACTGAAATCTCCAGGAGTATTTTATTCACCACTTTATCCCCAATACCTAGAACAGGGCCTTTCAAATAAGACATGCTCAATTAATGTATGTTGAGTGAATTAATAAATAAGATGCCCTTTTATTTGCATGAGAATATTTTTTGAAATCATAAACATCTTAAACTTAATATCTGTCTTAGTTCAGTCTGCTATAAAAAGATATCATAGACTGGGTGGCTTAAACAACACAAATTTATTTCTCAGAGTACTGGAGGCTGGGAAGTCTGAAATCAGGGTGCCAGCATGGTCAGGCTTTGGGGAGGGCTCTCTTCCTGGCTTGTAGACAGCTGCCTTCTTGCTGTGTCAACCCATGATGGACAGAGAGTGATCTCTGTCTCTCTTCCTCTTCTTATAAAGCTGCAAACCCCATCCTGAGAGCGCCACTTTCATGACCTCATCTAAATCTAATCACCTCCCACTGTAATGGCCCCATCTCCAAATACCATCACATTACAGTCCTGAGAGAAGTTGCCCAAGTATTTATTTTATTTATTTTTTATTATTATTTTTAATTAATTAATTAACTAATTAACTTATTTATTTATTTATGGCTGTGTTGGGTCTTCATTGCCGTGCGTGGGCTTTCTCTAGTTGTGGTGAGAGGGGGTTACTCTTCGTTGCTGTGTGCAGGCTTCTCATTGTCGTGGCTTGTCTTGTTGCATAGCATGGGGTCTAGGCGTGCAGGCTTCAGTAGTTGTGGCACGTGGGCTCAGTAGTTGTGGCTTGCGGGCTCTAGAGCTCAGGCTCAGTAGTTGTGGCGCATGCGCTTAGTTGTTCTGCGGCATGTGGGATCTTCCCGGACCAGGGCTCAAACCCGTGTCCCCTGCATTGGCAGGTGGATTCTTAACCACTGCGCCACCAGGGAAGTCCAAGTTGCCCAAGTATTTAAAAAAAGTTTACCTAAGGATAAATGTTCACCCTGACTGAACTGGAGTGAGCTTTGGGGCCAGAGATAAGTAGGTTCACACTCAAAGTCTGCCACTTACCAGCTATTTGACCTCAGGCAAGCCATTTAACTTCTCAGAATCTCCTGCCCTGTCTGGAAGATGGCAATATGAATCTCCACCCACCTGAAAAGGACATGATGGCAATTAAGTAGGTTGAAAACTGCATAATGCTTGATATTTTATATGTTATCTTAGTATTCTTAACTTTAGATGTGGTTACTTAATCATGCTACATAAAAAAAATTTTTAAAAAGATACACTTATATTATTATTATTCTAAGTATCTTATAATCTTGGAGAGTTTTGGAGATAGACCTACATTTGAATCTCAACCCCAATATTGACAACAGGTGAATTTTAGGAGAACATAAACATACAGTCTGTAACAATATCTCCCTTTTAAATGGTAGTGTTGCTTTTCACTATACTTCTAGAAATCCAAACAACTCTATATCTGTAACTATACCTATAAATATATCAACATCTATCTCCCTCTCTATCTTTCCCTCTTGAGAACCATCTTATGAACTATTCAGACATCCTCATCTTTTTAGGAGTTGACACCCCACTCTTGAGTCATGCCACTGCTTCCTCAAATCCACTACATAGCTGCTGCATTGATTTATAAACAAAACTAAACTCAAATTTTTAATGATTACTGTTTTGGAAATTTCTGAGAATTTAATGACAGTTATGGAATAACTAGAGTCTTCTTTTAATATTATTAAGTCGAACTTAGGATCACCAGCATAAGAAAAGTTTTTATTTTCTGGATCATGAAATGTAAAATAAAAGCAGATGACTTGGTCTCTATTATTTTTGTAGGGGAAGCGATTTTTATGGGATGAAAGAAACCTGTTTCTCCATTGGTTCCTTCTCCCTCTCCTTTCTTCCCTCTACACTTCTATCTCTTCCTTCATCTTCTTCTCCTTTATTTTCTCCTTTTCTTCACCTTCTTGTTTTTCTCTGTCTCTCCATCCCCTGTCTTTCTTACTAAGCAGGCTTTCTGAAACGCTAAATATACAGCCTAAAATGAATGCACGCTCACATCCCTTGGTGGGTAAATAATTTTCAGAAAGCTCACTCTTCAAGGCAGTTTTTAAAAGGAAATCCTCACTTTCTCAAAACAAAAATCACTCTCGCCAGGCAGGCTTCAGAGATAAAGAAGTGATCGCTATGCTCCCAATTATACAAGATGCTGTATTTTTGCAAAGGAGCTTACCTTGGAGAATGGAACTAGTTGTTTTTATCCCCTCAATTAAATATTGTTCTCGCGAAATGGTTGTATATTTTACACCGGGAACATATAGTTTCCCATGATAACCCCAGTAAATAAATAATGCTCCATCAGGATGGGAAGCAAAAGCCTGTGTAGTTTAATACTGTCCAAATGACAGGGCACCTCAGATTATAAGACACAAGGAGAATTAGACAAATGGCACATAAATGAGGGCACACACAGGATAGCGGTTGGTTCCTGCTCTATCTGGAGGGACACTTACACTCAGGGAGAAAATTCAAGAGTGTGTTATGATTAGAAACCAGTAGCAAATACAGTTTTATGGGTATTCTTGGGGAAGGCAAAGAAAAACTCATTCCAGACCTGCCTCCATGTGGACGCATTTTCCTTTTGCCTCCAAAACCTCAAATATCTCCCTTATGCCATTTGGTAATGAATGTTCGGCTCCGTTTAAAGGAGTCTGAAGAGCTTTGTTTTGTATCCTCGGAGTCTGCAAAGAGATTAACAGGGTCTAAACGAATAAAGAACATCTGGAAACACGGGCTTTGCATTTTCCTTTCACCCTCTCGCCTTGAGTGTGTTTGAATGCTGAGCATTGGGGAGAGGACAACTGAATTTACTTTCACGTCAGAAAGCCCAGGACCCCTGTGATTCAAACAGGTAAATAGGTTAAGATTGGTCACGTCTCTGCTGGCAGCACTTGGAGCCCAAATGGTGACTGCTAGTGTGGTTTCGTTTCAGATTTTTCCCAATCTGAGTAGTATGTGGAAGGGGAAGTAGGAAGATGAAATTGGTGAGGCTTCATTTCAATCCAGCCAAAATAGATTGAGAATTTGATGCACACTAATCACTGTTCTAGGGGCTCTGGAGAACAAAATTAAGTCTCTTCTTGCCCTGTTGTACATTAAGGATGTAGAGGGACAGAGACAGATCTTCGCACAAGTGTTTATAAATAAATGTCAACCTTTATATTACACTTATTTAATTTATTTGACTCTCTCTCCCACCAGAATGTAAACTATTCAAAGGCAGGTATTCTGGGGAAAAAGGTTAGTTTGTTCACTGTTGTGTCCCATCCACTAGAACATAATAAGTACTTAATAAATAATTGTTATATCCAAAATATATAAAGAACTCTTCAAAATCAACAATAAGAAAACAACTCAATTTTTAAATGGGCCAAAGACCTTAACTGACTCCTCACCAAAGAAGATAAACAGGTGGCAAATAAACATATGAAAAGATGTTTGACATCATATATCATCAGGGAAATGCAAAGTAAAACAACAGTGGGATATCACTACACACCTGTTAGAAGGGGCAAAATCCAGACACTGATAACACCAAATGCTGGTGAGGATGTGGAGCAACAGGAACTCTCATTCACTGCTGGTGGGAACGCAAAATGGTACAGACGCTTTGGAAGACAATTTGACAGTTTCTTACAAAAGGAAACATGCTCTCGCCATATGTTCCAGCAATCATGCTCTTTGGTATTTACCCAAAGGAGCTGAAAACTTATGTCCACACAAAAACCTCCACATGGAGGTTTGTAGCTGCCTGGGAAACATTTCCAGCCAAAGTTTTCGTATATTCTATGGTCTTTTATACCTGGGGTGCACCAGAACAGCCTGCAGGCTGGCCACCTCTTTGCGTTAAAAAGAAAGTGTTATTTGATCACAGCCATGCCTGTTGGTTTATGTATTGTCTGTGGATACTTTGATGTGACAAAGGCAGAGTTGAGTGGTTGCAGAACAGCCCATAGGGATATTAATAAGCCTAAAATATTTACTCTCTGACCTTTTAGGAAAAAAGTTTGCCGACGCCTGTTCTATTATTGCTGTTATTGTAAAAGTTCTGGACTCATCAACCCATATATTTTATCAAGACATGAACAAAGATTACTGGGTATCCGATGTAGTGTACTCTCTGGAATTATGTCTGGTTTCAGGTATTTGATCTCTTTTACAATTCTGTAAGTTGCAGAAAACTGTTACTCATGCAAAGGGTTCTTTTCCATAGAAAAGCAAGTGAATTGTGCTGGGGGGAATGCAGTTGATATTTGCTCTGTGGATATTGGCCAGTTTTGCTTCCAGGTTTGAGTCTGTTGGTAAATTCATTTCAACATTCTTTTTTTTTTTTTTTTTTTTTTACTATTTTTTTAAACATCTTTATTGTAGTATAATTGCTTTACATTGCTGTGTTAGTTTCTGCTTTATAACAAAGTGAATCAGCTATACATATACATATATCCCCATATCTCCTCCCTCTTGTGTCTCCCTCCCTATCCCACCCCTCTAGGTGGTCACAAAGCACCAAGCTGATCTCCCTGTGCTATGTGGCTGCTTCCCACTATCTATTTTACATTTGGTAGTGTATATGTCAGTGCCACTCTCTCACTTTGTCCCAGCTTATCCTTCTCCCTCCCCGTGTCCTCAAGTCCATTCTCTACATCTGTGTCTTTATTCCTGTCCTGCCCCTAGGTTTTTCAGAACCTTTTTTTTTTTTTTTAGATTCCATATATATGTATTAGCATATGGTATTTGTTTTTCTCTTTCTGACTTACTTCACTCTGTATGACAGACTCTAGGTCCATCCACCTCACTACAAATAACTCAGTTTCGTTTCTTTTTATGGCTGAGTAGTATTCCATTGTATATATGTGCCACATCTTCCTTATCCATTCATCTGTTGATGGACACTTAGGTTGCTTCCATGTCCTGGCTATTGTAAATAGTGCTGCAATGAACATTGTGGTACATGACTCTTTTTGAATTAAGGTTTTCTCAGGGTATATGCCCAGTAGTGGGATTGCTGGGTCATATGGTAGTTCTATTTTTAGTTTTTTAAGGAACCTCCATACTGTTCTCCATAGTGGCTGTATCAATTTACATTCCCACCAACAGTGCAGGAGGGTTCCCTTTTCTCCACACACCCTCTCCAGCATTTATTGTTTGTAGATTTTTTGATGATGGCCATTCTGACCGGTGTGAGGTGATACCTCATTGTAGTTTCATTTCAACATTCTTGATTGCCTATAAAATTATAGTATTTTGAGTTTTCCTTTGAACCTGTTGTAACACCTTACTGGTTCCCTCATTAATGAATAAGATAAATATAAGATCCTTAGCATGTATTCACTTTACATTTGTTTGTGAGTCATGATTTCACCTTTATAAAAAGTGTGTTCTTAAGAACTTGTATATTAAACATATACACCACTAAAACCCTATGCTGAGTCAGGAAGTGGAGAACCAGGGTTAAGAGGTAAGGCTTGACTTAGATTGTCTCCTGACAGCTCTATTAATTAGGTGTTTGAAGTCAGGCAAACCACTTGACATCTCTGAACTTCCACTGACTTCTCTATAACATGTTTATCATTCCTACCTCATATGGTTGTATGAGGATTAAATGACATAATCCATGTACAACATCTAGCATTCGGTAAACAACCTGGCGATGTTAGCGATTGTTGTAATTGTCATTGTAAATTGCATTTTCATTCATTAACTGAATGAAAGTTTCAGCTTCTACAAGATGTTACCTTCTGCCACCTGCGTGGATGCATCCCCACTGGCCTGGTTGGAGTTTTTCTAAAGGCAGAATCTGAGGCAAGACTGTTAGCAGGTAGTTTTTGTAGAAGTGATACCTGGCAGCAGGAATGACGAAGCAGAGAGAGGGCGAGACATGAAAGAAGGAAAAGAAAAGGATGCCTTTTTCTTCCATGTGGCTGTGTAGGGGAGGAAAGCTTTTTCTTTCTTCCCTTCTAGGCTCTTTGGCTGGTTTAATAATTGACTTAAGACAGATTAACAGGAGAAAAACAAATTTAATTTCAAATGTACGGGAGTCCCAAAGATACGAGGCTCAAAGAAGTGGCCGAGGCAGGCAATTTTTAATACCTTTTAGACAAAGAAACAATAAATTTGTGAGGAACTGACAAGACAAAGAAATTTGGGTTTGGGGTATTAAATTAGTGAGGAAGTAACAAATGTCTGGGAGGAAGAAATTTTCCTCTGTCCTTCTAGGTTGTATATTAAACATATACACAAATGCTGGATGGTCTAAGAATTAAATTGAACAAGACGGATTAAGTTTAGTAACATGTATACATGGGAGAGACCCAGGAAAACAGAATAATTCACCAAAATGGTGGAAACTCCCCTTAAATACCATCTTCAGCTAAAAACAAAAGAGGATGTTATATAACTAATGAGAACCTGCTGTATAGCACAGGGAACTCTACTCAGTGCTCTGTGGTGACCTAAATGGGAAGGAAATCCAAAAAAGAGGGATTTTTTGGAAGGAAATCCAAAAAAAAGGGGTATACATATAGCTGATTCACTTCGCTGAATAGCAGAAACCGATACATCATTGTAAAGCAACTATACCCCAATTGAAAAAAAAAAAAAAAGAGTATGTTGCAGGGGGGATGTGGTTTGGGACTTCAAAGGGGAGGAAGGCAATTGACATGGAGCTGGAAAAGAAAATATTTGGTGAAAAAATGTTTGCTAAGCCATTCAGAGATGGTGGGACACAGAGAGGAATTTTAACAAGCAGACTTATCTAAGTTCCTCCCCATCTGCACACCTAGTTCACACTATAGTGATCTCTGGTGATGCTCCGTTTTTGGATCAGGTCCTCTAGCTACATTCTTTTAGGCAGTTAGGGGAAGGTCAAAGGTTCTTCCTAAGTCTTTGGGTCTTGATTGTTTTCAGCTCAAAATAATCCACATGCCAAAAAGACACATTTGGGGATGGCAAATTTTGCTCCCCTACACAAGGTTTGTTAAAACAGGCTTCTCAGCCTTCAATTTCCTATCTCTGGTGGTAAGATTGTCTCTCTACCTTCTGGTACTGGGAGGGCACCTTTCCCATGGAAGATTTATTTCCTGCTCTCTGGGGGACAAAGGAGGAACAGAGTGCCTTCTTGCACTAGCGGTTCCTTAGGTAACTTTAATTCAAGGTAATCAATATGCCAAAGTGGCATATTTGGGGATGGCATATTTTGCTCCCCTTTAGGTAACACTGTGGGAGGCTGGAGTTCAGTCCTGCTGGGGACCCGCTCAACAACACACCTCAGAATTGTCTCTTCTAAAGACAGCAGGCTGAGACATTAGCCACCAACACCCATTGCTCATTGGTTACTGTTTTCTCCAGGCATATTACTTCTCCACAATTCCAGGCTATCTAGACTGAGAGCTGAAGAAGCATGTGTGTCACTGGAGTAAACCTTGAGACACAGTCAGGGGCTTGGGGGCAGATACCATTGGTGTGCCTGGGAACTTTCCATCATGTTGGACACACTAGATACTCAGAGACAGGCCAAGGGGATATGACAGGAGCACAGGTGTCTCTATACCCACCACTGAAAGCAGATGACCAAGTTCCTTGACCAATGACCTCTCACATCCCAGCAGTGTCCTCTGGGTCCCCACACCCTTCAAGGGGGCAGAAAAGATAAACGGTATAAGCATAAGCAGCTGTGCCAGGAAGCAGCAGATGCTATAGGGTGAGGAACTCAGTTTTTGCCTTGAAGAGCCTTTCTCCAATCCCTGCTCCAGAGACCGATCCGGCCCCAGGTTAGAAGTTTGCTGAAAATGCAGTTGAACTTTCTGATTTCGCCCCAGTGGAAGCCTTCAAGGAGGGCCTTAGGGAGAAAGGAGACCCCAGATCAACCTTCCTAGTAGCCAAGGCTGCAGGATTGGAGCCGGCGGGACTCACCATTCCTTTCGGTTACTTGCATCTGGGGAAGACACAGTCAGAGACCTTATAATGTAGCTACTTTGCCTCTTATAACTTTTGAGTTTATTGGTCTGAAATCTGCCTTTTAAACGTGTGACTTTTGAAATTCACATGTAAACACAGTGGCCTGCTGCCACTGTAGTGGCACCATAGTTCAGCCATTTCCAGAACATTCTGCTGGACCCTTCACATGTATTATCTCAAAACATTCCAACTAAGGCAAAACTAGAGAGACAGCAGAAAGATCAGTGGTTGCCATGGATCCAGGGTGGGAAGGAGGAAGGGACGAACAGGTGGGCCACAGGGATTTTTTTAGGGATGTGAAACTATTCTGTATGATACTCTAATGATGGATGCATGTTAGAGATTTGTCAAAATTCACAGAACAGTACAACACCCAGTATTGTGAAGCAATTATACTCCAATAAAGATCTATTTAAAAAAATAATCATATTTCGATAGCGGCTCATGGATCCTCATACATGTACTACACTAATGCAAGATGAGAATTATAGGGGAAACTGTCAAGGGAGGGAGAGGAACATAAGGGAACATTGTATTTTCTGCTCAATTTTTCTGTATACCTAAAACTGCTCTAAAAAATTAAAGCCCATTCCTTAAAAGGAAAACTTTATAGCACATCCTTGCAGGTGGTCATTGTTACCCCTTTGTTACAGAGGAGGCAAGTAAGGCTCTCGGGAACACATGGCTTTTAATGGCATCACGGGGACAGGGCTCCTGGTCCATGTGGTTCTGAAACTCATGTTCCTGTCACCACACCTTCTCACTTCCTTCTTTCCTGGCCTCCTGTCACCCTGTTGAGTGTGCTCTCTCCTCCGTGGCAAGTTGCCTTCACTCTTCACCTTCTGTACCATCTTGCCACGGCCTGGCCCCCTGGGTCACCCTGCCAGCATTTCTGCGGTCAAGCTTTCCGGGAGGACCTGCTCATCAACTTGAAGCTTTCTAATGAGCCTGTGGAGTGTCATCCCTCCTTGGTTCCCATTTCGCTCAGCTCTCTCAGTGCTGTGATGTATGGATCAATCTAAGTGCTTCTGGTCTTTGAAAGGCCCGGTCCAGTGGTAGCCCTGGGAACCCAGCTCATTCAGTGACCCTTTTGCTAATTTATAATATAGCTGATGCACTCCACCACTGTTTCACTTGTCTCAAATGAATGTCAATTGGTACAGAGGACCAGGCATTCGGGAGCTAAATTAACTAAATCACTGCATGAATTAGTTAGATCTCACTGAAATACAACACCCATTCTTTTTCCCACTTATGACACAAAGAGCATCCCTCCGACCCCTGACACTTCAACACCCTATATCCTACACCTCAAAATAATTTATCTGGATGGAGTAGCCCAGCTAGGAATATCATACTCCAAATATATAAATAATAATGAGAACCTTTAATAAAATCAGACATCAGTTATGCAGCAGGCATCAATTACAAAGGATTTGAAAGGTTTTGCTCTAGAACCCGAGCAGTGTTACATTTAGACTAATAACTGTACCCGTGATTTATGTGTTTGCAACCAGAATGGTTTCAGTGCCGCGATATATGTCCAAAGTAAAATTTATAGTCTGCTACAGAATGTATAAATAATGAACAGCCATATGTCATCACGCATTTAAGATTGTGACTCCTTCTGCAGCGGCAATGGGGTAAAATGAATTAAAACCTTAAGTTCATTGGGAATCTTAACTTATTTGGGAGCACTTTAAGGAGTGTGCACAAATGCAAACACTAATTTAATATATTTCTCTTCCCCCGAGTCAAAGAAAAATGGCTGTTATTAAAATGACAAACACTCTTGGGAAACCTCAGGAGTCATCAAATTAAATAATGGCAGGGGAAAGAAAAGAGGAACTGGCTTGGGAAGATGATGGGAAGGAATTTTTCTGACACTGCTGTGACCTCAAATTATTACAAAGGCCTTTAAAATGGTCAACATAAGTAAAATAAGTCGATGATGGCATTCTACCTTGCAGTTTCCCATAAGGTTCGTATAAGGTTTATGGAAGTTGGAGAGTTCCCATTGATGAAAGCCAAGAGCCTGTCACTTATTAAGTCCTCATGAAGGTTGTACAGCCACCCTGAGGCTGAGCCCTTTCATCTGAAAATGGGACAAATCAGGTTCATTGGACAGAGTTGCTGGGAGGATCTAAAAATAATAATAAACATTGTGAAAGCAACTAGTATCCTCCCTGGCACAGGGAGTTGGTCCTCAGTAGATGTTACTCTGGCCTCTTCTTTATCGCTCCCTCAGTGGACGATAAGGTGTGGAGGCATGGACCATATCTTATTCGTCTTTCTATGAATGATGCCTGGACAAAGAGGAGTGGTTAACCAATATGAATGCATCCTTGCTCAATGAATCACTTAATGTGTTTCCATGGCTCTAAGAGCCACTGTGGAAGTCCAAATGTCAGAAAAGGTTAGGAGGCAAGAATATGTTGCATATTTGAGATTGTTGGAGGGAAATTAAGTGGCCCTAGTTAATGAATTTGCAGAAAATCAAAGCTTGCCTCCTTAAATTCTTGGACAATGTCACCCTTTAATCTTTGACAATCACAACCTTTTTAAAAACCCATTCCTGGGAATGCCCTGGTGGTCCAGTGGTTAGGACTCCACACTTCCACTGCATGGCTTCGATCCCTGGTTGGCGAACTAAGATCCCACATAGCCATGTAGAGCGACCAAAAAATAAAAATAAATAAATTTAAAAAATGTAAACCTTTAAAAATTTGAGAACCTCTGTGGGTTCTCAAATATGTTGACAAGAATGTCATCTTTCTTCTTAACTCCAAGTTCTCATGAATTCATGAGCCTACAGTGATATGATTTAGTAATAATTATTGTGAGGGACCTGGTGCTGGGTTTACGGTGTTCTCCCTCCCCTTCTGCCCGCTAAATGGTCTCCAGCTACTGTTTTGATGTCTTCTCTTGATTTTAATGGTTTCTGTTACTTCCCTCAAAGTTAACTTTCAATTCCTACTACTGCCAGGTCTTACAGAAACTGTTCCAAACGCGTTGGTTTGAAACAATTCATTAATGTCTCTTGTGGTTCTGTATGTGGACTTGGGTGGGTGGTTTTCACTTGGGGTTGTCTCCTGTGGTTGTAGTCAGATGGCAGCAGGGACAGGAGTTTCCTGAAGATTCACCTTTGGGCTCAATGTCCAAAATAGCTCATCACAAGGGTGACCATTGAGGCTGGCTGTCAGCTGATGCCTAGCTGGGGCTATGGAAGGGAGCACAGACCCGTGGCTTCTCCCTGTAGCTTGAGCTCTTCACAACTGGGTTCTCAGAAAGAGTAGCCCAATAGCACACATCTCAAGAGATCCAGGTGGGAGCTGTAAGGCTTCTTATGGCCTACCCTGCCTCACTCCTGCCTTATTCTGTTGGTCAAATTTTACAAGAGTGAAATACAAGGAGCCATGATTCACATGGTTCACTCCATCTTTGGAGACTGGCTCCCATCTCAGTTATGAAAATTGCATCTCGAACACTGAATGGGAGTTTATCAAGATCTTCTGGATCATGGATTTCCTTTTGACTTCACAAAGACCTTTTACTTCTACCACTTACATTCTGATTATTTGCCTTCTAAGACTGTCATTTATCAATACATGATATCTGGGAAAGCAAGGGTTGGCAGTGTTTTGAAGTGAATTGACTGTTAGATGAGAGTTGTTAATGTATCTTATGAATTCCCTGTTGCAAGGAACCTTTGACTCCATCGCTTAGCTATGTCAGCTTGTTGTTTATTTCCTTCCATTGGTTTCCATGATGGGAATTAAGTTTTGCTGACTCAGATCACTTTTATCTATAGGTTAGAGTTTGGAATAGAGAATGTGTTTGTTTTGTGTGTGAGGATTGGGGATAGATAAAAAAGTACTTCACTTAGGTATTTTTCTAAGCCTTTATTCCCATAGGACCAAATAACTCCTCAGTGCAGTAAAAAGAAAAAAAGAAATTATCCCTCATGCAGGGATAATTACGTTCTATGGCTCACAGCTGAATGGAAAGAACCCTGGAGTCAGGGTGTTGTGTTCCATCAAATGGATGTGCCATAGTTCATTTAAATAACTCCCTAGTTTTTGAATCATTTGGTTATTTCCTTCTCTTCTATAGCTAAATCTCTATGTCCATCCGCAAGCATTTCCTCGGATTAGATTTCCCTTGTTCATTTCTATCTTTGTTTCACCCACATGACAGTCAACACCCATCTAGTTTGAAGCTTCTCTCTCCTTCACCAAATTATATGGTTTTCATCTCGCTTTTTGGAATCATGTAACATAGCACAAGCATTCTGAACCATCCAGTTGGCTGACGTGATTCCTATGGAGCTGTTCCTTGTCCTCCCTACATTGGTCTAAAATTAAAATCAGGTTAAAATCACACCAACTCCTCTACAAAATTCCACAAGCAGTTTGGGCAAATGAGGACTACAGTAGAGAAAACATCCGCTTTGAGTCTTGAGAGGTCTGTATTTTGCATCCCAGCAGAGTCCCTCTCCAGCTTTGTTGCATTGGGCTGGATGCTTCCATTCTCTGAGACTTGATTTCTTCATCTGTGAAATGGGATGAATAAATCCTCTCTCAAAATGTGATCAGGAAGCATTTTTTAAAAAATGTACATCAGGTGCCTAGTTCCATACCTAGCACATCATAAATTAGTTGCAAAGGAGAATTCTCTTCCCATACCCTCACCTGAGAAATGTATGTGGGGTGTGTGTGTGTGTTCTACTAACCTTGTTCTATTATCTTGGAGATTGTAGGTGCCTCTGATTCTATTGACTGGGTAGGCACTTATATTAATCAAAATCTTGGCAGGCAAAAGATATGTAGTCAAATTGAGTGATTTGAGGAGAGTTTAGAAAAGGGGATGGTTACAAAAATCAAGGTAGGGTTAGGGAACTACAAGGCATAGGGCAGAGCTCCTTGACTTGGGGACTAGTAACAGTGTGAAAGAGAGGGGATGCCTGAACAGGATCTGTGGCCTTCAGGAAAGGGTTGCGGTGAGCTTTGGAGATCTGGAAGGCAGGGATCCAACTGCATTTTCTCCTTTCCTCCAGCTTTGTTAGTGCCTCTCACACAATGAACCAACTCTGAAGCTCAAAGGCGATCTGTGGTCCATCCAGGTCAGCCTTCTGGCGAACAGAGCAGGAGGAAGGAAGGGAGTGAATCTGGAGGTGTGAATAGAAGATACTGAGCATAGACGCCCCCCCCCTCCAAAGCCAGGGTCTTTGATCACCTTGAACTCATCCATCACCAAACAGGTTATACTAGAGTCTGAGGCTTGGGACTCATAAAAAGGTCTGTCCTCACCATCTCTTCTCACTCTGAGGTCCGCCATGCATAGAAGGGCTTAGGATATATTGCTGTGTTCTGGGAATTCTTAAGGAAAAGTTTTATAATCTGAATAAAATAAAAGCATATTATAATTTACCTTATTACCAAGTACTGCCACATCATTCCAATAAGTCAACTCTGAAGATTTCCATTACCTTTCATCTTCAAGTCATGTGAACAATACTAAAGTTTGAGAGACCGCTCAAAGAAAGGTAATTCTTTCTCTTTGGGGCTAGTTTTGGCAATGATCTTCAAAAGTAATATTGTATTATCAGGTTCCTTCCACCGAAAAGGCAGAATCAGTCACTGACAGAGCCCCTAGTTACCAAAAAAACCCAAAAAACAAAAAATCCCCTATCTGTGCCACCCCCTGCTCCCAGCTCCAAAGTCCCCTTCATGGTGAAGGAGGCTCACTTTCATCCTTTTGGAAGGTGACAGCCTGCACTTCTTCCCACCTGGGGAAATGTAAAAATAAAGAAACTCAACTTGTTCTGGAGAGAAGCTGTCAGCCATAGGGACCCCTCTCCTGTAGCATGCTGCCCAACATTATTGGGAAGTTATCTAAAGTGTCAGAGAAAACATTATTGATTTTTTAGTCTGTTTTGTCAACTAGTCAATAAACCTTGCTTTTTCCTAGATTTTCTTTCTTATAGCTCCCTGCCTCTCCGCTCTTTGGAGCTTCTGTCTTCTTCCCCTTCTCCTGTTTCTCTCTGTGCATCTCCCTCTCTTTCTCTTTCTCTCTCTCCCTCTCTCCCCTCATCCCCCAGTCTTCTTGTCTTCTCTCTCTTTCCCTTTATTTCTTCACTGTTTTCCTTGCAGTGCCAACAAGCAGTTGAAAAACTTCTCATTATTTCAAACTTAGCTAATCTCAGATCCTTGATAATGTATCCACGTGGATTTTTTATTGAGATACATTGATTTTTTTATTGGAGTGTAGTTAATTCAAGTGTACAGCAAAGTGATTCAGTTATACATATATATATATATTCTTTTTCAGATTTTTTCCATTATATGTTATTACAAGATATTCGATATAGTTCCCTATGCTATATAGTAGGTCCTTGACGTTTATCTCTTTTATATATAGTAGTGTGTATCTGTTAATCCCAAACTCCTAATTTATCTCTCCCCCACCCCCTGCTATCCTCTTTGGTAATCATAAGTTTATTTTCTATGTCTGTGAGTCTATTTCTGTTTTGTAAATAAGTTCATGTGAGAGATACATTAAGATTGATTTTTACGGAACAAACTAGCTTTGAGGCTGGTAGAGATGTTATGTAGAGTCACGGCTCACCATGCTTGTGTGTTTCCCAAAGCAGTGGAACTTTGCTGTTCCTTACAAATCTCCCTTGTTTAAATGGTTGTAAAAAAGAAGCCATTAGAAGATTTCATCACTATGTTTAAAGCTTCTTCCTAAAACCAGAAAGGGTTCTGAGATCACACTTACATAGCACTCACTTTGTGCCAGACACCGTTCTCGATGTTTTACATGTAAAATTCTTACAACATCTCTATGCAGTAGAGTCTATTATTATCACCATTTTATAAATGAGGAAACTGAGGCACTGAGATTTTCTTCAGTTCCCCTGTTTGTTAAGGAAGGCCTGACCATAAATTGTCTCAGATAAATACTTGATCATCAGCTATTTAGTTTCTGCAGAAGAGAGTCCACTGACAGAAGATGCCTGTAACAATATCAGTGCCTGTCATGAGTGTCTCGTAGGTGTGTTGGCCACACACCCAATGTGCCTGGTCTGTGGAATGCCAACTGGCACAGGGGTAACACAGCCCTTGGTTCTCCCAAGACCCACCAACTCAATACACCATCTCTTACATCTTCAATTTAGCTCTTTCCTAGCTTTTCCTCCTTAGTCCTACAAATGTGCTCAGGTCTCTAATTACACTTTCTCTCTTTTTTCTCCCTACTCTCTCATCCCAATGTGATCACCGTGTATGGGTCAGGGTGAGCTTTGCTTTGCTGCGGAAACAAAATGAAATAATCTGTGGCTTTATAAAAACAAAGGTTCCTTCTCGCTCAGGCTACACGCCCATCAGGGTCATCTGGGGCTCTGCTCAGCCTAGTGGTTCAGGGGCTGAGGCTGATGGAGGCTCCATCTTAATAAACGCTTTAGCCATTACTGTGGCCTGGGGAGGGGGATGGGAATGACCAGACTCTCCCTTTTCTCCTGCCTCTAAGCCATTTTTAAGTATACAGTTCAATAGTTAATTCACGTGTTAAGTATATAGCCATACGATTCTTAAAGAGTAAAATGTTGGTAGTGATTTCTCTTTCTCTCATGTTTCAGGTTCAAAGGACACAATCCAGGTTGAAAATTTGTAACTTTCTTAAGCCAAGGATTCAGAAAAATGTCAAGGTCCAAGTATTTCTGTGCATTTTCTCTTTAGTCATGTAATGTAGTTTACTATCAGTGATGTGTGAACCAAGGAAAGCTAAGTGTGAATCATTTTATTCACATTGTAGTTTTTACTACATATTTATATATAAATATATACATATTTTATAAATACATTTTTATATATAAATATATATAATAGGAAATTTGCTATTTAGAATTTCAACTGTCTTCTAAAGAAGATGGTGGGAAATGGAAGAGATTTTATTTTCCAGGGTGACTTAATCAGTTTTGGAATAAAGATCTGCAGCTGACAGATGATGTGTTCAATTTCTCTCCTCTCTCCCTTTCTCTTTCTCTTCTTTATCCTTTCTTCTCTCCCATTCACAGATACATATTGAGATTTTAGCATGTAAAAACTGAGTTCTTACGTGTGTTGGGAATAAAACAATGAACCAGGCAAGCAGGGATCTTAGAAAACCTGCATTCCTAATGGGGGAAGGAAAGGATATGAATAAGTTTAAAAAGCAAGAGCATACCTGATAGGAAGGAGAAAATAAAATAGGATAATGGGACAGAGAGTGACCAACTGGCTATGTTAGACTTAGTGACAAAGTAGGATTTCTCCAAGGAGCTACCACTTGAGCCAAGACCTAACGAAAAAAGGATCCAGGAAGAACAGCATTTTAAGGGATGGATGGAAGAGAGGAGATGGTGGGGATGACTTTGATGCAGTTGGAGAAGAGAGAGAAGACCAGAATATCTGGAGCGAGGGGAGTAAGGGGGGGTGGTGGCAACCCAAGGGGACCCTTGCTCCCGTGTTTTGGAAATGATGTTTGTGCAAAGGGTTGAAACTAAGAACACTGATATTCCTCCCTGAAATCCTCTGAAACCAACAAATCCACCCTGAAAAGGAGAAAGCAATTACGGGACTGGCTATTTCCTTTGGTGGCCTCTTCTCAAACACTTTTCTCAGACTGTATGCTGAAGTTGAAGATGTACTCATTTGATTCATCCTTATGGAACTTGGACGTGAGAGTTTATAATATTGCAGGGGAGGCCTGAGGGGGGATTACCTCTCCTCTGATAATGGTCTTGAGCATGATTTTTTGAGTCCAAACTGGAAATCTTGATTCAATAAATACAAATGTATTCACAGGAATAAGAGAACACTGGAATCTAGACCATCTTGGGGGCTCCAGTATAAGTGGTCACTGTATTTAAAAATGAGCACTTGTTCAAATGCTCTTAAAATGGTATTTTATTAAAGTGTTTCCCTCTTATTACAAAAGAAACATGCTTATGTGTAGCCTAAAGCAAAAAATGATAAGAAATACCCAGCCCATTCCATCTAAAGATAACCAGTATTAACTTCTTTGTATACTGCCTCTCCAACACATTCTGTATTTTCGTTTTTTATTATTAATTAATTAATTTATTTATTTATTTATTTTTGGCTGTGTTGGGTCTTCACTGATGCGCACGGGCTTTCTCAAGTTGCGGCGAGCAGGGACTACTCTTCGTTGCAGTACGGGGGCTTCTCATTGCAATGGCTTCTCTTTGTTGTGGAGCATGGGCTCTAGACACATGGGCTTCAGTAGTTGTGGCACGCAGGCTCAGTAGTTGTGGCGTTGTGGCTCGTGGGCTCTGGAGCACAGGCTCAGTAGTTGTGGCACACGGGCTTAGTTGCTCCGCGGCATGTGGGATCTTCCCGGACCAGGGCTCGAACCCGTGTCCGCCTGCATTGGCAGGTGGATTCTTGACCATCAGGGAAGTCCTGTATTTTCTTTTTTCCTCAAAATGGGATTATATTTTATTTATTAACTTATGTTTTCGTTCATTCAGTAAATATTTATTCAGCCCCTATTGTGAGTCAGATGCTCAGGATACAGACTTGAACAAAACAGATACTTTCAATGAGCTCGTGGGGAAATTTAGCAGAGCAGACATATCTTTTAAAAATCCAGAAGGCTTCTGGTTTTGCAATGGCCAAGTAAAAATATTCCACCTCATTCTCCTCTCAAACATCACCCAAAAACAACAAAAAGAGAAACTGTAATGCATGCTCCAGTTTTGAAGAAACTAGGGAAAATCTTTAGTTCATAATACAGAGAGAGAGAGACAGAAGGTTGAGCAGGACTGGGACAGAGATTCTTGATGCAGAAAAAAGTGCTCCAAAATCAGAGTTGAACGCTGAGGGGCAGAACCATCCATTTATCTTTTTAACCTCAGGAATGGTACGTAAAGAAACAGCAACTAGTGTCTCTTCTTTCCATTTAGTCCGATAGATAAATGATGGATGAAACCGAAGGAAACACACATGCACACACACATACACACATACACACACACATGCCATTTTTTCAGGAAGCTATGTATAAATGAGGCAAGGTGAGGAGAGAAGCTCCATAACAGAAGTCTAATAATTCTGCAGTTACTGATCTGGGTTATCTGGTTAACAAAAAAAAAGAGTAAATTACCAAAACCGATGCTGGAAGTGAAAGAAAATTTAAGCAAACAAACTATCAGTGAATGTTGTCACAGAGTCAAAAAAAAAATCCACAGAAACACTAGGTGCAGATGATTTTAAAAAGAAATTTTACCCAAAGTTAAAGGATCAGATAACTCTCACACTATTTAACCTTTTCTAGAGCTTAGGGGAAAAAAATGAAACCTCCCAAATTCTTGTTATGAACCTACCATAACATTGATGGCGAACCCCTCCAAAGGTAGCAAAGACCTATTTCATTTTGATCAAACATAGCCCAGAAACAGATACTAAGTCTCTGTGAAAAAGGGGTGTGACCACCTTGCTATGTGGGATTTTGATACTGACCAGGGTTCTTGGCCTTCCCCAACCAATAGAAATTGATGAGAGGCCAGACAAGGAATTCAGGCAAGGCTTTATGGGAGCTCCTGCGGCCACAGGAGGGAGCAGAAACAAGTAACAGGTTCCCTTGCTCGCTCCCTAAGGAGGGACGAGCTGGATCCTTATATGGGGTGAGGGTAGGGACAGGTCCAGGGGTTGGGCCAGAGGGGTGTCTTAGGTGGCTTGCCCACCCCTTTGGTGATGTTGTGTGCCGGGGTCATGTGCAGGACCCTGCTTTTGCTCCCAACACCCTGTTTTTGCTCCCAGCTCCTCAGAAGTGGCAGTTGGGTTTTTTGTTTGTTTGTTTGGTCTTTTTGTATCTTGTTGTCCAGGATTTGCCCCAACTGTGTGTGCACACAGTTATTTTCAGTCCCTATGGTTTCTTTGTATTTTGTTGCTCAAGGAGACTTTTGTCCAGGTGCAAGCACTGCAGCGAAGGGTCCCAGGTCTCTGGTCCCAGCCTGTCTCATTTTGACTACTCTTGTCAAAATGTATAACTAATCCCCACTTTCAGTGTATTTTCACACTCCCTCCCTTCTGTTCCTGGTGCCTCCAATTTTCCAGACTCCGTGGGTCTGGTGATGTGTATCACTTTACTTCTCGTTAATACATCTCTCAGTGGGCAGTATTAATAGTATCTTTCTCCCCTTTGCTTGGCCAGACCACTGTTCCATCCACTTTCCATCTTCTACAAAATGTTAAAAATCTTTCATTCACTAAGCCTCTTCCAATGTCTTTATTCCTGTGAGCCTTTAACTTATTTTATTCCTTCCATCTCATTTGAATGGCCTTTCCAGAGGAAAACCTAATGCACATATTCTGCGTGCGTATCCATCTGTTTAATCAGTAGCTCTTAACATAGTGTGGTAAATAAAATCGATACAATATCATATTTGCACCTAAAAGTAACAATAATTCCTTAGTATCATCAGATACCTAGTCAAATTTCCCCAATTGTACCATAATTGTGTTTTATAGCTTTTTTTCCTAGCCATAGTGCTTTAAATCTGCTTTTTAAATTTAACAATATATTGCGAATATGTTACCATGTCAATAATTATTAGTTAATCACCATCCTGTTGAAGGAATAGTAGTCAGTGTATGGATAAACCATAAGGGATGTCAATATTTTCTGTGTTGTTACTTCAAATAAAACTAGAATGAACTGTTGGGTAGCTGTTTTCACACATTTCTGTCCTTAAATCCTGTTTCTGCAAGCATAAATGATACACCATAGAATGTACACATGGTAAAGGTGTTAGATTTTGCCGAACTTCCCTCCTGAGATTAAAATCAATTTTCAGAGAAGCCGGCTGTGTATACAAGAGCCCATTTCCCTGATCTAACCAGCATTTTTGTCAGCATTTTGTTTTTTCTTCACCTACTTGAACAGAAGAAAATGGCATCTCATTTTTGTTTAATTTGTATATCTTTCCTAATGAGGGTGACTTCTCTGACATATGTTTATGGGCCATTTGAACTTCTTCTTTTTCTTTGCCCATTTTTTTCTTATCATTATTTTCCCTTATTCTTTCCTTCCTTTCCTTTCTCTTATCCTTAGACTTAGGAGTTTGAGTGCTGCTTTAATTCTACCCACTCCATTTGGGGCATGAAGCCAACATACTCAAGCCAGGAAAGACCATGTTAAGCCCTAGAGCCCTCTGTGGATAGATTGGTGAGGTTTTTACAGAAGTGAGTTCCCTGTCACTATAGGCATTCAAGGAGAGGTCTTAATCATTTGGTGGAGAATCACAGGACATATTCAAGACTAAAATGTGAGAATGAACCAGTCAATTCTAAGGTTTCTTGCAACCTTTCTGTTAAATTGAGGATGTGGGGATAAAAGACTTAGGTAGACAATCCTTCAAAACTCTGAAAATTATAGGAAAACTTTTATCATAAAAAGGATAGCTTCTTCTAGGTCACAATCTTGCCTGGGTTTCAAACAAACGTGATAAGAAGAAACAAGCTTTTTCACATGAAAACTCACTGCAATGTATTTCACTGGTAATGAAGATTGTTCTATTTGAGAGAGAGAGAGAGAGAGAGAGAGATACAGATAGATGAGAAGGATGGCGGGGAATGCTTCTTTAACTCATTAACTATTGGCTTGAGTCACTGGATATGAAGTTGAATTTAGCATTTTTGTTTAAATCTCCCTGTATCCTCCTAATATTTTTCCAGTGGCAAATTTCTTTAACCTCTACAAATATCTACATGGAATAGGTATCAGGTTTTTCTTGTTAGCTGAGTGCCATTCTCCAATTCCAAGGTATGGAACCAAACAAGGATAGCATCATAGCGTTGAATGAAAACACACTCAAGGGTGGCTTTCCAGATCATTTCTCGGAATATCAGCAAGAAAACTGAAAATGTGTAGCCTCTTGTTCACCAATGGCACTACCTGGTTTTCAGAATGTATTAACCTTCCTGTTAGCAGTTCCTGGAGGCGGGGTGCAGGTCAGCGTTTATTGTTGCTATCACTGAATTTGTGGTTGATACTGTGTCTTTTCCGTACTTGGGTGAAAACAAGGAAAATCGTCCACAAGTCTTGAGCAGGTAAGATGAGTCTGGCCCTGCACTAAATTGTTTCTATACATGAATTACAGTGATTTTTATCTTGCAATCTGGGATTTCCAGGGATTGGAAACCCCAGATTCACAAGGAGGGACATGTCACATTCCCGGCTCAATTTCTTTTCTTTTCTTTTCTTTTTTTTTTATAGTAATATTTTATTTATTTATTTATTTATTTATTTATATATTTATTTTTGGCTGTGTTGGGACTTCGTTTCTGTGCGAGGGCTTTCTCTAGTTGCAGCAAGCGGGGGCCACTCCTCATCGCGGTGCGCGGGCCTCTCACTACCGCGGCCTCTCCTGCTGCGGAGCACAGGTTCCAGATGCGCAGGCTCAGTAGTTGTGGCTCACGGGCCCAGTTGCTCCGCGGCATGTGGGATCCTCCCAGACCAGGGCTCGAACCCGTGTCCCCTGCATTAGCAGGCAGATTCTCAACCGCTGCGCCACCAGGGAAGCCCCGGCTCAATTTCTGACTCCTGTTTTAGGACACAGTAGATTAAAAATACTTTTATTATTAGTCTGTTGTACATATAGCTTCTAAAGAAAATCATGGGAGGCTTTTATTCTCTGGGCACTTCAAAAATGCTAGTATTTTGAAAATAAAATCTCTGGTGGGATTTTTTTAAATTAGGTGACCTAGGTGTCTAACAGTCTTCATCTAGTAAATGGTTGGCATCATCTGTGATGGGCCATCGACTGAGCTGCTTTCTGAATTCTCATGTAGGATTTACTTATAAGAAACGAGGAGACACATGCCCAAGCCCACTCACCTTCCTGCTAGTCCTGCCTACACCTCAAGCAGGTGATGACATGAACGACTTTATGCTTGTCCAGACCCTTGCCCACCTGCTCGGAGGAAACCATGGCTAAGTCTTTCCGTGGTTTCCAATCCATCTGAGGATCCAAATTTTTTAAAAGTATTTAATTAATTAATTTGTTTGTTTATTTATTTTGGCTGTGCCGGGTCTTAGTTGCAGCACGCGAGATCTTCGTTGCAGCATGCAGGATCTTTAGTTGTGGCATGCAAACTCTTAGTTGTGGCAGGTGTACTTCTTAGTTGTGGTATGCATGCTGGATCTAGTTTCCCGACCAGGGCTCGAACCCGGGCCCCCTGCATTGGGAGCGCGGAGTCTTACCTGCTGGACCACCAGGGAAGTCCCAAGGATCCAATTCTTGGTGATGGAGCGGTGGGAAGAAAAATGAAATGGAAATTGTGACTATTTTTAGTGAGTATGGGCAGTAGCTGGGTCCTTAGAGTCTAAGCAGATAGGACTGTCTCGATTTGGAAACTCCCAAAAGCATACACTAAGAAAAAAACTGGAGTTCAAGTTAATTTAGTTGGAAGATGAAGAAAATACCAGGTGTCAGACAGCAAGTAATGAATTATTATAGACAAAGGAAGTCAGACAGTAAAGGTTGGATTACTAAGTCAGTTACCCCTGTGGGTGACTGAAGATTAATCCCCCTGGAGACTCTGGTAGCCAGTGTACCATACAAATGTTTTCCCATCTGAAGGGTGAGGGTGCTGGGGTTATTCTTACACCAACTCCCTTCTACCATGGGTTGAGGCATACTTGGGCATGATGTTAATTCCCCAGGTCTTCCAGCTTGCCATCCCATGGGCAAAGTGAACGTCAGTGGCTGAAGGAAGCCCTCAGGCAATTAAGTGCGTGTGCTTATAGTTGGAAGTCTGGCCAACTTTCGCTGAAGCATTAAAGATGAGGGGATATGTTCAGGGTGTCAACAATTGCTCAGAGGGTGAGTTTTTGCCTTGCCCCTGAAAGAGATCTTAATTGGCCTTTAGATCTTAAGCATATCACTTCTCCTCTTGGGATCTCAGTTTCCTCATCTTAAATGGGAATGATGGCACTAGATGGGGAGACATTGGATTCCATTCAATGGAATCTTAGGTTCATACATACCTACCGTCCCATTTCTCTGAAGCTTGGGTGTGCTTGTGTATAACACACACAGCAATTACTTTAATAACTCCCATCTCCAGCTAATGGATAACTTTGAAGATCCTTCTTCAAATTCTTGATTGGAATCTGAGACTCATCGATATCTCTTCCTGGATTAAAGCTTCTGGTGCATTCTGCAGCCCCGTGAAAATGCTCCTAAAAGCAGCAAGATGAACATCAAACCACTTTGCCACATAGCACGAGTTTTTCGTTTTCAGATGCAGTCACCAGTTTAATCATGTTCGCATTTGTGGAGGGAAAGCTTTTGGTGGGTAATGCACTTTAAGAAATTTGGACAAAGATAAACTCAAATGGAAATATATGATCTCAGCCCTCAGCCATGCTGTACTTCACTATTATTGAATGGTTATCTGCCTTTTAACTCATCCGTAAAAGCGGAGACAACAAAGTTGAAAATCAGAATAAGTGGAGCGTGGGGCCGACAAGGCTTCTGTGAATTTATGCTGCTCCCCAGTCATGGGCGGCAACTGAATCTTCAGAGACACTAGGAATCTTGCCTCACCAGTTTCGCTATACTTTGCAAGTGTCCCGGCTACCGTTTGCATCAAGTGAGAAGAATCTGACCTGCATTCATAGCCTGGCTGTTATCAGACTAAGTTCAAATCTTATTATTTGACTGACTACTTATTCTTTGGTTTCTCCTTCCCTCTTAGATGTTTGCTGAAGAACAAAGATAAATAAATAAATAATTGCAGCTTGTCTTAAAAACAAGTTTATATATTACTATCTGAATTACTCTCAACCAAAGGGATATCTCATATATATATTAATTTTTTATCGAAGTGTAATTAATCTACAATGTTATGTTATTTTCAGGTGTACAGCAAAGTGATTCAATTGCATATATATGTGTATATATAGATATATATACACACGTATATAAGTATACATCTATATATATACACACACATATGTTCTTTTTCAGATTCTTTTCCATTATAGGCTATTACAAGATATTGAATATAGTTCCCTGTGCTATACAGTAGGTCCTTGTTGTTCATCTCTTTTATATATAGTAGTGTGTATATGTTAATCCCAAATTCCTAATTTATCCCACCCCTCTTCCCCTTAGGTAACCATAAAATTGTTTTCTATGTCTGTGTGTCCGTTTCTGTTTTGTAAATCAGTACATTTGTATCATTTTTTAAGATTCCACATACACGTACTATCATGATATTTGTCTTTCTCTGTCTTCACTTAATATCTTAATCTCTAGGTCCGTCCAAATTGCTGCAAATGGCATTATTTCATTCTTTTTTTTATGGCTAACACTCCATTATATATATACCACATCTTCTTTACAAATTGATAGCTCTTATGGAAGATATAATACATTCATCAACAGAGATGGACTTCACCTTGAATGTGATTGAGACTGTCACTCACTGCATTGTCTTCTTTGGCATTTGCTCCGTGGCTGAGTCCATGTATTGTTGAGTTCAGGATCTAGCCCCCTGGCATCTGGCTGAGAAAGGGCATTTAGAGGCTGATGCTTATGTATCCATAATCTTGGCAACTCAGATATTCACTTGGGTTGAGCAATTGATCACTTTTCCTGAATTGGAAAGACTATCACTTAAAATGGGTCCTAGAGATTGGTCAGTCCAAGTGCATGGTAGAACTGCTGACAAAATGAAGCAGGGGTGGTTTCTAGACTGAAAGAGAAAGGAGAAGTTTGGGGCTGGCCACTGCCACTTTAACATCACTTGAAGACACAAAAGAGCCGGAGAAGTAAGAGGTTAATATGACCCAGGAGAATGTATGTTTGGGGAAACATGCTTCCCTTTATCTTTCTAACCCATCCCTCAATGCTTCTTTATCTGAGAATCAGGTCTATTTCCTTGATTACAAAGGCAGGGTGAAAGTGCCTTCCTAGTCATCAAGAATGGCTAATGAAAGCTTTTGTGGGTAGGCTCTGAATTCTGTCTTGCAATCTGTCTTGTGAATGGAGGATACATGGGAACCAATAAAGCATGACAAGTAGGAAGGGAAAATTCCCTGGAGGTGGTGGGGAGAGGAGCACAGCCCTGGGCAGAAGGGACTTTCCCCTTCAGTTGTTACAGAAGGAAAGATGAAAGGGGAGAGAAAGGCTTCAAGGAAATCTAGATACATTCTCTGTGAAATAGGACAGGAAGAGAAACTCTATTGTTTTCCCTATGGTGTTTCCAGGAGGAAACCCCATAAGTTCCTCACTCCATCTCACAGGAGGAGAGGTCTATTAGATCAATGAGGGTAAAATGCCTATGACCACAGGTACCTGTTTCCTGACTGAGCGGAGCAAATACTTTAACACCTGCATGTAAGAGGTCTCCTCCTACCTACCCACCTCTCACTTCCTAGTACAGTTTCCCAGTAATACACCTAAATGTTTCTTCCAAGTCTGTTTCATTTTGCGATCTCTCTCAATTGAAAATGAACAAGGAGAGAATGCATTTTCACCATTTTCACCTTCAAATGCACCAAGGGAGCCAAAGACCTCTGCTGAGAGTCAAGGGGAGGGTCACAGGGCAATCTAAGGAGGGAGGAGGATCCTTCTAATTACGCTGCAGAGAATGCGACAGATTGCTGACAAAGGCACCAGGGATGCCTGGGTTAATGTTGACACCTGAATCTGAACACGTGCCTACGCCAGTCCTGTGTTTAGTTACCAACCACCCCAAACACAATGATGCACAAACATGGTCCCTGATTTCAAGGAACTGAATGCTTAGTATGTGTGAAGGAAAGTGGAGATCTATGCGTACTTTAACTTCTGTTGATGACAAAGAGACAACCCCAGCATTTTGTGATGAGTCCTAGGACAGGTAGAAGTAGAAGGGGAGACATTCAATACAGGTCAGACAGGACTTCGTACTGGAGATGTTACTTGAGCTGAAAATAAGTTAAAAAGGGACAATGGGGAAAGTGTGCAGACAGAAGAAGCAAAGCAGTGAAATCCCGGAGGCAAACAACGCATGGTTTTAGGGGAGAAGGTAATGTTTCACTGTGGCTAAAGCAGCGTCCTTTCTCTAGTTCTTAGATGGGGCAACCAGAGCTAGGAAGTTGAAGCGACTGACCAAGGTCACAGGGCTAACCTTGGCCTTAGAACACATCACCCAATGCTCTCTCCACTACCCCACCCATCTCCCCAGTCTGGCTGAGTCACCACGACATAAGGACCCGCCTCGCTGATTCTTGTACAGCTATTATTCCTACCTCCTTCCTAAGTGACATAGGATGAGTCTAAAGTTGGAAGCGAAGAGAAATGAAACCTCCCAACTCGGGGCAAAGGCACCATATGTCTTCTAACTCCTGGGCACAATGTGGAGCCTCTTTAATGACTATCTTAATTCTACCCCACCTTGCCCTTGCCTTTCAATGTTGGCTGCACATATGGTGCCTCTCTCTTCCCAAGGAATTGCTTTTACTGATATCATTTCCTGTCACAACCTTAATATTCTTTTAATGGACTGCTGTTGCTTGCTGCAGAGTTTATCTGTTATCCCTTGTTATGGAGACCTCATTCCAAACGCCAGAGCAGAGAATTTTCTCTCTGAGCTAAAAGCAACACTTTCTTTGTGCGTTTGTTAGTTTCAAACTTTGACTTTTCAATGATGGGTCTATTTTCCTGGATTGTGAAATTTTGAGTTTGTGTAAGACATGACTATTAGTTTGGGATGCTTTCCACTGTTAGTTATAACAACAACAACAAGAACAACAAAAAATATTACTGTTTAAAAAAATATTTTATTTAACTGAGAAGTCCAGCTGTAGACTGGACTTCAGGGAAAGCTGGATCAAGCAAACCACCAGTATCACCAAAGACCAAGATTTTTTTCTACCTCTCCACTCTGCCTTTCAGAGCGTTTGCTCCATCCTTAACTTAAGGACAATGTTGGTTACAAAATATTTGTCAGCAGTCGCCAGAATTATAAGTTTGTCAAATTATAACAAGCAAGAGAGGAAACTTCTCCACCCAAAGGCCCCAGTAAATGCCCTAGTCCCATTGACCTGAAGTGCATCATGTACTTCAGGTCATAGGTGGCTATGTCATGTGACCAGGAGTAGGAGATGTGCTGATTGGTTTAAGGCCAATCAATCTAAATCTCTGGTTCAAACCTTTAGGGATCATAGTAGGTAAGAAAGAATGAGTGCTGGAGAGGACACCTGGGAGTCAGCCTCAGCTTTGGGGAGTCATTATAGGGATAAGAATTTAGAACCCAAATGCCTACATTTAAATATCAGCCCCATCACTCACTACCTGAGTGATGCTGAGAAATGACTTCATCTCTTTACACATCATTTTACACATTTGTAAAATGGGATTAGTGTAAGAACAAGCTACTTAATTTTTAAGAGTTAAATTCTAAAAAAAAAAAAAAAAAAAAGAGTTAAATTCTTAGAATGGCATTCAAAGTCCTTCCACAGGCTAAAATACAGACTAAATGAAGGAAATCTACTTCATATACTGTCCTCTCTAAACTTGGCTGTTATACAAAGCACTAAATTTAGTTAGACATTTTGATGCTCCCTGGCTGTTTTGAGCCATACATAACAACATGAGGCAGGCAGAGCAGGGGCTCTTGCACCCCTCTTACAGATGAGAAAACCAAGGTTCAGAGTCATTCAGTAACTTGCCTGAATTGAAGATGCAAATCAATTGACCAATTGGGCTGGGCTCAAAGCCCTTTCCAATACAGAGTGAGGGTATTTGAGTTTTTTACCTATCTTTTTCACCATTCTAGATTTGCTCTATCTAATACCATACCCACAAGCCACGTGGGGCTAGTTTAACTTGCATTAATTAAAATTAAAACTTCAGTGCCTGGTCATACCAGCCACATTTCAAGGACTCAAAAGCCACGTAGGGCTAGGAGATACCATACTGGTCAGTAACAGATATAAAAACATTTCCACCATCACTGAAAGTTCCACTGGTTTAAACCAATATACACGTTAAATGCTTTGTATCATGCTATCTTTTCACAGGCAGTGATGGGGAATAATAGGGTTAGGGTTAAAGTACTTAACCGACATCTTTTCATTGCCCTGGTTAAAATGCAGGTAGATTAAAACAGAAGTAGGATTTAATACGTTTGAGAGAATCAGTAAAACAGAGAGGACACTGCTGACCACACAAAATCCTTTGTGTCCACATCATATAGATGTCACTTTATTGAAGATAAAATAAAATAATATAAAGAAATAAGGAAACCTGTTTGATTCAATGAAAAACGAATTCCACTTTAGGCAAGTTTCAAACTCTACCCTCACTCCCATCTTTTCTTTCTATTCTCCAAAAATCATGGTTCTTGGCAGCAAGGAAGGTCCAGAGTATAAAAATGGTAAGCAGAAGGGCCTTGGCAATTTTAATAGACACGTTGAAAGCTACAAGGAACCTGGCATCCTACTTTGGAATGATTTGGAACCATTTCACCGTTTCCGAGCCAGACCATGTTTTTATAATTAGCTTCTCTTAAAAGGGCTCCGTCCTCAAAGCATGTTGTGATTTGGGAACATGCCACACACAAAGAGGGTCTGTGGCAAAGGAAACAGTGAGGGGTTCTGGTATGTTTACTTCGCCTTTCTTTTCTCCTTGGCTGCTCTTTCTTGCAAAGCTTTAGATGTGTCTTTTGTGTATGTGTTGTGGGGGGTTCGGAAGTGGCAAATTGTGTGGGTAAGTGGAAGAGTCATCAAGCAAAAGAAATATTTCCTCTTGTTAGTCAATTATGTGGACAGCCAAGGCCAGCCCTGGATGATGAGCCGTCCGCCTCTATTTCCCCAGCGCAGCATCTGGCTTTCTGGCTGATGCTCCTCTGCCCACGCACAGAAAGGCAGCTGGGTTTCTCTGGTGAATGACGAGCTCTGAGTGGCTTCCTCTTTCCAGGACCCATTTTCATTGCTCAACTTTGACCTAGTCATTGGAAGGTTTTCTCCCCATTTGGGTGCTTTTTCCAACATCCATTTTTCATGAAGACTTTATGTGTCTCTGATCACCCCTTAACAAAGCAAAAAAAGAGGATAAGGCAAATGAATTCTTCATGTGCATCTCCTATGACTCAGTGCCATAGATTTTAGAGCTTCTGATGGACAAAGCAGGACTTTAATGCCCTCTGCCTCAGGGGAGAAAAATGTCTTGATCGGAAAGACATGTCATTGCAAGAGTTTGTTTTCTCCCGGGCATTTACGAAGAGTATTGCTCTTTAGATAACCCTGGATAACAATGTGTGCTTTTTAGGGATAAACAAATAAAAACAAAGCCAAACAAACAAAAATAGGTCTTAAGAACTATATGCATGGAATGATTTTGCCTACACCTTCAGTTAGAACTAGGAAAACTTTTACAGATTAGGGTCCCAAGCGTGAATGACAGCTTACCTATTGCCACCCCAGAACTTTAATATAGACAGGCAGAAAGAACTAGAACCCTCATAACAGAGATGGCTGGAAGTGTAGTTGCAGGATTCTATTTGGACAAAGTAGGCATTCTGGTCAGACTTTAATTACGGAATTTCAGACAAACCAATGTCTCTGGCTTCTGCCATTGGATTGGCCACCCGGCACTGTTTAAAAAGAAATGGTGGCACAGTTTCAATGAACAAATCCATTTATTTATAGCTGAGTGACCTTCTGTTCATCAGTATTAGGGACCTCTGGTGCCTAATAGGAATTCAGATTTTTCTGAATATCTGGTTCACACTTAGAATGGAATTTAGAACCCCAGGGCTTTGGGCTATGTAGAGGAGGGGTCATATTTGAGCATAATTTACGCTGGGACCTAGTTGTGACCTGATGCAGGGGACACGCAGACATCAGTCTCTCTTGCACGGATCCTCATCCCTCCCCGCTATATTCCACTATGTCCTCTTCTGTCGGATCATCTGTCTCACAGTGTTGCCTCAGCACGAATGTAATAGCTTGAAAGAAGGCCGCTGTGGGTGCAGTGGAAGAGCTCCAGATGGGGAAAAGAGAATCTTACTCTGTGCCCTGGATTAGGTCCTTACTTTCTGTGTCCCAGCAGACAATCTTCTCCACCTTTTAAAATCTCAGTATCCTCAGCTGTTATGTGCAGAGATTAATTATCTATCTTCTGGGCATGGTTACTGTGGGAAATCAAATATACAATGAAAATAATTGAAATGCAATTGGTGCTTCTGATATGCCAGGGACTGTTGGAAAAACCTCACCTGCTTTATTTTTCCTTCGTCCTCACAACAATTTGAGGAGATGCCTGTTATTATTATTTCCATTGAAAAGATGAGGAAATGTCTTTTATTTTTTTTTTAATTTAATTTTTATTTTATATTGGAGAATAGTTGATTTACAATGTTGTGCTAGTTTTGGGTATACAGCAAAGTGATTCAGTCATACATATACATATATCCATTCTTTTTCAGATTTTTTTCCCATATAGGTTATTACAGAATATTAAGTAGAGTTCCCTGTGCTATACAGTAGGTCCTTGTGGATGATCTATTTTATAGTAGTGTGTATATGTTAATCCCAAACTCCTAATTTATCTCTCCTCCTGCCATATTTCCCCTTTGGTAACCATACATTTGTTTTTGAAGTCTGTTGAGTCTGTTTCTGTTTTGTAAATAAGTTCATTTGTATCATTTTTTTTAGATTCCACATATACGTGATATATGATAGGTGTCTTTCTCTGTCTGACTTGCTTCACTCTGTATGAGAATCTCTAGGTCCATCCGTGTTGCTGCAAGTGACATTATTTCATTCTTTTTTATGACTGAGTAGTATTCCATTGTATGTATGTACTACATCTTCTTTATCCATTCCTCTGTCAAGAAGAAACATCTTTTAAAAAGAGGTTGAGTGTCTTCCTTGGCTTGTATGTGGATTCAAGTCCAAATAATTTGACTCTGGACCATGCACTCTGAAATACTGATACTCACAATGGACAGGACAGGAAACGTTAATACATAAAATGCTCTAAAAATGTAAACTGTTTACCTCTAATACTGTCATTACTTGCACTCCTAGTACTCCTGTAGAATTTCCACCTAGAAGTGGACTATACTTCTAAAAACCACAGGTCACAAAGAAATGACTTTTAAAGAAGTAATAACCCCAGAACACAACATCTCAACTCTTAACCTGACGTCAAAGGCATCGACCACTTAACATAAGATCTACCAGAGCAGAAGGAAACCTTTAGACATTGTGGATATATTCATAGCATAGATTGTGGTGATGGTCTCATGGGTGTATCCTTATCTCCAAACTCATCAAGTTGTATGCATTAAATATGTACAGCTTTCTGTATGTCAATCATCCCTTAGTAAAATGCTTAAAAAAAAAAGACATTGTCCAGCTCTGAAATAGCACTCTACAAATTGTAAAGGGATATTGTTTAAAATCTGAGTAATGGTTTTCCAAATATTGAATCTAGGCTTGATCAGAGAATGATGTGACATTTTGAGAAGTTACACCAAAGGAAGGCAATGATCCCCAAAACACACTCCCGAGATGGAGTGAATTAAGTTACACCAAAGGAAGGCAATGATCCCCAAAACACACTCCCGAGATGGAGTGAATTAAGCACATGGGAAGAAGAGAATGAAACTGTGATCCTCCCCTTCCCTTTCCTTCATGCCTCCCTTTCCCTGCTTCACATCTGTTGTTGCAGGCTTGAGGGAGGAGGATGTGAAGTCTTGGATACCTTGAAGGTTCAGCTTCTTCTCAATCTGTCTTTGAAACCACAGGAGAGAATAAAATGAGAAGCTCCTGCTAGAATGTTCATCCTTGTCCCTCTCTACGCCTAAGTCCCCATGAGATGTAACGATGATGAACGTGTTTATGTAAATGAAAGATAAAGGACAAAACTGTACTGCTGTAAGAGTGCTATTATTTCTTTTATCAGAAACAGAATTTAGCAAATAGAACATTTAGTAGTGGTAGAAAGGATCTTGGAAGTCGTGTGATTCAGCCTTTATTTATTCTAGGATACAAAACAACTTAGAGACCAAATTCCTGCCCCATGGACACTCAAGCTCCAGAGAGGTGGAGCTCTTGGAATTCACTGATTCATTCATGGATTGATCCAAACATCTAACGAATACTTCCTATGGCTCAGACCCTGCTTTGGTCATTGGGATTCCCAAGAGGGATAGTACATATGCTCTATCCTCAAGAAACTCACTGTATGGAAGATGAAAAGAAGACACAAAAATACATAACTGGTTCATGATGAATAAAGGTTGTAATAGAAATAGAGCCAAAGTGTTGTGATCCCCTGAGGTGCTAGCACTGATGGGAAGGCAGAGAAAACTTAAGACACACTTACGACCATAGTGTTCTTCTCCGAGCCCTGTACAGAGATGAAACTGTCATTTTCCCTGTCCTTGAGGAGCTCATAGGTTAGCAGAGAAGATAAGACACTGATAGAGGCAAAACTATATCAAGAGAGAAAATGCCAAGTGCCACAAGAAAGGTCCAAGCAGGAAGCTGAGGATTCTGGGGAGGCAGAAATGCACCCAGCTGGGGGGATCAGAAACCCTTCCTGGAAAAAGGCCTTCCTGATCTGGTTCTAAAAGGATCTCCAGAACTTCAGAGCAGACACAGAGCCCCGGGGTGCCAGGCATGGGAAGAGCTCACAGCAAATAAACAGTAACGCATTCAGTTTGATTTTGTCCCTGGCTTTTTGGTGCACATGGCTTTATTAAGTTCCTAAACATAAACATATTCCGTTTAAAATCCATCTTCAAAGGAGACTGGAGTTCCAGGCCTATGGAGACTTGACATATCAAAAGAAACTTGCTGACACAAACTGGAGTACAGAGCTTGATCTATTCTAATCTACGATTTTCATGTTTCTCATTTTGCAGCCTTGCAAGCTACCATCTATCATTCACTGTCACATTTAAGTTTCCTAAATGACTGCTTTTTAACTTTTGTCACTTATTCAGCCAAGAGTTATATTCTAAATCCTGGCCTCCCCACCCCCAGCCCACCCCTGGGACTGCACCTTAATATGGATAGTGAAGGAAGGAGAAATAGAAATCTTTGCTCCATTCAGAATAAGGCAGAGTTCCCCCCACCCTCCAGCCCTGTGTCAAATCCAAGCATTGATTTAATTATGTCACTTTTCAATGGTTTAGGGTGAAAACACATAAAAGTGGTGAGAATTGGAGGAATGGGATGTGTTGAGAGTTGTTATTATGGAAATTGAGAGAGTAAACTCTTTGGGACATTTCTGGATAAGGGATCAAAGGAATAACACCTTCTTCTTCAAGACATGGGGGAGGAAGAGCCCCAAGTTTCCAGCCTTGACTCTGAGAAGGAAATAGGGTTGCTGTTTGCTCTGCTGTCTTTGGTTTCTTGTTTGACCTCCAGCTCATCAGCTCTAAAGCTATCACGGTATTAGGAGTGACTTTCTGGCCTGATTTGGCCTTTTTCATTGAGTGAAAATGCCTGCTGGTGAGTAAAGTCTTGAGATAACCACACGTATCGTAGGATGACCATATGCTCTGCTTTTCCCCAAACTAGTTCCAGTTTACAGCTGTTTTTCCAATATGCCACACAATTAGCATTCTCTTTTACTCTCAGAAGTGTCCCGGCTGGGACAATAAATTTATGGTCACCCTACTCATAGGTGAAATACACTCAGGCAACAAATCCAATTGCATAGGAGAGAAACACCAAGGATCACAGAGAGATGTTCCTGTGTTTGTGGAGCCAGATGGGTAAAGCCACTCTCTCTACTTAACTAAGTTCAAGAGGGCGATTTCTGTTCAAGTTGCTCTATGAGACTCTCCCTGGAGACCAATGTAGCAACATTAAACCAGAGAAGGTGCTTGATCAAGGGCTCAGCACTTTTCAGAGAGTGGTCCTTCAGCAACATCGGTGACAGTGACTCATCTGTTGCTGTAGCATATAGTCAGTAAGTAACCCTGTCCAATGAGACAAATAAGCTAAACTACCAACTCTTAGTCTCTGCTCCTTTAATCTCCATTAGAGGTGCCATGGGCTATCAGTCCATGTTTTCAAAAAGAACTGAGGACTTCTGGTTCCAGCAAAGATGGAGTAGGAACATTCCACTCTAGTTCCCCTGCTGAGGACAGCTAAAAACTCTAAATAAAATACATAAAGAAACTATCTGGTGATTCTGGAAAGTAAATGATTACAGGAAAATTATTTTTCTTTATTGAAATAAAAAAGGTTCTTCTATACCGCCCACACATACACACAAACATACTTTTGCTTTATTTATTAATATACTTTAAAAATTGTATCAAACTATATCTTGTTTCATGGACTTTTCCCCCAAAATTAGACTCCTAAGTCAAATCTATGGTGATTTGTTCAACATTCATTTTCATTACAGCACGATATTCTGTTGTATGAATATGCCACAAATTATTTCTCTATTCCTCTTTCTAGAATTTAGGTTGTTTCCAGGTTTGTTTGCTTATGTGATTGTTTTCACAATGGGTAAAACATTCCTGTATATGTTTCCAGGGGGTAAATGATGACATTTTCCTAGAGTAAAATTGTTTGGTGTAAAATTGCTAAGTTGTGGATTATATACAGATGTTACAATATGATGCCAACTTGTTTTCCGAAGTGCTTGGATGAAATGGTACTCATATTAGAAGAGTATGAAATAATCTTGTTTATCCATATCCTTTCCTACCTGTATAACTGTTGGGCTTTTTAATTTTTGCCAAAATCTTTGGTGTAAATATTATTCTAATTGAGATTTGATTTGCATTTACTTGCTTTCTACATTTTTTTGTATCATGGAACACCTTAAAATTATAATATTTTAACCATATTCTCTAGTAAGTTACAGTAAGGCTTCTCTAGTCTGAAAATGATTGACACAAGAGATCTGAACATTGAAAACCCCACGTAGACATACCGAGGGCTGAGGGGATCAGTATTTCACTCCCCTAATAAACCGAATCTTTGAGAAGCCCTGGATAAAGAATAGATTGGAGAGTTTTGTATTAGGGAACTATGTAAGGGACCAATTAATTACCTGCCTGAAAGTGATCACCTCCTCATGCACAGATTATTTCAGATTTTGGTGGGAATTCAGAGGACTAAAAACTCCTTCTAAGGAGGCCATCTACTTGACTTCTTTCCTGCTAAGATGGTGGATGTACAATTGTAAAAGTTATGAGTCTTTAGCATCATAGAGGCAGTGTGTCAGCCCTGAATGTCCCAGTCCTGGAATTCTTGTTTCATGAGACAAATAATTCTATATTTCTCAAAGCTGTTGTTAGTGGAGTCTTTTGTTTCAGATAGCCCAACAGTTTGCTAATTGATATACAGCTCAATATTTGTTGGACACTTACTATTGTCTTGGCACTAGATATCTTAATTTATATCAATAAATAGGGAAAACAAATGTACCTCTAATCACTGTCACTAAGATGTGATATGCAGGAAGGAAAGAATGGTAATAATAATATCCATCACTATTGAGAACCTTCTAAGTGTCAGATGGAATATTATCATCTTTAATATTCCAATCAGGCAATAAGGGTCATTAAGTATAGCTTAGACAAGTCACTTGACACTGAGCTGAGCTCTGTCTTACTTAGATCACCCAATAAATTCGTGGTTGACCTGGTGTTCTGAGACGGGTTTGTCAGGCTTCAAACCTTATATTCTTCCTTCTAAGACTTTTCCGTCCACCTCTACCACTCACCTGTCCCCTGTCTCACCCTTGCAATGACACAATGCCTAACGTGAAGAAAATTATGCTCAGATGATGAGATGAATCGTTTGAGATTATGTCTAGGAGATGTCAAGCATAAAAGAAAGATTCTGATACCAATAATTCAAGACATAAGCTCCTGGCAAGAACTGTGCACTAACCACAAAGGTAACTATGCCCATATGTTGTTGTCCATGCATTCTGGTTTCTCTAGAATAGCCCTGGTTTATATCTGTTTTCCGTGGCTCTGTTAACTCTCAAAAGAGTCCCAGTTTGGCCATGCAAAGTTTTCCTTTATCTAGGAAACATCCAGATGATATTTTCTCTGCACCTCAGAGTACATGAAAGTCATGCTCTGCACTGAGAATGAATCTGTTATGGACTAATGTTTCCACTCAGTTGTCATCACACGTTTCTTTGGTGTCTATTGTGAAGATCAAGTGTCACCACTGACATTTGCACATTTCCTCTGCTTTCCTGCAGCTGGATTTGTCAAGGAGAAAACAGGGAGTTTGGGGTTTTTCTGCAGCTGAAAATTATTTGCAGTTGCAAGAAACTCCTCTAAGAATTAATTTAGGGACTTCACTGGTGGTCCAGTGGTTAAGACTCCGCACTTCCACTGCAGGGGGCGCAGGTTCAATTCTTGCCGGGGGAACTAAGACCCCGCATGCCATGCAGCGGAAAAAAAAAAAAAAGAATTAACACTCTAATCGCAAACAGAGGTTTCCCACTTCACAATCAGCTTCCCAGAGTCTTGAAGAGATGACACTTAAGGAGTTGGAGACTTCTCAGCACTGCAGCGTTTAGAGGTGCAGCCGCCATGTTACCCTCTTTGATTCTGAAAGACAGGGAATACACGGGTGCTTGAAAAGTATAGAAAACTTCCAACCCATATTTTAGTCTTACCTGAAGCAGTAGAATATAATAGTTAAGTTTTTAACTGGATGTGAAATTAGAGATGGGAGATATATGACTATTTGGGGTTAAAGGGTGGTTTCTGAAGTCAAATGTCCTGGGTTTGAGTGTGAGTGTCCCACTAATCCATCATGGGACCTCATCCAAGTTATCTATGAAATGGAAAATTATAATAAGACCCAGAGACGTGTAGTGAAAATTACATGATAGAATGCATATAGTAAACACTCTTTATCTTTGTTCACTTAAAGACAGATGGAGCCAGAATAATACAAGTCTGGATTCTAAGGAGAAAAGTCAAACCCTGGGGAAAGTGAGGATAAATATCTCCCTCTCTGTCTTCATATGCAATTAATTGGAAACTTATGTCGATGAAACATCAAAATGCAGCTTTCAATCTCATCCAATTTTCTCCATCCCCTCTGTTGCCAGTCTAGTCTGGGTCCCCATCCCTTCCTTCTAAGTTATTGTATCCACTCTTGCTCTTTTCCAATTCATCATGAACAGGGTAGCCAAAGTGGCCTTTGGAAAATAAATATGATCCTGATACCTTACTGTCCAAAGCCCTTCTTTAGCTTCCCACTGCTCTTATCATGTGGTGAACAAGGCCATGGGTGAACTGCCCCTCATCATGTGTCAACTTGCCATTTACTTCCTGTATATATTTACTATCCACTATACTCCCGATTCCTTGGTCAAGCCAAGCCCTCTTCCACTGAAGGAACAAACACATGCTCCCTTCACTAGCTCTCTGCACTTCTCCTGTTTAGATCTTACTCATTATTCAAGTTTCCCACTTAAATGGTACTTTGTCCAGGGACCTTCCCATGATCACTCAGATTCAGACAGTTATCCTGTCACGTGGTCTCAAAAGCTGCGTTTTCTATACACCTAATTCCTTACTTAATAACTCTAGTTTCTGAGGCCATGTCACTAACAGAAAAGTCAAATAAAAATAAAATATCTCCATTAATTTTAATGGGAAAAAATATTTTGACTTCTGTACCAAATCAATATACACAAATAATTTTCATACCTAGCTTTAAAAAACATATATAGATTTATATATGTATGTATATACATACATATGGAAATTGAATAATATAAAAAGTAAGAAATAAGCAACAGTTTGAAAGTAAATAGTCTGCATGTGAAATGTAATCTGATGGATGGAGATTTCACTGGTCAAAGGAGAAAAAAATATTTACTAGTGGGTGGTTAGAGAGAAGAATCATTCTTTAGAGGAAGAATTCTTTTTTTCTATATCAGTGTTCTAACATTTTGGGGGGACTCATAGTTATCTTTCACTCAGACTGCGCTTTATTTATTTGTTTATTTTTATTGACTTGATTTATGATATTATATTAGTTTCAGGTGTACAACATAGTGATTCAATATTTTTACAGATTATACTCCATTTAAAGTTATTACAAAATAATGGCTATATTTCTCTGTGCTGTACAATGTATCCTTGCTGCTCATCTATTTTATACATAGTAGTTTTTACCTCTTATTCCCCTACCCCAATCTCACCCCTCCCCCAACTCCCCACTGGTAACCACTAGCTTGTTCTCTATATCTGTGATTCTGTTTCTGTTTTGTCAATCTGCACTTTAAAGTTACAGCACAGAAAACACATGTAAAGCAAATTAAACACTGAACACAAGAGTGCTTTATAATGCATAGAACTAGCCCTCGTGGACAAAAGATGGATTAATCTCAGATATTACCTCTTTATCCCTCTCACTTGCTATGTGCAAAAGGTTTGTGCTTTATCTGAACACAGAGCACAATTCAAATTTGGTACACATGACATTCTCTGACTAGAAACTCTTATGGAGAGAAAAAAATGACTATACTACCAAAATATAACTTCTTATGGCAGACTTGTTTATGTGTTTTGTGTGTGAAAAAATTATTAGATTGGAAGACAGTTGTCATTAAGCTAAAGATGATATGGATTCTCAAAATAACATAAGTTTAGAAGTAAATAAGCAATATATGTATACAATTTTGTAAGTTATAACCTTAACTTTAACAAGATCAACAGAGCAGTCATTCCATAGGTAGGTCTGTAATTACACACTTACTTGTGTAAGTGTTAATATGCTGTTTCCACCACTAGAGAATAAACTCCATAAAAGCATTTACTATTGTATTCCTAGCACTCGACAAAGTGCAGTAAACAATGTCTTGAGATGATGTCTCATGGTAAGAGATAAGAGCCAGGAAGAAACAAGGTTGAATCGAGAGCAAGAAGTAAGTTGGGGGATGGATGGAGAAAGGAAATATCCCACACCATTACTGTAAAAGGAAGGGACATGAAATATGTGGCAGACACATGCATCACATACGTTATTTTACATCTCAACTGGCATGTATACAGTTAGCTGCTTTTGTACCTAGACTCGAAAATAGGGAAAATGTCACCAGATCTAAGTATAACATCCTTTTTCTTCTTTGTCTCCTATACTCCTGTAACATTTGATTATTATGGTCATCATAGGAAGTGAAATGGCTCAAGAAATGACCTGAGTATTTCACAGGTGAATTTATTATATAAATAAACAATATAAGCTGTTGTGTGTGCAGCTAGCCCAGAGGGTAATGCCACCACTACAAATAGGCTGAATAATTTGTGAGCTTCTTAATGTCTTCTCTCCTGGTTCCAGCACCTGGGCCTTGGATAGATCCTTTTGGATGTGCTGGTTTGGCCTTTCTCAAAAACACATTCAATTAGATTCAACAAATACCCTCTGTGTATGCCAAGGTAATTTTAACATGAGACAATGCTAGAGAGAAACCACAGCCTGGTGTCTCTTCATACTGGCTGAAACAAAATGTGCAGAAACTTTGAAAATGACCTTTTTAATGAGGACATAGGTTGGACTGCTAGCAAAGTTTTATTCAAGTATGTTTCAGATTCACAGCTGTTTTCCATCTAGTTAAATCTCCTTCTGCCCTGCCCCACCCCCATCAAAAGGGGGAAAAAAAAAACAAGTTTGACCTATCTTGAGCCAAAGTTACACTGTTCTGGCTGTTAAGAATATGATTAGCTTCTGAAAGTGACTGATGCCCTGGGTTTTCAATCATGTTAGAATTCTGGAATAATGGAATTTCTTATGAGGTCTACAGAAAGGTCTGATAGACTTTCAGCAGCAACTTCTTCCTCCTTCCTGGGAACTGAATTTCCTTCTGCCAATCAACTTCTGTTTACTGCTACGCAGATGTACAGGCTTATGGTTTGGTCCCTGTCAAAAGATCTGAAAATTAGTGGTACATTCAGTAACTCTCCTGAGTTCAAATGTCAATTGATCTTTCTTTGATAGAAGTTCATTAGTTCATCCAGCAGTAAAAATGTAGACAAATATAAATTTTAAATGAGTATCGGTATGTCTGGAACATCCTAAAAGCCTACAAGTTAAGATTGCATTATCCATATCGGAACGTAGATTTGAATCCGGCCTCCAACACTGACAAGCTGGGTGAATTTGGGCATTGCTTCACCTCCATGTGCTTTAATCTTCTTATCTGTAAGATAAGGATTATTGTAATAGCTACTATGGCAGGGGTCCTAGAAAGCTAATAGTAGTAGTAGTACAGTGTTATGCTTGCTATTACTGTAATAATTGTTGAGGTTTTCAAATAAAACGTAAAGTTCTGAAATCATCTTCCAATGAAGAAACTCCTTTGGATGAGTATTCCAGTCTCATTTGAAAGGGCTGGAGATGTTGAGATAGATAACTTTAGAGGCATATTGTTGATAGAGATTGAGAAAGAGCTGTCATTAGGTTTCCAAATTACATGTGCAGTAACATTAAATGCTACATTTTTATTTTAAGCACTCCTTCTGGGATAGGTCTGATGCCTTTATCAAGTAAAGTTGTAATTTTTGGTTTTCATTTTGGTTGAATCCATAACCCTGTTAGCACCTCTAAACACAGAGTCATATTAAATTTTAAAGAAGATATACTTCAGTTTGGTTTCCAATATGATTTAGAAAGCTTCTACTATACAGACCTTTCCACAGATAATAACCGTAAACTTTGAACAAAATAAAAACACAAGTACATTAAAGCACTTGGGAGCATAAAAGCAAGCAGATTCTTGAAAGGAGGCATCACTTGAAAAAAAGAGAATTACACTGTGTGGGTTTCCCATCTTCACAGCTTCTAGCTGATGGCAGGCAGCCTTCTGTGCCATTTTGGGTAGCTAACCCCACAGTACGTCTTGCTTAACAAATTGGAGGATAGAGTTTGAGGCAATTGCAGCTACTAAAAAAGTGAGGAGGGGGTTCCTGAAAAAGAGAAAACATGAGAGGGGAGGCATTAGAGCCTGCGTATAAACTTTGCCTGACTGATCACTGAACCACCCATGCATAGGGGAGGCTACAAAAACCAAGCTAAAGATGAAAGAAGTGAACCAGCATTTGAATTGCCTCTCAAGAGGCAGAGTTTGTAGTCTGAGTCCAACCAAGTTAATTTTCTGCTAAAACAAAAAATAAATCAACATGCTTTGGAGGAATATAATGGAATTTAGAGTCTCAGTAACACAACGTTCACACTACCCCATACCAAAGAGGAAAATGCGATTGATAAAGACCAACCTGAAATGATCAACAGACTTGCTATAGCAGAAAAATATTTTAAAGTACCTATTATATTTATACTCAATGATATAAAGTTATGTTAATAAATGAAAAGACAAGAAATGCCAACAAAGATATATAAAGTCTTAAGAAGAAGCATATTGATATTGTTGAACTAACAAAACACAACATTTGAAAAAAAATTCACTGGATGGTCTTAACAGTTATATTGGAGATGACAGGGGAAAGAGTAAACTTGAATATAGATTAGTGTAAAGTATCCAATCTGAAGAACAGAAAAATGAAAGATTGAAAAAATGAACAGGACCTCAGGCATCTGTGGGACAATATTAAAAGATCTAATATATGTTTAACTGGAGCTCAAGAAGGTGAGGCCAGAAGGAATGGGATGGGGCATGATTTTTTTGAAAAAATAATGTCTACAAACGTCCTAAATTTGGAGAAAGATATATATATTTACAGATTAAAGAAGTTTAGTGAAACTCATCCAAAGTAAATATAAAGAATACCACATCCAGACATCCAGACACACAATAATCAAACGGAAAAGATAAAGAAGGAATCTTGAAAGCAGCCAGCAGAAGCAACGCACTACATGTAGGGAAATTAGTGTTGATTTATCAGAAACAGTGGATTTCGGAAGATAGTGGAGCAATATTTTTAAGTTTTGAAAGAGAAAAAAAAACTATCAATCCAGAATTCCTTAAAAATATCCTTCAAAAATTAAGGTGAATTAAATATAATTTTAGGTAAATTAAAACAAAGATAATTCATTGAGCACATGTGCCCTATAAGAAATGCTAAAGGAAGTACCTCAGGTTGGAGGAAAATGATACCAGTTGGTAACAGTTCTTCAGGAAAGAAGGACATTGGCAATGGTAAAGATTGGGGTGAATATAAAATATAATTTTTATCTAATCTTTTAAACACATCACTTCAGCCCTTTATGTAATTCTTGACACATTAGATTCTTAATAATTGGGAGTTGAATGAAAAAATGGGGGTGGGTGAAGGGAGAGTTGCACCGAAGGGAAAAATAATGCATGATCTTGGCTACTTCAATTCTGAGGAAGACTAGATTATTCGAACTCAGACATGGTGATTTCATGATAAGGGTCATTTTAAAAGCCGGTCTGGAGTTCGCGTCAAGATGGCGGAAGAGCAAGACGCGGAGATCACCTTCCTCCTCACAAATGCATCAGAAATACGTCTATATGTGGAACAACTCCTACAGAACACCTACTGAACGCTGGCAGAAGACCTCAGACCTCCTAAAAGGCAAGAAACTCCCCACATCCCTGGGTAGGGCCAAAGAAAAAAGAAATAACAGAGACAAAAGAATAGGGACGGGACCTGCGCCAGTGGGAGGGAGCTGTGAAGGAGGAAAGGTTTCCACACACTAGGAGCCCCTTCGCGGGCGGAGACTGTGGGTGGCGGAGGGGGGAAGCTTCGGGGCCACGGAGGAGAGCGCAGCCACAGGGGTGCGGAGGGCAAAGCGGAGAGATTCCCGCACGGAGGCTCGGCGCCGAGCAGCACTCAGCAGCCCGAGAGGCTTGTCTGCTCAGCCGCCGGGGCGGGCGGGGCTGGGAGCTGAGGCTCGGGCTTCGGTCGGATCGCAGGGAGAGGACTGGGGTTGGCGGCGTGAACACAGCCTGAAGGGGTTAGTGCGCCACAGCTAGCCGGGAGGGAGTCCGGGAAAAGGTGTGGAACTGCCTAAGAGGCAAGAGACTTTTTCTAGCCTCTTTGTTTTCTGGTGCGCGAGGAGAGGGGGTTGGGAGCGCCGCTTAAAGGAGCTCCAGAGACGGGCGCGAGCCGCAGCTACCAGCGCGGACCCCAGAGACGGGCATGAGACGCTAAGGCTGCTGCTGCCGCCACCAAGAAGGCTGTGTGCGAGCACAGGTCACTTTCCACACCGCCCCTCCCGGGAGCCTGGGCAGCCCGACACTGCCAGGGTCCCATGATCCAGGGACAACTTCCCCGGGAGAATGCACGGTGCGCCTCAGGCTGCTGCAACGTCACGCCGGCCTCTGCCGCGCAGGCTCGCCCCACCTCCTCCGTACCGCTCCCTCCCCCCGGCCTGAGTGAGCCAGAGCCCCCGAAGCAGCTGCTCCTTTAACCCCGTTCTGTCTGGGCGGGGAACAGATGCCCTCAGGCGACCTACACGCAGAGGCGGGTCCAAATCCAAAGCTGATCCCCAGGAGCTGTGCGAACAAAGAAGAGAAAGGGAAACCCCTCCCAGCAGCCTCAGGAGCAGCGGATTAAATCTCCACAATCAACTTGGTGTACCTGCATCTGCTGAATACCTGAATAGACAACGAATCATCCCAGATTGAGGAGGTGGACTTTGGGAGCAAAGATATATATATATATATATATATATTTTTCCCCTTTTTCTCTTTTTGTGAGTAGGTGAGTGTGTATGTGTATGCTTCTGTGTGTGATTTTGCCTGTATAGCTTTGCTTTTACCATTTGTCCTAGGGTTCTGTCTTTCCGTTTTTTTTTTTTTTACTTAAAAAAAATTTTTTTTAATAATTATTTTTTATTTTAATAACTTTATTTTATTTTTTTTACTTTATTTTATTTTATTTTATCTTCTTTCTTTCTTTCTATTTTTTCTCCCTTTTATTCTGAGCTGTGTGGATGAAGGGCTCTTGGTGCTCCAGCCAGGCATCAGGGCTGTGCCTCTGAGGTGGGAGAGCCAACTTCAGGACACTGGTCCACAAGAGACCTCCCAGCTCCACGTAATACCAAACGGCGAAAATCTCTCAGAGATCTCCATCTCAACACCAAGACCCAGCTTCACTCAACGACCAGCAAGCTACAGCGCTGGACACCCTATGCCAAACAACTAGCAAGACAGGAACACAGCCCCATCCATTAGCAGACAGGCTGCCTAAAATCATAATAAGGCCACAGACACCCCAAAACACACCACCAGACGTGGACGTGCCCACCAGAAAGACAAGATCCAACCTCATCCACCAGAACACAGGCACTAGTCCCCTCCACCAGGAAGCCTACACAACCCACTGAACCAACCTTAGCCACTGGGGGCAGACACCAAAAACAACGGGAACTAAAAACCTGTAGCCTGTGAAAAGACCCCAAACACAGTAAGTTAAGCAAAATGAGAAGACAGAAAAACACACAGACCTAACAAATGAAGAGGAAATAGGCAGTCTACCTGAAAAAGAATTCAGAATAATGATAGTAAAGATCCAAAATCTTGGAAATAGAATAGAGAAAATACAAGAAACGTTTCACAAGGACCTAGAAGAACTAAAGAGCAACCAAACAATGATGAACAACACAATAAATGAAATTTAAAATTCTCTAGAAGGGATCAATAGCAGAATAACTGAGGCAGAAGAACAGGTAAGTGACCTGGAAGATAAAATACTGGAAATAACTACTGCAGAGTGGAATAAAGAAAAAAGAATGAAAAGAACTCAGGACAGTCTCAGAGACCTCTGGACAACATTAAACACACCAATATTCGAATTATAGGGGTCCCAGAAGAAGAAGAGAGACAGAAAGGGACTGAGAAAATATTTGAAGAGATTATAGTTGAAAACTTCCCTAATATGGGAAAGGAAATAGTTAATCAAGTCCAGGAAGCACAGAGAGTCCCATACAGGATAAATCCAAGGAGAAACATGCCAAGACACATATTAATCAAACTATCAAAAATTAAATACAAAGAAAACATATTAAAAGCAGCAAGGGAAAAACAACAAATAACACACAAGGGAATCCCCATAAGGTTAACAGCTGATGGTTCAGCAGAAACTCTGCAAACCAGAAGGGAGTGGCAGGACATCTTTAAAGTGATGAAAGGGAAAAACTACAACCAAGATTCCTCTACCCAGCAAGGATCTCATTCAGATTCAATGGAGAGATTAAAACCTTTACAGACAAGCAAAAGTTAAGAGAATTCAGCACCACCAAACCAGCTTTACAACAAATGCTAAAGAAACTTCTCTAGGCAGGAAACACAAGAGAAGAAAAAGACCTACAATAACAAACCCAAAACAATTAAGAAAATGAGAATAGGAACATACATATCGATAATTACCTTAAATGTAAATGGATTAAATGCTCCAACCAAAAGACATAGACTGGCTGAATGGATACAAAAACAAGACCCGTATATATGCTGTCTACAAGAGACCACTTCAGACCTAGGGACACATACAGACTGAAAGTGAGGGGATAGAAAAAGATAGTCCATGCAAATGGAAATCAAAAGAAAGCTGGAGTAGTAATTCTCATATCAGACAATATAGACTTTAAAATAAAGACTATGACAAGAGACAAAGAAGGACACTACATAATGATCAAGGGATCAATCCAAGAAGATATAACAATTGTAAATATTTATGCACCCAACATAGGAGCACCTCAATACATAAGGCAAATACTAACAGCCATAAAAGGGGAAATCGACAGTAACACAGTCATAGTAGGGGACTTTAACACCCCACTTTCACAAATGGACAGGTCATCGAAAATGAAAATAAATAAGGAAACACAAGCTTTAAATGATACATTAAACAAGATGGACTTAATTGATATTTATAGGACATTCCATCCAAAAACAACAGAATACACATTCTTAAGTGCTCATGGAACATTCTCCAGGATAGATCATATCTTGGGTCACAAATCAAGCCTTGGTAAATTTAAGAAAATTGAAATCGTATCAAGTATCTTTTCTGACCACAACGCTATACAACCATAATTCAAAAAGAGTCATGTACCATAATGTTCAGTGCAGCACTATTTACAATAGCCAGGACATGGAAGCAACCTAAGTGTCCACTGACAGATGAATGGATAAAGAAGATGTGGCACATATATACAATGGAATATTACTCAGCCATAAAAAGAAATGAAATTGAGTTATTTCTAGTGAGGTGGATGGACCTAGAGTCTGTCATACAGAGTGAAGTAAGTCAGAAAGAGAAAAACAAATACCATATGCTAACACATATATATGGAATCTAAGAAAAAAAATTATAAAAAGGTCATGAAGAACCTAGGGGCAAGATGGGAATAAAGACACAGACTTACTAGAGAATGGACTTGAGGATATGGGGAGGGGGAAGGGTAAGCTGTGACAAAGTGAGAGAGTGGCATGGACATATATACACTACCAAACGTAAAATGGATAGCTAGTGGGAAGCAACCACATAGCACAGAGAGATCAGCTCGGTGCTTTGTGACCACCTGGAGGGGTGGGATAGGGAGGGTGGGAGGGAGGGAGACGCAAGAGGGAGGAGATATGGGAACGTGTGTATATGTATAACTGATTCACTTTGTTATAAAGCAGAAACTAACACACCATTGTAAAGCAACTATACTCCAATAAAGATGTTAAAAAATTAAATAAAAGCCTGTCTTAAATGTCTGCTAAATATGAGGAAGTTTGCAGGTGTTAAATGATGATATTGAGCATGGCCCTGGCATAAAAATGGCATATTCAAAAAAGATGATGTGGGAGTTTAATGAATTAACTCCTTATAAGGTGTGGAAAATCAACAAGGGATGGAGAAATACTCCGAAGCTAGCAAAAAGGGGAATGCCATCATCACACCTAGATCACTCCCCCAGGGACAAGTGAAAAAAGCAGTTGGCAAGCCTGGTGAGAGCTGTAGCTGTGTAATAGGATTGCCTGATGGAAGACATGACCTTGGACAGAGGAGCACTGCCATGTCACTGAGCACTAGACTATATGACGCCATAGTCCAGCAGGAAGGAGACCTGTGAGTAAACACTGCAATCTCTCTCTCCTCTTCCCATACGATCTCCTACCAGTTCCTGCCATTGGCTTAACTGAACTAGGGTCTAGAAAGCAAGGAAGCCCAACTGCAGCAACCTCTTTGTATTTTAGTGCACAAAGCAAGATGGAGATGGATAGAGGCTGGTTCTTGGCAACAAAAGGAGGTTAACAAGAATAGAGCAGACAAATTCCCTATCCTTTGGTTTTGCAGTCTAACAGTTAAATAACAGGGTGATAGGCCTGGTCTTTATCAACAGCCACTCAAATAACCCCACGTAGAAAGGATCTCTCTTGAGCTATTCTATAAAGCCAACACTGATTCCCTAAATATGAACATTTTCAAAGCATAATTGAGCAGGGTTTGACCTTACATCTACTCTAGCCTAGATATACTTCATCACCAAGGAAACAGGCTGAGAAAAATGAAAATTATTTGCCTACGTTTATGTAGGTAGTCATTGTGAGCCCTAGGATTGGAACTGGCTTTACTGAATCTCGCTTAGCCATCATCCCATCCACCATGACTTTAAACATATGAATGTGGGCATTTTATTCTTATTGCCAGAAAAAAAAAAATGTTCCTTGCATCCTGGGTTCAGGTTGATTCGCAATTTATAGTATGTTTCTTCAAGTGACAAAGGAAGTTGCAATGCACGTCTGTTGCCAGGCATAGAGCATACACACAAGTTTAAATGAGTCATTTTCTTAAGATCACTAACACTGTCCTAACAGCAACAATGCACTGAGTCCATTTTAAATACCAAACACTGTGGAAAAACACAGTGTTTAAAAAGCACAGCGTGAAAAAGCATTGGTTCATTGAATTCTTACAAAGACCATGTGTGGTGGGTAATATTACCCCCATTTTACAGACAAGAGAATTGATGCACTAGGAGATGAAGTAACTTGCCATCTCTCACGTTATTAAGACAGGGACACAGCAGAAGTTGAACTTCTGTAATCAAAATCCTGTGCTGTTAACCATTCTATCACTGGGGGGATATGTGAACTGACACTACACCTGACCTTCTGGCTGCTGACATATTAGCACTGGGCTGATGGAGTGGGAGCCAATTCAAAATTTTTCTCAGAAAAAGAAATATTTCCTCCATCTTAACCCCTGACAACTGAACCCTTTAGCAGCACCAGTGGGAATGATGAGGGAAGAAAAAAATGGCATGTCTGTGAATACTACATTATCTTTGGATCCATTAAATGAATTTTTATTTTCAAAGATAAAGTATTTGCAGGAGTTCTGTCTGGATTGGCAGGATGCCAGGGTCAGTTGAACTTTTCCACCAAACCTTTTGGGTTCATCCAAGCCTTCTAGTTTCTCAGGAAAGCCTGTTGATGTGGAAAGGACATGACTGTTAGAACTCAGGTATGGCTTGGAAGACTCTAACTTTTCCACACTTCTTATGAAAGAGAACCCAGAAAAGTGGAAATAAAACAACAGAAGGAGTGCATTTTGCTCTCATCAAAAAGGACTAGGAACTCAAATCTCCTCTGGATCCTGGCTGATTCTAGTGTCTTCTTTTTTCTCTGCACCTCTGCAGTAAAGATTCATAAAACAAATAAACATGACTACAATAGCATCATTTATGGAATATTTTTTAGGTGCCAAGCAAAGTCCATTACACGGATTATCTCATTTAATCTTTGCAACAAGCTGATGAGGTTGATACCATTATTAGTCACTTTTTCCAGATAAGGAAACTAGTAATTAGAGAGGCTTAAACCAAGCAGCTAATGGAGAATCAAAGTTGAGAATCAAATTCAGATCTGATTTGATGTCAAATGTTGGTTTCAACCCTGGCTGCATATTTGACTCACTTATAGAAAATGTAAAATACACCAATATCTCAACGTCACATTCATAGATCCAGTGCAATTGATCTGGGTTGAGCACTGGGAATCATTATTTTTTAAGTCCCCAAGGGACTCTCATGCACACCCAGAGAAACCACACACTAAGCTTTCTGAATACCTCATATTAGCTCGCTTAAACGTTAAAATCGCCTAATAATGGAGTTTACCTTCACAATACTTTACAGACCACAAAACCCTCTTACATGAACAGTTCGAAATCCCCCACAAAATGAAGACTTGGTGAATTGTACCTAGCAACTAAGATCTAAGAGTTCCTTCTGGTCTTCCACTTAGGCAGGAATGAGTAATATTTAATCTTGGCTGCTCCATCATATTTCAGAGCCATCCAAAAGTCCTCCAGGCAACATTCAGAAAGATCAACCCAAGTAGCCAAGAGGGAGGTTTCCTGTCACTGATAAAATCCAATATACCAACTCCATCTCAAGCCTGAGAACATCTTCACTATTAGAACAAGCAGAGACCACCAGAAACCTAACAATTAGCTCCATAAAATAACTAAGCTGACATTCAAAAGGACTCATCAGAGGAACAGAACAATTTTAGCATTAACCATTCTGGTTAGAAAAGGTGTCCATCTCTATAGGGCAGCAGACGCTGTGTCTACAAGACTATTCAATCACCCATTTTAATCAGTTGAGGGAGAAAGGTCTACTTCATTATCAAAGGACAGTTGAGGAAAAGTGACAGTTCCTACAGATCATTACGAATGATACTTTGTTCAAAGCGACTATTCATTTCCTGTTTTTATAGCCAGCATGGCATTCAAGAGATTTTAATTCATGGAGAACATGTCTTGATTAAAGCAGATTTAAATCTAAATAAAAGATATCTAAATGACAAGATAAGTGGTCTGGTTGTCCATTCATTAGGCATCCCATAGTCTCAGAAAGCCAGAATAGAAAAATTAACTTGGTTTCAAAGGTCTGATATTTACCGATGATGTAATTGATTAGAAAAGGAATACTACGAGAAGGCAACAGAATTACTAGTCCTCCTCCACTTAAAACAATTATGTAATATTTCATGAATAAATAAAGTACATTATGACTCTACTATATATAAAATAGATAATCAACAAGGACCTACTGTATAGCACAGGGAACTCTACTCAATATTCTGTAATAACCTGTATGGGAAAAGAATCTGAAAAAGAATGGATGTAAGTATGTGTATAACTTAACCACTTTGCTGTACACGTGAAACTAACACAACATGGTAAATCAACTGTACTCCAATATAAAATAAAATTAAATTAAAAATAAAGTATTTTATGGATTTATAAATTATTGAAATAATATAATGTATAACAGTGCGCCAATCAATTAACAAAGGGAAAAGAATATTACCAATATTTCTGAAGTCTTCCTTGTATTCACCTATATTGAGCCTAAAGATTTGAGCCTAAAGTCTCCTGAATTTATTGGATTCAATATCTCCTGAGATACTGAGCCTAAAGTCTCCTGAATTTTATGGATATCATGTTTTAGCTTTTCTATAAAGTTTTACTGGGTACTGCTTATTCAATGTATCATTTACTTTTCAAGTTTGGGAGACTTATATAAATAAAATCATACTGTACATATTCTTTTCATATTTGTCCTTGTTTTACATTGTGCTCAGAGTATTTTGTGAGATTTATCTATGTTGTATATAAATATTGTTTATTTATTTTGCCTCTGCATGATATTCCATTGTATACATATGCCAAATTTATTTACCTGTTCACCTATTGTTGGATTTGTTGGATGTTTCCAGGTTTTGTTTTGTTTTTTTTAATGTACTTCTGGAAACAAAGATGTTAACTATGTTTAAGAGGTTCTCTAGGCTATAAAGTTTTTAAATTACAGTTGATCCTTGAACAAGTCAGAGGTTGGGGGCACCGACCCTCTGTGCAGTTGAAAATCTGTGTGTAACTTATAGTCAGCCCTCTGTATCTGTGGTTCTGCGGCATCCAAGGTTCCTCCATATCCACAGATTCAACCAACCTCAGATCATGTAATACTGTAGTATTGACTATTGAAAAGAATCCACGTATAAGTGGACCTGCGCAGTTCAAACCCATGTTGTTCACGGGTTAACGGTATATAAAATAATGACTATTGTATTCTAAAGAAGTTGCAAATATTTCTGCTCCCAACCACCTCCCAGTTGTATGTGAGAGCACATTCTCCATACCTATATTTCCATACTTATAAATTTTGTCAAACTGGCCACTATAAACCTTTTATTGTGACTTTAATTTGCATTTTTCTGATTACCAATGAGGATGAGCATCTTATTTTATTAACCATTGTCCTTTCTCTTTTGGGAATGCTGATTCAAGGATTTTGTCCATTTTATTATTGGTTGTTTGGAATTCTTTACTGAGTCTGGGGAATTTTTAATGTATACTAGCATTTTCTGGGTTTCATGTGGTGCTGACAACCTCTCCCAGTTTGTGGTTTGTTTTGAGTTTTGTGTGTTGGCTTTGTGTTTTGAGGCTCAAAAGTTCTAAATTTGGGCATAGTCAAACTTATGAATCTTCTCTGTGGCTATGGTTCTGTGTCTTGATTAAGAAATTCTACTTTATTCAGATGTTATAAAGACCTTCTTTATTTTTTACTCTTAACGTTTAAAAATTGTCTCATATTTAAATATTTAATTCTCCTGAAAAAAAAAAAAACAAAGGTGAGACTCTCTCTCTCCCTGTCTATCTCTCTTCTCTGTCTCTCTCCCCATCTCTTTCTCTCATTCCCTGAGTGTATAATCTGTTGTGCTGACATGGTTTATTAAAGATCCTCCCTTTTTCTCACTGATATACAGTTGCTATTCTCTTTTAGTTCTCATATCTATGTAGGTCTGTTTCTACAGACACTTTTCTCTCTCTTCTTTCTTCTGATCCATTGCTCTGTGCATCTCTGTATCATACCCACACTGTCTTAATTATTATACTTTTTAAGAACTCTAATTGGGTTTGACAATGATTCCACGATTTCATTTTTCTAGGTGCATCTTGGCTATTTTTGGTCCCTCATTCTTCCATATAAATTTTAGAATCATATGTGAAGTTCTACAAAGGGCACTGTAGGCACTTTACTGGCTACTGAATTGGATCTTTTGACCAACTTGGGGGACAGCTGGCATTTTTGGCATTATTAAGTCTCCCTGGAACATGGGATATCTATGCATTTCAGTTCTCTTTAAAGGCTCCATAATGTTCAGTTTGCCCCCAAAAGGTCTTGTCCATATTTAGTTAGACTTATTCTTTGGAGTTTTGCCTGTTTCTCCTGTTTTTCTTTTCCTTTTCTTTTTCTCTGTGACTGATTGAGCTCCCCATCACCCTACTTCCATTTTCCTTTTTGTTCTGTAGCAGTTTGTAAGTTACATTCTCTATTTCAAATGTCTTTGTGGTTACTCTAAAATCATAGCAGACATAATAAAGTCTAAAGTGTAACTCTTTAACTTTCTACTAAATATTATACAAAACTTAGAATGCTTTAACTTGAGTCACCCTCCTCCCACTTTAGAGTATATTAGTACATCTTTGTCTAGTACTCTAGTTCGATTGTGTTCATATTTTAACCCTACAAAAGGGTATTATTTGTTTTGTTTTATAGTGACAATACCATTCATATGTTTGTTCTTTTCTCTGATCATCATTCCTTCCTGCATCTCAGACCTTGCTTCCAGGATCAAGGGAGTTATGAAGACAGAAAATGTTACTTTTACTTCCTTTATTTATTCACTTAGTTTACAAATACATATTCAGGACCTACTGGATCAGGCCCTGTACTAGATATTAGGAAGTGAATTAGGGGCAAACGGCCCAATTCCTCTTCAAAGTTTCATTCTGGTGGAAGGAAAGACTCTAGTCAAACAATCACATAAACAAAGCATTATCAACTGTGGTAAGTTCTCTGATGGAAGATATGAAGGCTAGAAGGACTCATCTAATTGAAAGAGGGAGTAGGGAGTATACAAAACTTGAGGGAGCAGAGGAAAAGTTGGGGTCATTTCCAACAGAGCAAACAACTTTTCAAAACCCCATAGGAGAGAAGAAGAGCCTGGCATATTTGGGGAACGTAAAACAGCTCTGTGGATGGTGTGCATGTGGGAAGGGGCAAGGGCCACACAGAAAGGAAGTGGCCATCCTACAGCCTAAACTCCGCCTGTGTCTGTAATCCCCAAACTTTCCTTTCTGCTTCACACTATTCTCATTTTACAAACTAGGCTTTTGACATTCGGAAATGTTAAGCATCTTGTCTGCATTAGCAACTGACCAACCTGGGCTCTGAACCTATTCATCCCGTTCCTAAAGCCCATTTCCCTTTCGTCTGTCTGTACCATGCTGCTCCCCAGGCTGAGGAATTTAGACTTTATGGGGAACCTATTAATTGTTGTTGAGCTAAGAAGGAACCAGATAGAAAGGTTTTATATTCTTTGGTTTGTTTGATTTTTATTTTTGTCTTTAAGCAAAATTCACCTGGCAGAGGTGGGCAGGAATCTCCCCACTTCATTTGCCCTTCTGCTAAATGGTTTCTCATGCCTGAAATCACCTTCTCTCAGGTAGCCATTCCACCGTGTCCCTCAACTCATTTACCTTCTCCAGTAAGTCAACCCTGATTATTTGAGATGGCATAATAACACTCTGCTCTCCAATCAGAACAAATAGGCAAATAGCCCCAATTCCTCAGCAGTTGGTGTTTCCGGCAGAGAGAAACAAAATTAATACATTGGTAAAGCAGCCTATGAAATCCACAAAATTATGCAGCTTACTAAGCTGTGAGGCATCTTAGAAAGAAAGGGAATTCCCAAAGGCCTGCCACTTATATTTTTCAGTCATTATTATAGAAGCTGTCTTGGAATCAGGTAACCATTCTAGTTTCACTTCTAAATTTGCAGATGAACATTTTAAAATATATCAGCGACCCTCATTATTATAAAATTAGTATCATCACCACATAAAATGTAAAAATATAAAAACTTGAAAAGAAAAATTTTTTCTTATCAAGTACAAGTTCTGTTCACAGTTCAATGAAATTCCTTTTTGTTAGTTTTCTGAGTATTATAATCACCCATTGTATAAAACTGTGAACTGCAGTTTTTGTTTCACCTCACATTATGTATCAAATACAATATATAAGTATATATGATTACATGATATCACATACTTTTTAAAAGCATTTCAAATCACTGTATATAATGTGCCATCAAGTTGGCGAACAAGATACAGAACCCTCTTCCTAAAACTGAGAATCTAGGTATTTTCCAATGTTTTGTTCTAATAAATAAGGCTGATATTGAACACTATTGCACATTAATTTCATTTTATTTCTTTGATCTTCGTAATTCAGAAAGTTCCTGTCTGAACAAAGTTAAGAGTTAAGAAACCAAATCCCTGCCCAATCATTTAGTAGCCATTGACATAGCTATACAGGGCATTAATATTCCTGTCTTTGAAATGGGAATGAGACTGTCCATGATTGCAGGATTGCTGGGTAAATCATTTCATGCCTAATGAAGCACTGTGTATAGGTGAATGTTACTGTAACTGAAAAGCGTTATAAGACTTTATCCTGGGCTTCCCTGGTGGTGCAGCGGTTAAGAATCCACCTGCCAATGCAGGGGACACGGGTTCAAGCCCTAGTCTGGGAAGATCCCACATGCCGCAGAGCAACTGAGCCCGTGTGCCACGACTACTGAAGCCCGCGCGCCTAGAGCCCGTGCTCCGCAACAAGAAAAGCCACCGCAATGAGAAGCCCGCGCACCGCAAGGAAGAGTAGCCCCCTCATCGCAACTAGAGAAAGCCCGCGCACAGCAACAAAGACCCAACGCAGCCAAAAAACAATAAATAAAATAAATACATTTATTTAAAAAAAAAGACTTTATCCCAAAGACAGATAATCCTCATGCTGATGAAACTGTACTAAATATTACAGAAGAAATTTGAAGTAAAAAAAAAAGTGAATTCTGTCTGAATAGGTACTATATTAATAATAATAAATGATAATTCTAGATTGCCAGATTTAGGGTAATTATTTTAATTATATGTTTCACCATCTGGATGATTGTCCTGGGTGTTTAAACAAGTTTTCAATTAGTATTTTGAGGAAGTGCCAAGAACATTTTTCTCTCAGCATTCAATTCCTTTCTCTTCTTTCATAATAATTTCCATTTGTTTTCACTTTTTAATTTTAGGGTTTAAAAGACCCGTGCCTCTGGCAGAGTGAATACAGTGACAGTGATGGAAAAGACAACAACTTCGGCGTGCATCTGGCTCTGCTACTTACATAGGTAAGAGTTTGACTTCTTGGTGTCTCCGTTTCTTTGTGTGTCAAATAAGAAAAGATGCACACTGCGTAGGACTGTAGTAAAAATACCGTAGGACAAAAGCATATCGAATTCTGGCTCAGTGCCTGGCACATAGGAGAAGCTCTATACATATTATGTCTTATTAACAATGGCAAGAACAACATCTTGAACGTTGCAGGGCTATTCTCGGGGCACATCTATGTGCATCTTCACACCAAACCTACAAGTCGCCCTTCTTTGACAGAGGTGAAAACCAAAGCGCTAAGAGGTTAAGTAACGCAGTCTGTGTCACTCAGGGTTCAGATTCTAAGTCTCCCTTGTTTTTCCTTACTGAACACTGGGAGTTTCCCAGTGTAAATGGCTCCTATGAGAAATCTTCCTGAGAACAGGTCTGGAGAAAGACAACGCGAAACAAATCACAAAGAACTCCCGGTAGCTTACATTCATGCGCGGCACCATATGAGGTGTTACTTAATTGAATTGTCTCAAATGCCATATGCTTTAGTCCTTACTCTTCACATTTGTCACTTACAAAAAGGGTTTCACGTCCAGAACCATCTGACTCCAAGCCTGTATTTTTTGTTACAAGTGCTTAAAGAAAATCAAAAATAGGGATCATGGATAAAGGATGGATCCCCGAAATCCAAGTACGAATGTGTCTCTTTACCTAACTTTCTTTGGGGCATGATAAGAGACATCACTTACAGTATTTGGCAAAAAGCCATGATCAACTTGTGAGATACGGGTGATAAAGATATTTGAAGGTGCTTGTAAAAGATTTTCTGTAAGTCTAGACCTGAGCTGGAAATGCAGAGCTGAACCTCTCCACACACCAGGGAGGGAAAGATGGCAACAGTGGATCATTGCCTCTCTCCTGATAGTGAGTGATTTGCAATCTGAAAGTGAAGTTGGACTGGAAAGGGAGAGAGAGATAGCAAGGAAAAAAAATATTCAATTTGAAGTTGCCTTCCAGGAAAAATGTCACCCGGAAAATGATTTTATCAGGTTTGAAATGCAAATGCAATAAAATCCCTGACATATTTGGATTGGTAAAATAATATATTTCAGGACTGGGTGAAGAGAGCAATTTTAGTGCTGGGGAAGTTGTGTGCAGATGTGACTGGCTAGAGTTAGAATATAAAAATCACCATCTCAGAAGACAAATAAAATTTCTAACCCTGGGTGGTGATTGTATAAAAACAAGATATTCAGCCTTAGCTAGACCTTTTTCTGTGGCCATACCCCCAGTTTTCTATCATGAAGAGACATATATAAAGGAAGATCTCAGAGCGGCATGGTCTATATTTCTATATATCCCCCTGTAGTAGACAATTTGGGGATGTCTGTTCATCCTACAGTCCCCCTTTTCTAATGATTTTCTGCCACCCTCAGGGTGGGCTTCTGTTGTCACACGTATGTGAAAAGATGTAGATGTATATGTCACATGTATATTGCCATTCCTTTCCCCCATAGAGTTGGCTGCATTAGGAGTAAAACCTCACCCAATAGGACCAGATGGATTGTCAGTCCTTCATATTTCAAATAGGGGGTCACTTGGGGCCAAGGAGACGTGAAGATAAATATGGTTTCTGAGAGAGCAAAATAAAACAGATATGTAGAAACAGAGACCATGAGAAACAGAGCAGACATCTCATGGAACCCTACAGAATGGAGCGGCATCCTTAGCTAACGATGCCTTTCCAGTTCCAGGCTGGCCTCCCTTGGCACCTGGCTCTATCCACATCAAGCGTTTCCATGGTTTCCTCATCTTTGCCTAATTCAGGTTGGATGGGAAAGGTCTTGACTGATGCAATGCTACCCCATCTTTTGCAGAATGTGCCTCAATGCATTTGGGTGGATAAGTGAAATAACAGCATTGTAGTATTTATTGCTAATCTTGAATATAGACTTTACTTTTTGGTATTAGTTTTCCTGGGTCTCTAACAGATCCAAATAGCTACTGCTCTCTGCCTTCCTTCTACTTAACAGTAGTGTAGATGGATTTTTAAAATAGAGCTCCCCATGTAAATCCTGCACAGATCCAAGGACAAATAAATACTTCGGTGTCACTATACCTAAACACCAGGTAGAGTAACTCTTTGTTTGGAGATCATTAGCCAGCAATTGAGCCCCATGGGCGACAACTTCATGAACCAAGGTCTATGGCTGGCAAGTGCCAGAGTCGGAACTCAAGTCTTTTTTGAATCTGACTTTGAAGCTTGAGTGATGTGCTATTCTGTGTTAAACATAATGGCCAAGAAACTCCTAGATAGATAGATAGATAGGTAGATGAATGGGTAAAGGGACAAATGGATGGATGGATAAATGGATCAATAGATAAGACATAGATAGATAGATAGGTAAAATGGGTGGGTGGATGGACGTAGATATGGATAGATAGATATGATACAGATAGAGATGCAGATACCAATAGGCAGGTAGAAGGGGGAGCACGTAGGAATTTTCATAGACACTGACTCGTGTGGCAATATCAATAGTGCATGGGAAGACAACAAACAAACAAAGCAAAACAGAAGACCTCAATGTAATAGTGAGCTGTATTAAGTGGGAAAATGAATAGAATGAGAGAAATGAGGTACCTTGTGTTCAGTGACCCACAAAGCCTGGTATTATATGTTTAGTTCCACACAGCACACTTTAAGAAAGAAAGTGGAAGATGGGAATTGTCCAGCAGAAGGTAAGCAGGGTGGGAAGATACTGGAAGTTCATCATAAAAAAAAGAAAATAGTCAAGGGAATGAGTTTTTTTCTTGAGAGGAAAGGCACTTAGGAAAATTAATTCCTTCTTACTATGATGACCTCAGTTTACAGGAAGAGGAGATAAACAGTGAAACCCTGGAGACTTGCTGTTAGAACCATGGATAGAAGCTTAAGGGAGACAAAGTTAGGGACCATATCAGAGTGATGCTCAGAGAGTCAAAAGCTGGGTTTCCAAATCTCGGTCATGTTTGTACCACGTTCACTGTATCTGCAGAAAACCTGCTCTATGTTTTGGTCCATTTTTCTTTAAATTGACTTTCTTATTAAGTGTAAATAAATGTATTTTAAAAGAATACCTTCTAGCATCACTATACATGGAATATAAGTACCATTTATTATAAGCAAGAGTAAAGAATAAAAATAAATAAGATGAAAAGACAGTGATATGGAATTCCATCTGGTCTGAAGGCTGCTACCTCTCTGTTAAAAAAAAAAAAAGAATGATAAGAATTAATGTCATACATAGAAAACAAACGTATGGTTACCAAAGGGGAAAGGCAGGAGAAGGATAAATTAGGAGTTTGGGATTAATAGATACACACTACTATATATAAAATAGATAACCAACAAGGACATACTGTATAGTACAGGGAACTATACTCAATATTTTGTAATAATCTATAAGGGAAAAGAATCAGAAAAAGAACATATATATATACATACATATAATTATATATGTATATAATATGTATATTATATATGTATGTTGTATATATGTATATTATATATATAGTATGTAATATGTATATATACATATATAATATATATGTGTGTATATATATATAACTGAATTACTTTGCTGTACACCTGAAACTAGCACAACATTGTAAATCAACTGTACCTCAATAAAAAATAATTAATGTCATAAAATACACACTTAATTACTAACTTAACACCAAGTAAACTAAATTACTTACATCACCTTCATATTTAAAAATAAGAAATTGCATCATGTACATCTCATAGGGGGGTAAAATTCACAAAGAGTGAAATAAATTTACAAACATGGTAATTTAACATAAGAAAAGAAAGATTGGAAAGTGTTGGCGAGGTGTTAGAGGATATTGAGATCACCTCCTTGATGTCGGAAGAAACGTAAGAGGGCTAAGAAGGACATCACTTTCACTCTGGGAGAATTGGTGTCCATTAGCATTTATCATTCTCTATCTAAACAGCCCTTCAGAGGTGCATCCCATCCTTTGGGAAACACTGACCAGAATGTCCAGTGATGGGTCATTTAGCAAATAGGGAGCTTCAAGTCAAAGAAGTATTTCCAAGAGACCATAGTCAGCAGGGATGTCGGTTAGAAGGTTACCCAGCCACCAGGCAGCCAGAACCCTTCTGGCTCAGGGCGTTAATGATTTCATGGTTTACTGAGTGGGACTCTCTATAGAGAGAGGGACCTTGCTTCCACCCTGTCCCATGGCTGGAGCTCCTGGTTGGCTCCACAGGGTTGCTCTTTGACGTCTGTGTGTTTATCCCACACCACAATGAAAGCTCCCCATTTTCCAGGACAAATGTGAGAGGGGTCGTTTGTGACTCGGCCGGCAGGCATGCAAATCTGGCCGTGCGGCACTCAAGACACCTCCTCATTTATTTCTCTGTGTCACTGTGGATCTCGTATAACTTGCATTGTTTCATTCTCCTGGTAATGCAGTCATGATTTCTTCCTGATTGAGTGGGAAGTAGCTCAAGCAGTGCCACCAAACAGCGCCAGCGGGGAGGAGGAGGGGCAAGTGGCACCCAGGAAAGGATCATTGTCCTTTTCACTTTTCCTGCACAAATCCAAAGGTGCCTCTCTTGGAGATGGAGAAGATGATGAAGGCCACATATAACATAGTGCAAAATGGTATGGTCTTTGCAGCCAGACGCAGCTGAGCTCTGATGCCAGCCCTGCCATTTACTGTTATGTAAACTTGGGTGAGTAAGTGATTTAATCTCTTTAGGCCCCAATTTCTTCATAAATACAATGAGGTTAATAAAATAACAACTCACGAGGTCCTTATGAGAAATGGCTGAGATAAAGCAAATTCACATAAAACATCTGTTTAGTTCCTCTTTTATGTTCGGAATATGCGGGTGCTGCAAGGCAGAAGGATGGGCAGGAGTGAGCCGTAAGCTTGCCTTGTCATCAGCTCACCTGCATATTGTCATTCCCAAGGGAGATGGGGCTGGGAATTAAGAAAGGGTGTTTGGTGTAGATTTGGGGGTAACTGAGATAAACAAAGAAACCAGCCCTTTCCCCTAAATTTGCTGTGGCATATGTTCACTCATTTCTTAAATTTATTTATTTTTAATTCTTAAATTTTTTTTACTTTTTTAAAAACTTTTTATTTTGTATTGGAGTATAGTTGATTAACAATGTTGTGATAGTTTCAGGTGTACAGCAAAGTGATTCAGTTATACATATACAGGTATCTATTCTTCTTCAAATTCTTTTCCCATTTAGGTTGTTACAGCATATTAAGCAGCTTTCCCTGTGCTATACAGTAGGTCCTTGTTGGTTATCCATTTTATATATAACAGCGTGTACATGTCAATGTTCACTCATTTATTTAGTAGATATTTCTACTGAGTAACTGCCATATTCTACACATGGCATTAGGTCCAGTGGATTCACTGGTGGAAAAGATAAGCACCCTTCTTGTGCTCATGAAGCTTATAATCTACTGGGATGGAGAAGACTCACCCTGACTTACTAAATACACATGTGACGAATGTTCTGAAAAGTGACAGACACAATGAGCATCTATTCCAGGGAGATCCAAAAAGTCTGCAGAGTCAGGAAATATTTCTAGGAGTGGGCAATTTTTTAATCCAGCCCCTGAATAATGAATTCATTCGTCTCAGTGGTGAGGCATGAGGAGAGAGGAAAAGGCCGGCTCATTGGAGGAATGAAAATCAGTTCAGCATGTCTAGGGGGCCCTCGAAGAGTAGCCAAATTTTCATTTTGCTGATTAAGTACATCTTTTAAAGCAGCTATTGAATATCATAATTTCATGGAAGAAAGAACTTTTGAACACCAGGAAAATAAGGAGACACTGTTAGATTAATGTCAGCCCTTTGAACTGAATAAATTCAGAGTTATAAAATATCCACTTCGTTTTGCTTACTTTTACTTAAAAACGTGTCTGTGACCATTGTAGGTTTCCAAGAGAGGTAGAGAAAGAGCCAAATCATTCTTACTAAAGAGAGCTTTTGGCTCCAAATTGATAACTTATTTTCTCCCAGTGAGGTGACCCAGAAGATAGATAAACAGCAAAGACTTGCATTCACTCACTCATTCATTCATTCAACAGTATCCCTTGAGCTCCATGTATACACACAACACACTGTGGAAAGAGCAGCAGAGACTGAGGAAGATACTATCTGTCCCAGGAAAGTGCACATCTCTTTCTTTCTCTGTCGAGTTTCTAGAACTGGGGCTGAGTCCACAGAATCTGAGTTGAACCAGTCAAGATTCCATCACATATAAACAATATCATGTGATATTTGTCTTTCTCTGTCTGGCTTACTTCACTTAGCATGATCATCTTTAGGTCCCCCATATTGCTGCAAATGGCATTATTTCATTCTTTTTATGGCTGAGTAATATTCCAAACTGCAAACTGTGGGCCTAGGCTCTGCAAACTGTGTATATATAGAGACCACAGTCGTAATTATTGGGCTGGCCAAAAAGTTCGTTCGGGCTTTCACTTAATGTTACAGAAAACCCGAACGAACTTTTTGGCAACCCAATATATTCGGTTCACTACTGGCTTCAGATGTTTTCAGAGTCAGATCAGGGCTTTCCCTCAGCAGGGTTTGGGATCTGAGCACTGGCCAGACCCCAGAGATCTCACTACACTTCACAGAGCCACCAGCTTTCAGGGTCACTGAGGAATTCTCTCTGTCGTCAGCCCCACCCTGGTTTTCTGTGCCTCTGGCGATTTCTCCCCATCTAGCTGGCCTCCCCCAGCATTGTGGAGTTGCTGCCTGAGCCTGGTGAAGGCCTGTGTATCCGGGGATACGTCACAGCTCTCCGCCCTGCCCGCACTTTTCTGCAGCCACTCCTAACGCTAGGCTGTGCCTCAGGCTTTCCCTCAGCTCCTCAGACATTCGTGGGCCCCTGACAGGCACTCTGAAAAGGATCGTCCTCTAAGCCCTCCTGCCCTGCCCTCGCCATGCGGCCTTTGTGTGCTGAGTGGAGCCCCCCAGGAAAAGGGTCCCCAGGGTGGTGCAGACTCACCCTTTGATGGGAGCTCCAACAGATTCTAATCCATCATGGTAGCCCACAAGGTCTGGTAAAAGTTTGGCTGATTTCTCCTTTCAGTTTAAGGTAGGTTTGCTCCTCCTGCCTTGTCCAGGGGTAAAAGAAGCCACAGGTTTCTTCTCTCCTGTAAATAGCTTAGCTCTTTCTGGATTTTAGTTTAGGTTTCTTTCCATCTCTAGATTTCTCATCTCTCCCACACTTCTCCCCCTCCTTCTCCTTCCTCTTCTTCTTCTTGCTCTTCTTTTCCCTCCCTCACTCAATCTCTGTCATCTCTTTCTCTTTTTCCATATATATACAAAGTATAGTAAATAAAGCCAAATTCTACATACTGCCTTCTCTCAATAACACTTTTCTACCTCTCCTCCAGAGGTAATAATAAAAAATTTTTGTATATATGATTCATATTTTATATACTTTGACTAACCATCAAAATATAAAGAGTTGTAGAGTGTTATGAACTTAGACAAATTGCATATACTCTGCATATCATTCTGAAATTGACTTGGTTTTCTCAAGATTCTGTCTGGGGATCCATCCAGGCTAACACAAGGAGATCGAGTTCTTTGATTTCATCTTCTGTTCACAATTCCGTTCCATGAGTACCCCACTGTATATTTATCTGTTACCCTCCTGGTTGACAGATGGATTGTTCTTTTCTAAGGGTTAGGGGTATAAACATAGGGGATAAAAGGGGGAAAGTAGAGTTCAGTAATTTGAGCACCTGTTTTGTATTTGGGGCTGTGGGCAGAAGGAAAGATATAATACATTTCCAGTTTAGTGGGGTAGACGGGGAGGTACGCAATCATTGAATTTGCCTTTTAGGAAGATTGATCTTGAGTATGTAGGGCATATGGGAAGGAGTCGTTGGTGACAAGGAAACTCAGTAGGAATAGTCCGTGATGAACCGCAGGGGTCCGATGAGGCGCTGGAGAAGTTCAAATTAAAGCAGTGATTGTGAGCAGTGGGAAATAATATGGACATGGGACCAACATGGCTGATACAGTGAGAGTGGGAGGTAAGCCCACACTTGTCTTTCCCCAAAACCTCTGCTTGCCCACCAAGCCACACCTGTGCTGTCCAGAGAGACAAGGGTCACTCTGTGGAGAGACCCGATGATTGGGATAAAGTAGTGTGTAGTTCTCAGTGTCTGCTCCTAAGAAGCTCAGAGGACTTAAGAAGTCCAGTGGGAGAAATAAACAAACTGACTTTATAATGTAGAGCAAAGCTGTACTGTCTACTGGTGTGTCTGATCCCAGCACAAAATGGGCACAAAGGATGAACAGCTGTGCCAGACGGTGAACGTGAAGGGGTATTTCCAAGAGATGATGTCTTTTCAGCTGAGATGGAAGGACAAGTAGAATGTAGCCAGGAAAAGAAAAAAAGAAAAAGTGTGCAATCACAGTCTAGGTAGAACAAACAATTTTCAGGATTATATGACCAGGACAGCTACATAATGATTGCTAGGTGTCCGGCACAGTTCTAAGTTTATTTCCTCCTCACAGCAACCCCCTAAGACAGGTGGTATGATTGCTATCATTCTCATTTTCTGGAGGAGTAATGTGAGGCAGAGAGAGGCTGAAGTCACACACCCAGTAAGCAGCAGAGCAAGCGAGGAATTAAGCCCTAACAGCAAGGCTCAGGGACCACACTCTCAACCCCTGTTGTACATCAGCTCTCACTGTGACTGCATACGGTTTAGCACAGAAGCCGTCAGTGGCTGTATTCCAACTCAGGACTCGGTTTTCTGGGTGGAAGTGTCCAGCAGAAAGAGCCCGAGAGTGAGAAAATGGGGCTGGGGGTGAGGAGGGAGGGAGGTCTTAGTGCCTGTGCCATTGATTCCCCGGGGAAGTGGAGGCTAGGCAGGAAGGGAATGGTAAAAATGGGAGGCAACACCAAGAAACAACATCCAGATGTTACCACAGGCTGATGCAGCTGGGCTGGGCTGCGTGTGATTCTCCTCTGGTCCCCATTCTCTAATTCCACCTTGATGCAGTGACTCCCAGTCCTAATCATTTCTCTCACTTCCTGGTCTGCATATTCAACTGGTTTTTATGCTTTTTCCATCTGGAAAATTTCCAGGCAACCCTGTTTAGAGCAGGCAGTGTATAAATGTCAAGTTCCTTCCTTCCTTCTTCCTTCCTCTCCTCCCTTCCTTTCTCACACACTGGATGAGCATCTACTATTTACAAGACCACGTGTTTTTTAGGCTAGAGCAGGCATGAAGGGACAGCCTTGCTAGTTACAAACATGAATCGCCTATGGCTTCCCTCCTCAAAGAGCTTGCAGTCCAGTAGAAAAAAAACCAACCAATTTATCCTGAAACATTTTTTTTTTTTCCATCAGAGAAATCTTGAAAAATTGCTCTGTGATGTCAAGAAGTTGGGGACGAGGGAAATCTTTCCTTTTCACACCATGCTCAAATTGGAAGAAAGCTCAGAAAATTGTGGCTTTGGGCTCCTATCTTTGCATTCAGAATTCTGTGGAATATAGCCCAGAGTTTCTGAATATATCCCTAGTCTTGTCTGAAAAATTAGTAGATCTGTGGTAATATTAAACATAATTAAATATAATTACTATCTCTAAGATCAATGATATATAAGTTAATAATAATAGCTAAATCGTATGTAACGTTTACTATGGCCCAGAGATTTTTCTCAGTGCTTTCCAAAGAGAAAGTCACTTGATCTTTGCAAACATCTTATGAGAGAGGTACTGTTATCATCTTACTTTATAGATGAGGGGATTGAGGTATAGGTTATGTAGTTGGTCCAAAGCTCAAAAATGGCAAACATGAGATTTGCACCCAAATGGTATGGCTCTGGAGACTCAACTTTGAACCACTGTGAAATTTTTCCTCTTACTTATAAATACATAAAACTACTTAGAACATAGAAGTTATACTTTATTTTCTCAATGACTATTTTTTTAAATTATCCGAGCATCTGAAAAATGTTTTGGCCTTTAAAAAAAAAAAGCTCTCACATTCCAAAACTTGATTTCTACAGATTTAAATCAATCTCATTTTACAGGCAAAGAGACTTAGGAAATGACTTTCCCACGATCGTGAAGACAGTAACAGGACATGGCTTAGGACCCAAGCAGTATAGAAAAATGTTGCCAAGTATAGGCTTTGAGACAGAAGCAGCTAGACTGAAGTCCCAGCTCATTCATTAACTAGCCCCGTAGGCTGGAGCATGTTGCTTATTTGCCCTCAGTCTCCATTTCTCCATCTTTAAAATGGGAAAGACATTCTATGAACCTCACAGTGTTGTTATAAGGATCAATTGAGACAACATATACAATGTGACAAGCATCATGCCTACACATTGTAGCACCTCTGTTGTTACAGGTATTCTTCTGGTTGTAATTATACCATTTTAACTCACCCAAATCTCCTCAACTTAAATCCAGTGGTCTTTCCAAGGTATCAGGCAAAAATCACCTGTTTGTGTGGGAGTATGCCCTCACCCCCTCCAGACTTTACTAATAGCAGCACCTACTATAGCCAAATAAAATGGGCTCCATGACCTCTTATCACCATGTCTGAAGAGACCCAGCTCAGTGAAAGAAGACACAATTTCTCGCTCTGTTGACAGTCAAGGACTCGTGTTTCCAATCGTCAAGTCCTTCAGAAGATTCTGCCGTTCCAGCTGATTTATCATGTTTCCTTCTTTATTTTTCTGATAGCCAGTAGAAGTCATCTAAAATAAAATGCCAATGTGCAGGTTCTAGTATGAGAATATAGATGTCAGCCAAAGACCTTCATGGTCACATGCCCAGATGCAAAATTGTACAAAGGTGGAGGGGAGGTGGCAGGGGCCATGAAAGAACGCAAGTAACAGGAAACACGTTGTGGCTGAGAGTGGCTTGATCTCAGAGCTTTGTATCCTAGTGTGAAGAAAACTCAGTTTGGGATTCTAATGACATCCTCCTGGTCCAAAGAGGCCCATCATTCTTCAAACAATGGTGAAAGCATATCCGAGCTCACATTGGAGCCTCAGAACCTGCCGTGGAATTGCACTCGTCTTCTCATCTTTGTGCAAGGTAGTTCAGTATTCTCCATGGATTTCTGATTCTTTAAAACAATTTCCTACCCACTTCAGAATTTGTCACATTTTCTCCTCGGCTTCTTTCTGTCATTTTTGCTGCTTTCTTTCCTTCTCGGGCTTATGAAGACATCAATCCTGCTGGAGGAGACCATCAATAAAAATCACCGCGCTCAATGCTGTGATTAGCCAAGAACAATTCTCTTCCTTACTTGAGTTTTCGCCAAATCAACATCACGTGCTTTTTCACCTTCCCTTACCACTAGCAATTCAGATGTCGGGAAGTGATTTTCAAATGATAAATGATTAAATCTTCCTATAAAGAGAGGAGTCTGGGAGAAATATTCAGCAGGCAGTAGAGACTTTTTTTCAGCAAATACCCCTGTCACACTGAGTGGGTCAAACCCAGGGTTCTTCACAGGCCACGTGGGCAGGACTTTAGGATTTTATTGAGACTTTTATGGACATGAAATGGCATGAATGTAGGTCTGTAATGGGCAGCTAGACTTGTCTTGCCCAATAGCTCTTCTCTTTCTTCTGGTTACAGAATTTTCTTTTCCTTTGCAAAATTTCCTACCCCGACCCACCTGTCTTCCTAATCAATGGAATGACCATGTGACTGCAGCAAATTGGTCAGAGCAGCCTATCCTCTTAGACACAACCATTGATGCAGGAACCTGCATGGGATCCCAGAAGGGCCAATCGGGGATTGATACGGCCACTAGGAAAGAGATGCTTTCGCCTCAAATACTGTGAGGTCTATACAAGTCTGGCATTTTGCACTCACTTGGAGAGAGTCTGGTTGAGAAATAAACCAACGAAGAGGAAAATAGTTTTGAAAGATGGCAGAGAGAGAGAGAAACAGAGAGACATGACATCATTTGGGGCCTTGCAATAAGTTACAGCTGAATCTGTAACACAATCTGAATCACACAAAAAGATTTTAGTTGCCTGAATCAATTAAAAAACCCTTATTCCCACTCTCTCCTCCCATTTTCTGTTGTTGCTTAATCTACTCTTAGCTGCTGTCTGTCACCTGCAACTAAGCCATTTAATGTCATCCCTTTCAAAAGATTTTATCCCCAACAGAATTTGCAAAATATTTGTGTTAGTGTGTGGCCATTGGCTTCCCCCATACTCACTGCAAGGCTAGAGAGAGGTTGAAGTTGCCTCTGCTCTCAAATATCAGACTAACGTTTGGAAGCATAGAGGGGAGGCCACTGGGCCAGGAGCCAAGTGTAGAACTGTAACTCTTGATCTGCTCCTGATGTAGTGGGTGTTACTGTGGATATTTCCGCACCTCTATGGGCCTCTATCTCCCCCAGGTCAGCTGTCACTTGTAAATAAATTGTGATCATGGGGATAGTAATCAGAGAGTATTATTTAAAAACTTGGCTCTTTCATGTAAGAGTTGAGTGACATTGCAAGACAAATATCATATGATGTCATTTATATGTGGAATCTAAAAAAAGGATACAAATGAACTTATTTATAAAACAGAAATAGACTCACAGACATAGAAAACCAACTTGTGGTACCAAAGTGGAAAGGGGGGAGGGATAAATTAGGAGTTTGTGATTAACAGGTACACACCACTATATACAAAATGGATAAACAACAAGAACCTACTGTATAGCACAGAGAACTATATTCAATAACTTGTAATAACCTATAATGGAAAAGAATCTGAAAAAGGATATGTGTGTATATATATATATATACACACACATATGTATATATGCATACTATATATGTGTGTGTATATGTATGTACACCTGAAACTAACACAACATTGTAAATTATACTTCGATTTTAAAAAGTGTTAAAAAAAAGAGTTGAGTGACATTGAAGCAAAAAAGGTCATATTTCAGATTCCTCATCTATAGAAATAAAGGTGAAAAGAGTAATTATATCATGAAGAATGAAAAAAATTCACATAAAGTATTTAGCATGATATCTGGCATATAGTGAATCTCAGTACATGTAAGTTAATGTTATTACTTTACTGGGACTTGGGGGGGGATCAGTAAATAATCAAGGCTTCACAGATGTAACATGTATAAGCCCAGTCATTGTTTGTGTGTGTGTGTGTGCCTCTGTGTGTGTGTGTGTGTGCCTCTGTGTGTGTGTGTGTGTGTGTGTGTGTGTGTGAGAGAGAGAGACAGAGACAGAGACAGAGTTGGCAGCCATGTCTACTGTATTCACAATATACAGATTGAATGTTGAATCCCATCTCTGACACTGTCATTAAGTGATTTTTAATATTTTTTTTTCTCTTCTTGCGCTTTATTTTTTTAAAAGTATTTGTTTATTTATTTATTTATGGCTGTGTTGGGTCTTCGTTTCTGTGCGAGGGCTTTCTCTAGTTGTGGCAAGCGGGGGCCACTCTTCATCGCGGTGCGCGGGCCTCTCACTATTGTGGCCTCTCTTGTTGCGGAGCACAGGCTCCAGACGCGCAGGCTCAGTAATTGTGGCTCACGGGCCCAGCTGCTCCGCGGCACGTGGGATCTTCCCAGACCAGGCCTCGAACCCGTGTCCCCTGCATTGGCAGGCAGATTCCCAACCACTGCGCCACCAGGGAAGCCCTAGTGATCTTTGATTGATCAGATCTTTCTTGCGTTTTCTTTTCCTCTTTCTTTTTTTCCCTTCTTTTGTTCAGCAATTTATTGAACACATACAATATACCAAGTATTTTACTAAGAATGAAGTATGAAATAAACAAAATTGTACACCACTTATCTTTCCCTCTTGGACCTTAATATTTAATATGACCTCTCTGATAAATTGTCCTGGACCCACCACGTGCAATTCCCTTTGTCACAGGGAATGCAGACCAAGCTCTTCTCAAGTGCTTATCTCTCCTCTTCCAGCATTGTCTAGAAAAGAATTAGGAGATAGCAAACGTTGTCTGAGCTAGTTGAGTGTGGACACTGATGCATGCACTTTCTGAGCTTTGGCCACTGGAATTGTAGAAGCAACTGGTAGCTGCCTCTGGGAGTAGACCTACACTTGGTTTACCTGGGAACATTAAAATAGACACAACCAAAAAGGCATCGCTTCCTTTGCCCCAAATCTCACACTACAAGCCAGATTGGCTGTGCCTGGATCTCTCCGTGACAAGGGTGAATTATAAACCAAGGGCTGCCTTTGTTCCTCATCCCTCTCCCCTTTCTGCCTTCCTGCACTCCCAGGTGCCCGTGATGGAGATGTGATTGCAGTTGCACAGAAGGAAATATTTTAAGACCTGCCAAAACCCTTGACTCAGAACTCGCTTTTCCAAGCAACCTTTCTGAACATGGAGACTGCAGTGAATTATTGAAACCTTAGAGGGTTCACCAAGAGCAGCATAGCACAGAGAGGGTGTGGCCGGAGGCTGCAGCTAGAATCTGATTCCCTTCCCCTCTCCTGACACCAGCTGGGCTGCGGATCTACTATCTCCTTCGGGAGCTGTCTCCTGGGCCTCCACAGGAAGGGTAGGATGGCATCAGGCAGGGGGCAGCTGAGGGTTTGGGACTCCACAATTATCTTTGATGGTGAGAAGCAAGACATTAGTACATGACTGTCCAGATACATCTGGCTTCAAGGCTCAGGAGCAGGGTTTTATAATTAAAACACGTGAGGTCCACAGATATAGAGAACAGACTTGTGGTTGCCAAGGGAGAATGGGGTAGGGGAGGGAAGTATTGGGAGTTTGGGATTAGCAGATGCAAACTATTATATATAGAATGGATAAACAACAAGGTCTTATTGTATAGCACAGGGAACTATATTCAGTATCCTATGATAAACCATAGTGGAAAAGATATGAAAAAGAATATGTATATATATACACACACACATATATATATATAAAAAACTGAGTCACTTTGCTGTATAGCAGAAATTAATACATTGTAAATCAATTATATTTCAATAATATTTTTTAAAATTAAAAAAAAAAACACGTGAGGTCCAGCTTTAAATAACACATACAGATATTCCTTCCTTCCCATATGAAAACATCACAGTGGCTACGCTAGTTCCAAGCACTTTCCAAGTGTGCATGCAGTTAATCCTCACAACATTCTATGAGGGAGGTGCTATTTTTATCCCCAGACATAGTTGGGGAAACTGAGGCACAGATAAAGAAATTTGCATAAAGAATATTTGGAAATATTTGGAAAGAGTAGAGCCAGGATTCAAGTGGGCAATCTCCAGGCCTGCACTCTACTTACTATGCTACATGACCTCTTGCTGATAATGGTGCTGAAGGTGAAGAAGTTACTGCTGATGGTAACTCCCTGAGCTGAGTAATCTGTCTGCCACATTTCATTCACTTCGACAACATCACAAGCTCATGGTTTTATCCCCATGTCACAGTAGAGCACAATGAGGATAAGAAAAACGAAATGATTTGCACGAGGTCACAGTAAGAAAAAAACAACAACCACAAAAATCCGAACCAGGACTCAATCCTAAATCTGTCTGACTCCAAAGTCTGTGCTTTCTGAAATGCAATGAACACTCTGTGACTTTGACCTAGAAGGGACCAAGACCTTCACAAATCCTCAAGTTCCCAGTGCCACCAGCGCAGCATTTAAGATTCCTCATGAGTGCAATAAAGCATGGCTGAAGGAAAGCCAATTGCTCCGGCAGAGAAGGACTGGGTCTGTAAATACAAAACTGAATTTCCACATGAAGCTCGTTCCTGTCTAAGAATCGCCACTTTCCTAAATCCCTGTAATTTCTCATCCTTTCCATCCCCAGCACGAGCAGTGGACTTTCCTGAGGGGACCATTTCTTTCACAACATATCAAGTTGTGGTCATTTCCTAAGAGCTCCAAGTATGTGATGACAGGGTGTGAATAGCAGTGATGTGCGTAGGGGATGCTTAGCCTGGCTCACTAAGCCAGGCACTCGCCCTGCAATCCGTGTTCGTAAAGGATAGATTATGACACAGCGTGTGCCTTCGAGGTTGCCTGTATATAAATAGAGAAATCATCAGTTTGGATCTGTTCCCAGGGATGACATTAACTCTTTTTTTTTCTTTTAATATTTATTTATTTATTTGGCTGTGTCAGGTCTTAGTTGTGGCATGTGGGATCTTTCATTGCAGCGCGTGGTCTTCTCTCTAGCTGTGGTGTGCGGGCTCAGTAGTTGTGGCACTCAGGCTCTAGAGCTCACGGGCTTAGTTGCCCCGCGGCATGTGGGATCTTAGTTTCCTGACCAAGGATCGAACCTGTGTCCCCTGCACTGGAAAGTGGATTCTTAACCACTGAACCACCAGGGAAGTCCCGACATTAACTCTTTTTTTTTTCTTAAATTAATTAAATTAAATTAATTAATTAATTTTATTTTCAGCTGCATTGGGTCTTTATTGTGGTGCGCTGGCTTCTATTGCAGTAGCTTCTCTTGTTGCAGAGCACGGGCTCTAGGCACGCGGGCTTCAGTAGTTGTGGCTCGTGGGCTCTAGAGTTCAGGCTCAGTAGTTGTGGTGCATGGGCTTAGCTGCTCTGCAGCATGTGGGATCTTCCCGCGGACCAGGGCTTGAACCTGTGTCCCCTGCATTGGCAGGCAGATTCTTAACCACTGCGCCACCAGGGAAGCCCCCGACATTAACTCTTATTTAATGAAAAACTAGAGCCAGTTCCCCACTCTAATGTCTAATATCTACCTATCAAAGGCTGGTGGAATAAATTACAGAACATCCACACAGTGGAATATTATACAGCACTTAAAAGGAATATGCAATATCTCCATGGATTGCTATGGAGTCTTTGCCAGGATATAGTCCAAAATTAAAAATCTAAAATGTACAAAAGTGTTTATAACATGCTGCTATCATTAAGAGAAGGCAAGTAGGAGTATGTAGTAGCTTGTGGGATCTTAGTTCCCTGACTAGGGATCGAACCCGGGCCCTGGCAGTGAAAGCGCTGAGTCCTAAACACTGGACCGCCAGGAAATTCCCGAGTATGTAGTAGCTTATATTAAAAACAATGAGAGTGTTCTTAGGGGATATTGGGAGTTGTGAGTACTATTTCTAGCAGCTCTTCTCTAAGTTTGAAATTATTTCCAAATAAAAAGTTTAAAAATGTAAAAAAAAAAAAAACCCTCCAAAAACAAACAAACAAGATGAAAGTGTTTTTAAAAATCTAAAATAAAGAAAGAGGAAAAGAGGGAGGAAACAATGTGGATGGGACAGAATCTTGACTTCTTTGATAATAAATTCTATACATCTTGCTCTGAAACCATGTAAATATTTTCCACAATCACAAAACCAATTTATATTTTTAAAAGCAATTCCTAAAACATAACAAATGAGCCTGATTGTTCATCAAGCTGATGGCATACACATAGAGAGGGAAACTATATCGTGATTTTAAAATAAGTAATTTCACTCTATATCACTAATGAGATATACTCTATCACCTAAAATAACTGGGGGGAAACTGTTTTAAGAAAGCGTATCGGTAGTGGTAGTGTTGCTATTGTTACTGTAGGTCTGCTGTATGTGTGGTATGAGACAAAACAAATGAGAAATCATGTTGGCGTCATTGGGAACCAGGATTTCTAGCACAGAAGAAAGGAAAGGAAGATTATTGAAGTTAGTCCTGGATTCAACTTGTAGGTACATTTTTCTGCAGGAGAATCAGGATCTAAATATCTCACCACAAGCTTGTTTCCATCAATGGCCCAAGACTTCTGACCCTGGGCAGAGGGCTTGTTCTGATACAGATTGCTCTTTAAGGTATAATCTGAAATTCTTCAGTGAAAATATGTCTCTGGAAAGAGAACTAGTTGGTTTTGTGGCTCATGGCCCAATTAGCATCCATCACTGTGACTACGTACACATGGAGGGCGTGGGAGGTTGGTTTCCAAACTTTTTTTTTTTGCAAGCACATCAAGTAACAACTATGGGGTTTTCTTTTGCAGGGGGCACACTTGATGGCTAATTCTCATCCTTTGAACTCTGTCTTCCAGTGAAAAATCATTATTAAATGTAAAAGTATAAAACATTGTTGAATTTAAAAAGTGATGGCATGTCCAAAGGCAAAAAGCTATGAAAGAACATCAGTTAATCCTGAATAATTAAGTCAGATCTTGGTTATTTTTCTGAATTGATTGAACCTTAAATATCAGGGTGAAAAATACTTTAGAGCTTTGGCATCAGGTAGACATAACCTAATACCCAACGTGTAAGTATGATTTCAAGCCAGCTGCCCAATAGACCAGAGCATGAACTTCTATGGTGGTAAAATGTAGACAATTGTACCTTTTTCTTAGAGTTTTTGTGAAGAGTAAGCAAAATAATGAGGTAACATCAAGAGACTGACACAGATACAGTGGGTATTCAACAAGTTATCACTAGGCTATGCTTCAGAATTAGGGCCAACTGGTATAGTATTGGTGCCCTGGAGTTTTGCCACTCAGCTAGTCACCTTCAATACTTTCCCAAATAGAGCAGGTTTGCTAGGCAAATCACAGGTCCTTGAGGAAAAAGAAAGTAAATGCTGAAAAATAACTTCACTTTGAGTTGTGATTGTCCTTAGGGATATTTGCCAAATATTCCCTTCCTTTGAACACAAGGTAGAATGTCATTTCTTGACTATGACGCCATTGACTAGAACTAAGTGATTAGTTCTGTCCATTGAATTGTCAGCAAATTGACATTTGTGAGTGTCAAATGCCAGTACAAGACTCTCCCCAGCTCTCTCATAGCACAACAACTGCCAGAGATGTTTCAGTTGACAACTGTTCTATCAGCCTAAATTCCCAGCTAACTAGAATAAGCAAAGTTCCTATGCTGACTTGTGGTGGATATATAGTGACAGCAAGAAATCAAGCTTTTTTTTTTTTTTCTTAAGCTACTGAGAGTTGGGAGATGCTTGTTGCTACAGCATAATCCAACCCATACTGACTGATACATAAAATCAATTGGATTTTAGCAAATTGATTTTCTATAATTCAGTTAAATTAAACTGATTTTTGCCTTAGGGGGAACTTTTTCATAGTTACCCTCAAAAATTTTTCAGATCCAATAATCAGCATTTTATGTACAAATTTGATTGCCTTATTCAGATTGTTTTCTATCACGGCATAGATTAGTAGATAACAGAAATGCAGTCAAGTACTTCTCTCCTCAAGGGGATACCCTCATCACCTACTATTCTTCTTAAACATTACAGTCACCCTGGTCTTCTTCCTGCTCCTCTGACAAACCAAGCTCATCCTCTGAGCCTTCGTACTTGCTGTTCCCTCTAGACACCCTGAAGCATGTTGTCTTCAAATTTTGAACTAGGTGGCTTCTTCTGTTATCCAACCTCTGCTCGTATTTCACCTCCTCAGATAGAGAGGACCTGTCTGCCATTTCACCCTGTTTTATGCCCTTCGTAGAACTTAGCACTAACTGCATCTGTATTTTTTATGTATATGTTTGTTCGCTAATTATCTGTATTCCCTTCTGAACAAGACAACTCTTTTGCCTATCTCATTCACTGCTAGAAAAAGACAGCGCCTAGAACAGGGGTGACAGACAGAAGATGCTCCATAAATGTTTATTTAAGAAAGATGAGTGTATGAGACATATTTTCTTCCCTATTATTGCTGAAGGGTGTGTCAGTATCCCCTCAACCTTTGATAGAGGACCTTGGATGTGTTCTACTGAAAACATCAAACCCTTTGTGAGATTACTGTTTTACTTAAACATTCAACTTCCTACATCTGTGCATCGTCTGAGACAGCAGTAGTGGCTATATTTTCTGACAAAGATATCCTTTCCCTCCTTTCTCTCCAGATGGTTCTGAAGTTTCCTCTTCATCAGGAAACATACTCTCCTCTATGCTGGTTTCATCGTTTTTGTTTTGTTTTGTTTTAATTATTTATTTATTTAATTATTTATTTTTGGCTGCGTTGGGTCTTCATTGCGTGGGCTTTCTCTAGTTGCGGCGAGCGGGGTGTTCTTCGTTGAGGTGTGCCGGCTTCTCCTTGCGGTGGCTTCTATTGTTGCAGAGCACAGGCTCTAGGCTCGCAGGCTTCAGTAGTTTCAGCACGTGGGCTCAGTAGTTGTGGTTTGCAGGCTCTAGAGCACAGGCTCAGTAGTTGTGGCACATGGGCTTAGTTGCTCCGCGGCATGTGGGTCTTCCCAGACCAGGGATTGAACCGGTGTCCCCTGCATTGGCAGGCGGATTCTTAACCACTGGACCACCAGGGAAGTCCCTTGCTGGTTTCATCTTGACCTCATCAGTCACAGAAATTCTGGCAGGAGATCTGTTGTTTGGATCATTTAAACTTTGTGAATTTTGAAACTTTGTTTCAGTGAATACTCAATGTGTACTTCTCTGAATAGTTTCTACTTGGTTCCTAGAATATTGGGCTTCCTCTCATTCTCTTTTGAATGGCAGCTTGCCAGGGCTTGCTAACTGCCCCAGGCCAAGTCTCTGTGGAGGAAAGTAGACGGAAATACTTCATGCTGAAGTATTATTTTTTGAATGATGAAGTCGACTTTGCAATGGAAGACTTAGCAGTCAAAGAAGATCTTTAATAGCCCCTGCTTTTAAGCCCATTGCTTAACTAAATGACAACAGGATAATTCCATTTGGAGGACTTAAACCCCTCGGAGTGGATGGAGCCAACTACTTCAGGGTGTCAATGGTACAGCTGAAGGCGTGCGAGGTCGTAGATTGGTCCTCAGGCATCTGTCTTCTGGGGAGGCTTTTGCAACATTCAATGGAAATTTGCCTGTTTTCTCTCTTTCCTTAGAGAAGTCAAGGTAGGCATTGGGATTCAATCTAGACACTCTATCCTGAAAAGGCAGTAATTTCCTCATGCAGAAAATATTCTGTGCTCTGGACAAAGTATGCACAGGATAGAGTGGCTCACGTTTGCAATAATACTCTACATTTGAGGAACGGTCTCTGTTTTACAGCAATGTACACGTATGTTCTTATTGAAAAATAATCTTTGCAGTCCTTGTTTATCGAGGCATCATCATTTTCCAAAAGCAACTCTATTCCCTTCACAGAGATCAATTTTATAAATGATTGTGTGTGTGTGATACATAAAAGGATGAGACTAAATTACAGAGTAATTTTTGAATAATGTACAGTAATTATGATGATGATGATGATGTTTATGGATGGTTTGTCCCAATGCCAAACACTGTGCTAAGTACCTTATCTATAGTATATTTTATCACTTAATTCTCACAATAACCCTATGCAGAAAGTACCATTTTAGAGATGAGGAAACTGAGGCACCAAGAGATTCAGAAGCTTATCCAAGGCCACACTGCTGATGAGGAACTAGTAATGGACCTGGTAGTCTTGCCAGGACCAAAACTCTTAACCAGGAGTTTATACCTAGAAGAGATCATAAGGTATATAAAATTGTTGCATCGTGGTTTTATTTCCTTTACCTCTATAACCGAGTGGTTTTCCCTAATGTTATGTTTCTAGGGAAACCTGTACCCACAGAAATTGCATGTGCATTTTTTCCCAGGAGCAAGACCATAGTTTTTATAAATTTCTCTAAGGAGTCCATGACCCAGAAAAAAATCATAATAGGTAATGTCTGTGTTTATTTACTCTTTAAGGTTAATTTTTATTTACATATTCAACAATTATTTCCTGACAGTGATCAAAGCATTGGGCAGAGGGGCATGGTCTTCTGCGTCCAGGGGTCCCAAAAGTATGTTCACACATCATTATGATGGTCCCCTCCGATTCTGAGATTTTATGAATCTCCAGGCTGCTGCGTCTACATCAGTCTGTGGTTATCTGTCTTTTTCCAGGTTACCTAGAGTCATGGCCACACAGTTCAGCACAGCACGGTTTTAAAATTAGTCCCTATGTATTAATTCCTACCTTCTCATTTGTATCAAGCATTCCTTAAAGGTAAGGATGATGCTTTCCACATTTCTGGCCTCTCTACCCAGCCTTTCATCCAGGGATGGGCAAAGAGCAATTACTTAGTGGATGTTCTTTGAACATTCTTCAATAAGCCTGGTGCAGAGAAATGAATCTGCAAGATAGAGATTCACCTCCCCCCACCTCTGTCTCTGACAATTGTTTGACAATTAGAGATCACGTAAGTTAAGTGTCTGTCACATAGGAGGCTCTTGGTAAATATTTGTGCCTTTTGTTTCTGAGTGGTCTCACCCCACTCCCACCCCGTTGGTTGGACCAAGTCAAGAGGGACCAGAAAGTGTTTCCCTGCCTGCAACCCCCAAAGGGCGCCGTCCCTGCGCTGAGTTGGAGTCAGAGAGTGGCTTTTCCCCAAGCCTTTCCATCTCTACCATCTGCGCAGCCAACTGTTCTCTGGCTGCAAGCTTCCCACTTGCAACCCCGCTAAGCAGGTGTGGCTGACGCCTGCCTCCTCTCTGCTTTGCATGCGGAATCTGATTGTGTTTGACAGGCTGCTCACGATGGAGAGAAAAAACCCCATGAATTGGATTAAATGCTCTTTGTTTAGACTTTATTAGCCAAAGAGGCTGCTGCATCATTAATTGCAGAATAAGCTATAATCTCACATGGAGGCAGAGACTCAGCCCTGTGAAACACAGCCTTGCTTCCACGTAGGATGGTTTGGCAGGGAGGTGGGAGCAGGAGTGGTTCCTAATTTCCTTGCGGTTTTGAGGAATCAATGGGCGCAGACACAGAGAGATGTCCTTTCCACCTTTATCCATCCACATGACACTAGGAAACCAGATCACTTTGGCGGGTTGCTTACTCTAAGATTCAGTTTCCCCATTTGGGAAAGTATAGGGTTGTGATAAGGATTAAATTAAAAAAAAAAAAATTTAAAGAGTAGCACAGTGCTTTGCATGGGGTTGAGCACTCAATATGTTTCAGCTAATATAAATTAATAGTAATAGTTATTATTATTTTATTATCATTGTAATGACTACTCTTCTTAAAATTTAGACCATACAGAGAAGTCCCCAGAGGCCAACCCTTCTTAAGTTGGGCTTCCGAGATAGAAATTTTAAAATAATAGAATCCTGGAAACTTCTATTTCACGTCAGTTAAACCAAAGAGAAGTGCCTTCTCCAGAGAGAAACAGAAATTCAGTCACAGTAGAGGAAGATTTAAGTGGACTGGTCTATGTTTATTCATGATAATGTAGATGAAGTGTCCTGAAAAAACAAATAACTCTTCTTTTTTAGATTATGCTGTTAAAAATACAAGTACAAACAAAGACACTTTTAAAATTCATCTCTTTGTCCCAGTTTATTAATCTGAAACTTTCTTAGTTAACAAAAAAAAAAAAAAGAAAAGAGAACTTCTGCACTGAAAAGAAGTCCAGTCTGTCTAATGTGGCTGAGATGAGTAGACACGATCTCCTCCCTATTTAAAAATATCTTCCCCTGCTCATTACACTGATGCTGAAATCCCTGCTTCTGACAGCTGTCCTTCTTCCTTGCCCCACGGTAGACGTGCAGCAACCATGTGTTGAATAAATCCCAGATTCTCCTTGGGCTGACACCACCCATTGTGTCCAGCTACAGTCTTCCTTGAGTCCTCATTTATATTAGGATAGCTGTATCTGCTTTCTTTTGGAGAGTGTTTGCCTGGTATATCCTTACCATGTTTTTACTTTCAATATCAATTTATTCTTACATCTAAGGAGTAATTTTGTAAACAGAATATATCTATATATCTATAGCTGTATCTATCTATTTCCAATTCTGACAGTCCCTGTCTCTTAATTGGATTCATTCATCTATTTACATTTAATATAATTTATGATATATTTAGGTGTAACTCTACCACTTTACTATTTTCTGTATTTGTCTCATTTATTCCATTTCCCTCTCTCTCCTTTGCTTGATTTCTATTGGGGTATTTTGTTATGCCATGTCCCCTTCTACTGAAATAATAATTATGCATACATTTACTATTCTTTTAATAGTTAGAGATTAGAGCATGTGTCCTTGACTGTAGTAAAATATGAATTACTGTTCTCACTCATTTCCTGATATTTAGAACCTCAGTATACTTTTGCTCCATTTACTCCCTCTTGCCTTCTGTTGTATAATTGTCATATATTTTAATTCTGCATATACTTTAAGTGACATAGGACAATATTATCTTTCTGTGCCTTCAATAGACACACATTTTACACATACATCTAATCAAATTTTTCTGTTGCTGTTGATTCCCTTCTTCATTTCCATGCTTCCATCTAGAATAATTTTTCCTGAGCCTGAAGAACTTTAATTTTTAAGTATTTCTTTCAGTGTAGATCTGCTGTAAATTATCTCAGGTTTTGTTTTTCTGGAAATGTCCTTATTTTGCCCTCACTTTTTAAATATATTTTTGCTGTAAAGAATTCTAGGTTGGCAGTTACTTTTATTTAATGTTTGTATTTTGTTTTTCATCTTTTTCTGAGAATTAGCATCATACTTATTGTTATTTCTCTGAAGATAATGTTTTGTTTTGTTTTCTCTTCTCTGTCTGCTTTTAAGATTTTCTCTCTTTGGTTTTCAATAGTTTTACTGTAATGTGACCCAGTGTGGTTTTCTTTGTATGTTATCTTACTTAAGTTTGTAGTGCTTCTTGAATCTGTGGGTTGATATCTTTCAACAGTTTTAGAAAATTCTCAGGCATTGTTTCTTCAAATATTGCTTCTGTCCCTTTCTGTCTGACATCCAATTCTGATATCCCAGATACATGCATGTTAGATCAAAACACTGTGTCCCATATGTCACTTTTCTGTTTTTTTACTCATACTTTTTCTCTCTGATCTTCTGTCTAAATGCTTTCTACTGATTTATCTTCTAATTCATTAATACTTTCTTTGTATATGACTGCTGTGTCAGTTAAACACTATTGCAATGTTAATTTCTTTTTTCCAGTCTAATGTTTTCCTTAAATTAGCTTCTCTGCATTTCAGTTATCTTTCTAAATTGTTTATCTTGTCTTTCATATTTTGAAGATACTAATCACAGTTGTTTTTCAGCCCATGTTTAATGTACTATCCAATACATGGATCACTCCTGGTTCCATTTCTATGGTCTATCTCTTCTATTGGCCTCACATCTTTGTATACATAGGAAGTTTTGCATGAACACCATACCACATATACTTGAAAAAACTGTAGAGGCTCTAGATGTTGTTGTCTTTCTCCTGGAAGAATTTATTTAGCTTCTAACCAGAAGTTCAAGTAGGAGCAGATTATCTAAATACAACCAAGCATCAAGATGGTTCAAAGTATGTTTTAGGATTATAAGAATGTTTCCATTTCATTTCAGCTGTCCTCCTGGGGTGTAATCCTTCCACTGTCCCAATAAAATGCCTGTCTTGTTTACTAGAGCTTCTCTACTCTGTCAAATCCTGAACCCCAATCCTTATCTCCTCTGAACTTTTGGCATCTTCTCAGGCTCCCAACAGTGACTTTCTGCCTGGTGTTTCTGCCTCTCATTCTGGCCTCCATGTATAAGTAAACAAATAACTCAAGGGGAAAACCAGCTTAGACTCTCAGACTCTATTCCTCTATTTACCTTCTTTCTGGTATCTTACCCACTTGGGTCCTGGCTGTCTTGATAATTCTAAACTTCCTATTTGCTTTACTTTTTGGCCTCCACAACCCTATGAGACTGATGGAGTGGCTCTTTGTTGATGCTCTCTACTCAGATTCTCAAGCTTACGGGGCTCACCTCAGTGGTCTCCCTTCTCTCCAGAACCTTGCCACCATCACCCCCAAGTCATAGCTGCTGTGATAACTATCAAATGCTTTCTATTATAACACAGTATTTTTAGTTGATTCTGATGGGAGTGTTGATCTGATACAAAGGTGTTTGTCAGAACTGGAAATGGATATTTGGGTCTACATTTCAAGCTGCAGAATTTGGTAGACTCTCAAGTTTCTAGTGAGGACACGATTTTCTGTATCTCCAAACTGAGTCCCGGAAGCCTGAAGGAAATGTCCCTCGAAGTCTCGAAGTTTCACTCAGAAAGCCCTCGGAGGAAGTCCCGCTTGGTGGCAGCGATGGAAACACAGACAGACAAAGACTCTGATTTTCAAGAATGCCGTCTGGTCCCCTGGCAGCTTCGCACCACAGTCTTTCCTCTTCGGAGAGAACGCCTCGTTCCATATGTTCCCCCAGACGGGAAGCTCGATTTAGGGCCTCTTTCCAAAGGCAACTGCGGTTTCCCACATGGATGGTTGGGAGTTTTGTTTCTTCCGGCTTTGCTGGGAGTCATTCAAGGTGAACTCTCCTAGGTGTTTGGAAGGCTGTGCCTTTGGAAGGCACGGTGCTGGCCTCCAGGAGTCAACTGTGGATTCCTCTCTCAAGGTCTCAGTTCCTCATCTTTCAGACCCAGGCACTGTTCCAGACCCTTTCACCTCAACATAATATATTTGAAACCTTCCATTCCCTCACTTCCATGGCCAACGTGGCTGACCTCTCCTCCCTGCATTCTGCCCAGCTCCTTGCCTCTGACCCAGCATCTCTCACCCTGAGTAACCACAAACTGGTAGTTCTTTCATTTAGTTTCTCCCACTGCAAACCCACCCCTACAAGTCAAACCGGCTTCTACATGATATTTCTAAACACACACCTGGTCATGCCAGTATCCGTATTTAAAATCTTTTAACCTTATAGGCAGCACATTTATACTTCCTTTGTGGAAGGAGAAACACACTGCAGCCCCTCTGCAGAACAATTTGTGAATATATACCATGAAAAAATGCACATTCTCTTACCCTGAAATTCCAATTCTACTAATTTACCTTCAGAAATCCTAGTCAAGTATATCCATTGCAACACTGTTCACAGTAAAGAGTGGAAAAAGCCTAAGTGATCATTAACTGATGCTATTTAAATAAATTATGCTAACTCTAGCAGGACTGCCATGTGGCTTCTTTTTTTTTTGTAAAGCATAAGGTGGGCACTTCAGTGCTTTTATGGATCAATTTGCCAAGATACCTTTTTAAGTGAAAAAATAAAAACCAAGTTGTCAAACTGGGTAAATAGGATAATCCTTTATATGTTTCCAAAAAAGTGACAGAAAAATAGACATTTCTTCACTTATGCATCATCTGTCTTTCCACACTAAAGCCTCTGTTGAAAGACGTTGTCATTTATTCTATCTTCTGAATAATAATAAGGGCTCAGTAAATACTTGTTGTTTAATATATCAGAGAAAACGGCCTGGGTACTTATCTGTTGTGTCATGGTTTGATTATGATTTTGAATCCACTTGTTTATGACCAAAATGAAGTTGTTTTTGAGAGTGAAGTGGTTTTCGAAAATGAAGTTATTGTTTCGATATAAAAGGTGAATTGTGTGCCAGGATGTCATCACCCACACCTGTGTTTGCCGGTAATCCCTCAGTAGCTCAGCTGCTGACGGATCCCGGCTGGGGCTTATCGATAAGAACATGCGGACTGCCCCGGTGGCGCAGTGGTTAAGAATCCGCCTGCCAATGCAGGGGACATGGGTTAGATTCCTGGTCTTGGAAGATCCCACATGCTGCGGAGCAACTAAGCCCGTGTGCCACAATTACTGAGCCTGCACTCTAGAGCTTGCAAGCCACAACTACTGAGCCTGCATGCCACAACTACTGAAGCCCACACGCCCTAGAGCCTGTGCTCCACAACGAGAGAAGCCACCGCCATGAGAAGCCCTGCATGGCAATGAAGAGTAGCTCCCGCTTGCTGCAACTAGAGAAAGCCCATGCGTAGCAACGAAGACCCAAAACAGCCAAAAATAAATTAATTAATTTAAAATTTTTTTAAATCTTAAAAAAAAATAAGAACGTGGGAAGAAGTAACTATGGGGAGGGGACATTGAGACGATAAATGCTCAGACTTTGTGAGGACCATTTAAAAGTGTTTGGTCTGGGCAAGACTCCCCTTTGCTGATCTCCGTAGCTCTGCAAAGACCTTGGGGCATTAGCTCCTGCCGTGGTAAAGGCGACTCTTTTACCAGTAGTGGCAAAAGCCATGCTGCGGCTCTTAGAAGAAGAACATCTTCCCCACCGACAGCGGCGCCATCATTCCCTAGCAACAGGGATGCTTCACTTTCCTTTCCCCAGCATTTGGGTATCAGCTAGTGGTTGGTTAAGCTGACTCTCCCAAGAACTAACTCGTAGAAAGGTACACCTCAACTAAATATGGACTTTATTTCTTTCATCTCCACTTGCCTGGAACGATAGTGTAATTAATCTCTCATTGGTTTGGAGTATGTTATTTCTTTGTTGGTTTATTAAGAGATATTATCCTGTATGCAATTGGCTTGTGAAATCATTATAATTCCCACCTGAACCTGTGTTAAAGAAACTATTCACACAGATAATCTCAGTCTCGAGCATAATTTGTCCTGAAACAAAACACTGGGAGTCTGGGATGAGAGAGACTTGCTTTTCGTTGTTTACCGCCCCCAAAAAATATCCTTGAGTGTAGAAGCTCCAATCAGCCTCATTTCCCATCTCCCCACCATGCACTCTGACCACTGCCCACCCCAACATACTCACCCTGTTCTGAACACCCAGGGTGTGTCCACAGCAGAACACATCTGATCAGTTTCCTTGGCCTTGCACAGCCTTCTCAGACCTTCCACTAAACTCCTGCCCATCCAGCCTCAATCAGACTCCACCCCTTTGGTTGCAAACATGCTTGTTCCTTCCTCTGGATTTTTTTATCCCTTCTCTTTAGCACCTCTCAAGTTATCTATATCTTAACTATGACCCTCTCCCTAAAGGCTGCAATGTTCTACCCAGACAAAGACCAACTCCTACTTATCTTCACATAAGGAGCCCAGAACAGTGCTCAGCAAACCATAGGTGGCAATCAGTATTTAAGAATGAGTGAGTTTCATGAAACCCCCAAAATGGAAACAGCCCAAATGTCCATCAACTGATGAATGGTTAAATAAAATGTGGTATATCCATACAATGGAATGCTGTTTGGCAATAAAAATAAATGAAGTATCTATATCTGTTGCAGTGTGGATGAACCTTAAAATCATTATGCTTCAGTGAAAAAAGCCAGTCATGAGGGACCACTTATTATATGATTTTATTTACATGAAATGATTAGAATAGGAAAACCCATAGATATCGAAAGTAGGTTGGTGGGTTTCTGGGGCTGGAGAGGATGAAGGGTATGGAATTGCTTTTTAAGGAAATAAAAACTTTCTAAAATATTGATGGTGATGGATACACCACTCTGCAAATATACTAAAAGCCATTGAATCGTACATTTTGGCTGGGTGAATTGTTTGGTATGTGAGTTATATCTCAGTAAAGCTGTTTGAAGAATTGAAAATGAAAAGAATGAGTGAGAGAAGGGTGAATCATGAACCAGGTTAATACAGGTTAATGGGGCATCTCAGTAAGTAAAAAGCCTCTCTCACCTGACTCCCTATACCTGCCAAGAGGGTCCCTCCTAAATTATTGAGTTATTTATACAGCAAATAGCATCAAGGCTATTGTGTGCCTTCAAGAAGTTAATCTAACAGAAATATCCTCTGCCATTGGAGAGCTAATCACTTAGGGTAATAGCCTGATATTTAACAAAGTATTATCCAAAGAGCTGCTTTATTGTTATTATTACAGTTGTCTTAAAAGCTAGAAAGGAAAACATCCAAAGCACCAGTAGAGGAGAAGAATATTCCTTGTCTGGTCTGGATGAGACCCCAATGGTCAGGTAATTTTCACTGGACGTTTGGACGTTTTCTGTTAACACTGCTTGACCTTGTCTCCTCACAAACTAACTGAGCTTTTAGTAAAAGAATGCAGAGCTGGCCAGTGTGTGCTTGGAGTCTCTTACCCTGTCACTGCTGGGATGGACGGCCCTACCTGGGGCACTGAGGAGTACCTGGAACTTGGCCCTGACACCATTCTTTGATACTAGTCTCCACATCCTCCTTCCAATGCCCGGCTACATGGATAGATAGCTTTAATTACACCAGTCCTTAAGGACACTTCCAGGCCTTCACTGAGACATTTCATTTCCTTCTGCTAGGGGCCCCCAATGCCGGGTGATATAATTCAACAGAAAACTTCCCCGGGAGGAATTTTGAAAACGAAACCTCCAACTTCGCTGACACTGCAGGTGTTCACTGAGCTGGGCCCACTTCGCTTCTTTTCTTAGGGCCAGTGATTCATAGCTTCTGGAGCTCATGAAAATCTGATCAGGCTAGTCTCGGACTGAAACTCCTATATTCCCCATTGTCTCCAGTATAGATTTCAGATTCCTACAGATGACAACACAGTCCTTTGCATTAACCCTATTTGCCCCCTCCCCTTCAGCCATGTCCCTCACCATCCTCATCTTCACCACTAGCATTAGTACATCCTTCTGAGATACTACACGTTGTACTTATCCTTGGCATGAATTTTCCATCTCATCCCCCCAACAACCCTCCAAGGCTGGGAGTGTTCTTATCTCCATTCTACACATGAAAAAAGAAAAAAAAAATACAGGGAGGAAATAACTTCCCCAAGTCTTATAGCTAATAAGTAGTAAGATTCGGATTTCAGCCCAGGCAGTCTGACTGTGATTTTAATCACTTCACTATTTCGCATGAGCAATACCAAATTACTTGCAATTCACCCAATGTGCAATTTTCTCATGCCTCTGGGCAGGAATGGATCTGGTTTTCTTTAGGGCTGAAAGCATATACAGTTTTGCAGGCACTCTTTAAGGAAAAGAAAAAAAGTACTAATAAAAACTTAGGTATTTATAAGGGAAAAGAATCTGAAAAAGAATAGATACATATATATGTATAATTAAATCACTTTGCTGTACACCCAAAACTAACACAACACTGTAAATCAACTATACTTCAATTTAAAAATCCAATTTAAAAAATTCAGGTATTAATATGAATGCTTATTTCGAATAATAAAAAGATGGCAAATTACAATTTTAAAATGCTGAAAAACATCAGAAAGTTTTCTTAAAAATCCAGAAAAACACTATTTCTATCATTTTCTCTCTGACATATATGTCCATCATATGAGTTTCCTACATTTTTTGAGTTCAGACTTATGGATCACTTCCTAATATGCCCCAAATTTGGGGATGTCATTTTCTACAAGGAGAGTGGAAAGATAATTCAGCCTTTCTCCAAGGGCAGAGGTTGGTAAACTGAGGCCTGAGGTCAGCTGCTGTTTTTGTAAGTAAAGCCTTTTTCGGCACACAGTTACACCTGTTTGTGTACCTCTGTTGTCTATGGCTGCTTTCTTGCTACAAGGAGTTAGAGTTGAGAGCTTGTGATAGAGAAGTTATGACTACAAAGTCTAAATTATCTACTATCTGTCCCTTTTACATAAAAAGTTTGCCAATTCTGCTCTAGGGCAGTGGTCTCTGAAGGGAAGAACTTAAGAAAGGTGCTATGAAACTTAGTTTCATTGATTTCTTTTTACCTATTTTGCTGCCTCTGGGCCAGAAATCCATCCACTCTGGGTTCCTCCTTTGAGATTTAGCTCAGACATGTTCTCCCTTAGAAAAGCATTCCCTGACCCCTCCCCACCAGCCCACACCAAGAGCCACTCCTCTGTGCTCCCACACTCCCATTCAATACCCCTCCATTTATTATGGGGAAAAAAATCATTTCTCTAAGCTTCCCTCCAATTCAAGATTGGAAAGATTAGGATGTGGTTTGACCAGGCAGGGTCCACACTGATTTGAAAAGAGTGACACATACTACTAGCTGCCTACCTTGTATCCATTCTCCTTTCTTACTTAGTCGCAGAATGTGATTTTATTCTGAGCGGTGTTGTGTCAAGATCAAAGATTACATTTTCTGCCTCATGGTTCTAGTCAATGAGATATAAGTGGAAGTGTTGTGTGGGATTTTGAAAAGGGTTACTACTAAGAACTGCCTCAGGTTGGAGGTAACCCCCTCTTCTGTCATCACCACCCTGTCTCCTTTTGGCTTCTTTTAATATAGATATAATGGCTGGAACTCCAGCAGCCATCTTGGATTATGAGGTGACTTTGCAGATGGAAATCAGTATTAAGGTTAGCAAAATAGCAACATAAAATGTACTCTATGTCCAAGCAGATCCAGTAGAGCCACCATAAAAATCCTGAACTATCTACTTTCAAAATACTCTTATGTTAATAACTAAATTCTTGTGTGTTCAAGCCACTGTAAATGAATCTCTGCTCCTAGCAGCCAAATGCAACCCCTAAGTGGTACAGGAGACAAAATTCTTAGGTTATTTAATCAAATAGGGTGGGAGAATGAGAAACACTTTAGAACTATTTAACACAAAAAATATTAGATTTTTGTCATACGATTTTACAAATTAATGATAATTGACATTCTAATCAGGCACTAAACAAATTGTGCTATGAGAGAGGTTATCTTAGGATATGTTTTCATTAGACAATGTTCATTGGTGCCAACTAAGAACTGTAACATATATGTATTTAAGCAAAAAAAAAAAGAAGTGGTGGGGTTATTTGGTTCCTGTCACTGGGAAGAATGGAAATGGATCCAAGGCATCCGATAATGTCATTATCTTTTATGTAAGTTTCTCACTCTCTGTCCCAATAGCTTTTTCCATGTGACTGGGCAGCAGGGAAGCATAGCCAAAAGAAGCCAAGGTGTGCAGTACTTTCATTTAGAGGAAATATACTGTTTTCTCTCCCAGAATCCATGTACATAAATCCCAGGGAAGGTCTCTGATTGGCCAGCTAGGATCACATGCCCACCCCTTGTACCATGTAGTATTGGCAGGGAGGAGTGTGGGGATTGGCCAGTCTGGGTCACATGCATGCCCATGTGGTCAGGGGACAGAATACCATGATTGGCAGCCCCTCTGGAATCATACAGGATACATAGTCAAATGGATAATGAGAGATGAACCGTGTCCCAAAAAGATGGAGAATAAGATAAAACCATAGTACTCACTACCTAGTGCATGGCTGTTAGCTCTTTGAGAACAGAGGCCAGTTCTGTTTTTTATCTAATGTCTCTGGCACATGGTGGACATCTTATGGGTGTTTACATCTTCATCAATGAACACTTAATTTGGGTATTTTGTAATAATAGAAACAATAGCCATTTGTGAACCGCCTCCTATGCCAGCAATTTTTTTTTTTCATTTAGTCCTTAAAACAATTCCAGTTGCCGATGAGGAAAGTAAAGCTCAGAGTCATCCAATAATTTGTCTAAAACTGCACTGAATTCAAACTCCATTTTTATCCAAATACAAAATCCATGCTTTTGCATGACAACACACTGCCTCTAAAAGTTTTCAGGGTGGTACACCTTATCATAGATCTGTGTTTGTTTTTTTCAAATCATGTTGGAGAGGATCAACAGCAGGGAATTTCAAATCTGGTTGCCTGTAATGATCACCTATATGCTTATACTGGATCCTGGGCCTTGTTCTTATTAATTTTGATTTAGAAATTATGGACTAGGACCTGGTAATCTGTATTCTAGTAACTATTGTGAAATACTGCAAGCAATCAAAACACACAGAAAACAAAGCATTCATGCATTTACCACCAAGCTTAAAAATAAAACACATCATGTGTAATTAAAGTCCTCTGTAATCCTCTCTGATGTCATTGCCGTCCCCCCTGCCACCCCCCTGCCATAGGCAATAGCCTTTATCCTGAAGCTTGGGTTTACTATTTCATCTATGTTTGTACTGTTACTACATATGTATGTCCATATGTAATATATGGTATCTTTTTGCATATTTTATACAATATGCATTAACTCCACATTCTCTTCCACAATTTTCTTTGATCTCTCAGTTGTATCTTTTGAGGTGTAATCACATTGATGAATGTAGTACTAGTTCGTTTGTTTTCATAGTTGTATAATATTCCATTGTTTGCCTTTATTTACTGCAATTTATGTATCCACTTTTTCTTTAATGTACATTTAAGACGTTTACAAATGGTCACTTTTACAGTGTTGCAGTGAACATTTTTGAACATATCCCCTCATTCACACCCATGATACTCTCTAGATTATATTCTGAGGGGTGGAATTGTTGGGTCATGGGGAATGGTGAGTCTGGTTTTTTTCAGAACTGCTCAGTTGATTCTCATGGGCAGGAAAATTAAAGAACTGCTAAGTCTGTGCCAACCTCAATCTGTTTCACCTCAGTGCTTCTCAAATTCTAATGTGCAAATGAATTTCCTGGGGATCTTGCTAAAATGCAAATTCTGATTCTATAAATCTGGAGTCGGGGGTGAGATTTGTAATTTCTAACAAGCTCCCAGGTAATGCTGATGCTGGTCTGCATGAACCACACTTTGGCTATCAAGTTCTATCTGAATAAAAATGAAAGCTCATTCTTTCAACAGAGTAAACTAGGCACATAATATGGACTAAAGGCAGACGATGTGGGGAGGAATAAGAAGGGTGAACAGACAAGTCTTTTTGTTGGAGACAGTCCCAGTTTTTGCCTAGCATCTCTATGCCTCTGTGTGTGACAGATATCCTGGTTGTCCTTAAACGAGACACAGTTTCTGTATCGTATGCTCTAAGTAAGGAAACTTAAAGGAATCAGCTTTCTGAAAGGGAAACTCTCTACCCTATGAAAAAAGCTTGGACGTCAGAACTAGATTCAACATCAGCATCTTTCTCAGGGCAAAATTAGAAGAAGCCCCAGATATTATTCTCACCGGCATCCTCCTGTCAACTCCGAACAGTGAGGGAGCAAGAAGGAAACTTGGAATTATTATCTGTTTTACAAATTTTTCTCCTTCAGAATTCTAAGATATTATTGAATTGCTGAATTTTATACTAAATGTTAGCACCGCTTGGAGATGCAAACGCTAAGCCCAAACAGAGGCAATGCTATCACTGAAGACACGGCGGTTTGAATTTTGATGCTAACAGTTGTGATTAGATAAAATGGTTTTGAAAAGACCACAGACGCATCTCTAATGCACTTGCACCTGCTACGGTTGCTTGCTTTGCACACCCCAAACTACCGGGTGAGTTTTCACTCTGAACAACCCATTCTTTAACTTCAAGTAGTGTTTCTTTTAGACATGATGGAAAGTGATTAGAGACGAATGTGCACGGAGGAATCTCGAAGACTTTGCTTCAAGCCCTTCACTTCAAGAAAGTGCGATGCATGTTTTCACTCTTGCAAGATGGCTCAGAGCCTTCCATGGCATTGGAACAAGCATTTGCCTTGAAATCCAATATTTGGGCTCGGCTTCTATGAGCAATGTGGCCTTGGGAAACCCATTTGCTTTATTGAGCTCCCCATTCAATGGTACAGAAAACATTTTTTAGAACAGGAAATCATTTTTCTGGAAAATATCTCAGAAAACTGTTACAGATGAAGATCCTTGCAGCTAGAAACACACACGAATTTCTCAATGTCACCCAGCCAGTGTGGGTTTATAGGGCTTTGCCCCAAAGTAAGGCTGTGTATGAGCTGCCAAACAGATCTAGTTATAAAGATTGAACTTGTCATGAAGGCACCTTAGCTTTTACAGTTCCATTTGGACTTTATTAACTGAGTAAAATGTAGAACATTAGAACTAGTAATATGAGATTATCCACATGCACTAAATATTTGATAAGCATTCATCATTTTATTTTTCAAATGGGCTGGATATAAATGCCCAATTTCTATAAGTATGATAGCTCCCAAGCCCCTTTATGTAATAATTATTGACTTCTTGTTTATAAGCAGGCCTGAAAGTAGTGTCTCTTTTTAATTAGTTTCCTGATGACTTTCTTTTTCTTTTTTTAATTAAACAATGCCACAGACAAACTTTTGAAGCTAAAGACACTTTAATGGATATGATCTGTCTGCCTTTCTTTTCCTGGCTGTATTCATTATAGGCAAATCAATGAAAATTGATAAACTCATGATGGAAAAAAGGAATGTATTTGTATTCATTACAGGGGATTGGAGATAATAATAAAATGAAATGTTGTTATAGTGAGATATAAACGCAACCTACAGAATTGTTCGATATGAGAATAGCTAGATACATTTCATTACCATGATAGGAAGCAGCTCAGAAGTGGAAGCCAATAATTTTAAAAGTCTCGAGAACAGAGTTATGCTGACTATACAGTTCAATACGTTAATTGACAATAAATCCTGCTTGCCTCTAAAAGGCACTTGACTAGTCATTTTCAAGATGGTCCTGATTTTTTATGATGCAGAACTTTTAATTTACAGGGATGATAAAAATAGATTTGCTTTCAGCCACTTGTATTTGATTTAATTACCTAATCAACTATAAATCATCTACTATTGAAAAAGTAATTTAACAAAGATGATATTTGGCTGTCATATTTTTGGGTTACTGCTTGGGAGAGTTTGGTGACTGGAGAGGAAGGAGACTTTGGCAGGGTGAATCTTCTACACTTTCCTCCAAAGTCCGAAAGAACTCTGCAAAGTTCAGCTCCACCTCCAAAATCAGTCAATTGGCATTTTGACTTACTTACTTCTTAACCAGATATACCTTGGAGGGGTGTGATGTTGTCATTACAATGGGAAAAATTGGGACTTGATTATATCTTAGCATTTTTCCAGCTCTTATATGCTGTCATATTGCCCCTAGTGACAAGTTGGATGTGAATCTAATATGGTAGTTAAGATTGACTATAGAAAATAGAGGCTCACCTCAGCAGAGCTTGCTAGATTAAATGCTTGATTAAAGATGATGGATATTTATGATTAAAGAAGAAAGGCGTGGTTTCCTGGAATAATTGGAGGTTCTGATGCCCCAATGTCAGAAGACCTGTTACAACATCTCTCTCCAGGCTTGGTGAGACAACTCAGACACTCCCCTTTTCTATTTGCCTCCCAGAAATCAAAGTCTGCAGCTCTTTTGTGACCATATGCTAATTACTAGCCACTTGCTTCTAAAAGGTATATCTCATCTTGTCCCTGGGCTGCTCAAAATTCTTCAATGGTTTCCCATCATGCTCAGTCTAAACCTTTAGGCAAAGCATCCCCTTAACACTTCAGACTCTGTCAATATTCCTCCATCCTATGTGTTCTAAACATTCTGAAGGTCTTTTAATTCCTGCAAAATTATGGTTTATTGAGGGAATTCCCTGCTGGTCCAGTGGTTAGGACTAGGCACTTTCGCTGCCGTGACCCAGGTTCAATCCCTGGTCGGGGAACTAAGATCTCACAAGCTGCAAGGCATGGCCAAAAATAAATATGGTTTATTGGCTGAATGGATGGATGGATGAGTGGATGGATGGATGGATGGATGGATGGATGCAAGGATGAATAGATGCAAGGAAGAACGAGGGGATGGATAGGTGGAGGGATGGATAGGTAGATAGATGGATGGATGCAAGGACGAAGGGATGGAAAAGTGGGTGGTTAGATGGATGAATAGCTCAAGTAATGAATTAACTGTCTTTCCCATTCCTGGAAGTATCTAGCCCTAGTTCCTAAAATATCTTCCTTTGCTCTAATTCATTCTTCTCCATTCTGCATCTCAGACATGTCAGGGTGTCTGAATCATATTTACTTGCTGAATACTGAGGTGATTATGCCTCTTGGTGAAGCTCAACCTTACTCATGGTTCTAACCTCTCATCTTGGCTTAAACTCTGGGGGGCCCTGAGGTCCTGGTGATAGACACTATTTTCCTTGATTCATGTTACATTTAATTACCTCTCTCCGACAACCAGGCACAGGATTCTTAGCAGCTTTCTATTCCCCCACTCCTATTTTCTTTGGAGTCAACCCATACTGCCTGTCTTTTAACTAGAGGGGGCTGCAGTTCTTGGTCACATGTAGGACCAAGATGAGAGTGGTAGATTCAGAGCTGAGTCAGTCAGTAGATTTTTAATTTCTAGAGTGAGACTTTTCTCCAAGTTTGGTGATGATCTCTGGTGTCAGTTTCTCCCAAACCTCATCTTAGTTTTGCAATAATACAAATGCCTTATACCAAAAAATGTTAATAATTTTCAAAGCTGTATAATGGATACAATGGGTTTATTATTCTATCCCACTTGCATGGATGCATGCAATTTATTCTTTTATCTTTTTGAGCTCCATATATTAAAATGAGCAAAGATGTGAAACTCATGATACCTAAAATACACGTGTTTGTTTATACCTATTATTGAAAGGAAGACATAATAGCCCAGTTATACTTCAATACAAAAATATTATCCTAAACACAGTTATTTTCATTTATATATCCCCTGCCCCAGTCCAAGAGCATAGACCCATATTTTTACAGACTGGCATTAATAGTGCCCAGGTTATTTTGTGTTCTGCTCTGTTCATTTCATAATTGATCAAAAACATTTTCTGTATTTCCACCCAGTTTTCACAACTGTAAATTTTACAATCTGCAAAATAGCCTATCATGTCGATGGAACATCATTCAGTCCATCATTACTCAATGGATGGACATTTTAAATTATTTCTATGTTTTTGTTGCCATTGTTGTCGTTGGAGATAATGCTGCAAAGACTAATAAAAGATGTGAATATAAAAAGTCTGATTAAAATTTATCATCAATTTTTCCCTTCCCCAAAGAGTATTTGATTACCTTAGAGCTCATTATGTCCTTAATCTCTATTTTCATTTTCTTTTTTCAATTTTGATACCTATTCATTACCTCTCAATATTTTGTAATCCTCCCCTTCTCTAGCTTTAAGCTTAAAAAGCATACGAAATTCTGTTTGTGCAATAACACAGATAGGAAGTCAAACCAACCTGAATTCAAATGCTCTGTCTACCACTTTGTAGTCCTAAGAACTCAGAGAGGTGATTGAATATTTCTAGCTTTCAATGCTTTCATTGACAAAATGAGAACAGTACCTTCCTTATAAGTTTATTTTAGAGCAAACTCTAAGAAAACTTTTGTTGTTACTCTTAACATTTTTATTATTATTTTCTTTGAAGAGCTTTAAAAGTTTGGACTCGGAGAGGGTAGGATCAGGTCTAAAAATTGTAATAGAAAAAAAATTATTTTTGGTGTGGTTTATTCATCTGCTTGTTTCCTTCCCACTTCCATTTAAATAATTGTAGAGAGCACTGTTATGGTAATAGACCTATTGTAGGGGGTCTATGCATAACTCACCGTAAAAATCTTTCTCTGAGATTTCTTCCCATGTTATTATATAATATTCCTAAAAAGTAAAGTTTAAAATAAATGGCAGCAGTTTGCCCCAAAGAATGGGTATTTCACTTTTTTTCACACACACAAAAATGGTGATTCCTTAAGATGGTTTTGAAGTTTTAACTATCATAAGTAACATTGTGGTCAGTAACTTTGAGTATAAAGCATTTCCTTCAAATCAGTATTATTTCCTTAGGATGAATTCCTGCATTTGGACTTATTGTGTCAGACAATATACACATTTTAAACTTGATTCATTTTGAAATTATGTTTTTCTAAAGTATTGTACAAATTTTTTATACCTGCTAAACCCTCTTAAGTTCCGTAATACTAGCAAAAAGAGGATAGAAAGCTTCAAAGAAATGAACCCGGCTAGTTTAATAATACAAGATTCATATTCTGGGAAATATCATACATATTTCCTTTTACATTTTGTTGTTTCAGACTATGTTTGCATATGAAATAACCAAATAAATACTGTTTTCATAGTAAAAATTCTATTGCTCAGACAACACATAAGGAAAGACATAAATTAACCTGGTAAGTGATATTGTAACAGGGAAAAAAAATGAAAAGGACATTTATTTTGCTAAAAGCTCCACGGATGGGACTAAAATACAATACAGCTTGATCAGGTTCAGTATAATTTTGTGTGTCTCACAAATGTCAACCAAAGTGTTGATTGCTTAAAATAATACTCTGTGTTTAGATGTTTTGGATCAGCAAAATGTTTGCTTGTAGTTGCTATTATTAAGAAACAGTGGATTTGCTTTTCTCTTAGTGATGGAGTTTTTCTAGACTAGCATGTAAAGGATGGGATTGTCTAAGCTTAGAACTCCCCCCAATTTTCTCTTTCTCTCTCTCTCTTTCTGTCTCTCTCTCTTTCACCCAGGCAGCAGATCACTCCTTTTCCATCAAATGTTCACCTTTGCTAATGAGTAGTTAACGGGTTTTGGCATCATTGAAGGCACAAGCACAAACAAGGTTGTAGGATCCCGGATGGCCTGGTGTACTGTAATCGTGCATATGGGATCCTCAGATCCAGCCCCTGAGCCTTTTCCTACATCCCTCGATAGTTTCCTGGAGCATCGAGTGTTTAGAAATACAGCTCTATTTTAAAACCTCCAAGTCACCACTTTATATGGCTACATCCTCTCCTCTTGGAATTGATAACATGTTGACTCAGAGTCATAATGGTAACTTCCTCATGAACAGCTGATGTTGTGAAATTAACAAAGACAAGAACTCCCTGACAGTTGAAGCCAAGAAATGAATTATAAAAATGTACTTCAGTCACAATACCAGAGAGACTCCGCTTATGAATTAGTAACAGATGGGAAAATACTATTCACTTCCAGTTTTACATAAACGTCTATAATGCTTGTTCTGATCATAAGTTTTTATTTCTTCCAGAGCTTCATTATGGTTCTAGCAAGATTTGCCATTAAAAATAATAATAATAAAAAGCTTGCTGTGGGTAGATGCTATTTTTCTCTCTTCCTTCTCTCTCTGTTAAATAAAAAAAGTAAAGAATAATTCAGGTGAAAGATATACATGTCATTTCATTGCTTACTTTTTGTATTGCAAAACAAAGTATTATATATTCCCCTAAATCACGTGGTTGAGGGTAATTTATTATTATTTTTTTAGATTAACATCTATGCTCTGAAAGGGAATTGTTAGTTAATAAATTCTCTGTGCCGCTTTTCCATACTACTACTGCTCTTCCCACAATTAGAAAGTAAACATCTTTGGTGTTTGGAGCAAACTCTTGATGTAAGAACTGTCTCCATCAACACTATGTCTTGATACTAGTATTTGGCACAAATATAAGCCCTCTTAGATTTTGCTCGACAGCTTCCTTCTTTGAGAATATACCACCCCCACCTTCTGGACCACTCTGCTGCATCTCTGGCAGTGCCCTTGCCAGCCTAGCTGGGTTGGCTGGGATCAAGTTGAAGCCGTGGACCTGCATCACCCTCATTCCCAATAAGCTGAGCCCTGCCCACCCCAAGTCATCCCTCCACTTCTGCTCTTGGATGGAATGCCACACCATGGGGGAGCAGATCCAACCTCCTTGAGGGATATTCAAGGGCAAATGATATAACCTTGCAATGTGGAGAATCAGTTTTCCCTAAGGGGGACTCTTGACCAAAGGAAACAGGTGTAGAAGGGCCTAGGCAAATAAATTCCTCCTTCTTTCTCCATTATGGAGTCTCCTCCTAGTTGTAGCTCCTTTTTGCAACTTTTCTTAAGAAATTCCCTTTTGCTAAGCCACCCTCCTCACTGAGCAGAAGTGATGTGTCTCTTCGTAGCTTGTCATGACGTGGTAGCCGTCCCTGAGATCCAGGGTGTAGCATCGCTTCACATCTTTCCTGGCCTCACTCCCATCTTTCCTTTACCCTCCCTGTCCTGGACTCTCAACTCTCAAATAAAGTGAGAGAGAGCACTTTCATCCTTGCCTCAAGCTCACTTTCTTTTTTTAAAATTTTTTAATTTTTAAAATTTTTATTGGAGTATAGTTGCTTTACAATGTTGTGTTACTTTCTGTTGTACAGCAAAGTGAATCAGTTATACATATGCATATATTCACTCTTTTTTAGATTATTTTCCCATATAGGTCAATACAGTGTATTGAGTAGAATTTCCTGTGCTGTACAGTAGGTCCTTATTAGTTATCTATTTTATTGGTCCTTATTAGTTATCTATTTTATATGTAGCAGTGTGTAGACGTCGATCCCAATCTCCCATTTATCCCTCCTCCACTTTCACCCTGGTAACCATAAGATAGTTTTTTACATCTGTAACTCTATTTCCATTTTGTAAATAAGTTCATTTGTACCATTTTTTTAGATTCCACATATAAGCAATATCATACGATATTTCACTTTCTCTGTCTGACTTACTTCACTCAGTATGATAATCTCTAGGTCCATCCTTGTTGCTGCAAAAGGCATTATTTCATTTTTTATGGCTGCGTAATATTCCATTGTATATATGTACCACATCTTCTAGATGGGCCACCATCTACCTTGAACTGCATAATTATTAGTAGTTCCCCTTTTCGCTCTTTACAGTTATAGGGTCACCTTCTCTCTAGAAGAGAAAACTTTGGAAGAAATGGAATGGAGTGTACTAGGTTGCATAGTAGCCCCCAAAAGTTATGTCCAAGTCCTAACCTCTGGTAGCTGTGAATGCAACCTTATTTGGAAATAAGATCTTTGCTGATAGAATTTGGTTGAAGATCTCAAGATAAGATAGTCCTAGATTTAGGGTGGACCCTCCATCCAGTGATGAGTCTTCTTACAGGAAACAGAAGGAGACACGGAGACACACAGAGGGAAGGGCCATGTGACAATGAAGGTGGAAGTTGGAGTGATGGGTCTACAAGCCAAGGAGCTCAAAGAATTACTGGCAGTCCCAGAAGCTGTGAAAAAGGCAAGGAACAGATTCTCCTTTGGAGATCTCAGAAGGAACTGATCTTGCTGACATGTGGATTTCAGATTTCTGGCTTCCAGAACTATGGGAGATTAAACTTCCATAGTTTTAAGTCACCCAGTTTGTGATACTTTGTTATAGTAACTGTGGAAAACTAACACAGGGAGGACAGAAAATCTTAGTTGGCTTTTTTTTTTCCTGAAGGGAGAGGGATTGGGCTTGACCTGACTCATGCTTTCCCCTAGGTTTGAGAAAATACCCACCATTAAGCATCCCTCAGATGCCTTTTCAGATATGTATTCACATAAACAACATTGGTTAATTCACAGATCAAAAAATAAGATAAAGACTCTTTGGTCTGCAATTTGGTAAATCCCTGGTGTTTTGCCCAGCCACGTGTACTCTCCTTTAGCCAATAAACCCACTTCAGTGAGGCTTTCTAACTGTTCTCTGCAGTGGGACAGACCTATATTTTCCAAGTAGAAGGCATTCTCCAATCTGGTGAACTCCTATTGATCCTTCAAGAACCAGCTCAAATGTCACCTCCACTATGATGTCCTCCTGATTTTCCCAACCACTGAGCATTCCCTTATTTGTGCATTTAAAGTACCAAATGTTTTCTTTTGTAGAGTACTGTTCACCATTTACTGAAATTGTCAATTTGATTTTCCATCTCTTTCACTAAAAGGGCCTGCATTTTTGTGTTCAAAGTGTGTGTATGTGATTCAAAGCCCATACATACCTATATCAAATGAAGGGTGGATCTCGTTTGCAAGGCAGGCTTCTTGAAACAGTGTCTAAGGACAATTCTAAGTACAGAAATTATGTTCCTCTCCTATCTTTTCCCTTCAAACTAAGCTGCTTATTCCCCATAGCCAATCTTCCTTCCTAAAGGCAACATTTTATTTGTGAAAGTGCTTTTAAAAGATGGGGGGATTTCAGCATTATTTTAGAGAGACTTTCTAAAGAACAATAACAAGTCTATTTGAATCTTTTATTTGGTATTAACTAGATATTTTATCATAAGTGAGCAGGGAGTTTCTGGGTGACTAGTCTTTATTGCTTTCTTGAATGCATCTCAACCTTTTCCATAGTTCAAGTCCATATAATCCCCAATCCTTTTTTCCTTCAAATTTTAACTCCTTCACTGTGTTCCTCATAACTCCTCTTGTTAATATCTCTGAGAATTCACTGTTGAGTTGTCATCTTGAATGTGAAAATGCTTTGAACTCATGGTGAATTGTGCCTTTTAAACAGGACTGTAAGAACTTGAGTAATTCAGCTTGTTTTACCCTGAGCCAAAAATACTTGTTCCAAGGTTTTCTTTTCCTCCTCATTTTTGAGTGACTGAGGGAGCCCTGTCCTGTAGCAGTGGCATGTTTTAGGTTTATGTTTAAAGGAGTCCTTATCTCTGACCCTGGCATAATTAAATAGATGTTCTCGGGGTCCCTTTTGAATTCCCACAGAAGGACACAGTAAATGTTCACTGTAATTTCTGGACCCGTCTTCTTGCCTCTTTCTCTGCCCCCTTTCTTCCACCTGTTCCCATCAGGCACCCCGTTTCTTCCCCAGTTTCATCTCCTATTACACATTCTCTGCTTCAACCACAAAGAACATTTTTGAACCTGTCTCTGTGTGTTTGTATATCCTATCCTTTCTGAATGGAATGACCTTTATCCTTGTCCAGACTCACCCATCAATGTTCAGAGGGAAACCTCACTCCACCAGAAAGCCTGGCTCAGAGTACTTTTTTCCTGTCCTGAATTAATCTATTGAGATGTGAGTTGTTCTCTCTGCTCTGGAAAGTGCCAATAAACGAGATAAACCTTTTTCTTCTTCATCGCAAGATGGCAGCTGGGACTTTCTATTCTGAATTCTGGCTCCCAGCCTGCATGGAGTTCAGGTCACAAAGGACAGACATAGCAGAGCAACAGCTTGTAAAGTTAGCCAAGGAGACCTGATGCAAAGAAAGGAGTGCAGAGCAGGGGAGGGATTGTCCTAAGCACAAGAATACCTGGGTGCGTGTTATGAACAGAAGTAGTAACAGAAGATGGACCAACTCTACGTTGGAATAGAAGAGGCAGGAAGGCAGGTGGGAAGATGGCAAACTGAATTGAAGATGAAAGAGGTGAGCAGACCCCAATCCATCTAAGTTTCTAAGGTCTGAGTCAAAATCTACATTTGTTCAGAGACACAATTTCTCCAGATCTGCAAAGCACTGGGTCAGAAAACTGTCATTTTCTGAGCGCTTAATCTGTGCCCAGCAGTGTTCGATGATTTGATCACATTATTTCATTGAATCACCAAATGACCCTGGAAAGAATGTATTACTGCCCACGTTTCTCAGAAAGGAACACCAGATGCAAATATGGCATTAGAGAATCAAGATTGGAGTTCAATGTCAATGTGTCTGATGGTAAAAACATTTTCTGGTCTACCAGGTCCTCTCTCTTTTTGAAGCCAGGGCCTGAGGCCTCTTGTTTGGCCATACCTGGTCTCACATATGCATGGCCCCAGTGGAACCAGCCTCTACCCATGGGAGAAAGAACTCAGGACAAGCTAAGCCCATCTCACTTTGGTGCCTCCAAATGAAGTTGGAAAAGACCTAGTCCAGTCCCAGCCCCTAATGAGATTCTCTGATTACCAAAGAAGGCTGTGGAGGAGTTAGAAATTTCACTGTCAACCTGGGAGTTTTCTAATTCCTTCTGCTTCTCTCAGCCATTCACTCCTCCCTACAATGGGCAATAAAGGCCCATTGGCACTCATAGGCAGAAGACTTCTGCCTCCCCTGTGGGGTTCAATCTTTGGCTAACCTTGTTGAGCCTCTTCTGTCATCATTATTGGTCTCTTTTATGGTCCCCACTGGAACTTAACACTCATTGTAAGAATCAGCCCGGTCAGAGGGTTCCAGAGGGGACCATTGGAGTTTTATGGAAACTTTTCCATCTGCTAAATAACCTTGAGAAAAGAGTTTAGTTATTGACTTCCTGACTCATGGCTCTACCTCCCCAGCCACCTGGGGTGAGAGTTTATATTCTCTGACATCCAGTATCTCCTGAGGATGTAGCACCATTGTTGACCTGAAGCAGTCATGTAATGATGAAAGAAACTGACTCGGAGTTTCTGCTTGGCTGTTTTTTCATTGCCATTTAAATAAGTCCAAGTTTGGAGTGTATGCCCCTAACTCTCCCTGCTATGTTCCTGCCCCTCTCCTGTCTTAAAGGCACACACACAGATGACATCCACGTTCGCCCTCTTTTAGGGTTTGAGTAATAGATGCATGATTCCAAGGTCAAGCTCTTAAAATCCCTCATCACCCTTTAAGCTCCTCCTGATTACTCTGTGAATCACTATGGTTTAAAGACACTATGCCTTAAAAATAGATTGATAAAAGTGTAGATGTAAAGACTTTTCCAGGATTTGTGTTGTTCTGTAGGTGACACTGGAGGGAAAATTATAAGTTGTAAATCTTCTTCCTAGGGATCGCTCTAGAACCTGTCAGGGTAAGAACACTTGGCCATAAACCCACCATTTCCAGCCAGAAGTGTCAGAGTCGCTAGAGAATTGGGTTTATGAGGAATGGTTGCAAGCAACCGAAGGAGTAATTAATTGAAGGAGGACAAGGGGTGTGTGGCATTCAGCAAGATTGTGCTGGCATAGAATAGCCATGAGAATGGAAGTAAATACCCAAAATACGGCACAATTTCTGTGACACTAGACAGCATCATGATGCTTTACATAAGTTATACCATTTATTTCTTACAACATCTCCATGAATGGGTATCTTATACCCATTTTAAAGATGCCAAAACTGAATCTCTTATGTGTCTTTTTTTTTTTAATAAAATGTAGATGATTTACAATATTGGGTTACTTTCAAGTGTACAGCAAAGAGATTCAGTTATATATATATATATATATATATTTCAGATTATTTTCCATTATAGGTTATTATAAGATATTGATTGTAGTTCCCTGTGCTATACAGTAAATCCTTGTTGCTTATCTACTTTATATATAGTAGTCTGTGTCTGTTAATCCCATACTCCTAATTTATCCTCTCCCCTTTTCCCCTTTGGTAACCATGTTTGTTTTCTATGTCTGTGAGTCTGTTTCTATTGTATTTTGTACATAGACTCATTTGTATTATTTTTTAGATTCCACATATAAATGATATAATATTTGTCTTTCTCTGTCTGACTTACTTCACTTCATATGATATTCTCTGTGTCTGTCTATGTTGCTGCGAATGGCATTATTTCATTCTTTTTGATGGCTGAGTAATATTCCAGTGTGTGTGTGTGTGTGTGTGTGTGTGTGTGTGCACGTGTGTATACCACATCTTCTTAAACCAATCATCTGTTGACTTTGATTTTTTAGATCCTGAGTGTGAAGCTTGACTTTTTACTTTCTAGATACCAAGAGGTTGGCTTGTGTTCAACCCTTAGTTGACTAGGGTTCAAGCTTGTTGAGACTAATTTCAGTGGTGATTCTGCTATCTAGACTGTCTGATGATCTTGACTTTAGCCCATGGAGTATTAAGAGCCCAAAATAAATAGGCCCTGGAACCAACAGACCTGGATTTGAATTCTGGCTATTCCTTTTTCAATATGACTTCCCTAGTCTAGAAAATGAGATGTATAGTGTTTAGCTTCTGGAGTTTTATGGGGAATTAAATGCACTAATATTGTAAAAATAGATGCTCAGTAGAGTTTGGACTCTCTCACAGTTTAGTGTCAAAGGTCCATTGCCCCTTATATGGCAAACTGTCTCATCCATCACCCTCTGAACTCCCACATTTATCCATCCCTATCTTTTAAAACCTGGAAACTTCTACCTTGCATTATGCATAGAACTATGTCTAGTGCACATACATTGTTGGAATTCATCACTGCATGTATTCATCAGGGTCCTCCAGAGAAACAGAATAAATATGTGTATTATATTATATTTAATAAGCAGCATTAACAGACCACCTCTCCAACAAAGTATCTTTATAAGAATTCCCAGTGTTCATAAAGCTGAAAGATGATATGAATATGGTGACGGAAAAAAAATAAAACAAATAGCCCGTTGTAAGTCAGGGCGTCTCAGCCTCAGCACTGACATTCTCTGTTGTAGGGGGCTGTCCTGTGCACTGTAGATGTTGAGGAGTATCCCTCGTCTCTACTCACTAGATGCCACTAACACCCCCTCCCCAGTTGTGATGATCAAAAACATCTTCAGACACTGCCAACGTCCCCTGGAAGATATAATCACTCCAGTTATGATCCTCTGCTTTATAGCATAGATAAACAGCAGAGTCCAGATTTGAGCTCATTTATTTCATTCTAGAGCCCAAATTGTATGTCACCATGGTAATGATTACTAATTCTGGATCCTTACATCTTTAAAGTTCCTCTCCTTTCGTCCTTCAATTCACTAATAGGACTGCCCCCCTAGCCCACTCACAACAACCAAAAATGTCCCCAAACATTGTTCTAGGGGTGTGGGCGGGTGGCAGGCAACATCACCTCTGGCTGAGAACCACTTCTATAAAAGATATGGAAACCTCTGCTTCAGGTCACAGGGATAACTGCAGGAGTGAGCATTATGCAGGCGGGATCACCTGCTCTGTATGAGGCCCCGTGATGTCACCTGGCATGTGACACCCACTCTAATCCTCGCAAGATTCAGAAAGCAGATTGAGACTCAGGTGTGGCCAGCAGCGTCCTCTAGGCCACCCAGCTAAGAAACAGGGGAGCCAGAATTTGGATACCCTGCGTTTTCCTTCACTCTGTTGGGACTTCTCCTCCGGATCCTGGAAAAGCCAGTATTAGAAGATGAAGTGAAATACCAAAGAAAGAAAGGAAAACAATCAGTGGAGGCAAATCAAAACTACAATGAGGTATCACCTCACACCAGTCAGAATGGCCATCATCAAAAAATCCACAAACACTAAATGCTGGAGAGGGTGTGGAGAAAAGGGAACCCTCCTACACTGTTGGTGGGAATGTAAATTGGTACAGCCTCTGTGGAGAACAGTATGGAGGTTCCTTAAAAAACTAAAAATAGAGCTACCATATGATCCTGCAATCCCACTACTGGGCATATGTCTGGAGAAAAACATGGTCCAAAAGGATACATGCACGCCAGTGTTCATTGCAGCTCTATTTACATTAGCCAGGACATGGATAGAAATAAAGTCTTTCTTCTTCCTTCCGGAAATAAATAAAGTCTTTCTTCTTCCTTCCTTTGGTTAAGACAGCAAGCGAGGAGAGGTACATTCTTTGTCATATTTAGTTGTAGTGCAGTAGTGATAGTGGTGGTCCTGGTACGTATTTAAAGCCATCACCAGGTCACTAGGTGTGGCTAAGTCAAGAAAAACAATTCCCTGTGGGTTTGGAATCTCTGCAAGCCAGGTGTGCACCGAGTTCTCCGAGGATTTGCCAAGCCACAGAGAGCTGAGGCCGCGTCCCCTATCCGCCCTCTCAGTGCTGATTTTATGGAATCGACCACAGTAACGAATGGCCTTGCATTTGGATGGTGGTCCCAGTTTTGGTTACAGCTGAAACTCCCTGGCACTGTTGACATATGTGCACTCTGAGAGCGCTCGTGCCACTGGCCATCTGTCCCGGAGTCCAGAGCCATCCTTGGCATTGAAATTCGCAGTCAGAAGAGGCAGCTCTTCCCCAGCAGACACCTGCAGCCCCGGGCTCACAGACACGGCCTCGCCAGCTACCCATCGGTGCTGGGAAGTCCCCGGATCAACAGCAGGTGGAGGGAGGGGATCACGCGAGATGGGTGGGGGCTCTAGGCCATCGCCCCTGAAAAAGCCCAGGAGACATGATTTCCCCGAGTGTGAGCGTGGTGAAGGGGAAAGGGCAAGTTGGATGGTTGCAGTCAAATTTGGGTTTGAATCTCTGTTCCAGCCCGTATGGGATGCATGATCTTGAACAAGTCACTCCTAGAGATTCAGTTTCTGCACCTGGAAAATCACAACAGACTCTTTCCTTCTTCCTTCAAAAGGGAATAATTGGTGTGAAAATTAGCTTTGTTGCTTAGTGAGTGATCTGTTGCGGTGAGAACTGTCCGCTGTGGCCCCCTGCACAGCACGGACTTTATTATTTATGGAGGGGAAAAGGGGGAAGAACCAGATGGTGTGGCCCAAGCTCATTTGGGGAGAGAAGATAAAGCATTAATTAGGAGACTCAGAAATGTTCATAGAGACAAATGCGAGAGTCACATGATGAGCCTCAACTTTTATTTGAAAATATAACACATTATCTGGGAAAGCATAAACAAGATGCAAGAATGCCTAATAATAAATATATCTTCCTCCCCGCCCCCCCATCAGATGACCGGGTCTCCCTCTCATGAGAAATCACTGTGGCTAGTTTCTTGTGCCTCCTTCAAGCAACAATCACTGTGTAGACAAGAAGAGAATTCTACAAAAGCGACTTTGACTTTGCTTTTTCTCACTGATTAGAGCTTGTTCTTGTATCAGAACATCTGTATCTGTCTCTTCCTTTGCCAGACCAGGCAATACTCCACCATATGGATGTACCATCATTCCTTTCACCAGTTTTCTGCTTCCGTGATGACAAATATTTTGCTATCATAAACGATGCTGCAAAACACATTTCAAAAACCATTCTTCGCGCACATGTAAGTAAAATATTAGAGACAGGATTTGTGAGTCATAGGGAGTAGACATTTCTTCTCAATTTGCAAAACTAATGAGCCGCTCCACCAGTAATAGGCATGCGTTATCCGTTTTCACACCCAGAAGCACCCACACTATGCTCTGACACCCCACTTTCCCCTTGGAGCACATATGTGTGTTTTAATTTATTTATTTTTTTTTGGAGGGGGGTGATGTTGAGAGAAATGAACCGTGAAACCCAGTTTATAAAAGAGATGCTCTGAATTGAGACAAATAAAGGACGACAGAGAAGCTGCCCCCTTCTGGAATACGCCCCTGCAACAATGTCCATCATAAGCCTTTGAGGGCAGCAGCCTCACGCAGGAAGCTTCCTGCGTTTTCATGTTTGCGGATAATCTGTAGGGCGGGCGGGAGGGGCGGTCTCTGCTCGCTCTGCTCTCTTCCTGGAGAGAGGAGGGCTGAACGGGAGCAGGCAGAGGGGGCAGCAAGGGCCACCTCAGCTCATGGACCTAAAGGATCCATGCCCCGAGGCTGCTGCAGTAGAAGGCAAAGGTCCATCACCCACTGCAGATGCAGACCCTCCCAGAAAGCCCGCTTGAGCTGAGAGGTGAAGTTGTTCCCCGCGGATGCTCGAATGAAAACGAGATAAATAGTGAACTCTTTGAAGATAATTTATCCATCCCTCGCTACCTGCCTGTCCCATACACAGGCCATCCTGTGTTTGCCACAAGCAAAGAAAGGCGAGATAGGTAGCAATCCCTCCGGGGCTGCCCTGGGTCAACTTTATCAAAAAGATAAAATGTTTTGGGTCTCGGCAGCCCCCCTGGGCTGGCTCTGGGTTGGGCTTCCCGAGGCATTAAGGGGTGAAGGAGGTGAACGCACCGCTCTTCCTGGTGCATCCCAGCGGCCTTGCCTGTGTCGCCGCTGATAGCAGTTTTATCAAGATAAATCTAGTGCTCCTCGGGAAGGATATTAATAAATTATCTAGTAATGAAAAATGTGAGAGGAACCATACTCTTACATCAGGCTTGTGATGATTACTTTGATAGATGCACTGGGGAGATTTCCTCGACAAGGCAGAAATGAGAAACATGACACACAGACCTTTAAGGGTGACCTCAGAGGAAAACAGAAGTTGCTGAATGATACAGAAGCAGAATAGGGAAAACCAGAGCTTCGAGGCTCTGCATGTCCACTGCCAGATGGATGGGCTCCGCTGATCAGCCGATCATTGGCTTTAGAGTCAGACGCAGAGAGGGGAGGAGGATAGAGGGAAGGAGGGGAGGAGAGCAGAGGGCAAAGACTGGAGTCTGGTTGTGAAAGCACGGGGTCGAGATTGGCATAGATGCTGGGATGGAGTCTTAGCTTTCTCGCAAGACACTGAAACATCCTAAGCCTCCTTATCTGTGAATGAAGAGACCGTCAATGGCACTTAAATGGCAGGGTTGCGGGGGACTGCGTGCAATAATCATTGGAAAGTTCTTGGAACCAGTAAGTACTCAATAATGGTATCATGGTCCCTGAGAGAAGTGGGGTCTACTTGAGAGCTGATAAATGTGGTGTGAACACTGGGAAGGAAGCAGGTGCTCAGAGGCGGCTGTTAAAGAGAGGAACCCCAGTGCTTTTTTGTCAACAGTCCTTGACACAAGTTTCTGGTGCTCTGTTAGGTTCTGAGGATGCTAGGTGAAATGGAGTGAAGCTTCCCCTCACAGGCAACACAAAGTCTAGTGTGGAAGATGGGTTTGTACAGTAATCAAAATAAAGTATGATGAAGGGCTATGAGAAAGGTGATCACAAAGGAATAAAACAGGATGGCCTTTGGTATCAGACCGAGGGAAGGCGTGCTTGAGGAGGCGACCTTGGAATGGAATTTTGAAGGATAAAGAGGAATCCATGGAGTGATGGAAGAGAAATGTTAAAGGTGGTTCTTTTAGAAAAAAAAGTCTTGGGAATTGCATGTGATTCAGCACAATTGGAAGGGAAAATGGAAACTAAAGAGAAGCAACAGAAGAAGCTGGAGACATAAGCCTGGACCAGATTAGTCCAAGTTACTTTTTTAACATGCACGGGGTACTGCCATAATGCAGTGAGGAATCACTGCCTTTTTAGCATCTGTTTCTCCCCTATTTTAGCTACTGCTTCTTGATTCACTGCTGGAGACTTGCCTCTGCAGCATTCCCATTGATTTGAGAGCTGCAGAGCTGCACACAGGAGGCTGGGGGCAGGCTGGGAGGGCAGACAGTCACCTGAGGCATACCCACCTGCTAATTCTACTTGTGCCTCCCACGAATCCACGGTGTGGCTCACTGAAGGCTGGGGAGCACAAGGATGGAGCTGCATCTTCAAAAACTTGATAATACACAGGTGGGCTGGAGAGCAGAAAGAGCTCCCCAAAGGTCCACAGAGCTGGAGCCTTGCTAGTGAAGTAAAAAGAGATCTAAGAAGTCTTGCTGGGACTCGGGTCCCAAGCCCTGCTGAAGGGAGAATCTTCACCTTACCTATAAACGTTTACAACCACAGTGACCTGAAGCTACAACCCAACTCTAACCCAGTAATGCTGGGATGAGATGAAAGAGAATAAACCCTCCCACTCTACTGGGTGAGAGGATGGGGCAAACCCTTGTCCAGGGTAGATAGGATTTCATCCACATCTACTCTTCTTCCTTTTTTTTTTTTTTAAGAATTTTTTTTTTGATGTGGACCATTTTTTTAAAGTCTTTATTGATTTTGTTACAATATTACTTCTGTTTTATGTTTTTTTTTTTGGTTTTTTGGCCACGAGGCATGTGGGATCTTAGCTCCCTGACCAGGGATTGAAACCATACCCCCTGCAATGGAAGGCAAAGTCTTAACCACTGAACCACCAGGGAAGTCCCCTATTCTTCTTTTATATACAATATCTTTTAGACATGATTACAAGATTTTTTTTTAAAAAAGGAAAATGTGACCCACAAGTTAGAGAAAAAAAATGGTCAGTGAACTCACAGATGACCCAAATGTGAGAATTAGCATAAAAGCACTGTAAAATAACTCCTCTCCACCTGCTAAAACATCTAGTGGAAAAAGTGGACAATACACATGAAATAATAAACATTTCAACAGAGAGAGAAAACACGAACAAAGAAACAAATGGAAGTGTTAGAACTGAAAAATATAATATCTTTAAGGAAGAATTCAGCAAATGGGCTTACTTGTAGGCTGGACATAGCAGAAAATATATCATGGATAAATAAAATTCAGTAAAATTATCTATTCTGACTCTTCAAAACAAAAAAGCAGCAGCAGAGTCCTATGGGACACTGTCAAATAGTATAACATATGTGAAATTGGAGTCAGGGGTCAGAGACAGTGTCTGCCTTTCTCTCCACTGTATCCCCAGATCCTGGCACAGTGCCTGAGTCTTGACACAGTAGAGGCCTGGGGGAAAGTTGTCACCTTTTTTCTTCCTTTGATATCTTAGGACATTTACTTATGTTGGCTGGAAGAATAACTCCAGTGCCCAAACTTGCATAGAAAGAGCTTTGTTTACAATATCTCATCTTCCTCTCTCCACCCCTCTTCCCTAAGTGGAAAGGATTTTGAAGTCAGAGTGAATCAAGCTCAAATCCTGTTTCCATACATCTGCTATTAGAGTAGCCTTGCACAAACTACTTCACCTATCTGAGCCCATTTGCTCATCGTAGACACTGAAATGGTAAAAACTGCTTTGCAGGTGTCGGAATTGATGATCAGATAAGTCAGATGATGTGGAAGGAACTGGCTTGGTGCCCCTCCTTCCCTGCTCTCCCATCTCACTGAGCTCTCCTTCCTCCCTCCCTTCCTGGCCCTGTCCAGCATCTCTCATCCACCTCCTCTACCCGCCTTGCACCTCGCCTCCCCCTTGCTGCTGCTCCCTGTGTCTGTGCTGTGTGAATACACCCTCTACCACCGTGTGCATTGAGGTCAGGGTTAAGGTGACACCAGGGCGGGTGGGGGGGTGAGAGGAATGGATGGACACTCTGCTCCGTTTCATGCCAGGTCCCCACTTCCTACTTAGAAGCACGATATCAAACCAGGTGGCCCCATTAGAGTCCATCTAGATTAGGGGTCCTCAGCTGGAGATCAAACTGCTGAGCTCCAAGGGGCCCTTGAGTTGAGACACAGCGTGCATTCTCACACAGATCCCGTTACACACGTTGGACAAGAACACTTGGAGGGCATCTACTTCAGAATCCCCCCAACCCCAATTCCTTACACATGTTCTCGTACTTAATCTGCTCATTGACTACATTGCGTGGAGTCAGGAAATACCAAATCTGTATTAGTTCTTCAGAGAAACAGAACCAAATGGAGGTATTGAGAGAGATTTATTTTAAGGAATTGACTCACCCTTATGGGGGCCGGCAAGTCGGAAATCCACAGGGCAAGGTTGGGGACTGGGGTGAGAGCTGATGTTGCAGTGTTGAGTCTGAAAGCTGGAAACTCAGGCGGCATTTCTACATTGCAGTCTGGAAGCAGAGCTCCTTTCTCTTCTGGAAACCTCAGTCTTTGCTCCTAAGGCCTTCCACCAATTCAGTACCCATACATGTCTCCTGAAACCATACTTCACCTCGAAATAAAGACAATAGCAAAGTCATACTTCTCCCTCACAAAATACAACTATCCTGCAGAAAACTGAAAATGCACTAACCCTTTCTCCAGAAGAGGATGCAATGTCCTTAGATAATGTTCACTCTTCTCCTTGATAGGCTGAAACTTTAATGCTCTACTAAAAAATTAACAATTCTCAGACACTATGGTATAAAGTTAATATGTCTTTATGTTTTATGACAAGAGAATCAGAGAGGAAGGGAAACAGATATTTGCTTAAAATATATACAAATATAAACATATGCATGAAAATGTGAGAAAAGTACTCAAAACAATGACAGTGTATTACAGTTGTTATCTTTTTTGTTTGTTTGTTTGTTTGTTTGTTAGAAAACAGGTTCAGAAAAGGAGTTCTGTCTCCCCAGGCACTGCCAGGCCTTTGCTTTGGGACATGGCAGGTCAGCATCTGTGCTGAAAGGAGCTCAGTCTCCTTTGGACTCCCTGGGATTTGGGCTTCGGGACTACACAGGGCTCTGTCCATGCTGTCAGGAGCCTGGTTCTTCAAGACCTGCCTGGGGAGGCGCCGCCTGGAGGACAAGGCCCAAGACATCCCCAACACCCAAGACAGAGTGGCTCCTAATATAATCTCAGTGCCGCTAAAATACACGTGGACTCTTCCAAGGGTGATTAGCCTCACATCTTTGTGTGAACTGGATTTGTTTCTTCAAAGCCATTGTCTAAATATTGAAGACGCTATGTGGCATCCTCAGTTGGTGGCTTGTTTTGGACTCGGGGCTTCATTTCAGTTTGAATTTCCAAACTGAGTGGACTCAGCAGGCCTGCCAGCTGGGAGCACGGCCTCTACTGAACTGAGTGGTTGGGGCCTGCACTTCCCAACTGGCCAGCAGGTGGCGCCAAGCCCATCTCTGACTTTTGGGGCTCCTGTGTGTTCAGCTGGAGGACTGAATTCCGTGCTTGAGCTTGGCTCCTGGTGCAGTGGACAGGACCTTTGCCTCCTCAGGATCTGCCAGGACTTTGACTTCTGGACAACGCCAGGACATGTCAACATTGACAGAAGATCAGTTTCCTCAGGACAAACTGGAGCTTCGGCTTCTGGACGATGCTGGACCACATCCATGCAGGTAAGAGCCCGGTGTCTTCAGGACCCACTAGGAGGCATCTACGCTGGAGTAAAAGGTAAGGAAAAGGTCAGAAGAAGCTTCCTGTGCATGGATTGCTGCTGAGGGGGTTCATTTTCAGTGGAGTCAGCAAAGGAAGGGCTTGACGTGGACCATTGTGAATTTTAGTTAGTTTTGTGTGTGGTGTAGACTGGGCCCAGTGTCTTTTGGTGTGTGGTGTCTAGCTTTCCCAGCAGCATTTACTGGGGGGGACGGTCCTTCCCCCGTGGTGTGTGTCCTTGGCATCTTTGTCACAAATTAACTGACCACACACCAGTGGATTTGTTTCTGGGCTCTCTATTCTGTTCCTCTGGTCCATGTGCCTATTTTCGTGCCAATACCACACTTTTTTTTGGTTGCTATAGCTTCATGGTGTAGTTTGAAATCAGTGATGAAGATGCCTCCGGCTGTGTTCTCCTTTCTTAGGATCGCTTTGGCTACTCGGGGTCCTTTGTTGTTCTGGACAAATGGTGGGATCGTTTTTTGTTTCTGCGTAAAATGCCATTTGAATTTTGTTAGGGATTGAATTGAATGTGTACACAGCTTTGGCCAGATGAACGTTTTAACAATATTCTTCCAGTGTGTGAGCACGGATTGTTTTTCTATTGATTTGTGACTTTAGTTTCTTTGTCAGTGTCTTATAGTTTTCAGCGTGCACATCGTTCATGTCTTTGGTTAGATTTGTACCTGGGTGTTTTGTTCTTTTTGATGCCCTTGTGGATGGAATTGTTCTCTTAATTTTTCTTTCTGGTGCTTCGTTGTTGGTGTACAGAAATTCAAATGATTTTTATGTATGGCTTTTGTATTATTCAACTCTACTAAATTCATTTATTATAACAGTTTTTTTTTTTTTTTTTGGTGATTTGATGTGGAAAATTGGAACTCAAAAGTCCCACTGTTTCTATCATAACCCAGGTCATATGCGACACCCAAGACATAGTGGCTTCTCATATAATCTTCCCACGGCGCCTTTTAATAACATGTCATTGCTTCCTAATTGTTCATTTGGCAATGTTCTGTTCGTAGCTTGAAGTCACCCATGATGGGAATATTTATACTACAGAAATAGGCAAATATTACCAATAAGGTCTTTTGGTGTGTGTGTGTGATTCATTTGTTAAACATTACCTGTGCATCACTGAATATGAGCTCCATGATAATGGAGATATTATTATTTTTTCATCCTAACACCTAAAACGATACCTTGCACATAGCAAGTGTTTAATAAATGTTGACTTAATCAATTTAGCTAAGCTCAATATCCACCACTGTACAACTGGGAAAGCTGAGGCTCAGAGAGGTCGTCACTTTCTCAAGGTTGCCCAGCTCATAAGCAAGTGAGCCAGGATTTAAATCCAATTCACTCTGACTTCAGACCTAAGCTCTGTATTTCCACAGAGAAAGGGGACCCGGGTGTAGAGATTCCCTCAGACATTTTGACCATCTTTCCTAAAGGACACTGAGTAGGTGCCACCACAAGGAAGACCCAGGGTGGCCTGAGGGACCATGGGTACCAAAGAGGCCAGCTTTCTCCATCACCATCATTGACACATTTTCCTCTATGCCATGGGTTTGACAAAGATAAGTTCTCTCTCAGCCCACAACTTCTTAATTAGGCTGTAGTCACATATCTTCAGACTTCAAAAAAGGCAGTGGAAGCAGCTTACAGCCATTGGCAGCTAACAAGAAGAAGTAGGGTAGCCACTGGCAGTATTTTCTCCTTGCTCAGTAACTCGAGTCTGGCCCTAAATCTCTATTATTCTTCCAGGAGGATGGTCATGATTAAAGGATTCCTTCTGCAGCTGAGGCCCAATGATAAGGACTTTCTGTTTAGACCCTCCTAAACTATAAAAAGAACATAAATCATCATTTTGCATCAACTTAGTTTCCATATTTTATTTTTACTGGAAGTTGTGAGGAGGGGGCACAGTAGGTTAGGAAACCTGGGTTTGATAAAAGAAGCATGCCCATAGTATGGTTGATGTGTTTCTGATGGGGAGGGTCAGTTCTACAGCATGATTAATTAATCTCTCTTATTTTATGAGACACAGCAACCAACTTGCAGGGAAGGGACCAGGTATTTATGAAGTCCTAAGGTGTGCCAAGCATAGTGCAGCATGGCCTAGATATTACCTCTTAGTCATAGAAAAATTTATAAAAGTTGATGTTATTAACCCTATTTTATAGCGAAGAAACTGTGCATGTGAGGATTTGAGTACCTCGTTCAAGGCTCCATGGCTAGTGAGTGATAGGACTTGTACAGCAACCCAGGCATTCTGAATCCACCATGCACAGCATTTCACCTAATTGGTATCTCTCTTCAAAAAAATAATCTGCAGCAATTCAGTCTGAGCCCAGGTTTCCTTCCCTAAGCAGAATCTGAAGGAAGCAACATTGGATGTTGGGCTGGGGAACGATTCTCAGCTGGGGGAGGGGGTGATTTTGTCACCGCCCCGCACACCAGGAGATACTTGGCAATGTCTAGAGACACTTTGAGTTGTCATAGCTGAGAGGGGCGGTGCTCCTGGCATCAAGTGGGTAGAGACCAGGGAGGCTGTTCAACAACCTGCAATGCCAAGGGCAGCCCAACCACGAAGAATTATCCAGCCCCAAAATGTCAATCGTGCCCTGTTGATAAATCCTGGTCTATAGAGACCACATGGTTTTCTCTTCCCAGAAAGAATCTCCCTGGAGAAGAAAGGGCTGAATCAGAGGACTCAATCCACAAGGGCAGGATTTCAAGCACAAACTGGAGAGATAGTTGGGGAGCTCAGAATCTTACTCAGGTCCACTGGCAAACCTTTAAAACTGGCTTCCACATCTGTTCTCTGCACCCAACCACCCCGAGCTCTTTCTCCAGTGATTAGCTGAAAATTCTTACAAATCTTAGGATTGTATCAGAAATAGTATATATCCTTTTCTTTATCAACTCATTGACATTGCGAATGCCTGGATTGGGGCTTCTTCACTTTGGTTAGGAGTTCAAGCAGAGTGCTCGTAAAAACCAAAAAGAAAACCAAATCTTTAATGTTCTTATTACCAAAGTCATATGTGTTCATTGCTGAAAATTTAGAAAATAGAAGCCAACAGAAGCAAATAAAATTCTATGGCAAACTCAACACCCAGAAATAACTGTTTATAGTATTTTGGAGAATGGACTGCTACTCTTTTTTTCCATAAATACATGTGCAAATGAAATTATTCAAATAGACTCTGTGATAATCAAGGCATGTAAATTCCGGCAAATAAGAATAACAAAAATAATAAATAACAGCAGCAACAGTAGGTGAAATAAAAGCCAATACTGAAATAGTACAGATTTTGTGCCAGATGCTCTTCTGGGACCTTTACACTTATGAGCTCATTTAATCCACTCAACAACCCTGTGAGGTAGGTACTGTTATTATTCCCATTTGCAGGTTGGGAACATATAGGCAACGTGACCACCATCAGAAAGGCCAGAGTTCAACTGCACGTGCTCAGGAATGCACCTGAGTTCTGGGAGATGGTGTGAACATCCCTTCCCCTTTTTCCTGGTCCCTTCTTCATCCACTTCCTACTTCCTGATTCCAGAAGCTGTGTTAGTTTCCTGAGGCTGCTATAATAAATGACCACAACCTGGGTGGCTTCAAACTGCAGAAATGTATCCTCTCAAAACAAATATCGTATAATATCACTTACATGTGGAATGTAGAAAAATGATACAGATGAACTTATTTGCAAAGCAGAAATAGAGTCACAGATGTAGAGAACAAACGTATGGACACCAAGGGGAAAGGGGAGGTGGGATGAATTGGGAGATTGGGATTGACATATATACACTGCTATGTATAAAACAGATAACTAATGAGAACCTGCTGTACAGCACAGGGAACTCTGCTCAGTGCTCTGTGGTGACCTAAATGGGAAGGAAATCCAAAAAAGAGGAGATATATGTACACGTATAGCTGATTCACTTTGCTGCACAGCAGAAAGTAACACAACATTTTAAAGCAACTATATTCCAATAAAAATTAATTTAAAAAAAAGAAATGTATTCTCTCAAGTTCTGGAGGCCAGAAGCTGACATCAAGGTGTCAGCAGGTCCGCCCTCTCTCAACAGGCTCTAGGGGAGAATTCATCCTTGCCTCTTCCGGCTTCTGCAAGCTGTCGCTTCCTGGGCTCATGACCCATCTCTCTCTGCTACGTTTTCACGTGGCCTTAGCCTCTGCGGGCTCCTCCAAAACGTCTCTCCATCAACCCCCTTTCCTTCCTGCATGTCTAGTCTCCTCCCTTCAGCATCTCAGCTTCCTCCTCCCCCACGTCCAGGAGGCTGCAAGCCCCGTCCCGTGTGTCTGCACCACCATCCACGTCCTCTCCACAGGTGTCTCTGGATCTTAACAATCTTTGAAGAGTGGCTCTTAGAAGCTAACTCAGGTTCCTCCTGCTGATGTTGGTGACTTCTCATCATGGAACTAAAGGCTCTTTTGCTTTCAGGGGTGAAGATAGAGAACGATGAACAAAACGTGCAAAGGGGAGCAGAGAAATCTGGCAAATGGAAAAAAAAACTTCTTTTTTCCTACTGATTAACTCAATTAACTGAGGGAGAATTTCTTGAAGCAGCTCAGCATCACTTTGAGGGATTCTGCTAGCCCTGCTTTCCCTTTAACATCACTGGAGAGGAAGAAGCACTTCCTGGGGAGGAGAGAAATTATGCAGTGAAAACGGAGCTCCTTAAGAAAAATTCTCCTCCCCAGGGCTTCCTAATCTCTCTTTCCTCTAACCTCAGAGAGGGCCAGACAAGGAATTTCCTGCTTTTTCTTTTTTAATTTAATTTTTATTTTATATTAGAGTATAGTTGATTTGCAATGTGGTGTTAGTTTCTGGTGTACAGCAAAGTGATTCAGTTGTACATATACACATATCCTTTCTTTTCAGATTCTTTTCCATTACCAGTTATTACAGAATGTTGAGTGGAGTTCTCTGTGCTATACAGTAGGTCCTTGTTGATTATCTATTGTATATATGGTAGTGTGTATCTGTTAATCCCAACCTCCTAATTTATCCCTCCCCCCCCCCACCTTTCGCCTTTGGTAACCATACGTTTATTTTTGAAGTCTACGTCTTTTTCTGTTTTGTAAATAAATTCATCTGTATCACATTTTTAGATTCCACATATAAGTAACATCATATGGTATTTGACCTTCTCTGTCTGACTCACTTCACTTAGTATGATAATCTCTAGGTCTATCCATGTAGCTGCAAATGGCGTTTTTTCATTCTTTTTAATGGCCAAATAATAATATTCCATTGTGTGTGTGTGTGTGTGTGTGTGTGTGTGTGTGTGTGTATACCACATCTTCTTTATCCATTTATCTGTCGATGGACACTTCGGTTGCTTCCGTGTCTTGGCTATTGTAAATAGTGCTGCAATGAACATTGGAGTGTGTCTATCTTTTCAAATTATGGTTTTCTCCAGATATATGCCCAGGAGTGGGATTGCAGGATCGGATGGTGGAATTTCCTGCTTTTTAAAGTCACTGTCTTGAGTCTTTTAATTCAGGAAATCAAAAGCAGGACCATAAGCCAGCCCTTCATGGGATGACATAGCCACTCTGGTGTGGGGGGTGTCTGGGCATCTTCAAAGACATGGCAGAGCAGGTAATTAAATAACAAAACAGATGCTATTGAGAAGATAGTGTGGGTGGCACAGTGGGTCAGAAGTCGAGACGGGAGCAAACGGAGACATAATTTTGCTTCCTGCGACGCGCACTCCCGAGTTCCACTTTATTGTAAAATGGGCCCCGTCTCCAATTTCCATCAAATATTTTATACGTACACATATGTCTTTGTGCTTTGAAAATGAGAACAGATTCATATTCTTAACTGGTATTAAGTTTACAGTGTTGGAGGTTTCATTTGCATAATAAAATGCTATGCAAGAGGAGATGAGGGTTAATCAAAGGGTTTTATCACTCTTTTTAATTATCTTCATTATGCCAGAACAAGATGTAAATTTTAATTCTACCTTGTTAGCTAGCGGATTCCACCAAACTTTGGAATATCCTAATCATCTGTCATTTTTAATAGGCACAGATGCCAGTGATTTTAGCAAACGAAATGCCCTAAATATTGTAAGCTTTGTTAATCTGATTGATATATCATTTAATATCATTTAACAATTATTAATGTTAAACATAAGATCACCCCAGATGGAGGCCCCTGTGAACCACAAATGGGTCCCCCGAGTTTTTCTTTCCCCATCCTGCTCTTCATCAACTTACATTTGAAATTCTTCCCCATTCACAGAGCACTTCTTTTTTTTCCTCCTGCTCCATCAAATCTGTAACCAGAGCTTGCAATTCACGTGCAGTTCTTTTTCAGTGATCCACAAACTCTTTAGTTTTCTAAAAAGATACAGTACATACTGTGGTCTTAGCCCACGGACATGAGAAGGATTTTCAAGGGATGAGCAGTGGGGGATGTCTACATAGGTGTTGGGTTTATCTGCTAAACTTATCGTACAGAAGCCAAACAAAGTCTTCATCCCAGCCTGGGTGATCAGAGGCAGAGCCTGCAGATCACATTTAAATGAGGGCACTGCTGAAGAGTAAACACCAAAGCAGGCTTTCCCTGGGCTCCAGGAGATAAGCAGTGATGCAGAAAGAAGTGGCTGCCCTTGTCTACTGCTGCTGAGCTTGGAGCTGGTGGGAGGTGGGACATGGGACATGACAGCAGAATCAGCAAGGCTAAGCATCTCCAATGGGTCAAATGGATGTTTCTTATGGCCCTCTGATCGTGTTTTAGGTGTGAAAGGTGGTGCTATGGAATGAAGGTTGGGGTCTTTGGGAGGTAATTAAGACTAGATGAGATCCTGAGGATGAAGCCCTCATGAATGGGATTAGTGCCAGTTTAAGAGTCAGGAGACAGCTTGCTTCCTCTGTCTGCTCTTTGCCATGACAAGATACAGCAAGAAGTCGCCCATCTGTAACCCAGAGAGGTCACCAGAACCTGACCATACTGGCATCATAATCTCAGACTTCCAGCCTCCAGAACTGTGAGAAATAAATTTCTGTTGTTTACGAGCCACCCAGTCTAAGGCATTTTTGTTATAGCAGCACAAGTTAACTAAGACAGCTGGTATGCTGTAAATTAATTGTGGAATTAGACATCTGAGCCAGAGGATCCCAGCTTTGATCTCTTACTAGCTGTGCCACCGTGGACAAATCACTTAACCTCTCTGGGCCTCAGTTTCCTCAAATGTAATGAGATGGATCATGAAATCTGATCATGAGTTTTAAATGGCATCAAGCATGGATTTTGGCATAGAGTAGGTACTCAATTATGATGGTGTGATACTGTGATTTATAATAAGAAATATGTATTCAGACTTCCTCCCGTTTCTGGCTCAGAGCTCATAAAACCCTTGGAATTTCCAGTGATAAGAGTGATCAATTTCGTTCCTTTTTATGGCTGAATAATATTCCATTGTATATATGTGTGAAATTGAGTTATTTGTAGTGAGGTGGATGGACCTAGAGTCTGTCATACAGAGTGAAGTAAGTCAGAAAGAGAAAAACAAATACCATATGCTAATGCACATATATGGAATCTAAAAAAATGATACTGATGAACCTAGTGGCAGGGCAGGAATAAAGACACAGACTTAGAGAATGGACTTGAGGACACAGAGGGGGAAGGGGAAGCTGGGACGAAGTGAGAGAGTGGCATGGACATATATACACTACCAAGTGTAAAATGGATGGCTAGTGGGAAGCAGCCGCATAGCACAGGGAGATCAGCTTGGTGCTTTGTGACCACCTAGAGGTGTGGGATAGGGAGGGTGGGAGGGAGATGCAAGAGGGAGGAGATATGGGGATATATGTATACATATATAGCTGATTCACTTTGTTATACAGCAGCAACTAACACAACAATGTAAAGCAATTATACTCCAATAAAGCTGTTAAAAAAAAAAAGTAACCAAGGTATCTCTTGTTATGTTAACGACCTCACCTAAGGGGGTCGCTGCTTGCCAGGAGAACCAACCCTGTGATTAGAGGGTTGAACTTTCAGTCCCATCCACCTGACCTCCTGGGAGGTGAGAGGGGCTGAATGTTGAATCAGTTGCCAATGGCCAATGATTTATCAATTGTGCTGATATAATGAAGCCTCCATAAAAACCCGAAAGGATGAGATTCAGAGAGCTTCTGGGAGTAGCTCTCTGTCTCTGTCTCTGTCTCTCTCTCTCTCTCCCTTTCTCTTTTGATAACCTCAGGCTTCCCTTTCTGTATAGAGCCCAATCAATAGTTACCTTCAAGACCCACTCCTGGCTTGAAAACAATTGGAGGAGCTATCATATCACTTGCCTCATCCAACCGGTGGATACCATGTCAGATGCTATTTTGAAGGGCGGCCTTCCAGTTCTGCAGAAACTATAAAATTGACCCACCCTAAGAAATTGTCACAGTTGCTGGGATCAGGGACTCTCAAGCCACCTGTCACCTCACCTTCAGAGCATCTACCTCTGAGATGTCTTTGTAGGCGATGCAGCAGGGAACAGGTGCGAAATGCTTGGTTTTCTATGGCAATGACGCAAAGATAGTGGCCCCATTAAAATTCAGACATTCTCTTAAAGTTACCCCAAAAGGGGACTTTTTTATTGCAGTATGTGGAATTCCTCTTACAACAAGTGTCTTTTTAGTAAAAATCAATAAATACTCCTTTTACAAAATAAAAGTGATTGGTGGTTTGATAATTAATTGTGTGTGTGTGAGAGAGAGAGAGAGAGATTTTATAAAAGTTAAAAATAAATATGGAGGAAGAAAATGGACCAGTTACTAAGATTAGAATGTAATCTCTCTGCAGGGACAGAGGAACCCTATGTCAGCACTGTCCAGTAGAACTTTCTATGCTGTCCAATATGGTAGCTACTAGTCCCATGGACCTATTAAGTACTGGAAATGTGACTAGTGCAACAGAGGAACTGTGTTTGTAATTTTAAATAATTTAAATTTAATTTTAAATGGCCATATGTGGAGAGTGTCTAACGTATTGGACAGTGTCACCCTATGTTCACCCCAGCCTGAAGCTGAGGCCCTCTGTGAGCCCTTATTCTACAGAGGAAATTGACTTTTTCACTCTATGGTACAATGATTTGCTGAGTTGTTCTCAAGGTGCAGGAGGCTGTGACATCTATCTCACTGTTTTTTATCATTCTCTTCATTTGTCCATCAAGGAGTTGAGTATCTACTATGCACCTAGCCTCGTGCTAGACCTTGAAAAATCAAATAAAGTGATGGCCCCAGAAGCTCACAAATCAGTAGGAATGACAGGCTAAGAAAGAGTCAATTACAACCGAGGAGTTCCATGATAGCAACGCAGAACCAGGTCCTGAGAGAGAAGGGATGAAGTTCTCTTAACTCAGTCCAGGAAGGGGAAGTGAGAGCAGGCTGCCAGAATAAGGAAGATGGAATGAAATGGCCAGGGTAGGAGGAGCTGCTTCTAGGAAAAAGAATGGGACTATTCAAAAGAATGACCACATAAGAAAATGTGGAGCTGGACAGAGTTTACATTTCTAAGTACCACATGTGAGTACAAGGAAAAAACATGACGTGAAAAGAATGTATTTTCTTCTAGCTAAATCTAGATATATCTGCATATAACTCTCCACCCTTCCAGGCTGGCAGGAAATTTAATCTCTGTTACTACCATGCCTGTTCTTCCAGTGTCACCCAAGGTCAAGCAGAGTTCTGGAGTTTGTACAAGGTCTAGTCTAGAACCTTGGAAAAAGGCCCTCCAGTCTATGTTATACTGGTTACCATTCACATGCGTATTTACCCTGCAACATTCCCTGTTCCTCAAGACCTAAAGCCCCAAGGACCAGGGTCTAAAGTCCCTCATTGCCCTTTGCAGACACTCCCCTCTGGGGACCACCTGCCCCTGCTGCTACAAGGGCAATAATTCTTCATATCCTCACACTTTCTGTGCCTCCCTAAATCCCCATCTCCTTGCAAGTCTTGGGGAAGCTCCTTCCCATCTTCCTCATGTGTCAATGCTTTCTCCCACCATCTTTTGGGCAGGGATGATATACGTTATCTCTTATCAGCAGGTCTGTAAATAGCCTGTGTTTATCCTAGCGATGGGGGACAGACTGCTCAAACCATTAGATTTTTTTAAATGATTCATCAATTCTGTTACAAAATATTCAGGAAATTAATAAGTCCTAGAGATCAACTCTATAGCATAGTGCCTGTAGTTAACTATACTATACTGTATACGTAAACATTTGCTAAGAAGGTAGATCTTATGTTAAATGTTCTTATCACAAAATAATAATAATAATAAATAAGAGTGAAAGGAAAATTTGGAGGTGATGAGTGGGTTTGTGACACATTATGTCAGTAATTTCACAGATGTCTACTTACCTCTAAACTTCTCTACTTGTATATGTTAATCATGTACAGCTTTTTTAATGTCAACATTTTTTTTTAATATTCAAGAAATGGTAGGCAATTCCCTATAAAATGACAGGGAATATTTTAGGGAATATTCAGAAGGTAAGGAGAAGAAAGAGAGGGCCAGGTCAAGGAGGAAAACTTTAAATGTACAAGAAGCTTGGAGTACTGGATTCTTTGGATGTTGGCATAATGGGCATCCTCAGGCTTTTTGTTACTATGTTTTGGCTGCCTGCACCTGAACCTCTTTGTATGCATAAAAGATTCACCACTGGGTGCAACGTTTAAGTCTTGGTATCCACTACAGTCTGCCTCCTACCAGATGAATGGAGAGCGTTATGGTGAATTCTGTCCTCCAGAAAGATGTGTTTAAACCCTAACTCTGGACCTCGGAATGTGACCTTACTGGGAAATAGGGTCTTTGCAGATATACTCAAGATGAGGGGACTTCCCTGGTGGTGCAGTGGTTAAGAATCCACCGGCCAATGCAGGGGACACGTGTTCGGGCCCTGGTCCGGGAAGATCCCACATGCCGAGGAGCAACTAAGCCCGTGCGCCACAACTACCGAGCCTGAACTCTAGAGCCTGCGAGCCACAAATACTGAGCCTGTGTGCCACAACTACTGAGCCTGTGTGCCACAACTACTGAAGCCCGTGCACCTGGAGCCCGTGCTCTGCAACAAGAGAAGCCACCACAATGAGAAGCCCACACACCGCAATGAAGAGTAGCCTCTGCTCGCTGCAGCTAGAGAAAGCACACATGCAGCAACAAAGACCCAAGACAGCCAAAAAAACATTAATTAAATTGAAAAAAAAAAAGATGAAATCATTAGGATGGTTCTTAATCCAATATGACTGATGTCCTTATAAGGGGAAATTTGGTCACAGAGACAGACTTGAAGGAGAGGGAAGACAACAGGACGAGACACAGGGAGAAGACAGCCATCTGCTAGCCAAGGACCCCCTGAGCCTACTGGAAGCTAGGAGAGAGACCTGGAACAGATCCTTCTCTAGCACCTTCAGAGGGACCATGGCCATGTTGACACCTTGACTTTGGACTTGTGGGCTCCAGAACTGTGAGGCAGTAAATTTCTGTTATTCTAAGCCACGCAGTTGTGGTACTTTGTTATAACAGCAGTAGGACGTGAATATAGCCATTACTCACTTTCTCAGCCTACCTTGCAGCCAATCAGGTGCATCCACCCAGGATGCACCTGGGCAAAGGGGCACATGGTAACATGGTAACATCCATCTTCAATGTGAGAATGGTACCCACCCAGCACCAAGTTCCCCACCCTGGACCACCACTGTAGCATGAATTAACCCGTGGTCCCAACTGTATTGCCTTCCTTTGCTCCTGCCTGTTTCCTGAGGCTGGTGATTCTGTGTGCTCAAAGCCTTCCAGTAACTTCCATCACTGCTTAAATCAGCACACAGCAGTTTCTTTTGCTCGCAACTGATAACCTGGCTGATACAGATGGAGAACCATGAAGGATGTAATACATCCCTGAAGTGGTAAGTGGTGGACAGGGGGTGAAGAGTAGTCTGTAAGCTGCTGTCAGGTGCTCCTGGGGAGAGGGGAGAGAATTAGGCTCAGGTGGCAATTGAGGATATGGGAGAGCCTGAAAGAGACAGGGGGTGCGTAGTGTAAAGTGTGTGTGTATGAGTGTGGGTACATGTGCATGTACATTTGCACGTCCTCAGCTACAGATCTTCTGGAGGCAGAGCAGCCACTCGTGCCCACGGGGGTGAACTTCCGTCGCCTGATGTCGCTCACTAAACAGTGTGTTCAGGCTTCAGCAGCGCCGAGCAGGGCAGACGACAGTCTCCAAGTTTGAAAAATGAGCTGCTTCACTCGCCTGGTGCTAATGTCTTTTTCGAAGAAACTTACATCTTGGAAATGTCATGACACGTTGCAATCACGGAGAGCACAGCCACAGTAATTGGGAGTGTTTCTTCAAGAGCAGAGCGTGTCTGAGAAGATACATGGCTCCCAGCATCATTTCCGGCAACCGTGGTCGGGTGGGGGAGTCCGGTGCGGGAAAGCTGCCTGGGAAATAAATCCTGGTGGGAGCTCCAGCTGCCGGGACTGCTTTGGGAGTCAAAAGGATGCGGGGCTAGTACTGGCTGGCTGCACATTAGTTGTGTGACTTTGGCCATGCCTACAAATTGGTCTGTGACTCGGTTTCTCCACCTTTCAATGAGAATAATATCACATGCATTGTTGGTTGCTCACAGTAGCGTTACTGAGTCCAAGCTTGTACTGCTCACCACACGACAGGCCAATCAACCCAGAGACAAGGTGTTGGGGCAAGGAGTAGTGACTTTATCTGGAAAGCCAGCAAACCTAGAAGATGGTAGACTAGTGTCCCAAAGGACCATCTTGCCCAGGTTTGGATGCTAGTTTCTTTTATAGAGTAAAGACGGGGAGGTGAGGAGGTAAAGTAAAAAAGCGATAAGTTATTGCAAATATTTCCCCTTTCAGGCCAGACTCTGGAGAGGATTTGTTCATTTCTTCCTTCTTGCAGCCATTCCCAGGTGGACCTGGTCAGGATGTTTCCTGGGAGTTTAAACAAAGGTATTTTAGCTTAACTTTAGGTCTGGGAGGCAGGGTCCCTGGACGTGAGCCATTATGTATCCTTTAAATTATAGGCAACATCCCTTTAGTGTTTAACTTGTAGCCAAAGCAATAGAATACAAAGGTTAAAGTAAAAGAACCAGATCTAATATGGAGTCAGATTTGTTCTTCCCTATTAAAGTAGTGCCTCGTATACAATCAAATTCCAGTGAACTAGAAATCATTACGATGTTTTGCACATCTGATACTTGCCAGGCATGTACTGAGCACTATCACATATTAACTAACTTAAAGCACACGAGATGGTGCCATAATCATCACTATTAAGAGGAGGAAGAATGGAGGCACAGAGAGGCTAACTATCCTTCTCAATGTCCTAAAGCTAGAGTGTGGCATTGACAAGATCTGAACTCACACCAGATCTGGTGTTTGAGTTCATAGCCACAAAATGATTGGTCTCTCATGACAGATGCCATGGTTTTGTGAAAAGTCCTAAGTGCTAGTAAATTTCTCATGGGTTAACATTGACAATATTGGAACTCCTTTAAAAGACAGAGAGAACAAAACCGGAGTAGATTTGCTTCTATTCGTGACGATTTTGAATGAGCTCGTAGTAACAACAAAAATAACTATAATAGTTCCACACTGTTGGGTACCAGTGGGTACTCAATGTGCCAGGCGGTAGATAGTTTCAATAAATGATCCCAGTTGAATCCTTCCAGGGGACATGTTCCCATTTTACAGATGGGAGACTGAAGGCCCAGAGTACCTCCTATTCCCAAGATTATCCAGCAAAACAAATAGCCGTGATGGGATTCAAATTCAGATGGACAGGTTACAGAGGCTCTGCTCTTTCCTCTCTGAAAAGCTGTCATAGACCAGTTTTCCTCAAAGAAATATCCGTTTAAAATATTTGAACCTTTGGGCTCCTATCTCAGACAGAGAAAAAAAGCACAAAGATGTTAACAAGATAATGTAAATATTAACATTCACTTTAAGAGGTTAAATTACCTAGAAGCCCTCATTTCTAAAGGCCAACCTTCTCTGGTCTGCATTCTCCAAAAGCACTCTAACCTTTTCCTTGAGGAAATTAGGCCTCCGATACCTGCTTTGCAGAGACCTCAGGATTTCCGGGCTGTCATCTGGGGAAGGAGGAGAAAGGAGAAAAGTGGCTGTTCATTGCCTGCCCTTGGACATCTGGATCTTTCAAGGCAGGCCCTGGGATGCCTGCATGGCCCGGCTTGTCTGCTCCCATTAGCACGCCGCTCACGTGTGACAAAGGTATTCGGAAAAGATGAGGACTTGGAATTCCAGCTCTTCAGTAAAAACAGAGCTGTATCAAGATAACATAACATGTGACTGAATATGAGTTCTTTAGAAGTCCTGCTTTAAATAATTGCCAAGACTGATTTGTAATATGATCAGTGTTTGTTCAGAAACATTAAAAATTGCAAGCAGGCCTGGAAGCATCTTTCTCATTTTTCTGTAATATTGGCAGCATTCCTCTCTCAGAGACAGAGAGGAGGGTTGATAGACACAAGACAGAAGGTTGAAAGAGGAGTGTCTCTGAAGTCACCTGTCTATGACTGTGCTATCTAATTATGGGATCTCCCAGCTGTATGACAATTTAACAAGTCACTTCACTTTGCCTACACTGACTCACCCCTCCTGTCAAGTGGTCACAGTAATTCCTGCATTGAGATCCTTTTAAGGCACCAACTGTGTCTTATTTATCCCTCTAAATGCAGTGACTGACCATAGTAGGTGCTCAATTAATGAGTGGTAAATAATCCAAGTTGTTGTGAGTACTACATGAAATAACTTATTTTGGAAAAGCCCTCCCTAAATTCCTGGTACATACTAGGTGCTTAAAAATAGCTGTTTTCTCTTCTCCCATCTTTAGCCTCTCATTTGTGCCTTTAAAAACGCTGCTATACACTTTGCCTTTCATACTCTCTGAATTCACTGGACACATTTTTTGGAAGTTTAACAGAGATCTCAAATTCAATATATCCCATACTGAACTTCTGATTCTCCTTCCAAAACTCTCTCTTCCCACAGTTTTCCCCATCTCAAGTGTTGGCAATGCCATCCTTCCATTTGCTAAAAATAAAAACAAAATGCAAAACACAAAGCATACAAATTTTTTAATCTGTTGATTATTTTATATATTAAACTATGTTATTTGGTAGCTAAATAGTCATGGCCCTTATATTTTTATTGCAGATTGCATGTTATGTCACAATGTCAGACAGTCCTTTGGATTTCATGAATTTTGCCTTTATCTGACCTTATATAAAAGCAGAATTTCCAACTCTTTTTGCTTGTTTTTTCAAATAAAGCTTCACTTGTCTTATTTTTAACTTTTTTCTTTACATTTGTTTACATTTAATTTCTTTTTTTTTTTCTTAGTATGAGAATCTTTTTTTTTTTGTAATAGGAGAGTTTATGAACACATTACCTTACCTGATATATTTACTCTTACATGTGTCATTTTATCTTATGCTTCCTGTATGCTTTCTGTTGTTGTTTTGTTTGTGGTATTTTTAGTGATTTCTTGAAATTTCTTTTGTTCTTCTGACCTTTCCCATGTAGTTTATATTTGGTTACCATACGTGATATTGTGATTCATAATGAGAAATATATATTTGGTTTTTGTCTTTGTTTCTAGCACAGAGCTCCTAAAGCCCTTGGAATTTTTTAAAGGTGTCTCTTGTTATGTTAATGAATGCGTTTTTGGCCTCATCTAAGGATAGGGCTGGTTGCCAGGAGAACCAGACATGTGATTAAAGGGTTGGAACTTTCCGTCCTACCCCTATACATCCCCCCAACCTCCCCTACCTTGGTGGAAGTTGAACCAATCACCAATGGCCAATGATATAATCAATCATGCCTCTGTAATGAAGCCACCATAAAACCCCAAAAGGACAGAGTTTGGAGAGCTTCTGGGTTAGTGAACACATGGAGATTTGGGGAGAGAGGCATGGCTGAAGAGGGCGTGGAAGTTCCCTGCCCTCTCCCCATACCTTGCCCTGTGCCTCTCTTCCACCTGGCGGTTCCTAACTTATATCCTTTTATAATAAACCACTGATCTAGTAAGTAAAATTTTTCTCTGAGTTCTATGAGCCCCTCGCTCACAAAACTGATGTGTAGACAGTCGGTCAGAAGTACGGGTAACAACCCGGGCTTGCGACTGGCGTCCGAAGGAGGGGATAATCTTGGAGGACGGAGCCCTTCACCTGTGGAATCTGATGCTGTCTCCAGGTAGATAGTGTCAGAATTTAGTTGAATTGTAGGACACCCAACTGGCATCCAAGAATTGCTTGTTGGTGTGGGGAACCTCCCCCAACCTTGGAATTGATACTGGAACCTATTTATCATGTAACTTTCCCAACAATGTGAAAAGTATACATCTTAATTTTTACTCCATTATTGGCTAATATTAATTTTCTCAAGAGCATCTTTTAAATTATATGATTGTGTGTGACTCATCACCACAACTATATATATTTTAACTTCTTTATAATCTCTCTTGCCTGATAAGATGTAAGTCTCTTGAGATCAGGTACCCTGACTTGTTCCCACTGTAGCTCCAGCACCAGGCAAAGACCACTGCACACAACACATGCCCAGTAACTTTTTCTAATAAAAGAAAGAATTTCTTCATCCTCTCTTCCTTTCTTCTTAGGCTTTGTAAGCATGACCTGACAGTCAAACCCAGCTGGTTTTTATGCTATTATTTTCATACGATATAGCTTTTTTAAGAATTATTTTTGGCCTTTATGTACAATTTTGTGACCATATGTACAATTATCCTCCTCCCACTTACCAGACACCACCCAGAATTTTACTATCTCTAAGTCTACTTTTAGACAAGAACAGGTGTTCTCCTTTCTGCAGGAAAAAAAAAAAGCGTAGTCTTAAGAAAAGAGACACAGCTCTGCCTCCATAAGATCTATGAGAAAAGAGGTATAATGTGAATTTTTTTGATATGATTCTGTGCTGCAGGGGTTTCTTATCTACCTATACCCTGAGTAGCCCAATGCAAGAGGTATGAATTTCACACCCATTCTGTGCTGGATATCATATCAAGTGCAAGTTTTAGACAAATAAAACATTCATTCAACAAATGTGAATTGGGTTCCTACTATGTGACATGCACTCCGCTGAGCTCTGGGGACAGAACAACAAACCGCATAGACGCACTTCATGCCATAAGATGTGTGTAGAATAATTGTCCCTCACATCCAACTGCCATGTAGCAAAATATGAAATCATTTTTTTAAGCAGCTTTGGGGTAGATGAAACAAAAAATCATTGCCCCTCCAAAAAAAAAATTTCAGAAATTCCAGAAAGGATCAAATACCTTCCACTGAAAACTAGTAGAAGGATATTCTGAGACAAGTGATCAGGTACATCATTTTGAAAGACAAATTACCGGCAATCCAGTTAAATTTTAAATAGCATTATGTAAATGAAAAATATCAAAGCGTGAGATATCCTAGCAAGAATAGCTCCAATTTCCTGCCTGGATGCTAAGTAAGGAATAGCCTGTTTAATATCATCTTGATAACATTTTTACAGGTTCACGTTGGCCCATCAGATTGCAGTTTGTCATCTGCTATCTAACAGTTTCCTAATTCCTCATCACTGTACAGTGTAAAATAATAGGCACAGAATTGCAAGGTATTTTTTTAATAATAGAAAAGTAGAGTGGGAGTTAGGGGCTTTATTTCCACCAAGTGAAGTTTTTTCCTGGCTACGATAGGAATGGTTGTCAATAATTCAAACACAGTATGGTATTGGGCTCACTTTTTCCACTGAATTAATTTATGAAAAATAACATAAAATGAATAAGAAGGGCTTCCCTGGTGGCGCAGTGGTTGAGAATCTGCCTGCCAATGCAGGGGACACGGGTTCGAGCCCTGGTCTGGGAGGATTCCACATGCCGCGGAGCAACTAGGCCCGTGAGCCACAACTACTGAGCCTGCGCGTCTGGAGCCTGTGCTTCGCAAGGGGAGAGGCCGCGACAGTGAGAGGCCCGCGCACTGCGATGAAGAGTGGCCCCCGCTTGCCACAACTAGAGAAAGCCCTCACACAGAAACGAAGACCCAACACAGCCATAAATAAATAAAAGAAAGAAAAAAAAATGAATAAGAAAATCCCTAAAGCTCATTTTCCCTTGCCTCCCACCCTTCCCAAAAGTTGAGGGAGGGGTTGTGATGAGAAGATGCATAAATGGGTGTGTGGTAGAAGGAATCTGGGCATCAGAGTTAGAGGGTCTTGGGTTTGAATCCAAGCTCAGGCACTTAAAGCAGCTCCCCAGTCTCACTGAGCTCTTCAGCGGTAAAGTCTGGACCATGCTTCCTACTCATAAGGTTCCTGGGGTCCTTAGGGTTAAGCTGTGAGTTTCCTGCAGAATGGGAATCATTGCAGGTATCCACTTAATTACAAAACGTTGTAATGTTTGGCATAGTTCCCTTCCCTCCCCCTTGATACTCTTCCTAATTTGCCTTCCAGGACATCTAACTCCTGGATTTCCTCCCGCCTTACTATCCATTTCCACGCAATTTCCCCCACCATCTCCTCTCCTCTTCCCTCTCTTTTCCTCTTAGTATTTGAGTGACTCAGGACCCCTTCCCTGACCCTCCTCTCTCCTCGAACTACACTCAGTCTCCATAGATATGCTCCATATGTACCACCATCTATATGCTGATAACTTAAATTTAGATCTCCAGTCTCCCAAATGCCAGATTCGTAGCTATACCACTCTTCTCCACATCTTCACCTGTAGATCTAATCGATATCGTGAACTCAGCATATCCAAAAGTAAATTCTGCATCTTCCCCGTAAATCCTCCCCCATCCACAGCTTTCCCCAACTCAGCTGAAGGCAGCGTGATCCTTTTAACAGCTCAGAACAAAAGTCTCAAAGACACCCTTACTCCCTTTCTTATTCAAGCACCCCACATCCAGTCCGCCAGGAAATCCTATGGGCTCCACCATCTTGTCAACCAAGAACTTGACGGAGATAAGGGTTAGTTAGCTCTCTAAAGAAACGAGGAATTCAAAAGAAACTTTACTCAATGTATTTGGTTGTTTGGTTAATTCTGTTGACAGTTAATCATGGACCGTGGGCCCTCTCCCCACATCCACGGGTTCTGCCTCAGTGGGTTCCACCGACCACAGGTGGAAAATATTCAGAAAAAAAAAAACTCCTCCAGAAAGTTTCAAAACGCACAACTTGAAGTTGCCACAGATCGGCAACCATTTACATAGCATTTGCATTGTATTAGAGATGGTTTAAAGTATTCAGGAGGATGTGCATAGCTTACATGCAAATACTACACCATCTTACATTAGGGACTTGAGCATCCGTGGATTTTGGTATCCATGGGAGGTTCTGGAACCAGTCTCCCATGGATGCCAAGAGACAACTGTAACTTGTCTTTTGCTTGCTGGTTTCAGTTGTGATGAACATTCCATTAGCCCGTTTGAGTGCTTACCCATCATGTGCTTGTTCTGATAGAGGAAAGGCGTGGGGTGTCTGTTTCCCCTCCAGCCATCAGCAGGTGAAGGAAGGAGAAGTTAGCTACTGATGGGGGGTGCCACAGAGAGGCTGTAATTGGTTTACTGGCCATTGTGGCCCTAGTGGTGTCACCAGTGGATGGGGAATTAGAGAGGTACCAGGCAAGGCACGGGGTCATATGTCGCCTCCTTTTCATCTTCTGAAATGTCATCTCCTAATTGCTATTGGCTAACAACCAAGGATATTTCTCTAATAACAGATGATTATTTACTAGGACAAAGAGCAGGGTAGATGTGTCCTTTGCAGTATTCTAACAGCTAGACATTGTGTGTGTGTGTGTGTGTGTGTGTGTGTGTGTGTGTGTGTGTGTGTGAAGCTTTTGAAAACAAGTTTCCAATGATTATATCTATGGATTTTACAACATAACTTATGGAACTATTTCACCTACGTGATTTCATTTGATTATCAGAGCAATCTTGTGATAAATCAGAGCAGTTATTACTGTTTTCATCTCATGCCTGATCCCCTGTACTCTCCTTTGCATTTTCTTTTTTTTTTTCCTATAGCATATATCACTTTTCACGTAACACTTAATGTGCTTGTTTATTACATGGTTTGCATCTTTTCTCTCTTCTGCTAGAAAAACAGTAGAAATGTTTATTTACTTGACTCATTAACCTTAAATATCTAGAACAGTCCCTAGCACATAGCAGGCACCCAAGAAGTATTTGGTGAATGAACGAAACATGAGCATGTCTATCAAGTACGTTTCGACATGAATGTCATCACCAGCCCAGGATGTAACCTTCTCTGGATTTTTCTTGATTCCCTCTGCATGATATTCTTTTTCAGAACAGACTTGTTTCCATCTTAATATCTAAACTTCAGTTAAAAGGTTTGATGTTCCCAAAGACCTGATAAGAGCAATTACTAATCAGACAAAGAAAGTTTGTAATGCATCATTTCCCTACTTTCTCTTGGCTGTCAGGAAGCTCGGAGCCAGACGTGTTACTCAGTCCGATTACCAGCTCCCCCTCTTCCTTGCTCTCTTATTCTATGTGCCTGTGTGCTTTCACAATAAACTCGTTTCTTTTTTTAAAGTAGACATGAATATTAATGAGATTTAAATTGAGATTGAACACAAAGTAAGAGATTTCCAAAGCAGTCCTCTTTATCCTAATGGGCTATCCAAATTATAATTCTAAAAAAAAAAAAAAAAAAAAAAAAAATTGTTAAAATTTACCGAATGCTTAATATGTATCAGACTCACCACTCAGACCTGACCCACTCCTCCAATTTATGGGACCTCCCTGACTCTTGAGGGTATTGGAGTTTTAAGCTCCTAGCTTAGATGTCAGATTACATTTGAGATTTGATTGCCTGGGCTGGAAGAAGTGTGGTGAATACATCTTTTTAGTCTAAAGGGTCATGAGTGGATCAAAGAACCAACACTATGATAAATATAGGGGCTCTCTAAGACCTTAAAAACTATCTAGTTCACTTTTTTTTAATAGATTTATTTATTTATTTATTTATTTTTGGCTGTGTTGGGTCTTCGTTGCTGCACGAGGGGTTTCTCTAGTCGCGGCGAGCGGGGGCTACTCTTTGTTGTGGTGCGCGGGCTTCTTATTGCAATGGCTTCTCTTGTTGCGGAGCACTGGCTCTAGGCTCGCGGGCTTCAGTAGTTACGGCTCGCAGGCTCTAGAGCGCAGGCTCAGTAGTTGTGGCGCACAGGCTTAGTTGCTCCTCGGCATATGGGATCTTCCTGGACCAGGGCTCGAACCTGTGCCCCCTGCATTGGCAGGCGGATTCTTAACCACTGCACCACCAGGGAAGCCCTGTCTAGTTCACTCTTTTCCATCCCCCGCATACACGCATATACTCACTCACTACTAGAATGTATGCATCTTACGTGCATCACTTTATCCTGGTTGCCCAAAGCACGCATTTTTCTTCAAATGGTGCAGCTTATGGTGGTGTGTTCATTATGAAAGACTCAGAGCTTGTTGAAAAAGCTGAGATCTGGCAATGGCTGATGCAGGGCGTGCTTTCTTCCAGGCTTTGTTATGCAGATGAGTTTCCATTTTATTTTTGGTGTATCTGTTGAATCCTGAGTATTTTAATAGTTGTGAAGCTTCGCTGAACTCAAGAAGAGCTTAAGATCTGAGATGTTAAATCAGCTCAGCAATAATATCAAGCAGAAAATGAGGATCTCATTCTTAGTTCTCCTTTTCCTCCCTAATAATGAGGAGCTGATTTTTACTATTAATGTAATTCTTACATAAGGAACTCTGCAGTGATCCCGGGTAATTCATCCTTAATTAATGTGCCATCTTTCCAACCTGTCCCCATTTAACTATAAAAGCTGGTGAATATTGGGCCTCAGAAGTGGCCGGTGATTGAAATACTATAAGGAAAATATTAACTCTGGCACTTTTCAGGGTGGGAATTATTTTTTCCTTGGAAAAGCATATGAATGCAAAAAGTTGTTTGCAAGTAGTATAAGTCCCATGGGATATCTTCTACCTATACTCTGCTCCTCTGATCTTTGGCTTAGAGATTTTCTTTATCAAACACCCTCAGGCTTTATATTTTTGTTTCTTTTTTGTGGGACCCTCTGTGAATCATTTTTAAAACTTACATGCTAATCTTTCTCATTTTAGAGGATTTTAAAAATTGTTGTAAAATATACATAACATAAAATTTACCATCATTTACCATTTAAGAGTACAGTTCAGGAACATTAAGTCCATTCACATCGTTGTGCAACCATCACCACCATCCATCTCCAGAAGGTTTTCATCTTCCCAAAATGAAACTGTGTGTCTGTTAAACAATAGGGTCCCATTCCTCCTTGCCTCTGCCCCTGGGAACAACTATCCTACTTTCTTTTTTAAAAAATTTATTTTATTTATTTATTTTTTGGCTGTGTTGGGTCTTCGTTTCTGTGCGAGGGCTTTCTCTAGTTGTGGCAAGTGGGGGCCACTCTTCATCGCGGTGCGCGGACCTCTCACTATCGCGGCCTCTCTTGTTGCGGAGCACAGGCTCCAGACGCGCAGGCTCAGTAGTTGTGGCTCACGGGCCCAGTTGCTCCGCGGCATGTGGGATCTTCCCAGACCAGGGCTCGAACCTGTGTCCCCTGCATTGGCAGGCAGATTCCCTGCACCACCAGGGAAGCCCTATCCTACTTTCTATCTCTATGAATTTGACTATTCTCGGTATCTCATAAAAGTAGAATCATATAATATTTATATTATATAAGAAATTGTATAATATTTTATAGTTGGTTTATTTCACATAGCACAATGTCTTCAAGGTACATCCATGTTGTAGCATGCATTAGAATTTCATTCCTTTTCCATTTTGTGTGTGTGTGTATCACATTTTGTTTATCTATTCATGTATCAATGGACATTTGGGTTATTTCCACCTCTTTTGTAAATAATATTGTAAATAATGCTGCTATGAATTTGGTGTCCAAATATCTCTTTGAGTCCAGCATTTCAGTTGTTTTGTTTATATACCTAGAAGTGGAATTAGTGGATCATATGGTAACTCTATATTTAATTTTTTTTTTAAACATCTTTATTGAAATATAATTGCTTCACAGTGTATATTTAATTTTTTGAGGAACCGCCATACTGTTTTCCACAGTGGTGGTAGCATTTTACATTCCCACCAGCATGCACAGTTTCTAATTTCTCCACATCCTCAAAACTTCATGTCTATTTTTTTGATAGTAGCCATCCTAATGAGTGTGAAGTGTTATCTCATTGTGCTTTTGATTTACATTTACCTAATAATTGGTGATAAACATCTATTCGTGTGTATATCTTCGTGGAGAAATGTCTATTCAAGTCCTTTGCCCATATTTTAGTTGGGTTTTTGTTGTGGTATTTTTTAGTTGTACGAAGTTCTTTATATATTCTGGATATTAATACCTTATCAGATGAATAATCAGCAAATATTTTTTCCCATTCTGTGGGTTGTCTTTTCACAGTTGTAGCATCCTTTGAAGCATAAAAGTTTGTAGCCTTGATGAACTCCAATTGATCTATTTTTTCTTTTGTTGCCTGTGATTTTAGTGTCATACCTGAGAAATTATTGCCAAATCCAATGTCATGAAGTTTTTCCTGTATCTTTTCTTCTAAGAGTTTTATAGTTTTAGCTCTTATGTTTATGCCTTTAATCCGTTTTGAGTTCATTTTTGTATATGATGTAAGGTAAGGGTCCAGCTTCATTCTTCTGTATGTGGATATCCAGTTTTCCCAGCATCATTTGTTGAAAAAACTGTCCCTCATTGAATGGTCTTGGCATCCTTATTGAAAATTAGTTGACCATATGTGCAAGGGTCATTTTAGTGTTTTAGTATACTTTGGTAGCATACTGCCTTGGAAAAATGCGTGGGCTTTATGTTCAGACAAACCTGGCTTCGAATCTTTACTTTGCTGCTAATTAGCTGGGCAAGCTTGGGTAAGTTATTTAACCTCCCTGAGATTACTTTTTCTGATCTGTAAAATGGGTATGGTAATGCCTGCCTCTTAGGGTTGCTGTAAAGATTGTATGAATTAAAGTGTTCAGCACCAAGTAAATGTTCATTAAGTGATTGCTGCTACATTTAAAACCTCTCTAAGCTCTTTTGTTTAAATTATAAACTCTTTGTTTAAAAAGATTTTTTTAAATTGAAGTATAGTTGATTTATAATGTTGTGTTAGTTTCAGGTGTACAGCATGGTGATTTAGTTTTATATATATATATATATATATATATACACACACACACACATACATATATACATTCTTTTTCAGATTCTTTTCCCTTACAGGTTATTACAAAATATTGAGTAGAGTTCTGTGTGCTAAACAGTAGGTCCTCGCTGGTTATCTATTTTATATGTAGTAGTGGGTATATGTTAATCCCAAGCTCCTAACTTATTCCTCGCATTTCCCCTTTGGTACCATAAGTTTGTTTTCTATGTCTGTGAGTCTATTTCTGTTTTGTAAATAAGTTCATTTGTATCTTTTTTTAAGATTCAGTATATAAGTGATATTATATGATACCTGTCTGTCTGACTTACTTCACTTAGTATGATAGTCTCTAGGTCCATCCATGTTGCTGAAAATTGCATTATTTCATTCTTTTTATGGCTGAGTAATATTCCATTGTGTGTGTGTGTATATGTATATATATATATATACATATACACACACACACATATATATACACACATACACACCACGTCTTCTCTAAGCTCTTGTCTAATGTATGCATAATAATGAAATAAACACTTTCCATATAAAACCTAGTTCACTGGTGAGTAAGGATAAGAGAAAAGAAAACATCAGTCAAAGTGCCAACTATAAGGATATTGGCCATAATTTGACCTGGAATATTTTTACACAGCTTAAAAGGCAACCTTTAAGATGATTTGCTCTTGTATTTTATCAACGGGCATTGTGCAAAGATAGCTGGCAATTGCATTTCATCCCTGAGATTTACCCCATCCTTTGTCTCACCTGACACTTTCCATGCCCAACTGACAAGGATTAAAACTTGGGGATACTTTTGGTTCATGATAACAAAATGTTTCTTTTTTCCATTTTAATGTGGCTACATAAAAAAATGTTCGCATTGATTGGTATAACCACAGTTGTCTTGTTAATTAAAAAACAAACGACAATACCATGTGCCAGTGATGATGCAGGGCAACCAGTACTCATACGTTGCTGATGGCAACCAAAATGGTGTGGCCACTTTGGAAATCAGTTTGGCATTTTCTTATAAAAATGAACACATATTTACCATATGGCCCAGCCTCCCCACTGCTAGGTATCCACCTTATAAAAATGAAAATGTAAATTCACACAAAAACCTTTAACCAAATGTTAATAGGAGATTTTTCATAATTGCCAAAAACTGACAAAGAATCCAAATATCCTTCAATTGGTGAATGAATAAACAGACTATGGTATCTCCATCCAATGGAATACTACTCAGCAATAAAAAGGAATGAACTACTGACATATACAGTGGATAAATTTCAAATGCATTACTCTGAAAGAAGCCAGACTCAAAAGGTATAAAATTATGAGTCCATTTGTAACGATAGTCTGGAAAAGGCAAACCTATGGGGATGGAGAATAGATCATTGGTTTGCAGGAGCTGGAATGGGGAAGGGGTTATCCACAAGGGGCATGGGAAAAATTGGGGAAGCGGGTACTTGAATTTGGTAGTGGTTACGTGCCTGTGGGCATTTTTTCATAACCCATGGAACTGTACACAAAGGATGAATTTTCCTGTATGTAAATAATGCCTCAGTAAAAAAAAAAAAAGGATGAAAAAAATTTTCTGGTTGATATTCAAAAATTAAGTGCTCAAAATATGGAACTCCTCTGAGATGTTCACCCCTGGCTATCCTGTGCACATTTTTCCCATCCATGAAGTGCCCTTTATGAGTCAAATGCCAGGTCATCTGTTGAACTTTTGCTCCATTACCTTGTTGAATCTGTGAAAATTTGGGGAAGACTCCATGCTTCCGCATTACCATTCACAGAGAACAATCTATAAAGAGTCCACAATATTTTACAAGACACCAGGATCCAGTTTTTCATGAGGCATAGATTATTAAACAGTTGCCAATCTTTCATGTCTGTGAACTGCTAAGTATGATGGGTGACTCTGACAGTTACAATTTGTCAACAACTGTTTCTAGTGTCTTTACTTCATTTTAAGTGTTGCACATTTCATTATGAATGGCATGCTAAAAATATCTGTAACTTTGATAACTCAATTCGCTTTGTTAGTAATGGCTTCCTATTATAACATAACAATAACCATGCTGAGGATAAATATTTCATCAGGAATGCATTGTTATTTATTTATCATTTATAACATGTATTCCAGAAACATTACAGAATATTTATTAAACATTTATAAATAATTTTATGCCACTACTAGCCTGTGCTGTACATTAATACATTATTAATTCTCGTGAACTGCTGATGGATGGAGGTCAAAATAATGCCTCGCCAACTGGGGTTCTTGCCAATAAAGTGCAAGAAGGAAGCAGTCTACACTTCCTGAGGCGGCCGCTGCTTAGAAGCTGCTGCCTTGGAAACTGCCTGCAACTGTACATTAAGCCCATCAGCTCAAATTCACATCAGGTGGTCGAGCAGTTCAGGGAGTGGATTTCCTCAAAGCAGGAGTTAGGCATCAGGGCTGTTCTGCATTTCCTCTCTGTGACCTTGATTGCACCTCTGCTGCAGCTCCTGGAAACCCTACCTCATTTCCTTTATTGAGTACAACTCTTTGAAGTGCCAAAGTCTCCTTCCTCATGAGCAGCCATTTCCCTGGAGTGAGGATGTTCTTTCTTTCCTTCCCAGCCGCCTTGAGACATAACTGACATATAACATTGGGTGAGTTTAAGGTATACAGTGTGATGACTTGATTCATGACTACATTGCAACATGATTACCACAGTAGGGTTCATTAAAAAATGCATCACCTCGCATAGTTACCATTTTTATGTGTGTGGGGAGAATTTTTAAGATCTACTATCTTAGCAACTTTCAAGTATACAGTGCAGTGTTGTTAACTGTGGTCACCGTGCTGTACATTATATCCTCAAAGCTTATTCATCTTATAACTGAAAGTTTGTATCCCTGACCACCTTCACCCATTTCCCCCCCCCCCCCCACTACTGGCAACCAGCAATCTACTCTCTGTTTCTATGACCTCAGATTTTTTAGACTCTACACATAAAGGAGATCATACAGTATTTGTCTTTCTCTGTCTGCCTTACTTCACTTAGCATAACACCCTCAAGTTTCATCCATATTGTCACAAATGGCAGGATTTCCATCTTTTTTATGGCTGAATAATATTCCATTGTATATATATAAATATATATATATCTCACATTTTCTTTATTGATTTTTCAGTCAGCAGACACTTAGGTTGTGTTCCCATGTCTTGGTTATTGTGAATAATTCTGTGTTGAACATGGGGGTGCAGATATCTCTTTGAGATCTCAATTTCATCTTAAGATAAATGCCCAGAAGTGGGACTGCTGGCTCCTATGGTAGTTATATTTCTAATTTTGGGGGAAACCTCCATACTGTTTTCCACAGTGGCTGAACCAGTTTGCATTCCCACCAACAGTGTACAAGGGTTCCATTTTCCCCACATCCTCACCAACATTTGTTAGCTCTTGTCATCTTGATGGCAGCCGTTCTAACCGGTGTGAGGTGATAGCTCATTGTGGTTCTGATCTGCAACCCCCTGATGAGTACTGATGCTCAGCACCTTTTCATGTACCTGTTGGCCACCTGTATGTCTTCTTTAGAGATGTTATTTTAAATTGATCCTGCATTTCAACTGCCCCTTATTGGATTGGAGAACTCATACCTGAGTTTGGTGCTCTATATACTGGAGATGAAACTATTATTCACTTTTTCTGATGCCTTTTTGTCTGCTGTTATATTGGGAGGCTTTCTCCTCCTCCTCTTCCTTCTCCTCCTCCTTCTTCTTCTTCTCTTTCCTGCAACTGCTCATTTTCTTAAGATTTTTTTGATGTGGACCATTTTTAAAGTCTTTACTGAATTTGTTACAATATTATTTCTGTTTTATGTTTTGGTTTTTTGGCCGCGAGGCACATGGGATCTTAGCTCCCCAACCAGGGATCGAAGCCACACCCCCTGCATTGGAAGGCGAAGTCTTAACCACTGGACCACCAGGGAAGTCCCTGCTCTTTTTTTTACACTGGGGAGAGTTATGTCTAGAAAAAAGAGAAGGGAGCCTTGGTAAGGTTTCCAAGGTCTTCTGCTACCCCAAAACAACCATGTTGATAACAAACACAAATGAACACAGAAGAAAAGAGGAACTACTCTTCACTAACTGAATGGAAAATGCCTCGAGCTTTGCTCTACAAGAGGTAAGGGAGTTGGCTACACCTGCTTTGTGGGTTTATTCTGGTTAATTTCTGACACTGGTGAATGTTGACATTAGCTAGGCACTTTTGAAAAATAAAAGTCAATAAGCCCAGCAAAGGCTTACATGGACAGACACGTTCTGATGATGTTCACAGCTAAGTAGCTGGCAGTGGTCATATGCCTGCCAGATGGGAATTCTACTGTTGGTGCTCAAGATTACTTGGCCACTTTAAAGGCTTTAAAGGCTACCGAGGAAAGAGTAATGTCAATGTGATTTTTCAGAGCAGTGTATGAAGATCAAATCAAGTAGAAAGAGTTTCTAACAATTCCAAGAAGGTAACATTTTCTTGCTGCAGCCATCTCCAAACGAACAGGTTTTCCAGCTTCATATACATCAACTGGATTGGACACCATATAGTAAGCAGACCTTTGTCAAGATTCCCCAGGCAGTATGGAACACTGGTGCTAATGTCAAGAGTACAAGGAGTTAGGAGTTTGGGATTAACATATACTACTGTATATAATATAGATAATCAACAAGAACCTACTATATGGCACAGGGAACTCTACTCGATACTCTGTAATGACCTATATGGGAAAAGAATCTAAAAAAAAGTGGATATATGTATATGTAAAACTGAACCACTTTGCTGTACACCTGAAACTAACACAACATTGTACTATACTCCAATATAAAATAAAAATTAAATTTAAAAAAGAATCAATAACAAATAAATTATTCTTAAATATTTTTTTAAAAGTGTACAAGGAGTTGATTAATTGCATTCATGTTAGCCAGAACTTGTTGAATACCTACTAGGTGCTAGATGTTGAAAAGACAAAGACAAATAAGAAAGCCCTTACCCCCGAGGAATTGCTATCTCTCAGGTTTGTTTAGTCTCAGATATTTTATGGTAGATTCTGGGAACTCACAAGGGAATTTCAAACTTGAACAGCCACGTTCTATGCTGGGAAGCCCAGACTAAGAAGAGAGATTTGCCACCAAGCAGGCATCATTGATCTCTCCAAAGCTAATCCTTGTATTATTGTCCCCTTCATGGCTTAGCGATTTTTTTTTTATGCGTATTGCTTCTATGGCATTTTATTTCAGGGCCTTGGTCACAGAACCTCGAATTAATTAAGATTTGGTCCAGGAGCCGCTTAATTGCTTGTACTTAGAATGTGGGAATTCAAGGGAGAGCTGGAAATGACAAAGCAAGTCATGCATAATACATGCCCTCCCACCCCTCGCTGAGTGACCATTACCCTGATGGGTGTTATTTAGTTTTAGGTTTTTTTTTTTTAAATCAGCCCACGGTGCCAAGAACCTGGCATTTTCAAATACTCATTAGTGCTATCCTCTGGGGCTTAAGATAGCAGTTATTAAGGAATGAAGTCTCGGGAGACAGAGTGAAACCACAGTGGCTAACAATGACAGAAGTTCAGGTGTACCAACCCCCATCACTTACGGAGGCATCACATGGCTAAATTAGCTTTCAAAGTCTTAAAGCGAACATGCAAGGCCCACAAATGTCATGTGGTATATTCTCTGGAGGTTAAATTTAGGTTTTCACCGGCTCCTGCTGCCAATTTGAAAGAAGGGAAAATGTCAGCGGGTGTGGAGTTGAAGTCAAGGGTAGGACGCTGCCAACGTGGAATCCACTGATGCTGACATTCAACCGTCTCTGGAAACCCAAGCTGTGCAGCAGCCATTGCCATCCCCAAACTTACCCAGATTGCTCGTTAGGTCCCCAGTTTGTTCCAACGCAACGTCAATTTACTCCAGTTGACTTGCCCGGCCAGGGGGTTCCAGCCACCCATTTGCCTTGATGATAATGGAGCGTGTTTAGATGCAGTTAGCTGGGCTGGTGTCAGAAGGGTGGGATAAGAAAGAGATGCTACTCATCGGACCACAAGCATGGCAATAGAGGAAACGTGCACAGTAATTCCATGGCCAAAGGATATTAGAAGGGAAGACCACATACTGAGATGTTTACCTTCCAACGCTGCCATCCAGTGAAATTAACTCTAATGCAAACTGACTTCACACTGGGATCTGAATGTCAATAACTGGTGGGAAAGAACCCCATCTCCCTCACATCTAGGAGCTGGGGAGTCTTATCTGTGGACCTGACGTTAAAGAAATGTTATTTTCTTGGATCAGTTATTGGCTGTATTAAACAGAAAAGCCAAGAGGATGGGGGTTTAAATGGGATAGAATCATTTTTCTCCCTCATGTTAAAAATAGAGTTTAGCTCATACAAGCAGAGAATAGAGTTGTGGTTACAAAGGGTTGGGGCCGGGGGAAAATGGGGAGATATTGGTCAAAAGGTACAAAGTTTCAGTTATAAGATGATTAAGTTCTGGAGATGTTATGTACAGCAATGTAACTACAGCTAACAATACTGATTTTTATACATGAAATTTGCTAAGAAGGTAGATCTTAAAAGTTCTCCCCACAAAAAAAAAAAAAGAGAGAAAGGAAAATGGTAACTTCGCAAGGTGATAAATATGGTAATTAGATTGTGGCGATTATTTCACAATGTATAGGTATATCAAAACAGTAAGTTATATACCTTAGAAATATAAAATTTATATTTGTCAGTTATACCTCAATAAAGCTGAAAACAAAGTTTAGAGGTAGGCAGTTCCAGGCTGATAAGGTGTCTTAGGAATTCAGGCTTTTATCTTCAAGGTCACTTTGTGGTCTAATATAGCTGCTGGAACTCCAGCCATCACATCCCCCTTCCAGACAGCAGGAAGAGGGAAAGTCAGAAAGGATCCACTTCCCAATGTGGTTGGTTCCTCTTAAAAAACTTTTTCATAACCCCATTCATTTCCACTTATATATACTTTGCCACAAGGAAGGCTGGATACGTACTATGATAGCTGAGCACTTTGACCCACCAGATATAATCAGAGTTTGCCACTAAGTAACAAGGGGAGAATGGATGTTAGGTAGGCAATAGCAGTCTCTGCCATTGCCATAAACATAATACCTGTTATCTGAAATCTAGAGAACCAAATCTTCAAGTGACTTTTTAACAGAATATACAGTGTGGAGGGCAACATCTTGAATTAGGAGTCAGATCATTTCTGATACTTAGGTGACCTTGGGAAATATATTTAAGTGCTCGACATCCCATTTCCTCATCTACCAAATGAGGGTCTCAGCCTTGTCTACACAGGAAAGTATCTGCTCAGAAGATAGATGTGGATGCAGTGTGTCAGTGAAGTGTCAAATAGATGCTAGGTGTTAATTAACATTATTATGTTTGATCCAGGCATTTATAGTCTTTAAGATAATTGATTCCAAAACCCTTCATTTTTCATAGAATTAATGTTTACATTATTATATGTTATAATGGTAGTACATTCTGCATTTACAACACTTTACAACATGGATTTCATTTCATCCCCACGAACTCTCCCTCTGAATGACATGGGGGAGGATTGCCATTTACCCAGATTCACTGGTAATAAAATCCGAGTTCAGAGAACCAACTGACCCAGCTCACACAAAGGTGCCTGCAAGCGACAGCAGCTTCAAGGATGAGAACTCAAGAGATGCTAGCTTTTCAGAAGTGATGGATGCCTGAATTTAAGGATGGAGCTGTTGACCGTGACCTTGCAGAACTGACCCCAGCACCTGGAGGTCCACACACACCTGAATCTCACCTGCCCAAACTCAAATTCATTTTGTTTCCTCCTCTTCCCATGCTCCTCCTCCTAGACTGTCTGTCTCAGCAGAAGTTACCACCTTCCCCTCCCAGCCGGACCAAGGACCCAAAACCCATCCTAGTCAGATCCGTGCCTTTCATCCTCATTCCCTGCCCAGCTCTCGTGGGTTACCCATGTGGGTTATTGTTTGTTTCCATCTACTTGCTGTCTCTGTATCCTCAGAGCCTGGAAAGGCAAGCTAGCCTCCCAACTGATCTTTCTTCTTCTTTTTTTTTTGCCCATTCCTAAAATATTCTCTACCCTTCAGCCATAGGGATCTTTATAAAATGCAAGTCTAATTCCATCATTCCTTACTTAAAACCCCTCAAAGGCGCCCTATTGTCCCCAAGATAAAACCTAACTCTTTAAAAAAAAATTTCGTGGTGCTTCTTGTGCTTTGGTCCCTGCTTGCCGCCCCAGCCCTGCGTCCGTCCTGCCTCATCTCCCATTGTCTCTTCCTGGAAGACACTACTCTCTTTCTCTCAAATCGGAGACTTGGATGGCTGCTTTATCTGAAATTACTAAAGTCTGCTTTGCCTGCTTGATGACTTTAAGCTTATCCAAGGTATCATCTCCTTCAGGAAGACTTCCCTGCTGGGTGAGACAGCCTGCACAACTCTCCCCCAAACACCTGCTGTTTCTCCTCCTCACAGCCCTTAACGTGCTGCATTGTCGTTTTCTGTTTATTGGTAATTGTCAACCCTCTGTCTGGATTATAACTCCTCCAGGTCAGGGACAGCAAGTTACAATTTATTGAGCTCTTCTTTGCATGCCAGGGACTGTCCTTGGCACTTCGCATGTATCCTACAACTTAGAGACCCTGTTATCCCTGATTCAGATCAGGGCACCCATGCACTTAAAAGTCAGGCATCACGGACAGGTCATGTGACAGCCAGTGTCAGAGCTGAGATCTGGACATAGAGGCAGTCGGCTCCAGAGAAGTATGGGTCGTTCTACACTAAAGTTTTTTGTTGTTGCTGTTGAAGCGTAGTTGATTTACAATGTTGTGTTAGTTTCTGGTGTACAGCAAAGTGATTCAGTTATACATATACACATATTCTTTTCCAGATTCTTTTCCCTTAATGGTTTAATACAGGATATTGATTATAGTTCCCTGTGCTATACAGTAGGACCTTGTTGTTTTTCTGCTTTCTATATAGTAGTTTGTATCTTCTAATCCCAAACTCCTAATTTATCTCTCTCCCACCCCCTCTCTCCTTTGGTAACCATAAGTTTGTTTTCTATGTCTGTGGGTCTGTTTCTCTTTCATAAATAAATTCATTTCTATCGTATTTTAGATTCCACATATGAGTGACATCATATGGTATTTGTCTTTCTCTGACTTACTTCACTTAGTATGATAATCTTTAGGGCCATCCATGTTGCTGCAAATGGCATTATTTCATTCTTTTTTTTTATGGCTGAGTAATATTCCATTGTGTGTATATACCACATCTTCTTTATCCATTCATCTGTCGATGGACATTTAGGTTGCTCATCCTACACTAAATTTTCTTTTTTTAAATGAGATATAATTCATATAACATAAAATTCACCCTTTTAAAGTGTATATTTCAGTGGTTTTCAGCATAGTCACAAGGCTGTACAATCGTCACCACTCTCTAATTCCAGAATATTTTCAACACCCCCCCCATCCCAAAAAAACTCCATACCAATTAGTGGTCACTTCCCATTCCTCACTCCGCCTAGCGCCTGGCAAAAATTAATCTACTTTCTGCCTCTGTGGATGTGCCTTTCTGTACATATCAAGTGGAATCATAAAATATGTGGACTTTTTTACCTGGCTTTTTTTATTTAGCATGTTTTCAAGATTCATCCATGTTATAGCAAGTATCAATACTCCATTCCTTTTTATGGCTGAATAATATTCTATTGCATGGATAAACTATATTTTGTTTATCCATTTACCTGTTGATAGATAATTGGACTATTTCCAACAGGAAATGTGAGTCCGCCATCTTTGTGCTTTTTCCAGATGCTTTTGATTCCTCTGGGTCACTTGCATTTCCATATTAATTTAGGATCAGCTTGCCAATTTCTGCAAAAAAGGACACCTGGAATTTTGATTAAGTCTTCCAATCCATGAACACGAATGTCTTTCTATTTCTTTGTTGTCTTTAAGTTCTTTCCAAAAGGATTTGCAGTTTGGGGTGTATGAGCTTTCCACTTCTTTTGTTCCTTTATTCCTAAGTATTTTATTCTTTTTGATGCTATTGTAAACAAAATCACTTTTTCAATTTTGTTTTCAGATTGTGCATTGCTAGTGTATGGAAATACAACTGATTTTTATAGACAGATATTGTATCCTGCAAACGTGCTGAATTCATTCATAAGCTCTAATAAGTGTGTGTGTATGTGTGTGTGTCTGTGGATTCCTTTGCATTTTGTCTAGACAAGATTGTGTCATCTGAAAATAGAGATAGTTTTACATCTTCCTTTCCAATCTGGATGCCTTTTATTTCTTTTTCATGACTAATTGCCTATACTATATTTTCTTAACAATAATTGCCCTATTTTTAGTACTTGCTATGTGCCCCATATTTTTTAAAAATCAATTTATGTCCTCAGTGGAAGTCTGCTGCATTTTATGTGTATTAAATATTCACAGACATTCTAAAAAAGTGGCATTGTTTTCACAGATGAAAAACACTAAAGTTAAAATATATTAAGGATAATTCTACTTCGGGAGGCCTTGTGTAAGGACAGAATGTGGTTTCTGCAAACTAACAGGTTACGCCAAATCCCTGGGGCCTATAGTGACTGTTGGGAAAAGGACGGAAACTGCCAAAGACCAATGTTTAAATAAATCCCCAACGGCGAGTTATTTTGTCATTTTCCCCTTGTCCTTAAAAAGCTCAGGAAAAAACTTATATGATTTTCCTGACATTATGGTTTACTCCCTGTGAGCTTTAGCAAAAGTTATTTCAACTCTCTGACCTCAGTGTGTGCATCTGTACAATGGGATGATCTGTGGGAATTGCATTGGATGATGCTTAAAGTCCCTCCCAAGTGTTCAGAACATTGTACATCCTCCGCAAATAATACTGATGCTGATGTGGTCTAGCACTTAGTGATTATCACTGCTCAGGCATCATGGCAAATGCTTTACATGCTTTTTATTCAGGTTTCACACCCACCAGGGGGTAAGTGTTAAGGATCACTGAGTATCAATGTAATTTATTCAAAGTCTTATAACTAGTGAGCTCCACTGTGGGGACCCAGCCTGAGGTGTTGTGACACCAACGTCCATGGGTTGAAACGTTATTTACCTTTCTTTTAGTCCCCCTCGCTTGATATCTCACCCATTTCACCCCAGGTTTAGAAATATAAACAAGTATAATTCACAGAATAAAATACATGGTTTATTTATTTATTCACTCAATCAACCAACAAGGAATCATGAGCTCCTATTATGTAACAGACTCTAGAGAAGTATCAGAATATGAAGTTATGAAGAAGGCACACTTCCTGCTCTACAGAATTTTGTGGTTCATGACGGAGAGAGAAAAGCCCAGTGCAAAAATAACAACCCACCGTGATGCATCCTTTATGAGTTTGGACTTTATCCCATAGCACCGGTATCTCTCCTTTGTGGAATTGATTGCAATTGCCATTTTACACATTCCTGCATCATTGGCTAAATTTGGTCTCCCCCTCCAGGCTATAAACCCCATAAGAGGTAGTGAGATTGATTACCATGATCCAAAAGCCTACTAAGTGCTTGCACACAGTAGGTGTTTCGTTAATCACTTCTGAGTGGGATAATCGAAGGGGAGAAAGAATGAAAGGTTTGAATACAAGAAGCAGGGCTGGATTTGCACTTTGGAAAGATTATCATTCTGACCAGAGGCAGGGATACCTGTGAGGAGGCTGTTATGAAGATCAAACATGCTTGCCCTGTTGAGCTCAGGCTTGGTCATGTGACTTGCTCTGGCCAATTAAATGTGAACAGAGGCATGTCGATTCCAGGTAGAAGCTTTCATAGTCCCTGTGTGGCTCACCACGTAGACTTTTCCTTTAGCCACAATGACCAGCAATGCTCCAGATAGATTCTGCTCCAACTATCTGGGTCCCAGAGTGAAGCTGTCATGGAGGAGAGAGACACGTGACCCACAATGAGTATGTAGCATGTTTGAGAGATAAGCCTCTGTTATTAGTAGCCACAGAGACTATGGGGTCACTTGTTACAGCAGCAGTACTTAGTGTATCCTGACTGATTAATGGCATTATGGGTTGGGTTTGAGGAGTCACTGAAATGAAACAATGTATATAGAACTGTCTAGCACATAGTAGTTTTCCATAAATGATAATTCCCCCCTTTAAGTCAATGTCCTGAGTGTTTCTGTTATTATGTGGAAAAAAATTATATATATATATTTTCTTAGTCCATTTGGGATGCTGTAAAAGAATACAGTATATTGGGTGGCTTATAAACAATAGAAATTTATTTCTCACATTTCTGGAGGCTGGAAGTCCAAGATCAAGGCTCCAGCGGATTTAGTGTCTAGTGGGGACCCGCTTCCTGGTTCATAGGAAGTCATCCTCTTTCTGTGTCCTCACATGGTGGAAGGGATGAGGAAGCTCTCTTTTATAAGGACACTAATCTCATTCATGAGGGCTCCACCCTCATGATCTAATTACATCCCAAAGGCTCCATCTCCAATTACCATCACACTGGAGATTAAGTTTCAACATATGAATTTGGGGGAGATGCAAACATTCAGTTTATAACACACACACACACAGACCACACACATGCACACACTTATATCCTAGCATATTCTCCGACTTATAGTAGGTGCACACCACACATCAGATGCCTTTTCTCCTGCATTCTCCTGCCTCACTGAACTCTTCTCATATAAAGAATGCCTTCCAAGAAAGCTTATTCATCTCCTTATTCATACAGTTTCCCAGCTACTTTTTCCTCTTTTCAGTGGTGAATCATAGCATGTTTCTAGGCATGCTTTATCTCCTATTTCCTGCATAAATAATCGTCCCAGATCCAAGGGGTAATATGTATGCAGTGGTCCCAGGGCTGGAATAGCACTTAGCTCAGCTCTTAATATGCAGTGTGGTGAAAAGGAGTGTCGAGTTGGGAGAGAAACCTCATCTAACATAGTTGGGGCCACTTACATTCATCTGAGGAGAGAGAAGGGATGCATTTGGACTGCAATTCTGCACCTTATAAATAGACATATATAGCTCCACATGCATTATTAATATGGGCTTTATTGCTAGCTTTATTGAATCCACAATGGTGCTTCTCTCGGGAAACCACAGAACACAGGAAGATTGCACAGATGCCTGCATTAACCAGGACCACAGTATACCAAGCAAATAAGGCTGTGCAAACAGCAGTATTCATGCTCACTGCATCCTACAATTCAAATAACATAATAACAAATAATGTGCTCAAGCAAGCCCCACAACTGCTATTTGAAGGATTTTATGCATTTCTTATCCATGTCGTTTATGCTAACACAAGAGTAGGCAGGGAAAATGTATTTTTACAAAGTTCCTTAGCATGACCTCCAAAGCCCCGACTTCCTCCATAATGTCACCTTGTCCCTGGACTGTCTCCTTAACTCACTCCCATCAGTTCCCCCTGGACATGCCTTGAACAGGCAGAATTATTCCCCCCCTCTAGTCCTTTACCCTCTGCTCTGAGTGCACGCACACACACCTTCATGTAACTGGATCTTCTCCCATTCATTTTACATCCCTTACCCTGTTTATTAGCAGCAATTATTTCTAGATGTCCTTTTCTTATTTTTATCTTTCCATCTTTATCATCTGTCTCCCCATGTAGAATATAAACGTCAAGAAAGCAGAGATCCTTTCTGTCTTATTCAAATTGCTGGATCTCCAACCAACATGGGTAATAGTGGTTGGCACATAGTAGGTTTGCAATAAATATTTGATGAATGAATGAATGGACCACAGAACACAAACCTCAACAGCTAGTACGTTCCTTCATCTTCTTTGTCCACTGTGGACCTCCCCTTGATATAAGCTTCATGAAGGGCAGCCATCTGTCCTGTTGGCAGCTCTAACCCCCAGTGTCTGAAGCTGGAATGGCACTTAGTAGCTTCTCGATAATTGGTCATTGAACCTAGGAGAACTAAAATCTGTTTTGGAAGCATCAGGGTGCCAGTGTGGTCAGTGGTAGCCGCAGCAGTTTGTGTGGTTCCAGTACATTCTCTTATACTCTCTCTGGTGTGGTGGGCGAGGGTGGGGTATTGAATAATGTAGCTTTTCCCACCTCCCTTCGACTAGGAAATTACCCCCTTGTGAAAGTGGGCCAGGAAGTCCCCATCTTTCATTAATGACAATGGTTCTTTGAATATAAATCACCCCCTACATACAGAATTTATGGAGTAAATCGACATTTGGGATTACCATCAATAAGCTATCACTCTTATAAGCCAGTCACCATAGAAAGATGCCCCTTTTCCAGAGATTGTTTTAGCAGAGGGCACATAACCTTGTTCTGGCCTATATGGTATAAAGAAAAAGTATCTGGCGGTGGCTTCTAGGAACTAACCCCCAGCAATGTAAGAAGAGCCACACATGTAGGAGCCTTTTGTGGCACCTCTTTACCTTCTACTCTTTGGAAGTCACCATATGAGGATATGATGTCCAGAGCTGAGACATCCACCTCGTGGCCATGAAGAGAGACATCCCCAGTATAGAAGGTGACAAAATGGAAGGATTGCAGAAGACTGCATCTTAGATGACATTGCTGAGAGCCTGAACCAATGCTGGGACCATCTAGCACTGGATTTCCATTTACGTAAACATGGGGTGCTGTTTGCTCTCAACCATCATTGATCAGGAGTTGTTACCAGCAGCCAAATGCACTCTCAGTGTTACACACACCCTGGGCCAGATGATGGGCTAATTTGGAGAAATAGGACATGAAGGAGTAAGACAATATTTGCCCTCAAAGAGTTCCCAGTCTAGTGGGAGTTCAGAGAAGTAAATCCACAGTTGCAAGATGGTGTAATCAGGGCCAGAACTGGAGCAGGTACAGAAAGCTGTTGTTGCCTGAGGGACAGACACACAAGGCCAACTGGGAGAATCATAGAACCACACCACACTCCCCAAATCCTGCATTGCACTTTTTTTTCCCCACCCCCTGCCGCTTTCCCCCCTCGGTGTCCATATGTTTTTTCTCTACTTCTGTGTCTCAATTTCTGCTCGGCAAACCTGTTCATCTGTACCATTTTCTAGGTTCAACATATATGCATTAATATACGATATTTGTTTTTCTCTTTCTGACTTACTTCATTCTGTATGACAGTCTCTAGATCCATCCACGTCTCTACAAATGACCCAGTTTCGTTCCTTTTTCTGGCTGAGTAATATTCCATTGTATACATGTACCACATCTTCTTTATCCATTCATCTGTTGATGGGCATTTAGGTTGCTTCCATGACCTGGCTGTTGTACATAGTGCTGCAATGAACACTGGGGTGCATGTGTCTTTTTGAATTATGGTTTTCTCTGGGTATATGCCCAGTAGTGGGATTGCTGGGTCATATGGTAATTCTATTTTTAGTTTTTTAAGAAACCTCCATACTGTTCTCCATAGTGGCTGTATCAATTTACATTCCCACCAACAGTGCAAGAGGGTTCCCTTTTCTCCACACCCTCTCCAGCATTTGTTGTTTGTAGATTTTCTGATGATGCCCATTCTAACTGGTGTGAGGTGATACCTCATTGTAGTTTTGATTTGCATTTCTCTAATAATTAGTGATGTTGAACAGCTTTTCATGTGCTTCTTAGCCATATGTATGTCTTCTTTGGAGAAATGTCTATTTAGGTCTTCCGCCCATTTTTGGATTAGGTTGTTTTTTTTTTTAATATTGAGCTGCATGAGCTGTTTATATATTTTGGAGATTAATCCTTTGTCCTATGATTTGTTTGCAAATATTTTCTCCCATTCTGAGGGTTGTCTTTTCATCTTGTTTATAGTTTCCTTTGCTGTGCAAAAGCTTTGAAGTTTCATTAGGTCCCATTTGTTTATTTTTGTTTTTATTTCCATTACTCTAGGAGGTGGATCAAAAAAGATCTTGCTGTGATTTATGTCAAAGGGTGTTCTTCCTATGTTTTCCTCTAAGAGTTTTATAGTGTCCAGCCTTACATTTAGGTCTCTAATCCATTTTGAGTTTTTTTTTGTGTATGGTGTTAGGGAGTGTTCTAATTTCATTCTTTTTTTTTTTTAATTTTATTTATTTATTTATTTATTTATGGCTGTGTTGGGTCTTCGTTTCTGTGTGAGGGCTTTCTCTAGTTGTGGCAAGTGGGGGCCACTCTTCATCGTGGTGCGTGGGCCTCTCACCATCGCGGCCTCTCCTGTTGCAGAGCACAGGCTCCAGACACGCAGGCTCAGCAATTGTGGCTCACAGGCCCAGTCGCTCCGCGGCACGTGGGATCCTCCCAGACCAGGGATCGAACCCATGTCCCCTGCATTGGCAGGCAGACTCCCAACCACTGCGCCACCAGGGAAGCCCTCTAATTTCATTCTTTTACGTGTAGCTGTCCAGTTTTCCCAGCACCATTTATTGAAGAGACTGTCTTTTCTCCATCGTATATCCTTGACTCCTTTGTCATAGATTAGTTGACCATAGGTGCGTGGGTTTATCTCTGGACTTTCTATCCTGTTCCATTGATCTGTATTTCTGTTTTTGTGCCAGTACCATATTGTCTTGATTACTGTAGCTTTGTAGTATAGTCTGAAGTCAAGCAGTCTGATTCCTCCAGCTCTGTTTTTCCCCTCCCAACATCTTCTCAATGGTGAAAAACTGAAACCATTTCCACTAAGATCTGGAACAAGACAAGGTTGTCCACTGTCACCACTATTATGCAACACAGTTTTGGAAGTTTTAGCCACAGCAATCAGAGAATAAAAAGAAATAAAAGGAATCCAAATCAGAAAAGAAGAAGTAAAGCTGTCACTGTTTGCAGATGACTTACTATACATAGAGAATCCTAAAGATGCTACCAGAGAACTACTAGAGCTAATCAATGAATTTGGTAAAGTAGCAGGATACAAAATTAATGCACAGAAATCTCTTGCATTCCTATACACTAATGATGAAAAATCTGAAAGAGAAATTAAGGAAACACTCCCATTTACCCCTGCAACAAAAAGAATAAAATACCTAGGGATAAACCTACCTAGGGAGACAAAAGACCTGTATGCAGAAAACTATAAGACACTGATGAAAGAAACTAAAGGTGATACAAACAGATGGAGAGATATACCATGTTCTTGGATTGGAAGAATCAATATTGTGAAAATGACTATAATACTGAAATCAATCTACAGATTCAATGCAATCCCTATCAAATTACCAATGACATTTTTTAAAGAATTAGAACAAAAATTCTTAAAATTTGTATGGAGACACAAAAGACCCCGAATAGCCAAAGCAGTCTTCAGGGAAAAAAACAGAGCTGGAGGAATCAGACTCCCTGATTTCAGACTATACTACAAAGCTACAGTAATCAAGACAATATGGTACTGGCACAAAAACGGAAATATAGATCCATGGAACAGGATAGAAAGTCCAGAGATAAACCCACGCACCTATGGTCAACTAATCTATGACAAAGGAGGCAAGGATATACAATGGAGAAAAGACAGCCTCTTCAATAAGTGGTGCTGGGAAATCTGGACAGCTACATGTAAAAGAATGAAATTAGAACACTCCCTAACACCATACACAAAAATAAACTCCAAGTGGATTAAAGACTTAAATGTAAGACCAGACACTATAAAACTTTTAGGGGAAAACATAGGAAAAACACTCTTTAACATAAATCACAGCAAGATCTTTTATGACCAATCTCCTAGAGTAACAGAAATAAAAACAAAAATAAACCAATGGAACTTAATTAAATTTAAAAGCTTTTGCACACAGAAGGAAACTATAAACAAGACAAAAGGACAGCCTTCAGAATGGGAGAAAATATTTGCAAACGAATCATAGGACAAAAGATTAATCTCCAAAATATACAAACAGCTCATGGAGCTCAATATCAAAAAAAAAACAATACAGTTAAAAAATGGGCAGAAGACCTAAATAGACATTTCACAAGGAAGACATACAGATGGCCAAGAGACACATGAAAAGATGCTCAACATCACTCATATTAGAGAAATGAAAATCAAAACTACAATGAGGTATCACCTCACGCTGGTCAGAATGGCCATTATCAAAAAAGCTAGAAAAAATAAATGCTGGATAGGGTGTGGTGAAAAGGGAACCCTCCTACACTGTTGGTGGGAATGTAAATTGAACAACCATTATGGAAAAGAGTATGGAAGTTCTTTAAAAAACTAAAAATAGAACTACCATATAACCCAGCAATCCCACTACTGGGCGTATACCCTCAGAAAACCATAATTCAAAAAGAGACATGAAGCACAATGTTCATTACAGCACTATTTACAATAGCCAGGACATGGAACCAACCTAAATGTCCATCAACTGATGAATGGATAAAGAAGATGTGGTACATATATACAATGGAATATTACTCAGCCATATAAAGAAATGAAATTGAATTATTGTAGTAAGATGGATGGACCTAGAGTCTGTCATACAGAATGAAGTAAGCCAGAAAGAGAAAAACAAATACCATATGCTAACGCATATATATGGAATCTAAATAAAAAAAAAAAAATGGTACTGATGAACATAGTTGCAAGGCAGGAATAAAGGGGTAGACATAGAGAATGGACTTGATGACATGGGTGGGAGGGTGAAGCTGGGGCGAAGTAAGAGTAGCATCAACATGTATACACTACCGAATGTAAAATAGTTGGCTGGTGGGAAGCAGCAGCACAGCACAGGGAGATCAGCTCGGTGCTTTGCGATGACCTAGAGGGGTGGGATAGGGAGGATGGGAGGAGGCTCAAGAGGGAGGGGTATGGGGACATGTGTATGCATATGGCTGATTCACTTTGTTGTGCAATAGAAACTAACACAGTATTGTGAAGCAATTATACTCCAATAAAGATCTATTAAAAAAATAAAAATAATATAAAGAATAAAAATTAAAAATGATACAAATGAACTTATTTACAAAACAGCAGTAGACTCACAGACATAGAAAACAAACTTATGGTTACTAAAAGGGAAAGGTAGGGGGAAGTATAAATTAGGAGTTTTGGATTAACATATACACACTACTATATATAAAATAGATAACCAGCAAGGACCTACTGTATAGCACAGGGAACTATACTCAATATCTTGTAATGATCTCTAAAGGAAAAGTATCTGAAAAAGAATATATAAAATCAGGATGGTGATGAATAATGAGAAGGGGGTCTGGCAACTTTTCCTGTAAGGAGTCAGAGGGTAAATATTTATACTTTGTGCGCCATACAATCTCCATTGCAACAAATCATTGCTGCCATTGTGGACTGAAAGTTGCCATGGGCAGTATGTAAATGAACAGGCATGGCTGTGTTCCAATAAAACTTTATTTAAAAAACCGGGTGGTGGGCCAGATTTGGCCCACAGGATGTAGTTTGCAGTCTGCAGACCTCTACTTTAGACCTGCCCTTCAACCCTGCTCCCTCTTCCCCCTCACTGCGCACCCTTGGAAGAGCAACTAACCTCCCTTCTGCAAATGGCATCTGATACCCACCATGGGACTTCTGTGCAGAAGAATGAGGTCAGGCTTGAAAACCATTGAGCACCACATTACACACATAGCAAGTGCAGTTGTGCTGGTGGTTGTTTTTGCTCTGGCTGCTGTCCTGTGTGTGTTTGGGTTTTGTTTGTTTCCGGCCGCGTTGAGTGCTATGGAAAATGAACCCCAGTGTGAGAGCCAGCAGCGCTGGAGAAAAACAAAATGTTCAGCGGGGCTGAGTCAGGAATGGAGATGTTCTTTCCATTCGCTGTGGCTGAGGCTGCCTCTAATTCCTAAGGGATTTGGGCCATTTAAGCGGGTTTGATTGACATTAATTATTCAAAACAATTATTTATTAATAAATAAGAACTCCAAGGATGCCCGGCACTTGTTCAGTGCTTTATAGTTTTCTTTTATTTCTGCTTTATTCTTTTCAAAGGGCTTTTTAAAACTGGGGCACACATGTACCAGGAGGCATGTGAAGATCTGGGGGGAAGACGTTTTCCTGGAGTATCCACTGTACTCAGTTTGGGGGAGAAACAACATGATTTTTTTGTTAAAACAACATGATAGATTGGGATTGACATATATACACTAAAAATTTTTCTTTTTAATTTTTTAATTAAAATCACACAATACAGAATTGTGTGATTTTAAAATTTATTTTATTTTATTTTTTACAACATATGGTATCTTTAATTAAATTGATATTGGTGAGTTAAAAAACATTGAGAAGATGACAGCTAGGGAAATAAGGTATTCTTATGACTATTTATAATAAAATGTTTAAAATAAAAATGTAAGAAACATCAATTGGCTTTGTAATTGAAGAGAGAAGACTAAGTATTGTTTTCCCAGTTCTTGTACAAGCAGAGCCCACAGGAGAATAATTCTTACATAACATGGAAAAGAATTGTCAATTTTTTAAATATATTTTTGTTTCTCAAAATTATTTGGGAGAACTTTGCCTAGTAAGGGATGAGCAAAAACAGTATGTACGAAACATCAAAGCTGGGGGCATCTCGTGTTAAGAGTGTCTTGGAGAATATAGCAAAAGAGCAATTACTCCATTAGATATTATAATTTTGTATGTAACGTGTACATTTAAAATTCTGATTAAAGTGACTAAAAATGACCTATTTTTTTTTAAAAAAGTCAAATAAGCACTTGGGGGTAAAACTCAAGATGTATTCACGCTCGGTAGTAATTTGATGTGAGAATATAAATTCTCTCACTTTGATGAACGTGGATATAAAATCTTGCTGTCTGTATTCTAGGTTTTCCTAAGTTTTCTGTAAAGAGTGATTCATGTCAGGTCACATCTAAATGACTCAACATTTTGAGCTAAAAGGCTGTTTACACAATATATACATTCTTTACTTACAGAGCAAAATGAGCTTAACACTTTTATATTAAAAAACTGGGATAGATTGGGATTGACATATATACACTAATATGTATAAAATGGGTAAGTAATAAGAACCTGCTGTATAAAAAAATAAATTAAATTAAAAAAAAAAAAACTGGGATACAGTAGCATTAGTAGCACCATGCTTGGAAGAGTTTCATTCAGCTCCCTTCATTGAGTGTCATGGGCAGGGGACCTGAAACTTATGCCAACCTCCTACAGCTTTTGGCTGGCATCTGTAGATGTGTCAGACATGCTCAGCAAACCTCAGTCCGAAATGCTGAAAACAGGAGACTTGAGGATACCTATTAGCCAATGTCAGGTGTGCATGAAGAGAACATAACATTTTGAAGAATTCCTTGTGTGTTTTTAAATGTGAGATATATATATATATATAATTCCCAGGATGCAAAGTTCACTCTCCCCAGCTTTACCACTGCTGCCACCAGTGGTGCTACTATATATGACCAAGAGAACATGCTGACTCGTAATCATGAAGATGCAAATGTACCTCAGCGATGTGCCAGAGCAAGGTCTCTATTATTTTTCTAAGAACGAAATAAGGAAATGAATTTACTTTTTGGGTCCAGAATGACTTTCTCCAAGGATTATAAGATGAAGATTATATATTTTGCCCAGTAACTAAAATGGCACGTTAAACGTTCAATTAAGAGAAGAATCACACTGAGTAAAATAAAAGACTGCAGTTTGGGGGAAGAATTATTCTTCAGAATTGTGTGATTTTTTTAAAAACATTAACTACAAGACTTCAAAGACGTTTCACTGTTGAGACCTGCCCCCCGCCACGCTGGCCTTGCCCCAGATGGCTGCGGTGTAAGGAGCACGGTTCTCTCTTTCTGCACAGCCCCCCGCCAAGTGCACAAGGAGGAAATTTTTACAAATTCTGCGAATGAAGAAACTCAGCCGAGAAGCTGATGGTCATGCTCAAGTCCACCCAGAAGTCAGTTGCAGAATGAGTTCGTTTTTTGTTTTGTTTTGTTTTGTTTTTTTGGGCCGTGCTGGGCATCACGTGAGATCCTAGTTCCCCAGCAAGGGATCGAATCCGTGCCCCTGCTGTGGAAGAGCAGAGTCTTAACCACTGGACTGCCAGGGAAGTCCCATGAGTTCATTTTAAGTCTAGGATTTCCAGCTCCCTCTGCGCATGTGTGAATGATGCGCCCAGTCAGGCAGGAGCAGGGATGAAGCCTGAGTGATATTGTTGGCCAGGCGCTGTGCTGAGTGCGGGGGGGACACCATGGAGATGAAGACAGGGTCCAGAAAGATATAAGAACCCGCAAAGTCAGCATCGGTCTGTCTGGAAAAATACCTGGCATTGAGTCAACTCAGTACCCCGACTCAGTAGCCTCAAGTCACACTGGTCATTCACACTCCCTTCCCCAATCCCATAATCATCCAGTCCATTCATTTTAGTCCCTGCCTCAGTTTCCCGCCCCACCCCCCATGGCAACAGAATTTCCTGTTACACTTTAAGCTCTGTCATTCACTTGCTTTGCTCAGGCACGACTCCTTGGCTAGAAGAATCGATTCTACTGCCATAAGCAGCTATGCAGTAATCTCTCCTTCCTGCACGCCCGCCCCCAGTACCCCCTTTGCCCCCTGGATCTCCATTTGCAATACACAGGGTGGCTATTTGTATCCGTCTCTCTCCCCACCCCATCAGCAAGTCTCTGACCCCTGCTGGAATCCCAGCTTTGCCTTTGCATCCTTTTGGAGGTCATGGCATCCTGCTTTTTTTTCCCAGAAGGGCTCTCACTGTAGCCCACCTAAGTCTCCTCGTTCACACCCCGAGTCCTAATAAGTACAGGGTGGCCTGAGTCCAAAGTCTGTCCACCACTTAGTATTTGTGTGAATCTGGAACATTTCTCGGCCTCTCCAAGACAACCGCTGCACCATCGCCTATAAAATAGGAACGGAAAATAGAATAGGATGCCATCCTAAAATAGAATAGGATGCCTTCTCCTCACTGTCAGCGGGAGGATGGGACCAGTTCATATGAACTGTCAAGCATAGGAGTTGGCACTTCAGTAGGTGCTCAGGAAGCCTCATTTCCCCATCAAACCCACCCACTCTCTGAGTGGAGGTCCCAACAGATCTTCACTTGTGACAGATTTGAATCCTTGAAAGAGCCAGCAGTGGGGTGAACCAGGGGGAGGTTGAGGGGCTCAAGGGCTGGGGAGCTCCCATCCAGCCATGCGCTTTGGTGGCCCTAGACATGGCTGTCTTTAACTTTTGCCTCCAAAGAAAACGTCATCGTGGGGACCCTTGACCCGGTTTCTGGCTCAAAGCCCTCCATTCCCTGCTCTTAGCAGAGCCCAGGCGAGACTCTACCCACACCTTCAGAATGAATCTATTTATAGCAGCCATCATTAACTCTCCATGGCCGGTCCCCAGAGCCTCACCTGTTCCCCCCACTCCTCCTGCAGAAGTTGACTTCAGAGGGTTTTCTGAGAGTTCTTTGTAATATTAGTTAAAATGTACAGGAAAGCCCCAAGGTCATGTTCCACTCCTGGCACCCTTCACTTTAGATTTGAGAAATCCCCTAAAACTCTCATTAGCGGAGGCTGCCTCACACCTATGAAACTTTAAAAATATCTGGCTAATCAGCCACCTTGCACACCTCCATGCAGCCAGAGAGAGAGAGCCTTTTGCCCTCTTCCTCATCCCTTCTCCCGGCATCACCTTCGTGCAGACGGGAGCTGTCAAAATCTGCCTTGCTGTTGTATTTAAAATAAAGTGAGGGAACTTCTTGTCTGAAACCAGTATTACCACTTAAAGAGAAACTGGGAGAGAGAAGCAGAAAGTGGAGCTGGGAAATGGCCTTCTGGAAGACCCTTTTTGTTCCGATTCATTTTTGACTAGGCTCTGATCATTGGAATTGAAAGGGATATCAACCATAACAGTATGAAAATAAAATCGCCACTTACTGAGAGCCTACCATCTGCTAGGCACCACGGAAAGTACTCAGTTACGTTATCTCTGCGTCCCTCCAAAACTCTGAAAAGGAAACCCCGGTTTGCCTATCAGGAAGCATCCTTTTTGATGCTAAAAAGGATCAAGTGGTATTCTCCAACTAACATAGCCAGTGTGTGGTCCAGCCAGGATCCTCACCAATGTCTGTCCATCTTTAAAACCCATCCTCATGCCAGTATGCCATGTGGTCTCTCACGTGAAATGTCAATTTCCAAGATGGACCATTCTTTAGTCCACTTAGGTGGAGCGACTCTGGGGACTTGTGCTGTGGCCCATCTTCACCCAGATAGAAAGCCTATCATATCACTATTCTACAGCGATATTTTAAACTTGGGAGCTATGCTATACCATCATCAGAATTATCTGGGGGTGTCTATCAAACATACAGATTCCTGAACCCCACCTAAGAAGCATTGAATTTGAATTTCTGAGGGGGACCATGGGAATCTGGGCTCTCTGAGTACTTCCAGGTGATTCTTGTTCACTCTGATGTTTGAGAATTAATGTTCTATGTCTAAGCTGGTTTGCAGGATGCTTCAGAGTCAGGTGTTTATGAACCCTGCTTGTCCCCTGCAGGAAATGGAATGGTCCCTTCTCAACAGACTCCCCAGAAGTAGGTGGAATTGGGGTGAAAGAGAGAAAATTCCCAGTCAGTGAGATGAATCCATCTATTCTCAGTACTGAGTTACAGAAACAAAGATGTGTGGCCCAAGAGGATGTCAATTTCTGAGACTCACAAGAATCTGTCTCTTGGAGTCATTGGCAAGACTGGTGTCATTGGCAATGTGATAAACTAGAATCCCAGGTACTGAACTGGTAGAGTGGAGAAAGGGAGGTGATGGAATTAGGAGGAAGCCTGCCTATTTGGGCAAAGGAAGGGACTTAGGAAATTAAGTCAGATATGGAAATGACCCAGGAGAAAGAAGTCTGTCCAGTCAACCGAGGCAGGTAAGTAACCAGAAGGAGGCAGGCAAACCAGGGGAGAATGTGTCCCAGAAAGAAGGTCATGTGATGAGGGAAGCAGGTATGATTGACATCATAGTGCAGAGAAGACTAAGGGTTAGGACTCAGTGGGAAGCCTTCATCCGTGAATTCCATTATCACTACAAAGCAGCTGTTATGTGCCTGGCATTGTGCTATGTGCTAGGGTTTCAGAGAAGATAAGATACCATCTCTCTCCCCACAGAACTCACAGTTTGGTTGAGGTATAGATGTATAGGCAGACAGTCATGGCATGGTACCATAGCACTATGCTACAAATAGATGCAAGATGGGGATGAGCATGCAGAGGAAGCACATCTAACCCAGCAAAGGTAAATCAAGAAAGCCTTCCTGGAGGAGGTGATGTCTGTGCTGCTGCTTTTTCATTAGAGTTAGGCTGGGAGAAAAAAAGAGGGATAGATTCAAAGCCTTCACAAGATGGTAGAAACGAGGCTCGTATAAATTTTTAGCCCCATCCAGCAGCTGTATAGCACAGGGAACCCTACTCGGTGCTCTGTGGTGACCTAAATGGAAAGGAAATCCAAAAAAGAGGGGATATATGTATACTTATAGCTGATTCACTTTGCTGTACAGTAGAAACTAACACAACATTGTAAAACAACCATACCCCCTCCAAAAAAAAATAAGATTAGCCCCATCCAAGATTGGCTTGAATACTGGAGTAGGACTCACTCCGGGTGTTTTGGGGGTAGAAAGCAGGGGGAGGGATGACTCAGTGGACCCACGTGAGAGGAAATTGGGAAAGCAGAAGCATCCTGCAAACCAGCTTAGACATAGAAAATTCGTTCTCAGGTACTGCAATTGTAATAATCACCTAATGACATGGACAGCACTTTCTGCAGGACTCAGAAGAGAGTAATGGCAGGCAAAAGTGGTCAGCAAAGGTGAGTCAGGTGGAACTGAGGTGAGAAGCTAGTTTTTATGTTAGACAGGTTGCGTGCAGACCAGAAGACAGTGTGGACTGGGACATGCTGGTCGGTGTATCCAATCCCACTGTCCTTGGATGTCCAGCCCTTGGGAGGGGTTGGCTCGAAGATGGGTTCAGATTATTAGGCATGTAGAACCAGCATGTCCCAAAGAGTCCTTCCTTGAGCAATGATCTCCTAAGGGGTCAAGTTTCTCTGAGCACCCAAGATGCCACAGACCGGCTACATAGTGACTCAGCACACTGGGGCAAAATAATCTTTCTGTTTCAATTTGACTGTTTAACACTTTCAATGTATCTGTCCATTCCATCAGGACCTTTAGAGGAGGTCCATTAACAATATTTACTCTAAATTCCAGAAGTGTGGTTAATGAAATGCAGTCCACCATACTGAGTGAGAATGGAAGATGAGCATTCAGATGGCTTTAATGCTAATAGACTTTTCAAAGTAATCTAAGCATATGTAGAAAATATAGAGCGGGGTTCTTAATCCAGAGATTTCTAGAAGGTCCATGTGCCCCCTAAAAGGTTTACGTGGAGTGCATGTACATATATACATTCCCCCCACCCCCCCGTGGAGTGAATCTGTTGCTGTAAATACATTCTCTAAGATGTTTAGTCTTGCACACACACACACACACACACACACACATTCACACACACACATACATACACACACATACACACACATTCACACACACACACATACACACACATACATACACACACATTCACACACACATACACATCCACACACACATACACATTCACACACACACACATACACATTCACACACACATACACATTCACACACACACATACACATTCACACACACACACATACACATTCACACACACATACACATTCACACACACACACACACATACACATTCACACACACACTTACACATTCACACACACACACGTGCAAAGTGAGAAGCCATGGATTTAGGAGGATGGGATTAAGTCATGCGTTTGATGTTGGCAGCCTGACAAGGCCTGTACTTTGGTTTCTGTCCAAAATGAATTCTTTTCTCCAGAATCATGTCTTGAAGGCATCTTATCTAAACCAGGATTATTTTTCCAGTTCCTTTTGGGTAAGTGGGCTTTGATGAGTTATGATCAAGGTGAGTCAGGGTCAGCACTGTGTCACATCCAAGCGTTATAGAGACAGATCAGTTTGATAATCGCCCCAGAGAGAAGAGGCCTCCAGAGACACCTCTGTCACCAGAGTTTGTCAGCGTGACCTCATGGAGCTGCTTCTGTGTAGGAAATAGAATTAAGTAGACAGGAATTGAAATGCACAGTGTTTGATTTGTATTGGATTGAATAGAAAGGGTCTTTTATGTGCGTTTGGTACCCGTGTACATGGGGATGTTGTTGGCAAAGTCATTTGGCATTTGCCCACTCAGTGTTTGCAAAAACGGAGGCATTCCCATTTTGCAAACAGCCCACAGATACAGTAAATAACCCATTTCATGATGGACATCTGGACTCCTCAAACCTGCCAAGAGTGGATGGGCTCACTGCTGCCTTCCAGCTTTATGGTGGGGAACGGCTGCCTTCGAACTTAAAAGGCGTCACTCTGCAGAGCGCGGCAGGTTGGAGTCTCATCTGTCCAAACGCTGCACACACATTCGTTTTGATTTTAGCTGCGTCCGAGCCACTGGCTGCATGTGCAATACCTCACACACTGGGGCAGAAACGATCCTTGTTCATTAAAGCACACTTCTGCAAGGTAGCCTCATACCTGATTCCTCACTGTGGTCACCTGAGTTGTGGCTAATCTCCCAACGTGAGATACATAGGTAGGTAGGAATATCTGGAGGGATGCTTCAATTTAGTGTTTTATGGGGGAAAAGAAAGGGAAAACAACAAGCTTGGCTGAACATACCATAACCCACACTGTGGGATGGAAAGCAGAAATCATTTACTATGGCATTAGCTCAAGCATCCTTTCCAAGCCTCCCCACGAAGGAAATGATCAAGTCCTTGGTCGGGTGTGCTCAGGATAATTCACTCCAACTTGCTCCATCTATACTTCCATTCTTGTCCATCATCTTTTGTGTGTGCTGTCCTGATCCTGGCCAGCCATCACGGTCAAAGCTGTGAGAGTTTGAGTTCGCCACCTAGTGGCCAGTGAGAAGGCTATTCGTGCTCCCATCTTGTCCTCCCAGACTGGGGTCAGAAAAACAGGCTATTGGTGAGTCATTATAGTGCCAGAGCTCAAATACCACTGTTTGCTTCCAAAATTTCAGTTCAAGTAGAGAGGTTTAGAAAGAAAAAAGAAAACCTGGGATACCTATAAGTGATGATTGCTTACCCTTATCCCACTTACTGCATGCTGTACAAATGAAAAGCAAAACCCATGGCCAAAAAGGAAAGGAAGGGGTTATTTTTAGAGACTCACAATGCAAAGAAAGTGTAAGGATGCATGTATGTGTGTGTGTGTTTGCAAGCGTGCATCAAAAGTCACAGGGGCAGACTTTATAGTTGCAATGACATTCCAACGTTCCTCCTATGTAAATATAAAATTTTATTTCTGTGCACAAATGAGTGGCTTCCCAATGTATATGCTGTAATAATCATGACTCTAGGATAAGAAAGACTGTGATGAGTACCTATTATAGGCTTGGAACTGTGCTGGGTAATTTGTATATGTCATTAGTTAGAATGTGTATGACTCAACTGACTTTAATGTCTGTACAGGCCAAGCTGTACCCAATACCAGAAAAACCTCTACACTGGTGCTTCTCAAACTATCTATGGAGAAGCACTTGCTCTTTAAAATTGTTTTATGCATCCACAGACCAATGCTTTTATTTTTTTAAAAAAGTTACCAGAAAAATAAAATAAAATGTACAATATACAAGCCCGAATTTATTTTTATTATTATTAGAGTCAACAGATATAAAAATTTATATGTCAAATTTCTATAATTTTTCTAAATGCTTATTCTCAATTTCCATATTTACTTAGCTGCAGAGCAGTAACAATGAATAGGCTGGAAGTGGTCCTCAGATCACGCTGAGTGGAGCTCATCTACACGATCTTCACCAACCATCATGCAGTTTCTGAACATCTTCCATGACATGGACTACCCACCTCCCAAGGCAGCCCATCCATTGCTGAACTGCTCTGATGACCAGAAACCAAAGTCTGCTTCTCTGAATTCATTGGCCAGGGTTCTACCTCTGACCCCAAACAACTCTTTCCAATCACAGTTTTCAGATAACCAAATTCTGACTTCCCTTCCCCTGGTCCCACACACTTGAGTTTGCAATAGCCCACTTTGAGTCCAGCCTTCAGGATTGCTTGCAGCAGAGGGCAATCATGGAAGCTTCCAGCCCATTGGCTTGTTCCTCTTCCTCCAGAAGAGCAGGGAAGAGTGATTTGATGGTTCAAGATGCAGCCCCTGCTTGGCCAGGTCTACCATGGGCAAGGGCATTTTGGAGTTCAAAGGCATGCACCCAGGAGTCAGTCTCTCATTTGCTTTGCTCACATCATATTTATGGAAAGCAGAAGGGTCAGAGGCTGCCTGATTTCACGGGGGCATTCAGAATGGTGCTCTGTTTTCTTGCATCAACTTCAAGGTCACTGCTCTAAATTCCTGTACCATGCGACTGATCAGATGCAGAAAGATCCATTGAGTCACGTTCATGTTTGAAGGAGGCAGTAGAGAACTTGCCCAGGGTTCAATCTGAAGCCAGTAACTCCTAGACAGCTCTCCCTACATGGAGGTTCCTTGGCCTGGACCTAGCTTGTGGCAAAATTGTATTGGATTTTTTTAAAATTAATTAATTAATTTATTTATGGCTGTGTTGGGTCTTCGTTTCTGTGCAAGGACTTTCTCTAGTTGCGGTGAGGGGGGGCAACTCTTCATCGCGGTGCACGGGCCTCTCACTGTCGCGGCCTCTCTTGTTGCGGAGCACAGGCTCCAGACGCGCAAGCTCAGTAGTTGTGGCGCACGGGCCTAGTTGCTCCGCAGCATGTGGGATCTTCCCAGACCAGGGCTCGAACCCGTGTCCTCTACGTTGGCAGGCAGACTCTCAACCACTGCGCCACCAGGGAAGCTCCTGTATTGGATTTTTATTTGCTCTACCTTGCCATATGATGTTGAGCCAATTACTCAACATCCCTTTGTCTTAATTTCCTCCGCTGGGGAAAAAAAGGAAGTAAAAGAATTTACAGAGTGGCTATGAAAAATTTAAATGAGATACAATAAGATAATACATACAAAGCTCTTTGAACCTCTCTTAACCTTGTAAATAAGTGCTTATGACGATTTTGATTTTGATATAGTTCCGTTGGCTTGTAACTTCCCCGGGGAACATTGGAAAGGGTTGTTTGGGAAGGATATGGATAAACCTGGAACTTCTAATCAAAACCATGAAATATCATTGTAATGACAATAATACCCCTAAAATATTAGAATACAGAGAGTATGGTATGACCAGCAAGAAGTAGAAAGGGAAATTCACCTTTCTGGTTTGGGAGATGCCCTCTCTGTTAATTTAGCATTAGCCCACATTAGTTTACCATGGAAGTGGTGGTCACTGTGGTGGGTAATAGTTGCTTGAGCTATTGTCTTACAATAACACAACAATATTAATCCACACTGAGATTTCCACCAGCCAGAACACCCAAGTCACTTTCGTTTGTGTTTTCCTAAGCATATCCCCTCATTCTGTAGTTGGATGCCGTTCTTTGGGGGATTCAGTGTGGAATCCTATGTGTATTCCTATCTAATTTTATCTCAGATTTGGCCCACTGCTTCCAAATATCATAATTAGTGCTGAATAGAGATGTCATCTAGTACAGTGTTTTATACACCTTAATTTTTTCAGCCATAAAACTCTTATGAGGAAATCCAAGAAGTTACAGAGGTGACAATGGAGATTTTTGGAAGACAAGGAGGGTGGCAGAGTGTTGCCCACTGGACTTCCCCAGTATACTAGAAATACTTCATAAAAGCTAACACTGTTCAAAGCTAACATTGAACAAGGACTTACTGTATTCCGTGCAACTGCCTTAAGAGTTTTAAATTAGTAAGTTCATACAACCACCCTTTGAGGTAGATGGCTGTGTACTAGTATTTTTATATTTATTTATTTATTTTTATATTTCTATATATGAAAAATATACATATAAAAAAACTAAGTGGCTTGTTCAAAATCATTTAGCTTGTAAGCAATAGAGGCAGGCAGAATTTAAACTCAGAAATTTCAGTTCTTGGGCCATGAGTTTAACTCCCTTGTTATGCTGTTGCTAATGTCGACTGAAAAACAATGCACGACCTGAGAGTTGTGAGTTAGGTTTTATTGGGGGCAAAATGAGGACTATAGCCCAGGAACAGTTTCTGAAATGCTGTCTCCCGGGCTATGTCCTCACTTTGCCCCCAAATAAACTTAACTCACAACTCTCATGTCATGTTTGTTTGTTTTTTTAAGTCAACACTAACAATGATGTCAGGTACCTCCATCTGGTGGTATGTTATTTTAAACACACACACATGGGACCAACTTATTTATTAGGCACAGGGAACACAGTGCCCAGGGCCCACAATGATTTCCAGGGTCCATGAAAAGATGCTAATTTCTTTTAAAAAGAGAAGAAAAGAATAAACATTTAGGTTAAAGAAAATGTCTGAATATATAATATTCGTATCTTTCTCTTTATACCAACACAGTCCCAAAATACACTGTTGAACATTTTCTATGAAGAGAGGAGGCCTATGAAAGTCACAATATGGCCTTGCAGGCACAAACAAGGCAGAACCGATCACAGAATGGAAAGCTGAGGTTTGGAGATCCTTCCCATGTCCCAGTTTCCTCACACACAGCAGACACAGCCTGCACCCTTGTTGAGGGCTGTGAGCTCTGAAATCAATGGCCTTTGCTGCTGCTGCTACTATTTCCCTGAATGAGCCAGAAAAGTTCTGTTTTGGAGACACAGATAAACGTGCCAACTCCAGCTCAAAACCAAAGAATTCCAGGTGCCCCCCAGGTCATGGGATTTTGGGGTAGGGGACAAGCATCCATGGCTGCAACTCCCCTTCTGCAATCTGGAAAAGCAAGAAAAAAGGAGTGAGCTACAGGGACTGTAGTTAGCAAGACGCTTGGAGCTGAGCGAGCATTACCCATCTTCATGGTCTTTGTTTTTCTCAAGGAAAGAAACAGTATTCTCTGCCCACACTCCAGCCCAGCTGTCTACAATGATAAATGATGGGCCTTTCTTTAAATTTCCTTTATGCTCAGCGTGAGGACTGGCCAGTGTGGATATGCACTGGACACGGATAAATGGCTCTGGCAAGCCCACCAGATTGTCCACGTGGCGACAGATGGTCCAGCTCAAAGCTTTTGTTGTGCTAATATTGGAACTTGCTGCTACCTGAAGCAGTTATCATTTCATAAACAATGGTGCTGCCACTGCTGTGTGGATAAATTGTCCTTTATACTTTGCAGGGCCCACCATGGGTGCTGACAGCTTCATGATGGTGAGAAGAGACCCCCGGTCCCTCAGCTACAGTGGCAGCCAGAGGGGAAAACGTAGCGGGGTGGGGAGAGTGAGGCTGGAGACCGTATTTGGTGTCCAGTCATAGGCTCTATGATTGTCTAAGTGTCTACCTAAAACTCTGGACAATGAGAAGGAAAGAGGTTTCCACTCTGTTGAAGGGTCAAAAGTGACCCTTAGAGACAAATTGTCTTGACTTCTGCATAGATTCACTTTTATTCCCTTTGTGGAAACTCTAATAATGAACAGATAAGGAAGAGATTAAGATTTTTCAAGTACCTACTATGTCCAATGTGCTAGAATAACATTGTTATAACTTATTGTCGATAATAGGAGGAGTAGACATAGCGGTAGTGGTAAATAACTTTTAACGAGGAACTTCTTAAACTCCAGGCAGTGTGCTGAGCCCTTTCCATAAATTCTTATTATAATTGTTTCAAGAGACTTATGAAGGAACGGAGCAGGGAAACCAGTTCTCAGAAGAGGGAGGGGAGGGGAGGAGCCCGGCGTTGCAGTGTTTGCTGATTTCCGTGCTTCAAATCCCCCCATCACGGCCAATTTCAAGCTACCAATAATTTAACAACATGCTCACAAAATTCCTATTTAATAATCAGCCCTCGCAAGCCATTGCAGGCTGGTTCCCGCACATCACTGGAACTGAGATCCAGAAATGTTTATTTGCGCAAGGTGGTCCAGCTATTAAGGGACAGCGCTGAGGTGTCCACCCAAGGACATGGGCTGTCACCTCTCTTCCAGGCTCTGAGCCCATGCGTCCATTAGCTACTTCAACCCACAGGGCAACCCTAGGAAGTAGGCATCACAGGGCACCCCTGATCTCAGTAGTTGAGGAAGCTACCTGGAGTCACACACCTACTAAGTGATGGGACCGGAATTCAGACCCTGCCTGTCTGAGCCCGCAGCAAAGGCTCTGGTCCAGTTTACTTGGCTTCCGGTGCCAACCAGTAGCAAAGTGAAAAAGCTAGAATGAATATTTTTCACATCTTCGTTTTCCCTTGGGTGGAGAACCTCAGAAACAAAGACCAAAAAATATCCCAAAGATAGCCATTCCTACTGGTGGAATTTCAGGCACAGGTCATCATGGGTGATACTGGGGCACCTGAATGGGTTCCAGTCACACCACAAAAGTAATCATTGAGGGACTTCGCCAGACCATTAGGTTAGAAGAGAGGTTACTCTATTTTAGGCTGTAGAAGTTATTCCGAATCTTCAGAAGCACTTCAGGTGAAGGCATAGAGCATTTCCAGCAGACATCCTCAGTAAAAATAATTTGTCTTCTCCCTAAAAAATTCCAGAAACTCCACCACTGCCTATAATAGCCACTGTTGCTAGAAGGCTGAGATTCTAGGATATCCCCACAACCCACTCCAAACTGTGCCCTCCTCTGTGATCAGGGGGCAGAACCTGCTAGAGAAAAGTGCAAAATCCAGGTGGGTGAGCCCAGCATGTATTCAAACTTGTTTTCAGTACATATCTGTCTCTCTCATTAAATCAAAATCTCCTATAGCCTAGTTAATACATTGTAAATACTGAATGAATGAGTGAATGAATGAATGCAGAGAAAGTTATTAAGAAGAGTCAAAAAAAGACAAACAGATCAGAGATTGAACTACCAGATTGGCTGATTTATAAGAATTAGAGGTACAGAAAAATTCTAATTTTATAAGGACTTTTTGGGAAAAGGGAAGAACGGAGGGCAGAATACATTTCATCATCTATGGGTTTAGAGTGATTCAGTTGAGTTTCCAATGAAAATATTTTGTTTACGCTAATACAGTTATGTTTACAGTGAAATGAGACACATTTCTTCCCACCACTAAAAACCAAAGTATTATTTTATATAAATTTGATTCTCTGTAATCCATTCATACTATGGGCACCTTGGACAAAGAGTAAGTTTTAGATACTTGTTTAAATGCCTCAAAAATGCCTGCAAATACAGTACCAAATCTTGACGGGGTACTCCAGCCCCAAAACCCCTCTGTTATTTGAGCTTTTTTCTTTCTCAGAGGAGAGTGAAGTATTTCCCCAAGTAGGAGGTTCACAGTTTGGGTTCGTTTTGTTAACTTTGCTTTGTCTCCCCCGCTCAAATCACTGTTGTGAAAGAGGATGCATTTTTTCTAACCATCAAATCTGCAGCTGAAACACTTAATTCTCCCCAGTTCCCAATGTGCTGAGCTACTGTTACAGACAGACAGTGAGTCTGCAGTGAAGGGGGCTGGTGTGGGGGGAGCGGGGGGGGGGTGGATTGGTGTTAGAAATGAAGCCCCGCCCCCATGGACAGTTCCAGATGACGGTGGGGGCGGGCCACACGTCGCAGGTACTATCAGCAAGTAGCAGACTGCATGGTTGCCTTGTGAGTTATTGCCGTGGTCCCCAGATCTCCTTTCTGTAGCATCCTGCATGTACAGGTGATAAATCTTAGGGACTCGAGGGAATGCAATGGGCTTCTCCCCTCTGGCCCATTATTTTACTCTTATATCATTTAGAAGAGTGCAGGTCTGGATCTTTTTTTTTTCTTCTTCTTCTTCTTTTTTGGTTCATGGATGTTTTCTTCAGCTCATTGCCACATTTTGTTCTGCATATTCGGTTTTTATGACTGAGCTTGTTTTAAGAGTCCACCTCGACAGAAGATGAAAACAATGAGCAAAGACATGCATTTAGAACGTATTTACAAAACAGAAACAGGCTCACAGACTTAGAAAAGAAACTCCTGGTTACCAAAGGGGAAAGGTGCGGGGGGAGGGATAAATTAGGAGTTTAGGATTAACATATACACACTACTATATATAAAATAATCAACAAGGACCTATTGTATAGCACAGGGAATGCTACTCAATGTTCTGTAATTACCTAAATGGGAAAAGAATCTGAAAAAGAATGGATATATGTATATGTATAACTGAATCATTTTGCTGTACACCTAAAGCTAACACAATATTGTAAATCAACTATACTCCAATATAAAAAAAACTTTTAAAAAAAGACATGTATTTATTTCCCTCTACAAATGGCAGTGTGGAAGTCCAATGGAGCCATATACAATTCCTCCGTGCAAAAGAGGAAGGGAATGGAACCAACATTTGTTAAGAACCTACTATGTACCCAAATCTACACTTTGTTCTACCACAGCTCATGACATGGGGGTCAAGTGCATCTCCACTGGGTTCATATCCCAGCTCCTCCTCTGACAATTAGGTGCCTTGAGCCAATGATTTGATTTCTTCACCTATAAAATCGGCATAATAATAATTCCTACCTCATCGGGTTTTTTTTTTTTTTTTTTCAGTAAGGTGAAATTCACACAACATGCAGTTAACCATCTTTAAAAGTACAATTAAGTGGCATTGAGTACATTCAGAATGGGGTGCAGCCATCACCTCTACCTAGTTCCAGAACTTTTTAATCATCCCCAAAGGAAATTCTGTACCCATTCAACAGTCATTCCCCATTTCCTCCTGCCCCAGCCCCTGACAACCACCAATCAGCTTTCTTCCTCCATGGGTTTACCTACTCTGGATATTTTATATAAATAGAATTATTTGATATGTGACCTTTTGTGTCTAGTACATCGTATCAGTACTTCATTCCTTTTATTGCTGAGTAATATTCCATTTTATGGATAAACCACATTTTGTTTAACTATGCATCCATTCATTATGGATATTTGAGTTTTTTCATCTTTTAGCTTTGTTATTATAACATACTGTTATTATATCATATTTGCTATTTTTTATTATATAAGTTTCAGGTGTACAGCATTATATAGTTCAGCATTTGGATACACTACCAAGCGTTCATCACAAGTGTAGTTACTATCTATTCCCGTATGGTTGGCCCCCCTTTACCTACTTTGCCCACCCCCAACTCCGTTTCCAGCTGGTAACCACTAATCTGTTCTCTGTATCTATGAGTGTGTTTTTGTTTTGTTTGCTCCTTGGTTTTGTTTTGTTTTTAGATTCTACATATGAATGAAATCATACAGTGTTTGTCTTTCTCCATCTTATTTCATTTATCATAATACCCTCTAGTTCCATCTATGTTTTCAAAAATGACAGAATTGCATGGTTTTTTTTAAAAATTTTATTTATTTATTTATTTATGGCTGTGTTGGGTCTTCGTTTCTGTGTGAGGGCTTTCTCTAGTTGCGGCAAGTGGGGGCCACTCTTCATCGTGGTGCGCGGGCCTCTCACTATCGTGGCCTCTCTTGTTGCGGAGCACAGGTTCCAGATGCGCAAGCTCAGTAATTGTGGCTCACAGGCTTAGTTGCTCCGCGGCATGTGGGATCTACCCAGACCAGGGCTCGAACCCGTGTCCCCTGCATTGGCAGGCAGATTCTCAACCACTGCGCCACCAGGGAAGCCCTGCATGTTTTTTTAATGGCTGAATAATATTCCACTGTGTATATATACCACATCTTCTTCATCCATCAATGGACACTTAGATTGTTTCCATATCTTGGCTATTGTAAATAATGCTGTGAATACCTCTTTTCCATTCTTTTTGGGGATATACAGTCAGTTCACATTATTTGCTATAGTTATGTTCTATAAAAGCCACATCAAACACTGAATTAACAAATACTAAGTCCTTGCTCCTAGGGGAAATATATAGATGTATATCACACAGATGTTAATCTTAAATCCTAAAAGCAACATATCCTGGTAGATTTTGTGTTCATTTTACAAAAGGACAAAATGAGGTTCAGAGATGCTGAGTGACTTGCCTGATGCCACCCCCACTAACTGCATCCAACTGGCCCCAGAGATGGAGTTGCTGGCTCTATCCAGCATCTCCTCCCACTGTCTTCATCCTTGGTCATCTCTGCAAGAGAACTAAAGCAAGAAACCAGAGCATCACCTTGTTTGACCTCAGCTGAGAATATGCCAGACAGGCAACTCAAATTTTTTTGCCACTACATGCATGTCTATATAAATGACCCCTAAACTGCCACGAGCATTGATGTGAGGGTTACAAATAAATTTTAGCTAATAGGTGAATTTGCAAGTACAGAATCCATGCATAATCAGATTGGCTGTACCACGGAGCGGTATTGCTGGGTCATAGAGTCATTCCATGGGTAGCTTTCTGAAGAACCACCAAACTGCTTTCCACTGTGAGTGCACCATTTTACCAACGCATAGGATTTTTATGACAGGTAAATAAGTTATCATTTGTAGGGCACTAAGAACAGTGCCCAGCGAATAGTGTTATGGATTGTGACTTAAATTCATTAAGTAGGTCACGCTGCCAGGGTTAGCTGCTAAGCTCAATTCCTTCCCATTCTCTGGAGAGAAGCTCACAGGATAAGTATGTTAGGGGCATGGTCCATCCTCTTCCAAAGCTCAAACTGCACTCAACCAGAGGGGGACACTTCATTTGCTTTCAGATTTACACATATACACCTGGAGCGCATCCACTCAACAACTACTCAAGAATTGAATCTCTCCTCTGTTGAAAAATCAATCATTATCTTTATAATGTGCTAATACAGGTTCATTACATATATCTAGGAAAACACAGATTAAGTAGAACAAAGATAATATGACTCACCTTAATCCTATACTGTTGCACTTCCTTTCTCTGTTTTATGCAATTGAAGTCATAATATGTGTGCAGTTTTGTAGCCTGTATTTTCCACTTAACATTATATTAGCATGAAATTTCATATCATTTAAAGTCTTCAAAATTTTGATTTCTAAATACCACCTGGGATCTCATTGTGTGCTCACACCAAACCTTAAGTATTCTCCCAATGATGAATATTGTTCCCAAATTTCTACTATTATAAACAACACAATAATGAAAATCTCTGTGCATGGAGATTTCTGTAAATCAATGATTATTTCCAAAAACTTGATCAAACTAGAACTGCTGAATGAAAAGTACATTTTAAAATACTTTTTTATATAGCACTACTTCCTCAGGGAAGTTTTATCTTTTTAATGTTTCTAATTTTTAAGAAAATTTTACCTAGTCCATACCAGGTTTCTTTATTATATATTTGGTACATGCTTTTTTTTTTCTATAACTCTTATTTTCATTTATCATTCTATATTCACTAATAAAATTATTTGATTAATGCCTCTCACCCTTGTGGCATTTATATTCTAGTGGGAAAGTCAGCCTTTGGACACAAGTCCACACTCCCCTCTCCCCCCACCCAGGTTGCCAGCTGCCGAAATAAAGCAAACTTTCCTTTCCACCAACCTTGCCTCTCTAGTATTGGCTTTAGAGCAGTGAGCATCTGGACCCCACTTTCAGTAACAGACCCATTCATTTTTATGGATTTGAGCATCCAGTAAAGTCTGGCACACCGTAAGTGCTCAGGAAACACTAGAAGCATGTATGGATAAATCTCCCCACTGAGTTTTTATCAATTTTCATTCCCACTATCAGTGTATGAAACTATATGTGTATCAGTCACAGCACCTTCACCTTGCCTCTCCATACAGCAGGAACTATGATTAGAAAAATAAAAGTGTCACTGTAATTGATGAAAATTGAGCTCCTCTTATTTTATTGTGCTTTTCCTTAATTACTAGGAACATTCAAAATTTTCCTATTCTTGTTTATTATTTATCTCTTCTTTGGTAAATAGTCATTCATGTTCTTACTCATTTTATTTTGGTTCCTTGCCCAATCTATTTGACATACATTCAGTCTGCATTTACTAAGTATCTCTTTATTGAGCCCCAACCTCTCCCTTTTGCTTTATTCTGCCTTTAATAAATTTCTCCTTTTAGGCTCCCATGTAGAAGATGCAGGCATAAATTCTCACACTACTGGCATAGGAAAAGTACATCAGTCCTCTTTTTGTTTCTCAAATATCCATTTCATGGTGTTCAAGCATCTCAAGGAACACAAACAGGTGGCCAGGTGGTGTTCTGTAATCCTGTGAGTGTCAAACTCTTGGGATGAACATGGAAAAAGAAACTTGGGAGAAGCAGGCAACTGACTGCATCCCGTGGTTGTGCGTCAGACTCCAGTTTGACCTGGGTTCAAATCTCAGCTGCCCTTCACAAGCTGTACGACGCCAGCAAGAAACTCAGAAATTTTCCTCGTTGGTAAAATGCCGAATATTGGCAATTCATAGGTTGTTATAAGGACTGAATGTGATATAATACGGAAAGGGAGAAAGGAAGAAAAGGAGGGACTTCCCTGGTGGTCCAGTGGTTAAGACTTTGCCTTCCAATGCAGGGGGTGCAGGTTCCATCCCTGGTCAGGGAGCTGAGATCCCACATGCCTCGCAGCCAAAAAACCAAAAAACATAAAACAGAAGCAATGTTGTCACAAATTCAATAAAGACTTTAAAAATGGTCCACATCAAAAAAATCTTTAAAAAAAGGGGGGGGGGGAAGAAAAGGAAAGAGAGAAAAAGAGAAGGCAGGGAGGGAGAGAGAGAAAGAAGGTATATTTACTTTCCCTTTCCATTAGTATGGCTTGTATCTGAACACTTCGTTTGCTCAATGAGCGTGTTTCCTCACTTCCAGGGCAGTCTATAATCCATCACTGTTGTCTTCCTTTGGAAGCTGTTATGAGGAGTTTTAACAGTCCCCATTCTCTGTTTGCTGGAAGCTGATGGAAGAACTCTCCTTATCTCCAATATTAGAACTTGTAGCAAATCGATACCAGGGTGTAACATCCTTCACCATCATACTTGGTAATAAAGCCTAACTAGAAAACGTGCAGAGACTCCATGTGTCTGGTGCGTTTTTGCCAGCATGAAAATCAACCCGGTTTATCCAGGACTGATTCCCTCTCATTGATCGAAGCATAAAGAGGCAGTCACTGTGTTTCAGCCCGCATTAAAAATGGAAACCTCGTCTGCAACTTCTAAGTTGAAAAACTGACCATGCAGGGGCAGAAAGTCCACAACGTGCCTGACTTTTGTTTTTGGTTTTTCCTTTCCTCTCCCGTCTTTAAGAAACATGCTAGAAAGACAGTCCTCTTAACGCCAGCAGAAGGCCTTGCCCTTCTGAGCCTTTTATAAATGACATTTGCCCAATAGTCTGATTTACTAAGTGTGATTGAAGACAACAATCAGGCCACAAGTGATACCCAGGAAAACACACACACACACGCGCACACACACACACAACAATAACAAAAGCATTAAGAAATGAGACAGCTTTCCAAGGCTATGAAAACTTACCCAAAAGGAAATATATCACTTAAATATTTACAAAATTGCTGGTGCAATTCAGCCTTCTCAGTAGCAACGATTTTTATGTCCTAAAGAGAGTTTGTATCAAGAGGTAATTGTGTTCTGTAGCAGTTCGTAAGCCTGGGCATTTATGCTGGCAATTCCAGATTTATAGGAATAGAAGAAATTTCTGTGCATGATATACTGTACAAATTGTATGTAATAACCACAATAAAAAATTTCATTAGGCCTGCTATCACCAACCACCAATTCCCTCGGGAGAATTTATGTGCAAACTTCAGTTCCGTTTACCATCTGGGATATTCTTTGGAGGATGGGTAGCCCCAGGTTCCTCGGAAAGGATAAGCGGGACATGTATATCCTCCCCTTCTCCTGCCTTTGCAACAAGCCTTTTAGAAAAAAGAAGGCCTTTGTATCTGGGGGAACAGAAGTCTGCAGATGCCCCTCGAGGCCTTAGCTCACACACCGCCCCCTCCACCTAGATCCCATGATGGCTTGAGCAGCTGTCCTTCAATTTTGCAGCTCTCAAATCTGAGCACTGAGTCCTGTTGCATATTTTATGCAGCCCATCACTGAGCCTCGGATGCAGATTTCCATAGTTATAGGAGAGGAGGCAGAAATGGAGAAGACAAATTGGGTCATCTTCGAGTTTGCAGCTGTGAAATCCATTTCAAAATTGCAGCCTTGCAGGCCTGAGAGACTTCCCTGGATTCGATGGAATATAATCATGGCGTTGCCAAGGAATAGCATTCAGGCCTGGCAGTGCTGCTGGGCACGTAGCATATGTCCTCATAAAAAGTCCTCTGTATGACCAGAGCTTCTGTGCCTGTGCTGCAAACAGTGACAGCCTGGAGCTTGCCTTTGGTAAGGGACTAGGAAATTGCACTTCTCACCACCGCTTTGCAGAATGGGAGTTGACATTTAATAGGAAAGGCCTCCTCTGCACTGCGTCCCTCCCCAGGCCCCTCTCCTGCTTCTGCCTGTGCCCTGCTGATGGGCACATGCCTGTCTGGCATTGCTGTGTCTGCATGATAGGGCAGGCACGGCTCCAAGCGCATCCTAGAAATCTGCCACCTTGATGGTTCCCAGATCGAGGAGGACACAAGAAGGTGCTCTAAATGTGAGCACCGGCGCATTTAGAAAGCACTGGGGGAATCTTCTCTAACGGGCTCTGTATTCATAGTCACCTCAATCCAATTTGTTTACATTTATTCTCTAGGTTCCCGTCCCTGCACTTAAGACTTTGCACGTAGGACCTCATTTCATCCTAACAACCCCACTTGGTAGATAGGGTTGCCCCGCTTTAAAAATCAGGAAAAGGAGGTTTAGGAGGCTAACAGACTTTCCTAAAGATGGCAGAACATTGGCTTATGCCAGGTGCCATGTATCTAGGTATAGACAAGACCCAGTCTCCAAACCCTAAAAGTGTGATGATGTAGGACATATGCATTACTAAAAATAGAAATCCATGCATTATTATTTATAGTCACAGCACTCCTTTGTGCCAGGTCCTATATTGGGAATATTTCATCTGTTTTCACTCTTAATCCTCACAACTCCATGCGGAGGTTCTTATCTTTATTTTGCAAATGACTAAACTAAGACTGGGGATGCTTCAGTGGCTGTCAAAGGTCACAGAGCTAGAAAGGGGCAGAGTCATGATCTGAGGATCCCCAAATCAGCCTGGACTCTCCTTCCTGTGCTGCATTGCACTGCCCTTTTCTCTAGGGAGTGTGAAGTTCCAGTTTTGATTGGGATGGATTGAGAAGATTTCAAAACAGTGTAAAAACAGTATCTCTTTTTAAGAAGAGCTAAGATGGGTGACCATTAATTCCTAAGTGTTGAATTGAGGGATGCACACGAAGAAGAGATAGCAAAGGTTCTGGCATCAAATGGTCTAGATTCCAATCTGAGCCCTGCTGTGTGACATTATGCAAGTGACTTAACGTCTCTGGATTTTATTTCCTGCCTATAGAATGGAGTTAACAAAAGAATCCATCCAGGACTGTTATGTGTGTTAAATGTACATTTTTAACAGCATATAGTACATTATCTTTCTTCAAAAAGCTACTAATTTTAATTAATCAAGAGCCTCTTGACTTCTGGAAAGGAGACAAATATTTAAAGATACAGCCTAAACAAAGAAATTGGGTTTCCACTGGAGCCCTGAAATATGACATCTGGGTGAATAAAAACAGAATCAAATGTGGCTTTCTCAGAAGCTCAACCACACACAGGGTGTATGTACCAGGGGTCTGACCATGCCCAGCATGTGATGAGCAGACTTCTTGGAATGCAGAATTTGGTTCGGTTCTGCAGCTGTTTACTTAGCACCTACTACTGGGCAAGAGTCTGCATTTGACACTATGAAGAAAATAAAAGTGCAATGAAATACTGCCCCCTCCCTGTTTAATGGAGCTGGCGTTCAAGTGGGGAGGGGGGAGACCCGAGCATGAGTCACCATAGCCCGAGGCAACATGAGCACGACCCTGGGAAAGTCCAGGTTGTCCTTGGAGAATGGCCAGTGTGCAATCCGGGGTAACATTGGGGAACAGAGGAGGCAAAGTGGGGTAAATGATGTGACCCAGATGTAAAGTTGGAAATGTATGTTGAGCTTAAAACCTGAAAGGCACTGAAGGCCATGCTTGAGAGATTTCAACTTTATTCTGTAGATGAATGTGGTTGAAAACCCAAGATCCTGCATCTAGTGTGTTTAGGAAGAATATTAAGATTTTTACTGCAAGTGAAAAAAACTTAGCAAAAACCAAATTTTTTTTTAGGGAAGTTACTGGTTAGTATCACCAGAAAGCAAGAATGTTCTGAATCTGAGCACTTAGATAATATCATCGTGAATCTGTCCCTCTCCATATCTGAGCTCTCGCTTCTTTGGGAGCCTTTATTCTCAGAAGGGATCTTCCAAAGTAGCCATAAAAAATGGTCACCAATACCTCTAGCCTTTGTTCCACCTGCTTAATGAACCCCCTGTGTAGAGAGAAATCTTCTTTCTTAACTAGGGATTGATTCTCAATGCTCTGGCTTGGACCATTTGCTTGTTTTTGAACCAGTAATTGAGGACAGGATGATTTGTTTGGCCAGAATGGGGCTAAGTAATCACCTCTGAAATGGAGAAGGAGAGGTTGTCAGTCCATCTCTGTTCCCCCAACCACACAAAAAGGATTAGAGCAGAAATAAATGAAAGAAAATGTATTAGTCAGATAGGATGGGTTATGCTACTGTAACAAATAATCCCCAAACCTCAGTAGCTTAAAACAACACCTGTTTATTTCTCTTCACACCATTGTCCATTGTGGGTGGGGGGAGGGGGCTCTGTTTTACATCATCTCATCTTTGCTCAAAGTGAAGGAGAGTGCTGAGCTAGGAAAAAAATGGATGTGGTGAATTTCCCATTGGCTGTTAAAAGCCTCTTCTGGGGAGTCGCACCTATCATTTCTACTTTATCTTTTTTCCAAAGCAAATCGCATGGCCACCTCCAACTTCATGGGGCAGAGAAGCATGCCCTACCATGTGCTTGGCATGAAAGAACAATGGAAATATTTTTGATTAAAAGCGCCAAGATCTAACACAGGCAAATAAAGACAACACAAGTCCACTGCAAGAAGACAACTGGTTACAGTGATACATCAATGCAAGCATCATACTTCCAGAGAGAATTATGGTGTGTCTCCTTAAATAATTGTGAGAGAGAAAGAAAGAGACAGAGGCCCCGTGATGGGCCCATATATTTCAAGATCATGCTGATTTGAATCATTCTTCATCGAGCTAATGCTGCCTTTGACAGTATGAGTTTATTGACAACACAGAAATCCATTGGCTTATTAGAACTTTTTGACAGCCTTTATTTCAGAGACACAGAAATGTTGTGGCAGCGATTCATTATGAAGAAGCAATTAACCAGGAAAAATTTTCCTCTCTAAAATAACAACAATAATAACGACAGCTTATTTCTTTCTTTGAAAATAAAAACCAAACAATCCTTTGACATTGGGTCTATTTTGGAAAATTTCTCTTCTCCTCTCCATTCAAAGCTCAAGTCAAGCGGTTCTCTCCCTTGTCTGCTCCCCATCCCCTGTATCCGACTCACCTTTCAGTGCAGGACTCTGACCTCAAATCCAGTTGACCTGTGGTTCTTTTCCTGAGAGCCCAGCCCCTTGTCAGATTCAAAGCCCCTAAAAGGCAGTTATTCTCTCCTTGTCAGTGAATGAATGAATGTATGCATGATTTGAAAGAATGCCGGAATGAGCAAGTCCAAGTGATTGAGCCAGCGTCCATGTGAGGAGGGAGTAGGCAAAACCCACACACATTTCCGCTTCATCTCTTGCTGTGTTTGCTTCTGTCCTAGCTCCTCTGCTGTTTTCATCTTAGCTTCCATTTTACCTGTGATTTCTTAACTGTCTTTCTTGAGGCTCCAGCCTCCTGGCTGGACTTCTGAACTCAAGTAAAGAGAGTTCTGGGCAGTGGTTGCCGGACCCTAGGTGCTGGTGGCTCTACGCTGCCCCTCTCTGGCACCAGTCGGTACTGCAGGCTTTCTCCAAAATGCGATCCCACTTTGACCTTTCAAGTTATAACATCTCACTCCTTGGGAGAAAAGAGCTCCCAAGTGAGTCTGGTGTTAGCAGACAATAAATTCAAGATGAAGACTTGAGGAACAGTAGAGGACCATGGTTGGGGGAAAGGCCCACCCCCTAGGCCCAGGGGCCTGGACTCCATCGATGAATAAAATCAATAAATCTAACATCCACGGAGCACTTATTCTTTGTGAGACCCTGTGATAAAAATTTCACATACTTGGTCTTACATAGGCCTCCCAATAAGCCTATGAGGTACAATTATTTTTCCCATTTTACAGATGAGAAAAAGGGTAAAGGGGTTAAATGAGCTAGCTGAGTTCACACCTTTAAAAACTGGCAGTGCCCAAACTCAAATCTAAACCTTTCTGTCCCAAATCCTAGTCTCTTAACCTGTAGTTATAGGAGACTTGGAGACCAATTTAAACAGGATGTGAAATCTTGGGGCTCCTCCAGCATACCAATTTTTCGCCTTTTGTTGGAAACAGGATTAAGCTGTAAAAGATCTATTGTTCTAACACAGAGTAAGTTAAAGCGTTATATCCTTTCTGGAAAGAAAAGCTGCATATTTGCACATAAAGAAGATATCATACAAAAAATAAAGTTAAGGGGAAAACCTGTAAATTCTCTGATTAAGGATGCTGTTTAGAAATTCTGCTTCCTTCTTTTTTAAGGCTGAATAATATTCCATTGTATGGATATACCACCTTTGCTTTATCCGTTTATCTGTTGATGGACATCTAGGTTGTTTCCGTATCTTAGCTACTGTGAAAAATGTTGCAGTGAACAGGGGAGTGCGGGTATCTTTTCAAGATCCTGATTTTGACTCCTTTGGATAAATATCCAGGATAGGATTGCTGGATCTGGAGGGCATTATGCTAAGTGAAATAAGCCAGACATGGAAAGACAAATACTGTATGATCTCACTTATATGAGGAGTCTAAAATAGTCAAACTCATAGAAGCAGAGAAGTGAATGATGATTAGCAATGCTGGGGTTGGGGAAATGGGGAGATGTTGATGGACAAAGTTTCAGTTATACAAGGTGAATAAGTTCTGGAGATCTAATGTTAAGCATGGTGACTATAGGTAAGACTAATATACTGTATGCTTGAAATTTACTAAAAGTGTAGATCCCAAGTGTCCTCACTACAAAAAAAAAAAAAAAGTAACTTTGTATGGTGAGGGATATGTTAATTAGCTTGATCATAGTGATTATTTCACAATGTATACATATATCAAATCATCAAGTTGTACACCTTAAATATATAACAAAAAAATAAATCCTACTTCCTTGCCCTTTTATACTTAAATCTCTCCCTTTTATCAGAAAAGGAAGAGACTCACCCTTTACTTCCCAAAAAAGGTGAAGAAGAATTGTGATTGTCTGTGTGAGCTTGCAATTTCTATCCCAAGAAAGATAATAAACAGGATTAAAAAAAAAAATCCATGCTTTTACTGAAAAGTTGCTAGGTTGTTCCAATAGTGGTTTAACTCTGGACTGGGGGCCAAACTCTTTTGGTTTACTCCCAGCCCAAGTAAGCCACACCAGATCCAGGGGTTAAAATTGCTTAGATTATTAAAGAATACTCCTGTCCACAGAGAGTGGAAGTGGAGCTGATAATTCAGGCTCGAGCTTGTTTCTGGGTGAGAATAAGTAGAGATTGGGGCCCTTTGAGTTGTCTCTTTCTCAGTGTTCTGCAATGGTTGTCTCATTATAATCTGAAAAAATAGATATATAATCAATTCCCCAAATTGGGAAGCATCCCTAATTACAGCAGACCCTAAACACAGCTATACTTATCTATACTAAAATTACTATTTATTTTCAAGGTATTCAGCAAATAATTTGTTCTATGAAACATTGAGCATTTGGCCAATCTCCTCTAAGTGCTTAGGAATTGGCTATGGAAAGAATAGGGGAAATGAAATAGAAAAATATGCAAAACTCAGAATCTAAAGCCCTGAGTTTGAATCCTGTCTTTGGCATTTACCAAACGAATATCCTGGGGACAGTCACTAGGTCAATATTTGTGGCATTTGAGGGCATCTTATTGGGCACCTCAGGACACTGGAGGGGCCAGGCGATTTCTGGTTCCAGTATGAGACCGTCCAACTCCAGCCTTTAATATTCAGAAACTTTTCTTTGACCTTTTCTATGTTTTAGTAGGAGATATGAGCAATGATGAATAACTGATTTACAGCCTCTAGTTTATACACCAGAGGTGTTTGGGATTCTCTTATTTGGGATTCTCTTACATTGTCTCGAAACACCATAGTTTTTTTTTTTTAATTTATTTTATTGAAGCATAGTTGATTTACAGTGTAGTGTTAATTTCTGCTGTACAGCAAAGTGATTCAGTTCTTTTTCATATTCTTTTCCATTATGGTTTATCACAGGATATTCAATACAGTTCCCTGCGCTATACAGTAGGACTTTGTTGTTTAACCATCCTATATATCAATAGTTTGCATCTGCTAATCCCAAACTCCCATTCCATCCCTTTTCCAACCCCTCCCCCTTGGCAACCACAAGCCTGTTCTCTGTATCTGTGAGTCTGCTTCTGTTTTGTAGATAGGTTCATTTGTGTCATATTTTAGATTCCACATTTAAGTGATATCATATGTTATTTGTCTTTCTCTTTCTGACTTACTTCACTTAGTATGATAATCTCTAGATCCATCCATGTTGCTGCAAATGGCATTATTTCATTCTTTTTTATGGTTGATTAGTATTCCATTGTATATATAGCCATACGATATCTTCTTTATCCATTCATCTATCAATGGACATTTAGGTTGTATCCATGCCCATAGCTTTTTTTTTTTATAAATTTATTTTATTTTATTTAGTTATTTTTGGCTGCGTTGGGTCTTCGTTGCTGCACACGGGCTTTTCTCTTGTTGCGGTGAGCGGGGGCTACTCTTCGTTGTGGTGCGTGGGCTTCACATTGTGGTGGTTTCTCTTGTTGCAGAGCACGGGCTCTAGGCACGCAGGCTTCAGTAGTTGCGGCACGCGGGCTTAGTTGCTCTGTGGCATGTGGGATCTTCCTGGACCAGGGATCGAACCCGTGTCCCCTGCATTGGCAGGCGGATTCTTAACCAATGAGCCACCAGGGAAGCCTGCCCATAGCTTTTTTATAGGCTGTTCTGCTGGATGGTCCATTGACTAACTAGCATGGTACCCTTCCTGGACCATGTTCATTTGGGGTTTGTTTCTCATTACAAACATTGTAATATAGAAACCAAATAGAAATTAAAGAGAAAATCACAGGGCTTTTTGGTCTTTATTTTTAGTTGCTTTCAAATATGGTACCAGATTTTCAGGCATGAAAGAAGAGATAGGAATTCAAACAGACGCCTAACATTTCAAGAAAGTTATCAAAAGGGGTATTTCTGGGCTGATAAGACTGGTATTTATATTTGATTGTTTGCCTATTTTTCGGTTGTTTGTTTCAACAAAGAGACCCTTAGAACTGTCCTATCTCTGGGCTGTTTACATTGCACTTAGACCTTTCCTGTCTTTGTCAAGAGCAGCAGATACTTGATTCTCCTCTATAAGACTGATAACAAGAAGCTGGGGCTTCCTACCTAGGCCAACCATTCCATTTTCTATAAACAGATCTGCTCTAATCCTTAAAAAAATGTTTTCCTTCTCCTGTTCTACTGAACAAGGAGAAGAAAAAGGAGAGAAAGAACAGAGGAAAGAGGAGAAATCTTCTCCCCAGAAAGCTTACTTCTTGTTTCCAAAACATATCCCATGGGGCCACTGAAAACCCTTTCACCCTATTTTAACACAATTCTCTTTCAAAGAGCTGGAGCTATCAATCACTCCCCCATTCCTCAGACTTTGTTCTTTCCCACTCCAAAAACCTTTGGCCCCTTCAACTGAGAAAAAAATATCTGCGCACTATAGAAATGGCTTGGATTTGGGGTTTGTTTGTTTTGTTTAGAAAATAATGGTGAAATCTCAGCTTTGTCACTTATAAGCTATGAGTCTTTGGGCAAGTTGAACAACATCTCTGAGTTTATCTCTAAAACTGGGATAAAGTGAAGTGTGGTGAGAATGAAGACCTAGATGTTATAAAGGGTCTGAACTTAGACTACATCAATAATTGGTACCTAAATTAGTCAGGGTAGTCTAACTGCTGTTACAAAACAGTCCCAAAATGTCAGTGGCTGAACACAGTAAAAGCTTAATGCTTCTTTACATAACAGCCCAACAGTGTACCCGATGGGTCCTCGCTTTTGGGCGACTATCCTCCACATGGTAACTCAGGGACCCAGGATCCCTCCATCTCTTTGCTCCACTGCCCTCTAGGTCCTTGGCATTCTTTCCATTCACCTTTCAGCTGGAGAAATAAAATGGAGGCACACATGGAAGTGTTTATAGGCGAGGCATGGAAGTAAATACATCACTTCTGCCCACATTTTATTGGCCGGAACCCAATCACATGGCCCCACCTAAGTGCAAGGGAGACTGGGAAATGTAGTCCAGCTGTGTGTCCAGGAAGAAACTTGATTTTATACTATTGAGCTTCCTCACTGGAAGTAATTCTTGTCAATGAATTCCAGTTTGTCTCTTACCACACAAAAATGAGGTAAACTCACTCTGCCATTTACAGAGTCAGGATGTTCTTATGTGTATTTTCCATCTTATACTGCAGTAGCAAAGATCCTTGCCCCCATAGAGTTTACAGTCTACTTGGGGAGTTTACAATTATTGCCAACCACTGAAATCGCTAGAGTGTTGAAATTGTGAGCCAGCAGATCTTGACTCCAAGTATAATAAAAGGCTAGGAAAAAGATAGAGCCTTCTGTAGCCTGAGATGGCCAACACTTGAAAGATCTGTCCTTCAAAAGATACCATACAGAATCTAAAGGATTAGGTGGGTGGAAAGAAGTGGAAAGGCATTTCAAGCAGCCAAAGGGATTATCTTTTTTTTTTTTTTTATTATGTATTTATTTATTGGCTGCATCGGGTCTTAGTTGCGGCACACAGGACCTTTCGTTGTGGCACACGGGCTTCTCTCTAGTTGTGGCTCGTGGGCTCAGTAGTTGCCTCAGACCAGGGATTGAACTGGTGTCCCCTGTATTGCAAGACAAATTCTTACCTACTGGACCGCCAGGGAAGTCCTGGGATTATCTTAACACTTAAAACAAGTCAATCCTCTACCTAAAACTTAGTGGCTACCCATGGGATTCAAATAAAATATGAATCCCTTACCATGAACTTTAAACCCAATTGACCTGGTCCCTTCCTGTCTCTCTAAATTCAACTCCCATCACTCTCTGACTCTCTCACAATATTTCAATGCTTATTGTCTTGGTTGAGTTTGGGCTGCATTACAAAATACCACAGACTGGGTGGCTTAAACAACAGACTTTATTTTTTAATTGGGGTATCGCTGTTTTACAATGTTGTGTTAGTTTCTACTGTACAGCAAAGTGAAGTAGAGTTCCCTGTGCTATACAGCAGGCTCTCATTAGTTATCTATTTTACACATATTAGTGTATATATGTAATCCCAGTCTCCCACAACAGACTTTTATTTTCTCACAGTTCTGGAGGCTTGGAAGTCTAAGATGAGGGGGCCATCATGGTCTGGTTCTGGTGAGAGCTCTCTTCCTGGTTTGCAGACGGCCAACTTCTCGCTGTGTGTTCACATGGCCTTTTCTCTGTGGGTGCATGGACAGAGAGAGAGAGAGAGAGAGAAAGGGCGCCCTGTGGTGTCTCTTCTTTTAAGGGCCTTAATCCTTTTTTTTTTTAAGCTTTATTTTATTTATTTATTTATTTATTTATTTATTTATTTATTTATTTATTTATTTATTTATGGCTGTGTCGGGTCTTCGTTTCTGTGCGAGGGCCCTCCCCAATTGCGGCAAGCGGGGGCCACTCCTCATCGCGGTGCGCGGGCCCCTCACCATCGCGGCCTCTCCTGTTGCAGAGCACAGGCTCCAAACGCGCAGGCCCAGTAATTGTGGCTCACGGGCCCAGTTGCTCCGCGGCATGTGGGATCCTCCCAGACCAGGGCTCGAACCCGTGTCCCCTGCATTGGCAGGCAGACTCCCAACCACTGCGCCACCAGGGAAGCCCCTTAATCCCCTTTTAAGGGCCTCATCCTCATAATCTTATCTCATCCTAATGACCTCTCAAAGGCTCCATCTCCAAATACCATCACACTGGGAGTTAGAACTTTAACATATAAATTTGCAGAGGGACACAAATCCAATCCACAGCACCTGTCTTCTTTCAGTTCCTCAAACCCACTAACTCTTTCTGGTGTCAGAGCTTTTGCATCTACCATTCCTGGAATATTCTTTCCCTCCTGGCTCCCCATCTTTCAGGTCCCAGATACAATGTCACCTTCTCGGAGAGGCATTTCTTGGCCTTGCAATCTAGTGAGACCCTATTTGTCACCTACTTTACTTTGTGAAGCAAATCAGAAGATTTCGAAGCCTCTTTCATCAATCCAGCCCCAATTTTTGCTTTACACACTGATGTTCTATCTTAGATTTCATCAGGAAAAAAAAAAAGTTTCTATGGCTAGGTGGAGGAGGAGATGGAAAACACAGGCTTAGATCAATGATCCTTGGGTTATCACCAGAATCACCTAGAGAGCCTTTTAAAAATATAAACACCCAGGATGCACCCTGAAGCTCTGAAATTAGAATCTCTAGAGCACTGCATAGGGAATGTTTATTTTAAAAAATCCCTCCTGGTGATAGTGATGTCACCTACCCAAGGGTTTGAGTTCAGGAAGTACTCTACTAAATTATCTCTGAAGTCCCTTCTCAGCCAGAGAGTCTAGGATTCAAAACTCCCCAAGATCAAAGACCTTTGGACACTTTGAAGAGAAACTACATATTCAAAGAAAGTCGCCTCTATTCTCTCAGTCTGGAAAATGAGTTTATCTTGGGAAGCTGGTCGTCTCTGAGATTTCTGTGTTCTTGAGGCCCTTTAATAGTTAGGGTGCTTTCAGCTGCAAATATTAGGAACTCCCATGAAACTGACTTAACACAGGAATACGTTACCTCCCATAACGAGAAGTCCAGAGGTAGAACTGGGTCATGGATCCATAGCTCAGAGATGTCACCAGAGACCCAGGTGATTTCACATCTCTGCTCCACCATCCTCAGTGTTGGCTTCAGCACAGGCTGTTGGAAAGATGGCTGAGCAGCTCCGGGCCTCACATCCTGATAGGACAGCACCCAGGGGAAGAAGGACGTCTCTTCTTCCTGTGGTTCTCTCTGAGGAGAGAAGAAGATTTACCCAAAGGACCTCCAGCATACTTCCTGGCATCCAGTTAGAATTAGGCCAGCCAGTTGTCCCTAAACCTACCATTTGTAAAAAGATAGAGATGTCCTTGGACCACTCAGGTTCATCTAAGACTGAGAGTGAGGTCGGCTCATCCGGAGGCACGTGACCATGGTGGGGAGGGTAGGTACCAGAACAAAACTGGGCTCCTGTTGAGAAAGAGGAAGAAGGCATGGATGCTGTCCCCCAGAGGCTCTGAGCTGAGAGGGAAAACACAGCTCTAACCATTACTGCAATCATTCAAGGGAAGAAGGGGATGAGGAGAGAGTTATACTTAAAACAGAATAAAAGCTTGCAATAATTCCTCAGACTCCAGATGCTCTTTGTTACATAATGGTGATCATAAAAGGCCTTAATGGGTACGATTCTCACGAAATTCCCACTCCCTCTCAGGAACGGGGCTGGAGAGGTCCTTGCATGCCAATGAGCAGGTAATTAGAGCCACAAAGAAGAAAGATGGTGGGGTGACTTCCTGGTTCAGCTCCTGCAGTGGGAGAAAAATCCAAAGAATGCTCTAGAAATGCCCAGCTTTCTGTGGGCTAATCGTGTAGGTCCACAGTGAGTGAGGAGGCACGTCTGCCACGGTTTTGACCCCTATGGCTTATTTCTTTATCTTCATTCACTCATTTTCCTATATATTCATTCAGTCATTAACTCACTGACCTTCAAGGATCTCCACTTAGCTAGTGATTGTTCAAGCTCTTGGGAATACCAAGATAAATAACACAGTGTGGACCTCTCTCTCTCTCTCCCTCTTTCTCTCTCTCTCCTTGTCCTCCTTTTCACACCTGAAAATGGAACAAATCCTGCCAATCCCACTGGGCTGCTGAGGGGATTAAATGAGATAATGCAAGCACAGCACACATCTGAGTATTCCCTAGCACACAGTAAGTGCTCAATACATGCTTGCTATTGCTAAGATCATTATAATTACTATTGTTATTGTTATGATTATTATAACGATGATGATTAAGTCACCACCGCCCCCCACCCCACCCAGCTCTCATGGAACTCACAATCCAAATCTAATGTTACAGGAAAATAGCTGTGACTAGAATATTTGCAATGACAATCAATAGCACTCTTTGGAAAGTGTAGGCGCTCCGTTATTTAAAATGTAAGTAGAAGCTGCCGTTTAGTGAGCAGCTACTATCTGCCAGTCTCTGAAAGGGGCTTTGCAATAATAGTTCATTTAATCCTCAGAGCAACCCAGTGGTAGAGTCTTATTACTATCCTCATTCACAGATGAGAACAGACACACAGCAGGTAAGCCGGTAGCCTAAACTTTGTGTGCTCCTGCCTGCAACTTTGCATTTCTTTCATCTTTTATATTTGACAAGTAAAGTTCCCATCTGTGATATTGTGATTTATAATCAGAAATATATGTGTCTTTGTCCCCGTTTCTGGCACAGAGCTCCTAAAACCCTAGGAATTTCCTAAGGGAGGAGAGCTACCAAAGTGTCTTTTGTTAAGTTAGTGAGGTAACTTTTAGACCTCACCTAAGGATGGGGGCTGGTTGCCTGGAGAACCAACTCTGTGATTACAGGGTTGGAAATTTCTGTCCTACCTCCTGTCCCCCCAGAGTTCCAGGGAGGGGAGATGGGCTGGATGCTGAACCAATCACCAAAGGCCATGATTGAATGAACCATGCCTATGTAGTGAAGCCGCCATAAAAACCCAAAAGGGCAGGGTTCAGAGAGCTGCCAGGTTGGTGAACACACGTGGAGATTTGGGGAGAGTGTCGCACCCTTTCCCACACCTTGCCCTATGCATCTCTTCCGTCTGGCTGTTCCTGAGTTATATCCTTTTATAATAAGCAGATCATCTAGTAAGTAAAATGTTTCTCAGGTTCTGTGAGCTACTCTAGCTAATTAATCAAACCCAAGGAGGGGGTCGTTGGAACCTTCACTCTATAGCAGGTTGGTCAGAAGCACAGGTGACAACCTGGACTTGAGATTGGAGTCTGAAGTGTGTGTGTTGGAGATGGTGGGAGTCTTGTGGGACTGAGCCCTTATCCTGTGGAACCTGATGCTGTGTCCAGGTACATAGTGTCAGAATTGAGCTGAATTGTAGGACACCCAGTTATTGTCCGAGAATTGCTTGGTATGGAAAACCCCCTCTGCACATTGGAATAGGTGATCAGAACCCTTTTCCCTTGCAAAATAATTCCTTTTATCTGTGAATATGCTTATATATCCACTTTCTCTATTGTTCTTCTTTCCTGTGAACCCAAAAATGTTGTGAAAAATTGTGTTGAATGGTAAACTTCTATAAATTCCTCACTAATTGTATGCTCACACTGGGAATGTCAAGATTTGTAAGCATTTCCTTGAAGGAGACATTTCTATCTTTAAAATAATAACAACCCCCTATCACAAAATGCAAAAAGTACTGATATTCCAGAAAGGACTTTTAGACTCTTATCACCTGAAGAAGATAAATTGTATCTCTAAAGGACTAAACTTTCCAGCTTCCTGGGCGAATTATGTGAGAACAAATCATCAAATCCTATAGGTTCTTGGCTACGTTCACTCTAACAAAATATCTACCAGGAGTCAGGTGGATGAACCCAATGGCTTGTACGACCCCTACCTTTTCCACTTCCCTTGAGCCTGTGGAGTATATAATATGGGGGCGTGAGCCCTACCATTTCATTGTCATAAATACAGTTGGACTTTGATAGCTTAGTCTGGGTTTGAAATAGAGGTGAGTCCCCTGAGATGACCACAAGAGAACCCCAAAATGGGGCAGATGTTTCCTTTTACTGCAGCCTCATATGTCAACTGCTTATTGGCCATCAATAGCTGGACATTCCAGAGATAGTCCAAATTCATCATTTTCTCCCTCACATAGTGGACCCTCAGGAAATACCTGTTGAATTAATAAATGAATGGATAAGTGAATGAATGAATAATTAATAACAGAAACACTCCATATGTAGTTCCTACTCTGAGCTAGGGGCTCCCAATCAGGGCCGCAAAGCTTTTGCTACAGAATCAGGCTCCACACACGGTTCAGCTGGCTCTCTCTGGAACTGGCTGAGTTTGTTTAATCATATTATACAGTGTGCATGTTTTACATGATCAATATATGTCATCCTAAATGAACATGTCACCCAGCCTAATGGCTTCTGCAGGAACAGTTTATTGGGGTTGGCATTTTCCTTTTTAGATGCCTGTTCCAGTGAGGGCAGCAACAATGGGCCCAGGATCCTCGGTGCCACTTGCCTCTCTAGTGCCATTTTGTGCTAAATGAAATATGACAAAAGAGTGGCTTCCAGTAATTGCGATAATTGACTGTGGAGAGTCCATGATTATGTCATTAGCTCCTCTCTGGGTAACCCATCATGATTGTGGCCAGATCTCACTGCTTTGGAGACCATCAGAATTGCAGGAAGGGACAACCAGGATGGTTTGTCCCTACCCTTGCTCCGCACCCTACCTGGGTTTTCTCATCCTAATGTCTGAAAAGTAAGGGCTGTAGTAATAAGACATGGGTCCTAGTTCCAGCCTGGCCATTTGTTACTATGTGATCATTGGAAAATCTCTTTCACTCAGGCATCACTGATCAATTCTCAGGATCAGGGTGTTTGAGGAGTTGGCAATAATCCCTTCCCTGCTGTGTTGGTTAATTTTGTGTCAATTTGACTGGGTTTCTGGGAGCCTAGAGGAAGCATTGTTTCCTGGTGGGTCTGTGAGGGTGTTTCCAGATGAGATTAGAACTTGGATCAGTGCACTCAGTAAAGCAGATCACCCTTACCAACTGTAAGAGACTGGTGGCTAAGAGGGTAGACTCATAAAGAGGCTATGTGGCCTTGAACCTGACCAGTTCCTCTTCCTGTTGGTATGACCCTGGGCAAGTAACTCAACCACTGTGAGCTTCAGTGTCCTCATCTTAAAAACTAATAGGGCTTCCCTGGTGGTGCAGTGGTTGAGATTCTGCCTGCCAATGCAGGGGACACAGGTTCGAGCCCTGGTCTGGGAAGATCCCACATGCTGCGGAGCAGCTGGGCCCGTGAGCCACAACTACTGAGCCTGCGCGTCTGGGGCCTGTGCTCCGCAACAAGAGAGGCCGCGATAGTGAGAGGCCCGCGCACCGTGATGAAGAGTGGCCCCCGCTTGCTGCAACTAGAGAAAGCCCTCGCACAGAAACGAAGACCCAACACAGCCAAAAATAAATAAATAAATTTAAAAAACAAAAAACAAACAAACAAAAAAACTAATAATATTCCCTACTTCACCATGGTTTTGAGAATAAAATGAACTCAGGTATACAAAAAGTACTTAGCACAATGATTGGCACACAGGAGGGGCTCAATGAAAAATCATTCTACTTCTTTGTGTTTGTGTTATTTTAACCATGAACACAAAATAGAACACGTTGAGGAAAAAAATGTCTCAAAGTCAGTGTTTCAAAATTTGTGACTTGTAGAGTAATGATAGCTGGCACTGAACAAGATAGGAAGGAAGGGAGGGAGGGAGGAAGGGACAAGGGGTGGGTAAGGAGGGAGGAAGGTAATTGTTTCCTTAGTGAAATAAGTTTAGATAGAGATGAAAATTGAGATGAAAAATTTTTTAATGTTTTGTTTTTCTTCACTGGACTTTTCAGAGCCTTTAATATGCAAATATGCATGTGAGTCTCCAGGAGAAGGATAAAGTATGCAATGTTTTTATCACTTACTTCTACACAAAACTCTTTCTTTCCTCCCTGGAATTCCTGTTAACACGTTAGGGAAAACTGCTTTTAGGAACATACTTTAGAAAACCATTGCTGGAGAATTATAACAGCGCAATCAGACATTCTCCACTAGAAGTTTCTGGTCATTTGGGGCAGTGTTCTACACAGCCAGAGCAGTGAATAGAATCTGTTCTGTGATATGTTTTATTCTGTTTCTCTACTCCTTTCAGTTCCCTGAAAGCCATCTAACTTCGCGGATCACCAGGTAGTCTATTTTTGTTAGGTGTTCCCCCTCGTCCTACAACAGAAAGGCTGAATTTTCCCTTGGACTTTAACATTCTGTGTGTCTGATCTCCTCACCCCCCATTGCAGGACTGTCAGTGCTAAGCAGCTGTTTGCTGCAGATCCTGACTTGACCACAGGAGGCATCCACCTTCCTGGTCTCTGTCCCTTTGCAGTGCAATGCCACTCAAAACAGCTGAGTCCCCAAGGCTTTGGTCCTCCTGGATGTCAGTCCAGAGTAGAGACTCTGGCCAAGCATCTGGGGCAGCAAGATCCAAAGTATGTCAAACTCTGGGTCCTGGAGTGTAGTGACTAGTGGCCCAGGAGGAAATGCAGTTCTGCAAGAAGATGGAAATCACTCCTCCATCCAGGTGTCTCTCCTCCAAAATAAATCTGGAGACCTCAAAATGTCAGCCTGTTGCTGCAGCAAGAGCCAGAATCGCCCCCTATATAGAACGAGGCCATGACTGAACCCAAAAAATGTTCCTCCTCCACAGTCCCAGTTTCCCTTTCTTTTCTCCTGAAGCTTTCATCTCCTCATACTCTGATCTGCCCTCGGTTTTTTTCCCATGTCTTCTCTCAACTGTCAGCTAATCCTTTAAAGTATTAAGTTGCTCACTTGAGTGTAAACTGATAAAAGATGCTAGCTAAACCGACTAAACATTATCAGGGAAGTGTGCGTTTTAGTTTTAGATAGGGTTCTCCAAAAAAGATAAACCTCCACTAACGCCATGATTGTGGCATGGAAAGAAGAGAGGAAAGAGTAAAGAGTTGAAATCCTGGCTCTGCCAATTCATTCATTCTTATATCCATTTATTCACTGATTATGTACTGAGAGTGTGCTCTGTACCAGGTACTGTGTAAGGTGCCGAGAATAGAGACATGAATAAAACATCCGGCCACCAGCCAGGCCATCACAGACCTCATGAAGCTAAAAAAATTATTGTATGATTATAAAGTGTAATAAAGGCTATGATGGAGAAGGGCAGCATAACAGAGAGTAAGGACAGTGACCTCATTCAGACAGAATAGTCAGGTAAGTTCTCTCTACAGAAGCAACAGGCAGGCTGAGCATTGAAGGATGAGAGATGAGGAGGAGTTGGGCAGAAACAGTGAGGAGGGGAGCATTGCAGGCAAAGCAGCACATCTGCACAGGGACTGAGGGCAGGATGGGCATGTCTGAGGGATAAAGGAAAAGGCAGTGTGGTTGTGGTGCAGTGAGTGAGGGAGAGAGCACCCCAAGATGAGGTTAATGTATCAGCTATCTTTGGCACAATAATGCTGTGTAACAAGCAAGCACAGACTTCCGTGGTATGCAACAATGTGTCTATTGCTCATGTATCAGGGGAGCTCAGCATCAGCTCTAAGTTCTGCTCTATGTGTCTCTCATCCTCCAGCATCCCAGCCCAGACAGGTTCTCATGGCAAATGGCAAAGGCACAGATATGCGTGGAGGCATGTGACATCCATGGACATGGTGGGCTCAAAACTGTCATCCCATCATTTTATTAGCCAAAGCAAGTCATGTGGCTGAGCTCAGAGAGGGAAGGTACTACAAAATTACATGGTAAAGGGCCTGAGTACCTTGTGGGATGGAGAACTGGGACCATTTTTTTTCAAGCTTCCACAATTAGAGAGACAGATGGATAAAAGCCAGTTCAGTTAGGTCCTTGAAGGCCAATATATGTAGTTTAGATTGTATTCTAAGTATTCTAGGAAGCTAGTAAGCTGACCATTTATTGGTCACATGTCCTTAAGCAAATCATGTGCCCTCTTGAATATTTGTTTCCTCATCTATAAAATGTGTGTGTCATGGGGGTAATGGAGAGCAAGTAAGATACTCAAACCCTCTAAACCTTATAATATGTATGTAAAAAAATGAGTTAACGATACACACCTCAGAGGATTACTGTGAAAATTAAATGAGATAGTGAGTGTGAAAATGCTTTGTAAACTGTGAAATGTTCTCCATTCATCTTTTCATGTACTATTTATGGCAATGCTGCAAAGGTAACAGGATTATCATTTCATAGATGAGGAGGCTGCAACTCAGGTCAGTTGAATAGCTTACAGTTGGTTACATAGCTGGGATGGAAAAGAGGAAGCAGGAGCAAAACCCTCACCCGTCTGATTCCAAAGCCCCAAGCCTTCAATTAACTATAAATTAAATAAGTTGCTTCCCCTGTATGAGGAATTGGCTGTTGTACCACCTTTAACAGAGATTACCGGCGTTGCAGGAGGTGATGGGCGTGATTTAGACCTTTCCCAGCTTCTGCTGAATTCAGCAACAGTTCTTTATCCCAGGCAGGTCAGTGGCCAACAGTTAATTCACCAGGGGCCATCCCAGCTGATTGGTTCATCAATAACCCATTATCTCTGCCGTTGTAAATCTCTCAGAATGAATGTGACTTCTGGGGAGGCACACTCAAGCACACCCGGACTGCAGCCTTTCCATAGCCTGGATCCCTGGGAAAGTAAGACACATACCCTCTTCTGGCTCCCATGGGAGAAGTTACAGAATCCCCCTGCAGCCCCTGACAAGGAGGAGCTGGCTGGAACAGTCAAATTGGCCACTCACAGGACACTGCTGGGGATGAGAACCAGACTGTATATAAAGCGATGTCTTCTGTACCTGGGACCACAGAGCGGTAGAGGGCCGGATGCATAAAAACCAACCTTCATCTTGTCCAAACAGCAGATTCTCAGGACGCGTCCCTGAGATTCTGATTTAGATCTGGAGTAAAGCCCAGAGCTGTGGGGTTTTGTTTTAACCCAGAGATCCTGATGCTCTGACGCAGAGCACGAGGGAAATGCACAGCTTTGCGTTAACACAGTGCAGCTTCAGCACCTATTGTGAGCCAGACCCTCCCGCTGGTGCTAAGCTAGAGCGTAAATACAGCCCCTGACCTCGGGGATCTCACAGATCAGTAGTAAAGACAAACACATTGACATACAGCTATGGTGATATGCGAGGAGGAATAATCTGAGCTTACCCAGCTTTCTAAGGCCAACCAGACATCTCTGGCTGTACAAAAAGATGGCCCATTGGGGCTCTGCATCCCCCACTTACTCCCCAAACTACTCAGCTTCCATTTTCATTATTTCCTTGCCTCTTTACAGCTTTGCCTCACCCCTCACCCCTAGTTCCGTGGTCGTCTCCATGGACTGTCACTTGGGTAACAATTTGGAAATTTCTACTCTGACCTCTCACTCTGGCTAACACTGGGGTAGACATTCAGCCCACTCACAATTGATACACCACACTCCTTATGTCCTTCTGCTATGGGTGGAGAAAGTCCTTAGATACCCTTGGCCTCTCAAGCAGGTAGGAATAAACACAGTGGGAGCAAAAAAAAAAAAAAAAAAAAAAGATAATTTGGTTCATTCTTCTTTACCTGGATGTAGAGAGAACCATTCTCCCTCACTCTACTAGAAGAGGATTATGGACCTGAACAGAATCATTCCCAGGAGGCAGAAAGGGGGTGGTGATAATGATCCATTTTATTAATTAAACGGAGGCATTGTTGTCTCCAAACTGGAAGAAAATTTGGGACATGGGGTTGAACATTTTCTTTGGGAGTAAATGGATTTCCATCCCGGGCATTCAGACTTCTCTGAAAGCTAAGCTCTTTGCAACTTTTTCACTCTTGCCATATGCTTAGATACTCAGGAGCAAGGTAGAGGACACTGTCTGGGTACCAAATCTCAACCCAGACTGGAGAGGCCATTGGAGTCATTTTCTCAACCCTTCTTGAGTTTCCACCCAATGCAAAGCATAAGTACAAGGATGCTTATTGCAATGACTTTTTAATAGTAGAATTTTGGAAGGAACCTATCTGAAGCAGATTGATTAAAAGATGCTGCATATCTGGAGTGAAATCATATGCAGCTATTAAAAAAGAATGAGATCCCTAAGATTTATTAAGTGGAAAAGAGATTCAAAACACTGTATCAGATGTTTCTATTTTATATATAAGAAGATACACATACACACACACAGTCGTACTGACAGGAACTATTTTACTAAGAAGGACTCTGGAAAGGGGTTGAAGGGATTCTTTATTTTTCACTTTAAATCTTCCACATTCATTTCTTACTTTTCTTTAAAAATAATGGTAGTGGGTCTTACTTAAGTGATGGAGTTTTTGTTTTTAACTTTATATGTATATATTTCTGTATATTTTAATCATATATGCATTATTATATAAATGTATACAAAAGGAAAATACCTGCCTGTATATATGTATACTCATGCATTACAACCAAACTATATTGAAATTATCAGCTTATTTATCTTATGCATTGATGACTGGATCACCTAGCACAGCCCTGGAATTTATCAGATTACCCAGTAAATATGTACTATTGTTGAACTGAGGAGACAAGAGTTCCATTATTTTTTACAGGTCAACTCTCAATATCATTTTTACCAAGCAAGGTTCTTATTTCTTCATATTCTTCATCTACCATTTCAAACAAGAAGACCTTTATTCAATGATTCATTCATCTATCCAACAAACATTTATCATGCTCTTCAAGAAGGAGAGAGGAGACCAATAAGTCATTCTAAGTCAGTTGCCTTGTCCTACACTTGATCTTCTGGGTTCTGTCCTTCTTTGGGAGAAAGAATTTTATGGAATAAGATTTTGTGTAGCCGTAAAAGTGATCCAGCACCCAGAGAAGACAGCACATTGACCTAAGCCTGGCACTGCAAACGCTGACTCATGTTTCATTTGGGGGCATCAAAGAGAGGTCTCTCAAGATGAAAGATGAATACACCCCTTTTTCCACTCAAAAAAAGTGATAAAAGGACAGTAAAAGATGTCAAAGTATTAACAAAATGGACAAAGAATATGGGACGGAAGACAATAGAAGATGGGAAATAAAAATGGAGGAAGTTACAACCTAAGTGTTTGGAGAGAGATAAGGATGATAGGTCAGAAGCTAATTCCTCCTACAGAACCCCTAAGAGTTTCCCACAGGAAAGAATTAGCTACCTACAATGGAAAGAGTAAGGACCCAGGCTAAAAGGAGGAATTTATAGAAAAGGATAAAAGGATGGATTTTATAGAAAATAGTTAGCCCCTTCCCTCTATAGACCCTCATGGCCACTGCAAGAGCACTGAAGGTTTGTTTTCTGAAGAAATTTTAACAGAGAGCCTACAGATTCAGGGACATCAAGCAAAGTCGAGGGCTGAGGTTCTCTACTCCCAGAATATCAGCAACCGGGCACTTATCTTCCCAGAAGGAAGAGGAAGCTTTATTTCTGGAGAATCCCAGGGGAGCAAATTCCAGATCTCCATAACTAACATTTTGGGTCCTTTGATAAAAATGATGCAACATTGGATGATTATCTTAAAGTGAAACACACCAGATAACAGCCACAATTATGCACACAGAGGTTTTTAAATGCATTTCTAAACATATGAACTGCCCATCAAGGACCACCAGACATTAGAGGGAAACCTTCAGAATGAAGAGTGAGACTCAAAAATGGGACCCAGAAATAAAAAAGAAGAAATAATCCATGGAGAAAAAGACAGTTATAAAAAAAGCCTAAAATAAATCATCTCCAAAAGGTAAGCAAGAAGCCATCACATCTTGTAAAGCAAGAAAAAAGAAGAGGGTGGGGGATAATCAAATAACACAAATAAGCTGAAATTTTAAAAAATATTATAGCAAAAAAAATTTTTAAGTCAAGATTATTTCAAGAATATAGTCAAATAAATCTCCAGAATGCAAAACAAAAAGACAAAGAACTAGACAACTTGAGTTAAACATATTTTTAAAAAATCATAAAGAAGTCTAATATTCAAATAACAAATGTTCCAGAAATAAAGAACAGAAAATTAAAATGGGAGGGAACTGTGCTGAAATAATAATAACCACACTTTCTAGAACTGAAGGATGTGGGCTTTCATATCAAGTATGTCCATCTTAAGCTCAGGAAGAAAGAAGAAAAGAAAGAAAGAGAGAAAAAGAGAAAGGAAGGAAAGAAGGAAGGAAGGGAGTCAGGGAGCAATTGAGAGAGAGGGAAAGGAAGAATCCATCCCAGGATACATCCTTGTGGAATTTCAGAACATCTGAGACACGGGGTAGTCACCAAAAGATTTTAGGAATGGGATAGAAGTAGGGAAAGGAGCAAAAGAGCACACAAAGGAATAAAAAATCGAATGGCATTAGACATCTCAACAGAAACATTAAATGCTAGAAGACAGTGCATCCATGTCATCAAAATTTTGAACAAAAATGATTTTCAACTTAACCTTCTATACCTAGCCAAACTGTCAATCAAGGGAAAAGGGAATATAAAATTTTTCAGAGATGCAAGTATGAAAAAAAAAACCAACCTGCTCATGCACAATTATTCAGAAAACTACCAGAAGAGGAGCTTTAATAAAATGGAATAGTAAATCAAGAAAGAGAAATATACAGAACCAAGTAAGCAAGAGACTCAGCACAGGGTTGAGGAAGAGAAAAGACAGATGTTGATAGCTGGCCTAGAGACCAAAAAGAGGGACAGGGTGTTGATAGACTCTTCTGGGGGGGTTTTATGTTTTAGCACTTGAAATTGTATATAGTTGGCATATTGGTGGGAAGCATGTATCAGGGATTACTTTTATCACTGAAATTAAACTATACTGTTATATTATTAAATTATATGTAATTATGCTATTATGAAATTATTTTTATTTTTATTATTCATTTATTGTTCCCTCACCAGATGAAAATATCTGAATGGATTTCCACAAAATTTTAAAGAGATTGAGTAAAAATACAAGCTGTTAAGTCCACATGAATTTTCCTTTGAAGTCCAAGAGGAAGGCATCTGATGAAACTGATGACAAGAAGAGATGTATGTGACTGTCAGTCAAGAGAAATATACCATCAAGGGAAAGACAGAGAAAACAAATGTGGGCTTCAAATATGAGTCCCAAGTCAAAAGTGGCAGGAAAGATGACTCAGACCATGCGAATGGACTTATGACTGTGCTGCTTCACACAAAGGCAACTCTAGCCATCCCTCTCTGAGTCACAGCGGGGATTAATTTACGGAGTGAAGGCTGATATCTCTCCCCAGCAACGCCAGAATTACCGGTCCATAAAGAGCTCTCACGATGGGGTCAGACCCATAAACAGAAATATGAGACAAGTACAGAAGTAGATACATCTAGAATCATCCAGAAAGTGGGCCAATTCACTCTCCCTACAGAACCTGAATCTTCCCACTGCAGGAATCTCATGGGAAAAGTACAAATTAGCCAGATAGGAGGAGCTGAAAGGACTTTTTAAAAAATCGAAGTATAGTTGATTTACAATGTTTCACGTGTACAGCAAAGTGATTCAGTTATACATACATTCTTTTTCAGATTCTTTTCCATTATAGATAATTATGAGATATTGAGTATAGTTCCCTGTGCTATATAGTACGTCCTTGTTGTTTATCTATTTTATATATAGTTGTTTGTATCTGTTAATCCCAAACCCCTAATTTATCCCTCCCCCTTCCCTTTCCCCTTTGGTAACCATAAGTGTTTTCTATGTCTGTGAGTCTATGAAATGGCAATTTTTAACAGATGGAAGTACAAATTCAAATAAGTATGCTCATAGAACAATAGAGGCTGGGAACAGAGGGCAAAGCGTCTGATGGTATAACCCATCCTGTTGCGCTGTCTTCCTCACCTTCTTTTCCTAAATGCTGAGAAGCTGCATGGAGCCAGGTCCACCTGAGGCTCTACCTCTGAGAAAGGAGAGGTGTCAGGACCCCATATTATAGTTTGATAATCAAACTATAGACAGATTTAAAAGGATCTTGGTTTTCCACGTTTCCTAAGGGTAACTGCTAACATTTATTCTAATCTTACTGTATGTCAGGGGCCATGCTAACCACATACATTATTTTATTTAATACTCACCTCCGAGTTAAGTACTTATGATCACTTTACAAATTAAGACAATGCGATGCAGAGGCAACAAATATATATTCTATGGGAGGGAAGGGAACTCGAACACCCTGAAAGCAGGATGAGTTATTCTGTAGAGCAGGGATTTGAAAATGGAATTTTAGGAAGGACAATAATACCCCTGGTGCCACTCTGAGAAGTGGAGTCAGCATTTCACCAGCCTGATATTTGTTAATTAGCGTGTAAGTTAATGTCATCTTCTCCCCTGACACAGGGAAAAGGCAGGGAAAATGGACACAGCGCTCGGTTTCACAGATACGGCCTGGTTTTGAGTTTCCCAACACTGCACTCCATTCCCTGCAAAGAAGCAAAGCGGATAGATTGACTTTCTTAGTCGTGGAAGCTGGCAAGTGTTCAATAAGTCAGCTGTCAGCATAGGGTCCCTTGCAGGTTCCGGAATTTCAATTTCAAAGTACAAGAGATTGAAGTCTTGAAACACAAGATCATCAAACACTAATGATTCCTGAATTCTGCTAGGGGCGTGGAAGCAGGTGAGAAACAGTGGCTTTTGAAAGGGTACACAGGGGTGGAGAGCACTTCTCGCCCTGGATTACTTCTGTAGACGTAGAGAGGAGAGGAAGGAGCTTGAATGTGAGGGGTGGGCCACCTGAGACAAGGGGGGAGATGCTTCAAAGGCATGAGGAGGGCTCGGATGTGTTTCCTCCTGTTCTCATCCCCACTGCTCCCTGGCCAAATAGGTGACTCTCCAAAGAGAAGGCAGAATCACTGAAAAGGCAGGCAACCCACAGTGGGAACGGGACTCAAGTTGTCTGTTGGAAAAACAAAGGTGTATCTCATGAGATGTGTTTCCCAGACACTAGGGCTGTACTCTACAGAGCACAGGCTTGAGGTTTCAATTTTCTAATGATCACGTAAACATTCATTCTGACTCCCCAGAACGGTCCCCTTTTAGGTCTACTGTCCCCACGTATGATCATTGTAAGTCTTTCTCTCTCAAACAGAATCCAGTTTATTTCACTCAACACACTGTTTGTGAGATCCATCCTTGTGGCAAGTCATTCATTCTTTGCTGTTGTTGAGTAGACATAAAAGAGTCCATTCTACATGATTTCATTTAGATGAAGGTCATGAGTAGGCAAAAAGTTATGGTGACAGAAATCAGAAAAGCAGTGACTCGTGGGGGGCTGTGGAAGATGGCTGGTGCCTGGAAAGGGTCATGAAGGAGCTTTCTGGGGTGATGAACGTGTGTTTTGTATTCAGCCGGGTGGTGGTTACGTGGGCGAATACATATGTAGAAATTTATCAAGATGTACAATTAAGATTTATGCCTTTACTCTGTAGAAATTTTACCTTCATGCAGAGTGTCCTGCCTTGAAAATAAATTGTGTGGTCACTATTCAAAGGAGACTCTTTTCAGCCAGAAACCTGAGCAGACGTCACGCTTCCTAGCTGTGTGTTCAGGCCAGAGGGCAGACTTTTTCCCATTCTCTATTTTATGGGCTGTACAGTGCGTCCAGGGTCTATATATAGGATTGTCGGTTCCAACTCACAGTTCCTGATTTTGCATTCAAGTTATTTCAACAAACGGGTATATACTACTGTTTGCGAAGCCTTTTGCTTGATCAAACGCTTGTAGAAAGGACTTTTTGTTTTCTGCTTTAGGGCAAAGCGTCTGATGATATAACCCACCCTGTTGCGCTGTCTTCCTCACCTTCTTTTCCTAAATGCTGAGAAGCTGCATGGAGCCAGGTCCACCTGAGGCTCTACCTCTGAGAAGGGAGAGATGTCAGGACCCCATATTTGGACTTTATGTGTGTCTGATGTCATCCAATCTTCATTCCTAGGATAAGCTGACCTCTCCCCAGATCAGAATCAGAAGCAGCTATTGAAACGGGCATACTAAGAAGTTTCAGTGGAAGTTTAGGTCACTTGAGGGTTAAGAAAAAATGCCAGCCCTTCCGTTTCTACATCCCTCGCCCCTACTCTGTCACCTGTGTGGAAGGCAGGTGTTGTCCTCCCCAAAAGTTCAGGGAAGTCCAGGCATCGGGATGAAACAGAGATTCTCACTGTCAATAAGAGAAGAAGGACTGCCAATTTCCCAGACTTTGAAATCCCTGCACCAAAGCGGGCACAAGAGGAAAAAGATTAGGGACTTTCCAATTCAAGAAGGAGAGGGATGAACACAGTAGAAAGGCAGGATGGGCAAAGCATACAGGCAGCAGAGGAGGAGAGGGTAGAGGCGAGAGGCATCAAAGAAGTTGAAACAGGAAGAGAATAGCAGATTCAAAGCAGACCAGAAGGTCTGCCTCCATTTCAGGCTGGGAGTTTGCTAAGTTAGTTAAAGAAAGTCATCCTTAGGCATCAGGGAAAAAATTCAATTTTCATCACAGGTCCTGATGACATTTCCTTTAAACGCCAGATTCAATAGCGAGATACACCTTCAGGGGGAAAATATTCTCTACAGTAAGAAGGTGAGATAAGGAAACGAGTTAAAAGCTCTTTTTCCTGCTATGCAAATATTCTCCAGGAACACTAACAAGATAAATATATTTCTGTGCGATACCAAGTTTTCTCAGTCACGGTTTTATTTGTGAAGGTTCCTATTCACTTTTTGCCTCTAAATTGAACACTTTGTGGCTGAAATTTTAAAGCCATTTTCCTCCGGTGGAAAAGCCTATGTTCGATGTTCAAACTCCAAGGGAGGGATTGAGGTGGTGACTCCGTCCCCTGTTTGTGTCCACAAATCTGGATGAACTGGAAATATCATTCCGAAGTCTCATAGAGATGAATGAACTAGTAAATTGTCACTTTATCTGCACCCTTCTACCTGGGTAGGTAAAGAAACTACAGCCAAGAGACAGAGGGATGGGGAAAGGTCACCCAGTTGAGGACGATACCTGATTATCTATCATCCATCCCTGCAATCTTCCCACCAGGCTGAGAGTCAGCAGCAAAAGAAATATCTGAGGGACCACCCCCTGGTAAATATCAGGTTCTGAGCAAACCACTCAGGAGTGAGATGTCCTGTGTAGCCCCTTAGGAAGAACAGAAACTTTGCAGAGAGATAGACCCACGGTGAATCATAGCTCTGTAACTTCTCTCTTGGCATCTCAGCCTCCTCATCCAAAAGCAGAAATAATAATTCCTCACTTGTCAGGCAGTTGTGAATGTAAATCAGGTGCCACACTTATCACAGTGCTAGGAAGATAGGTAATCCTTGTTATCTTCGTATTAGTTTCCTATAGCTGCTGTGATGAGTAACCACAAATGTCATGGCTGAACGCTGCACGAACTTATCATCTGACAGCTCTGGAGGTCAGAAGCCTGCAGTGAGGTTTGCCTGGCTGAAATCGAGGTGTCAGCAGGGCTGTTTTCCTCCTGGAGGCTCCAGGGGGAAATCCATTTCTTTGTCTTTTCTAGTTTGTAGAAGCTGCCTGTATTCTTTGGCTCCTAGCCCCTTAAGTCTTCAAAGGCAAAGCTAGGAGTGTAAGATCATCAATCTCTCTCCCCCTCTCTCTCTCTCTCTCTCTCTCCCCTCTCTGCTTCTCTCACCTCTGGTTCCATGATCACATTTCCTTCCCTTGAACTCTGACCCTCTTGCCTCCCTCTCATAAGAATCTTTGTGATATCTTGGGCCCACCAGGATAATCCAGGATAATCTCCCCATCTCAAGATCTTGACTTTAGGGACTTCCCTGGTGGTCCAGTGGTTAAGACTTCACCTTCCAATGCGGGTTTGATCCCTGGTCAGGGAGCTAAGATCCCACATGCCTCTCCGCCAAAAAACCAAAACATAAAACAGAAGCCATATTGTAACAAATTCAATAAAGACTTTTCAAAAAAAAAAATCTTGACTTTAATCACAGCTGCAAAGCCCCTTTTGCCACATAAGCTAACATATTTACAGGTTCCAGGGATTAGGCTATGCACATATTTGGGGGTGGAGGCGTTATTCATCCTACCGCAACTGTTATTATTTTTATTGAGTTGTTGATTTTACCCAAGCAGAACTACTCAAGAAATCTGGGTTTGATATGCTAGAATGATTTTTCAAGTTCCTATTATTCTAAAATTTTATTTCTACCACTTATTTATTTATTTATTTATTATTTTTTAAGTCTATTGGCATGCCCCCTAAAATAGACCTGTGTCCTGCTAGTGGTCCACGTGCAGCATCTTGGGGATATCCATATAGGCTGTTGCTATTCACAATGGAAGGAAACATTCATAGTTCACAACCCTTGGCTCTCAGATACTTCATATTAGGGAATAGAGGCTGGATGATATATAAAAGCATAGTGTGAAGATGAAACAGGAGGACAGGGGGCAGGGCACAACCTTTAAAAGAATGACACAGCCATAGGACATGACAAAAACTGGTTAGAACCAACTAGGTCCAAGATGGTGGAAGATTCGACTTCCAGTGGACCTTGAACCTCATTATACCCTCATTGTAATACATTAGCTAAATGACACACCCACCAGTGCCATGACAGTTCTGAGGCCAACCATAAAAAGCCAAAAAGTGGGTGGTGGCCCAATTCCTGGAAATCCCCCCTGCCCTGAAATAGTTAGAATAATCTTCCCACTCATTAGCCTATGAAATTACCCAGCCCATAAAAACTAACCACACCATATTTCAGGGCTCTCTCGCCTTCTGAGATGGCCCGCACTCTGTCTGTGGATTGTGTTTCTCTCTAAATAAATCCACTTCTTACCTATCACTTTGTCTCTCACTGAATTCTTTCTGCGGCCAGACATCAAGAACCCAAGCTTCATTAAGTCCTGAGACCAGGTGTGTGATTTCAATTAAAAGACCGTGAGTTCAAGTCCCAATCTGAGTTTAGGCCGGGTTGGAGTCCCAATCTGAGTTACATTGTTTCGATTTCAAAGAGACGGAAATAAAGTAGACAGAGGCAGGAAGAGAAAGGCAGCCAGAAATTTCAGATCCAACAGAGAGTTCTTGTCAAAAACCAATAATTTGGTCACAAACAACTTGAAGTGCCACATTTCACCAGATCACTTAGTTGGCCTAAAGGAGTTTCTAGGAAAGGACTGTAATAACCCTTCACTGCCGTCCTCTCCCCATTGAGCTTGGGGAAGAGAAAATTAGCTCTGCCAGAAAGTTTCCCTGAAATTCTCTCTCCTGATTCTACTTTCAGCTTCTGCATCCATTGCTGCTTCCACTGTTGTTCAGGGAGTTTTACACTCAGAAGAGCCTAAGAGTTCATCTCCACCCGCGTGAAGAATTGTCTATCAGGTGGCCACTTAGTGGCAGTGTGGAGACACCCAGGGACGGGGGTCTCATTGCTCCAGGAGGTGGCTTATTCCAGCAAGTGGGATATGCCATCATAGAAAGAATTGGGACTTTGGGGAAGGGGAGTGTGGCCCAGAATCCTGGGTCTGCAGCTGCTCACCTTGTCACTTGGTCCAGCTACTTAACCTGGGATATCAGCCTTTTCACCAACTCAGGCCCCTGACAATGTCTTCACAATGACCTTCACCCCCAAAGAAACTAGTCTATAGAGTCAATGCAATTCCAATTTAAAAAAAAGCAGAGCAAAACTATGAGTTCTTCTCAGAATTTGACAAAGTGATTCCAATACTCCTATGAAATATTATCAGACCAGTAAGTGCCCAGAGGGCTTCCCTGGTGGAGCAGTGGTTAAAAATCTGCCTGCTAATGCAGGGGACAAGGGTTTGAGCTCTGGTCTGGGAAGATCCCACGTGCCGCGGAGCGGCTAGGCCCGTGAGCCACAACTACTGAGCCTGCACGTCTGGAGCCTGTGCTCCGCAACAAGAGAGGCCGCGACAGTGAGAGGCCTGCGCACTGCGATGAAGAGTGGCCCCCACTCGCCACAACTGGAGAAAGCCCTCGCACAGAAACGAAGACCCAACACAGCCAAAAATAAAGTAATTAATTAATTAATTTAAGAAAAAAAGTGCCCAGATAAGGGAAACAGAAGGTTCATCTTACTAGGTATGATGAATTAGGATAAACTTAGACTATTTCCATCTTTCGTTGAATCTAAGTTGCCACTGATTGTAAGACAGGTACTGTTTCACATACCATAAGGAGAGGAAAAAAAAGCTATGCTATTACACTGATAGTAATATGCATCACAGTCTCAGAGAGGGCAAAATGTGGAGGCAGAAAGTACATCTTGGAATCAATGACATGTAATAAAAACACTGTGGAAGACAAAATTAGATCCCTAAGTCCCACCATAGAAAAAGTTTTATGCTGAATGGATTAAAGGCCTATGAGCCAAAAGAAAATCTTTAATATATTTCGTATGACAAAAAAATAAAATACCAAAAGTTAAAAGACCAGCCACAGCTGGGGAAGATATTCACAACACATAAGACCAAGAGTAGATTTGTTTTCAGAGTATAAAGAAGTCCAACTGATCAATAAGAAAAGATGAACAGCCCAACATGAGAAGAGGCAATTCACAGAGGAGGAATCCTGAGTGGCCAGTAAATTTGTGGAAAGGAGCTCATCCTGCTAGGTAAGCAGAAAAATGCAGATTAAAACAAAGATACCCGCCCATCAGAGTGGCAAGATAATATCAAGGGTCAGCAAGGATGTGTAGAAACACAGGCTCTGCAACTAGTTTGAATATAAACTACACGCTACTTTGGAGACAGATTTGGCAATGCCTGGAATATATGAAGATGTCATTTTCTGTATCCCAGCATCTAATGCTTCTAGAAATATACTTTAGAGAAGCTCTTAACCATACACATTTGGATTCAGGTAAAAAGATGTTTGTTGTTAGCATTATCTGAAGCAGTGAAAGTTGGAATCAACCTAACTGTCCACCAAGGGGAGAATGAATAAATGTGTTATATTACATTCTAACAAGGGCATACTATACAGCTATCAAAAGGAATGAAATCTGTCTAGTGGTGGTGCCTGTAAATGATTGTGAATATACTTCCTGGCACTGAACTGTACACTTACAAATGGTTAAAATGGCACATTTTATATTATATATATTTTACCACAGGAAAGAAAAATCTTTAAAAAAATGATACTTAGAGAAATGGCTGAAAGGAAAGTAAAAGATAAGATGGAGCATCTTATTTGTAGTACCAGAAAATAAGGAAGTGCTCGAAAAATAAAAGGACAGGGCCACATCAATGGGACATGGGAGTCAAATTCAAAGAGTTCCCACTGGCCAAAGCTGGGACAAGTTGGGCAATAAAACAAATAATGTAGTATTAGATTATAACCCAAAGTATAAAATAAATATCCGTGAGTCCATACTGATATAGACAAATGACTGAGTAAATAAATGAATGAGGGAGAAGAGACAAGCTTGCCTTATAAAAGAATTCCATTTATTGTGCATTGATAACCTCTCTCCAGGAGGTGAGTTTGAAGCCCCACCCCTTGAGTGTGGGCTAGACTTAGTGACTTGCTTCCAAAGAATTAGAGTATGGAAGAGGAAAAGCAGTAACTGTACAGTAGGAAAACCTAGCACACACCACCCTAACCAAGTTAATTAGGTTAACATCACCAGGGACATCCTGTGGATATCATGAATGCCCTGATATGATGGGATGAGAAGGACACCACACCTCTTTGGTTTCCCCCACAAAGCCCATAACCCCAGTGTGATCATGAGAAAACATCGGACAAACCCAGAAAGGGGGACGTTGTACAGGACACCTGGTTGGACCTCCTCAAGACTGTCAAGGTCAAGAAGAACAAGGGAAGACTAAGAAACGGTCATAATCAGAAGGAGGCTGGGGAGACGTGACAGCTAAATGCAATGAGATGTCCTGGATTGGATCCTGGAACACAGAAAGGACATTATTAGAGAAACTAAGGAAATTCAAATAAAGCCTGGAGTTTAATTAATAATAATATGCCAAGATTTTTGTTTGTTTGTTTGACCATGCATGGTGGTGATGTAAGATGTAAACAATGGAAAAACCTAGGTGAAGGGTGTATGGGAACTTTCTGTACTATCCTCCCAACTTTTCTGTAAATCTAACATTATTCTGAAATTAAAAATTTATTTAATTAAAAGCAATAAGGTAAATAAGCTGAAAAGAATGCATACAGTATAATTCCATCTATATAACTATCTAAAACACTCAAAAGTACCATTTATGGTTAATGGGTATATACTCAAGTAGTGAAAGTATAAAAATGAAAAACATGAATGGGGAGTAACACAAAACAACCTCAAGATACTGTCTTTGATGGAGAAGGAGGGAATTGAAATGGGTATGATGAATACGGACAATAATATTGTGCTATAATGATGGAATGTGATAAATATTGCCTCAGTGGCAGTCGTATTACAATGTATAAATGTATCAGGGTAACACTCTGTACATCTTAAATTTACAAAATGTAAAATGTCACATTTATCAAATAAAAAAAAAAGTTGCTCAACTATCTAACTTTTCCAAATGTAAACTAAATCAAGAAGATTCCATTTTCACTCATCTGATCTACAAATATTAAAACACTGACAAAATCAAGTTTGGGTGATACTGTAGAGAAAAGAGTATTCTCATACACTTTTGGAAGAAATATGAAAGAAGACAATCGCTTTGGAGGTTTCTCTGGCAGAGGCCATTAAAACTGTAACTGTGCTTCTCCTATGATCCGGCATTTCCTCTTCCAGGTCTCCACCCAAGGGAACCACTTCCACGTACGCATAAGAAGACTGGGTCTGTCAGTAATGGAATGAACCTAAAGGTCCGTCAGTAATAGAATGGACAAATATAATGCAATACAATCATGTGACAGAATACAATTCAGCAGTTGAAAGGAATAAACCAAATCTATGTTCATAAATGTAGATGGATCTCAGAAATACAATGCCAACCTTCAAAACAATCCTAACAGTCTGGCATAATTTATGTAAGAACACGGACAAAAATGGCAAACACAATACCTTTACTTCAGGTATGTGTACAAGTGTACAAAGGTACCTAAAGAAAGGCCTCAAACAGTAGTTATCTCAAGGCATAAGGGAGAGGACCAGGATCAGAAGTGGTGGTCAAAGGAGACTTCAACTTTACCTAAAATCTTCTAACTTAAAAAAGAAAATTGTTTATAAAATAAATTTAATTTTAAAATATACTCATAATATATTAAGAGAATAACCAAGTTACAAAGCCACAAAAGAAATGAGCTGTAAAACTAACTTTTCAAAAAAATATGTCAATAGTTGTCAAAGTCTACTTGGTAGGTGTATGAGTGTTTATGGTTTTATTCTCTGTACTTTTCTGAGTATATAAAATATTCCAGGTTTTGAAAAAAATATATTTAAAAAGCCAAAAGGAAAAAGAAGTACAAACTCCAGAATCTAGAGGTTTGAATCTTAGGCCTGCTGTGTAGTCACTATGTAACCTTTCTAAGCCTCAGTTTCCTCATCAGTTAAGTAGGGAAAACAACAGTTGCCACACTGCAGTGTCACTATAAGTATTCAATGAGATGATACAGGTAAAGTCCTTAAGCATTGTGACAGGCAATATATACTATGCCTAATATATACACAGTTTAGACCAGCCAGCATACTTTTTTAAAAATAATTAATTAATTAATTTTTGGCTGTGTTGGGTCTTCATTTCTGTGCGAGGGCTTTCTCTAGTTGCGGCAAGCGGGGGCCACTCTTCATCGCGGTGCGCGGGCCTCTCACTGTCGCGGCCTCTCTCTGTCGCGGCCTCTCTCGTTGCGGAGCACAGGCTCCAGACGCGCAGGCTCAGTAGTTGTGGCTCACGGGCCCAGTCGCTCCGCAGCATGTGGGATCTTCCCAGACCAGGGCTCGAACCCGTGTCCCCTGCACTGGCAGGCAGATTCTCAACCACTGCGCCACCAGGGAAGCCCCAGCATACTTATTTTTGATCCTCTTCAACCTAGAAGTATTTCGATTCCTGGTGTGAGATTTTACTTCTTTTCCTTCCTAATGGCCACACCTTTCTTGCCTCCCGCTATGCATTAATCACAACTCTTAGAGAACATTTCTTTATGCCTTCATTTAACAAATATATATGGAGCATCTCCTATGTGCAAGGCAACCTCCTGGGTTTGGAGGATACACAGATAACAGAGCAAAGCTGCAGTCGATATGAACATGCCTGTCATGAAAGAAGACATGGGGGCAATGGAATCACAGAGGAAGAAATTTCGCCCAACCCTCAGGAGAAGGGAATGCTTTCCTAGGGCCGGGGATAGCTGAACCGAGCTTTGAGCAATGAGTAGAGATTATCTAGATGGAAAATGTTGAGATATTTTGTGTGCACATAAAAGACCAAGAACTTTGGGATCACTGAAACGGAATACGATGTTTGGGGAGGGGAACGGTGGTACAGGGTTCACAGGGAATAAACGTGGGTTATAAACCAGAGCCAGATCACAAAAGATCTTAAATGCCCAGATAAAATATTTTAAACTTGATCCTAAGGGCCAAAGGAAGACTCTGAAGGATCCAAGCAAAGGAGTGACCTGGTTAGATTAAGAATGAGATTTGGAATATATTAAGGCTGCAGGTTGAGAAGTGGGTGGTTATTTTAATAGTTTCATAGCCAGAGACAAAACCTTTTTCTTTAGTGAATACCCGCCCTCACCCCACCATTCCCATGGAGCTCCTGCTGGACACAGAGGAACAGACAGTGGGACTCAGCTTTATCAACACTTTATATCAGCTGCACAGATTTCAATGGTTAAAGATTGGGCTGCAGCACTGAACATGTCTCCAGGCACGAGTGGGTCCTCAGCTCTCCCTGGCCCAGCGGATTCAGGAGGAAGGAAGCATAGAAAGATGGACAATCTGGGACTTCCCTGGCAGTCCAGTGGTTAAGACGCCACAGTTCCATGGCAGGGGGCGTGGGTTCAATCCCTGGTCAGGGAACTAAGATCCCGCATGCCTCGCGGTGTGGCCATAAAATAGAAAGGTGGACAATCTATTCCAAGGGACCAGACCCCGGCAGGATGCAAGTAAAAGAGGATGCAGCCTGGGTGCACGGACACGAACATCACTCCCTAGTGGAACGAGGTCCATCGTCTGTCCTGGACTCTACCCGAGCATTCTTCCATTTTTAAAAGGCGTGGGGTTGAGATAGGCAGAGGCAGGCTTGGTGTCTAGAGAAGGGGTCTTCTTCTTTCCCTATAAAATGAAGCCGACTCTAAAAGTGTCAGGGTTTTGGAAAGGTTGGCGTTGCTCCTTTCTGAAGCCACAGGCTTACCCTGCTGGATACCCCTCCTCAAGTGCCCCACAGATCTCTCCTGTACAATCCTGGGACTCCAGGAATGAGAAACGTCCCAGCTTCCATGAGCAATGCCAAAATAATCTGTTGCTTTTCAGTCAAAGACAAATGAACCTCCAAACAGAAAGCCCTGGAGTCGGGGAGGGATTTCTAAATCAAAGATGCCAGCCCCCTGTCTTTATCAAAGATGCCAGCCTCCTGTCTTTGTCAAAGAGCCTTCTGCCATCTGCACTAACTAAACAGTAGCCACCTGCCTTGGGGTCCTTGCCACCCACTCATCTTTCCCATCGGCACTGGAGCCAAGTGTTTCTCCAAAGCCCTCTCCCACCTTTGTTTTTATATCTCTTTTTTTAAAAAAAACTACTCTTTGATTATGGTTATTTTATGTGAGGTCACTGCTCAGTCAACTGTTAAATAAACTGCAAATTCTACAAAACACAGCCAGCAGAGCCATTTCTAACTGTAATGCCACAACTTCGAGCAAAATTACATCTGGCTACAATACTCTTCATATGCATAAATTACACTGCCTCTGATTATCTTAAAGAAAATTCAGCCATTAAACTTATTTTATAGGCACAGAACCAGGGGGGACAGTCCCCAAAAGAATCTGCGTATCCTGAAAGTCACAGGGAAAACAGAAAGAAACAAAACATAATTGGCAAACCTTCTCCGCCTGCAGTTCTGTCTAACGGGCTCTGTCTCTCCTGACTTTCCATCACCACCCACCACTGACACCACAGCAGGGGAAGGAAAGGGGGACTGGGGGGCAGTGGTGGCATCAGGTTGCACGTGGTTAGGACAGATTGAGGATGTTTCCTGGCTCCACACGTGCCCCCAGAAGGGAAGAGCACTCTGGGTGCACATCCACAGGAATCTCAGATTTAGCACAGAGAGAAATCCAAGCCCTGCCCGGGAGGACGGGCAAGACGGCTTCTGAAGCTGATGTAGAGTCTCTTTGCGATGAGTCCAAATGTTGTATTGAAGCTTTTTCTACAGAGTTGCCCTTTCCCAACCACATTGTTTACATAGTAACAAGAAATATAAGAGTAATAATAAAGTGCTTACTACTATTGTGTACTTATTATGTGCCACTTATGTCCCATTTAACCAGAAGAATAACCCAGTGGGCTAGGAACTTTTTTATCAAGTGCCTTTTATACGTGAAGAAACTGCGGCACAGAGAAATTAAGTTATCTTCCAAAGGAGATGCATTTAGGAAATGGCAGAACTGGGACTTGAACCCAGGCAGTCTGACTCTGGAGCTTGTGATCTCAACTACCATGTTGTTCTATTTCCAGCAGGATGATTCGGGTGTTAAGGATTCTGAGTCACCACCCGAGCTCTGAGTATAACCTTATCTTTTAACCATAACCCTCAACCCTCCATACTTTTTCTGAGATTGGAGATTAGATCAGGGATGGACAGCTCACTTCAGCTGAGCTCATCAGATTATCGCTCCCGGAAATTTGGTCTCGGACGCTTGCCCTCGCACTTTGGCAGTGGGTGCCATGTTGAGACCATCATGATGAGTCATTTAATGGTGCAGAAAGGGAAACAGCCCATTTTCTAGGAAAAGAGAATTAAGCAGATGAAACAGATATGCAAGTGATAATGATGGAGAGAGAGAGAGAGAGCCCAAGCGAGCTCGGTTCCAGCATAGCTTTTCAGTTCCCAGAGTCAGTAGTTCTCAGTGAAACATGGTGGCACTGCCTGCCCTTGAATTTTGCCAACGGAAGCCCCTTAATCCTAATTCTTTATGACAATGCTCTGTTTACTGACGTTCACTCAGTGGGTTTTGTACACCCAAGCCAGTCCTGAATAAGTGCTTGCTATGTGCCAGGCACTGTGCTACATACTTAATGACATTAACTCATGTAAGTCTCAGAAAACTTGACAAAAGTATGTCTATCTTATCATCATCCCCATCTCCAAGATAAGGAAGTTCAGAGAGGTGAAGTAACTCACCTAAATTCACACACAGCCTGAATCTGAACCCACACAGTCAGGCACCAAAGCCTGGGCTCTTCAGCTCCCTGCTTCCCTCCCCCTGCTCTATCTCCCCTCCCAGCTCTCTGCTTCGCGAAGGACTGGCTGTCCTTATTTTATACCTGTCAGTTGTCCTTACACACTGCACCCCTTTCTCCCCTGCCACCCCCACCTGTCTCTGTCTCTGTCTCTCTCCCACTCTTCAAGAATATTAAAGATGATAAATCTAAGTTGAAAACATGCATTTTTTGGTGAGACGGTAGACTTTCTCCCTTTTGGTAAAGACAGACACGACAATTTATAAACTCTGACACTCCTCTGATGGAATGGAATCAGGCCTTTTCAACCCACCTCATGGTGGACAGCTTATCACCCCTTTTCTCTGACCTCTAGTGTGTGATTTAGGAGGAAATTGGGTCGGGAGGGGGAACTCTCTAGTGGGTGATTAGAAAAGCCCTCTCTCCAATTCTGTAAGCAGTGGATTAGATTTTATCAGCTCTCATCCACCGCCTCCCTGTGATGCACCCCAGGGAGGGCATCCTGGGTGAGAGAAGGCTAAGACTGTCAATTTGTTAGTTGAAAACAGTTTTAAAGTCCATTTCTCCCTGTGAAATGTGTCAGCCACTGAGAAGTTTCTCTCGGCTTTGACGTTGCTATATGTATGTCATTTAAAATAACAGTGAGAGATGCTCCAGGCAGGAGACTTGGGTGCTCATCCAAGGGGCTAATGTGAAGTGGGGAAAGTCTGATTCTTATTTTTTTCTCTGTGGGACCACTCTCCCACCTTCCCTGACCCCATCCCAATTTTGCGATGGAATTCACTTTGCAAAACGTGATGGTTAATTTTCTGTGTCGACTTGACGGGTTAAGGGATGCCTGAAGAGCTGGTCCAATGTTATTTCTGGGTGTGTCTGTGAGGGTATTTACCGAAGAGATTAGGATTTTAATCACTAGACTCATGAATGCAGGTGGGCATCCCAGCCAATCCACTGAGGATCTGAATACAGTAAGTCCCCTACATACGAACGAGTTCCATTCCGAGAGCAAGTTCATAAGTCCAATTTGTTCGTAAGTCCAACAAAGTTAGCCTAGGTACCCAACTAACACAATTGGCTGTATAGTACTGTACTGTAATAGGTTTATAATACTTTTCACACAAATAATACATGAAAAACAAACACAAAAAATAAATATTTTTAATCTTACAGTATAGTACCTTGAAAAGTACAGTAGTACAGTACAACAGCTGGCATACAGGGACACGTTCGCATCTTTGAAAGTTCACAACTTGAAGGTTCATATGTAGGAGACACTGTAGAAGAAAAAGACAGAGGAAGGGCAAATTTGCTTTCTCTGCTTAAGATGAGATATCTTCTCCTGCCCCTGGACACTGGTACTCCCATTCTTGGGCCTTTGGACCCACATTGAATTACACCCCCAGATTTTCCAGTTCTCCATCTTGCAGGCAGCAGATCATGGAACCTCTAGGCCTCCATAATCATGTGAGCCAATTCCTATAGTAAATCTCCTCTTATATCCATCTCTGTATGTATCCTATTGGTTCTGTTTCTCTGGAGAACCCTGACTAATACAATGTGTTTCTGAAAATACTTAGGTCATATGTATTTATTTTCCTATGAACAATCCTAATTGCATTCCTTAAGAAGGGCTTAGGTATCTGAAGTCACCCCACAATGGGGGTGTCTTTGAGGATCTTTGCATGTGTTTGCACTAAGGGGACCCGTTTAAAATATTCACCATGGCTTGATAACAGTGTAATCCTCTACGTGGCCAGACACAGTCTGAGATGTTTTACATGGACAGCCCCTCAATGAGCAACGTCTAAAACAGGGTGTATCATCTCTTTCCAAGAAGAAATAGTCAAACCAACAGCCGATCATGTATGCTCACTAGATCAGTGGCTGTGTCCACCATGTTTACACTTTTCTTGTAAAGCTCCTTTGAGTCCACAGAGAATTAGCCCCTGAGGGGTGTCCATTTGCCTCTTTCTCTTTGCTTTTTTTATTATCCATGAACCACATATTAAAGCCATGAATTCTCCACTCCTGGAAGAAGGTCCTTGCTAAGGATGAGCTTCTCACAATCCTCAATGAGAATATGGTCTGGTCTTCTGGATTCTTCCCAGGGGAGATTCTACTAGCACACAAGGTTTTATCTCTTCAAACTTGACCACCTCTCAAAGCATGACCTCATGCATTTTAATGCTAAAATATCCTTCCTCCACTCCATCAGTGTGTCAGAAATTTAGTTGTTTTGCATGGACATATGCGTGGTTACCATTTGCATCCCCGTTTTTTACAGATGAAGAAACTGAGGCTCAGGGAGGTTAGGGGGCTTATTCAAGGTCCCGGAGCTAAGTAGCAGTCTCTGAATCCAGGCTGCTGGGCCCCAAAGTACAGAATCTAGCAACATATTCATTTCCTTACTATCCATTAAGTACTTATTAGCCTTAGTGTCAGGAAGACAGTGATTAACTTAAAATTAAAAGTGACCAGCCCCTCAGAGTGCTTATAGACTAAGAGAAGAGTCAAGGAACCACAGAACAACTGATCTCAAGTGTGTCTATTGAATGATGAATGAATGAATGAATGAAGAACTGTATGATAGGAATGTGTTTAAGATGCAAGGAAAGCACAGAGGAAGAAACATAGCATGGGCCACATACTGGGGCTCAGGTGCACTGCCACCCCACGGCTCTTTTCTGTGTGTACCACTCTGTCTTCTCAATACTGAAAAAGCTTTGGGGACTTTTGCTTCCAAACTGATGAAGAAATAGATCCAAAGCCAATCCCTGGGAACAATCTCTATTGACAGAGAGTTTGCCTTAGAACTGGAGGGGTCAAGGAAATAAAATAAACAGCAGAGATGCCACTTAAGGAGATGGTGAGATCAGCCATGCTGATCAGAGTGGCCATGATATCATGAGGAGTGTCATTCCAACATTGTGAGGGCAAGAGGGACCATGGAATCTGCAGATAACAGCACAGGATATGCCTTCGATGGCAACAGGTGGGACCATGCCAGCCAAAGCCCAGCACAGGAGGGGTGGGAGAGAAGAGGGACCTCAGGCTACGCAGTCTGCCTGTCTCTCCCAGGTGCTGTTTCCCTGCTGTAGGTAGGAATCCAGTAACCAGGAATTCAGAGCATCACCTCTGCTCCCACCCTCAAATCAGTCCTCTCTGCTCTTCTCCCTGGGGTCTTGGAAACTTGGAATTTAACAAGGGAGCTCAAAAGGCCCACTCTATTACTTTATTTCATTCACTCCTCTTATCGTTATGCCCATCGCTCCTGCTAATATCCATAGACACAAATATCCTCCTGTTCCCAGTGAATCTGAGGTTCTTGATGTGTGGTCGCAGAAAGAATTTAGTGAGTGACAAAGTGACAGGTAAGAAGTGGATTTATTTAGAGAGAAACACATTCCACAGACAGAGTGCGGGCCATCTCAGAAGGCAAGGGAGCCCAGAAATATGGTGTGGTTAGTTTTTATGGACTGGGTAATTTCACAGGCTAATGAGTGGGAAGATTAGTCCAATTATTTCAGGGAAGGGGTGGAAATTTCCAGGAATTGGGCCACCGCCCACTTTTTGGCCTTTTATGGTTGGCCTCAGAACTTTCACGGCACTGGTGGGTGTGTCATTTAGCTAATGTATTACAATGAGTGTACAATGAGGCTCAAGGTCCACTGGAAGTTGAATCTTCCACCATCTTGGACCTAGTTAGTTCTAACCAGTCTTTGTCATGTCCTATGGCTGTGTCATTCTTTTAAAGGTTGTGCCCTGCCCCCTTTCCTCCTGCTTCATTCCTAGACCATATCAACAGCATCCAAACTGGTCTTCTTGCTTCTACAACTTGTTCCCTAAAGAATTTTATGCATGGTAACCAGAGTGGTCATTTTTAAACCCTCCCTGTTTAGAATCCTTGTGTTACTGAACAAAGTTCTGGGTGCCCGATGCACAGTGAGGCCAAACAAACTGAAACGTCAGAGTTTGGAACAAAAAAAGCTTTACTGCAGGGCCAAACAAGGAGAACGGGTGGATCGTGCTCAAAAACCCCAAACTCCCCTATGGTTTTGGGGAAGTTTTTATAGGCAAAATGTGAGGTAAAGGCTGCTGGGTGTGTGACTTTCTTCCGATTGGTTGGTGGTGAGGTAACAAGGAGGTGCTCCAGGAATCTTGTGCTCAGCTGAAGTTACCATCCTCCACCTGTATGGGAACTATAGTTCCAGCAGAAGAACTCAAAGATATTGTTACATATGTTCCTTGAGGAGGAACCAGGACCCTGCTTTAATGGCTTCACTAAAGTTTCTTAATTGCTCCTCCTTTGTTTCTGCATTCCCTCCCTTCCCTGATTAGCAACTATTTGAATCTGCCCTTTCGTATTTAGGAAGGTCTAGGAGGCTGAAGTCTATATCCTGCAAATAAGAAATGGGGGACCCGAGACACCTTCAAGTTGGTGGAAGAGTGAGAAGTGGAGATTACCTTCCTCCCCACAAATACATCAAAAATACATCTACATGTGGAACAACTCCTACAGAACACCTGCTGAACGCTGGAAGAAGACCTCAGACTTCCCAAAGGGCAAGAAACTCCCCCACGTACCTGGGTAGGGCAAAAGAAAAAAGGAAAAACAGAGACAAAAGAATAGGGATGGGACCTGCACCTGTGGGAGGGAGCTGTGAAGGAGGAAAAGTTTCCACACACTAGGAAGCCCCTTCACTGGCAGAGATGGGGGCGTGGACAGGGGGAAGCTTTGGAGCCACGGAGGAGAGCGCAGCCACAGGGGTGCAGAGGGCAAAGCGGAGAGATTCCCGCACAGAGGATCGGTGCCGACCAGCACTCACCAGCCCGAGAGGCTTGTCTGCTCACCTGCAGGGAAGGGTGGGGGCTGGGAGCTGAGGCTCGGGTTTCGGAGGACAGATCCCAGGGACAGGACTGGGGTTGGCTATGTGAACACAGCCTGAAGGGGGCTAGTGCACCACAGATAGCCAGGAGAGAGTCCGGGAAAAAGTCTGGACCTGCCAGAGAGGCAAGACACCTTTGTTTCAGGGTGCACGAGGAGAGGGAATTCCCACTCCCTGTGCCCACAGAAGGCAGAGCACCGTCTAAATGAGTTCCAGAGACGGGTGCGAGCCACGGCTATCAGCTTGGACCCCAGAGACAGGCATGAACCTCTAACACTGCTGCTGCTGTCACCAAAAATCCTGTGTGCAAGCACAGGTCACTGTCCACACACACACTTCCACCCCGGGAGCCTGTGTAAGCACACCACTGCCAGGGTCCTGAGATCCAGAGACAACTTCCCTGGGAGAACACATGGCATGACTTAGGCTGTTTCAGTTTCACGCCGGCCTCTGCCACGTCAGGCTCACCCCACATTCCAATTATGACTACTGTACCCCTCCCTCCCCCAAGCCTGAGTGAGCAAGAGAGCCCTAATCAGCCGCTGCTTTAACCCCCTCCTGTCTGGGTGGGGAAAAGACTACTGAGGTAGACCTACAAGCAGAGACAGGGCCAAAACCAAAGCTAAACCACAGGAGTTGTGCAAACAAAGAAGAGGAAAGGAAATTTCTCTGTGCAGCCTAAGGAGCAGCAGATTAAGTCCCCACAATCAACGTGATAAACCCTGTGTCTGAAGAATACCCGAATAGACAATGAATGTTCCCAGAACTGAGGCGGTGGACTTTGGGAACAACTGTAGACTTGGGGTTTGCTTTCTGTGTCTAATTTGTTTCTGGTTTTATGTTTATCTTAATATAATATTTAGTACTTATTATCATTGGTGGATTTGTTTATTGGTTTCGTTTCTCTCTTCCTTTTTTTATATGTGTATATATATATATTTTTTTCCTTTTTCTCTTTCTGTGAAAGTGTACGTGTATGCTTCTTTGTGTGATTTTGTCTGTATAGGTTTGCTTTTACCATTTGTCCTAGGGTTCTGTCTGTTTGTTGTTTTGTTTTTTGTTTTTGCTTTTGTTTCTGTTTTTTTCTCTCTTCCTTTTCTTCTGAGCCGTGTGGTTGGCAGGGTCTTGGTGCGCCAGCCAGGGGTCAGGCCTGAGCCTCTGAGGTGGGGGGGCCAAGTCCAGGACATTGGACCACCAGAGACCTCCCAGCCCCATGTAATGTCAATCAATCAGTGAGAGCTGCCCCAGAGATCGTCCTCTCAACACTAAGACCCAGCTCCACCCAATGGCCAGCAAGCTCTAGTGCTGGACACCCCATGCCAAACAACTAGCAAGACAGGAACACAACCCCACCCATTAGCAGAATGGCTGCCTAGATTCATAGTAAGTTCACAGACACTTAAAAACACCACCTGAAGTGGCCCTGCCCACCAGAAGGACAAGATACAGCCCCACCCACCAGAACACAGGCACCAGTCCCCTCCACCAGGAAGCCTACACAACCCACTGAACCAACCTTAGCCAATGGGGGCAGACACCAAAAATAATGGGAACTACAAACCTGCAGCCTGTGAAAAAGACCCCAAACACAATAAGTTAAACAAAATGAGAGGATAGAGAAATATGCAACAGATGACGGAGCAAGATAAAAACCCACCAGACCTAACAAATAAAGAGGAAATAGGCAGTCTACCTGAAAAAGAATTCAGAATAATGATAGTAAAGATGATCCAAAATCTTGGAAATAGAATAGAGAAAATACAAGAAACGTTTCACAAGGACCTAGAAGAACTAAAGAGCAAACAAACAATGATGGACAACACAATAAATGAAATTGAAAATACTCTAGAAGAAATCAATAGCACAATAACTGAGGCAGAAGAACGGATAAGTGACCTGGAAGATAAAATAGTGGAAATAACTACTGCAGAGCAGAATAAAGAAAAAAGAATGAAAGGAATTGAAGACAGTCTCAGAGACCTCTGGAACAACATTAAACACACCAACATTCGAATTATAGGGGTCCCAGAAGAAGAAGAGAAAAAGAAAGGGTCTGAGAAAATATTTGAAGAGATTATAGTTGAAAACTCCCCTAACATGGGAAAGGAAATAGTCAAGTCTAGAAGTGCAGAGAGTCCCATACAGGATAAATTCAAGTATAAACACGCCAAGACACATATTAATCAAACTATCAAAAATTAAATTCAAAGAAAAAATATTAAAAGCAGCAAGGGAAAAGCAACAAATAACATACAAGGGAAACCCCATAAGGTTAACAACTGATCCTGCAGCAGAAACTCTGCAATCCAGAAGGGAGTGGCAGAACATATTTAAAGTGATGAAAGGGAAGAACCTACAACCAAGATTACTCTACCCAGCAAGGATCTCATTCAGATTCGATGGAGAAATTAAAACCTTTACAGACAAGCAAAAGTTAAGAGAATTCAACACCACCAAACCAGCTTTACAACAAATGCTAAAGGAACTTCTCAAGGCAGGAAACACAACAGAAGGAAAAGACCTACAATAACAAACCCAAAACAGTTAAGAAAACGGTAATAGGAACATGTATATTGATAATTACCTTAAATGTAAATGGATTAAATGCTCCCACCAAAAGACACAGACTGGCTGAATGGATACAAAAACAAGACCCACATATATGCTGTCTACAAGAGACCCACTTCAGACCTAGGGACACATACAGACTGAAAGTGAGGGGATGGAAAAAGATATTCCATGCAAATGGAAATCAAAGAAAGCTGGAGTAGCAATTCTCATGTCAGACAAAATAGACTTTAAAAAAAAGATGATTACAAGAGACAAAGAAGGACACTACATAATGATCAAGGGATCGATCCAAGAAGAAGGTATAACAATTGTAAATATTTATGCACCCAACATAGGAGCACCTCAATACATAAGGCAAATACTAACAGCCATAAAAGGGGAAATCGACAGTAACACAATCATAGTAGGGGACTTTAACACCCCACTTTCACCAATGGACAGATCATCCAAAATGAAAATAAATAAAGAAACACAAGCTTTAAATGATACATTAAACAAAATGGACTTAATTGATATTTATAGGACATTCCATCCAAAAACAACAGAATACACTTTCTTTTCAAGTGCTCATGGAACATTCTCCAGGATAGATCACATCTTGGGTCACAAATAAAGCCTTGGTAAATTTAAGAAAATTGAAATCATATCAAGTATCTTTTCCGACCACAATGCTATGAGACTACATATCAATTATTTTTTTGATAAAGGAGGCAAGAATATACAATGGAGAAAAGAAAAGACGGCCTCTTCAATAAGTGGTGCTGGGAAAACTGGACAGCTACATGTAAAAGAATGGAATTAGAACACTCCCTAACACCATACAGAAAAATAAACTCAAAATGGATTAAAGACCTTAATGTGAGGCCAGACACTATAAAACTCTTAGAGGAAAACATAGGCAGAACACTCTATGACATAAATCACAGCAAGATCCTTTTGACCCACCTCCTAGAGAAATGGAAATAAAACCAAAAATAAACAAATGGGACCTAATGAAACTTAAAAGCTTTTGCACAGCAAAGGAAACCATAAACAAGACGAAAAGACAACCCTCAGAATGGGAGAAAATATTTGCAAATGAAGCAACTGGCAAAGGATTAATCTCCAAAATTTACAATCAGCTCATGAAGCTCAATATCAAAAAAACAAACAACCCAATCCAAAAATGGGTAGAAGACCTAAATAGACATTTCTCCAAAGAAGATATACAGATTGCCAACAAACACATGAAAGGATGCTCAACATCACTAATCATTAGAGAAATGCAAATCAAAACTACAATGAGGTATCACCTCACACCAGTCAGAATGGCCATCATCAAAAAATGTACAAACAATAAATGCAGGAGAGGGTGTGGAGAAAAGGGAACCCTCTTGCACTGTTGGTGGGAATGTAAATGGATACAGCCACTATGGAGAACAGTATGGATTTCCTTAAAAAACTAAAAATAGAACTACCATATGACCCAGCAATCCCACTACTGGGCATATACCCTGAGAAAAACATAATTCAAAAAGAGACATGGACCATAATGTTCACTGCCGAACTATTTACAATAGCCTGGACATGGAAGCAACCTAAGTGTCCATCGACAGAGGAATGGATAAAGAAGATATGGCACATATATACAATGGAATATTACTCAGCCATAAAAAGAAACAAAATTGAGTTATTTGTAGTGAGGTGTATGGACCTAGAGTCTGTCATACAGAGTGAAGTTAAGTCAGAAAGAGAAAAACAAATACCGTATGCTAACACATATATATGGAATCTAAAAAAAAAAAAATGGTTCTGATGAACCTAGGGGCAGGACAGGAATAAAGACTCAGAGGTAGAGAATGGACTTGAGGACACGGGGAGGGGAAAGGGTAAGCTGGGATGAAGTGAGAGAGTGGCATGGACATATATACACTACCAAATGTAAAATAGATAGCTAGTGGGAAGCAGCCGCATAGCACAGGGAGATCCGCTCCGTGCTCTGTGACCACCTAGAGGGGTGGGATAGGGAGGGTGGGAGGGAGATGCAAGAGGGAGGGTATATGGGGATATATGTAGATGTATAGCTGATTCACTTTGTTATACAGCAGAAACTAACACAACATTGTAAAGCAATTATACTCCAATAAAGATGTTAAAAAAAGGAAATGGGGGACCTGGAAAGGCATTGTGCCCAGGAGGGCCCCACAGGGTCCTGCTTGGTTTCAGCCCTTTAAGATGGTTTACTCTTTATCTTTCCTCTACCTAACTCTCCAGACTCACCTATCCCCTCTGCCCCACCTGAACTTTAAACCGCAGGCCAACTGAATGAGCTACACTGTGTTCCCCAAACTTTCCCTCCTGTCTGGGATGATCAACCAACCTTTCTGATTTCCTCTGCACGTCTCAGCTTTGCCCATGTACTTACATATCTCCTTTCCCTGATTACCTGCTATGCATCCTTATGGTAATTAGAGGTCACCTCCTTCAAGAAGGCCTCCCTAAATTTCTGTCCACCCCCAAACTGGATTAATTGGACCACCTCAGAGCAACCTAAGCACTCTGCATTTATTTCAATTAAAGTACTCAGTAGAGTGCAAAACCATTAGCAGCTGGCTTACCTGTCTCTGCCAACCAAAGGGCAGGGACTGACTAGGTGTTACTGGCTGTTTTATCTTATCATATTCATTCACAATCCCTCATTCACTCGATAATTGTTTAGCACTTAACCATGTATCAGAATCTGTACTAGAAACAAGGAATATAGAGGTGAGGAAGACAGACATGGTCCTAGTAGGCACTCAATAAATATCTGTTGGCTGAATACATCCCACTGAAGCTTTTAGAAAACAGCCAACCTAAGCTTCTCTTGTTCAGATGGAAATGCAGAACTGCGCCAGTGGCGCCAGAAGCCCAGATCCAGGTGACGTGGCTGCCTCCAGAATCCAGCCCCCTGACTCTGAGTCTATGACATTTTTCCATAGCACCAGGCTCCTCCTTGGCTATCTCTAAGGGGACCAATATCTTACTCCCCCCCCAAAACTGCGGGAGGCGGGAGGGGAGGCCTGTTGACTGCAGTGACCTGGTGTGATTACTCCACTGATTGTTCTAGGCGTCTCTGGCTCTGTTTCCACACCAGTGACTGTATGAGTGATCTTCAGCAAATCGCCTACTCCCACTGAGCCCCGGTTTTCATCAACAGAACAAAGTCTCATGTGAAGATCAAAGGACGTCATGGCTAGAAACACTGCTGAAAAGAAAAGGGATTCATATTTTCTGACTCCTGTTTGGTTGACTCACTCTGATTTAAAGCAGGATTACACGATACTCAAATTACCCATGGATCCATTACCCTCCGTCTTTGCAAAGGAGGTATCATGATAACGGTTAGGAGCTTGGGCTTGGAGTCAGATGACAAAAATTCAAATCCTGACTCTGCTTCTTCCTAGAGGTGTGATTTCCTCATGCTGCTTTACCCCCTATGCCCCAGGTTCTTATTTAGGAAAAAGGAATGATAATTATAAACCTAGGGTATTAAAGTGCTGTGAGATTATGTATATAAAGAAATTAGCACCCTGCCTGGTACTATGAAGTACTCAATTCATCTTAACTGTCCATTCGATCATTCGTTCATGCAATATATATTTAACACCTATTATGTGTCAGAAACTTTCTAGGTATGAGGAATATATAGGTGCAATCTACATCTGCTCTTAGGCAACATGTAATCTACCCAGGGGAACAAATACTACACAATTATTTCACAAATTAGTATAAATTAAAATTGTGATAAGTGCTAAAGGAAAAGTACAATGAGCTAAGAGGATATAGAATAGGATGTATTATAGACTTTGAAGGATTGACAGGAGAAATAAAGTGCACCTTCCTTCATATAAAGCAGAAATAGAAACATACAAGAGAAGTCAATACAGGCAGGTAAGAACGTAAAAGAAAAATAATAAGTTTATTAAACACCTTCTTCCCGGCAGACACTGATCAAATCATATTAAATAATTATCTTACTTAACACTCACATCTATGCCACAAGGTAATATTATCATCATTTTCTGGACAAGTAAAACTGAATTTCACTACATATGTAATTTTTCCAGGGTCATATGGCCTATACGTGGTAGAGTCATAATTTAGACCCAAGTCTGTTGCTTATTTTTTTTATTACTGATGTATAGTTGATTTACAGTGTTGTGTTAGTTTCTGGTATACAGCAAAGTGATTCAGTTATATATACTTTTTAAGATTCTTTTCCATTATGGTTTATTACAGGATACCAAATACAGTTCCCTGTGGTATACAATAAGACCTTGTTGTTTAGTATCTATTTTACATACAGTAGTTTGTATCTGTGAATCCCAGACTCCAAATTTATCCCTCCCCTCCCCCCTTTCCCCTTTGGTAACCATAAGTTTGTTTTCTATGTCTGTGAGTCTGTTTCTGTTTTGTAAATAAGTTCATTTGTCTCATATTTTAGATTCCACATTTAAGTGATATCATATGATATTTGCCTTTCTCTCTCTGACTTAACTTCACTTAGTATGATAATCTCTAGGTCCATCCATATTGCTGCAAATGGCATTATTTCATTCTTTTTTATGACTGAGTAGTATTCCATTGTATACATACCACATCTTCTTTATCCATTCATCTGTCGATGGACTTTTGGGTTGCTTCCATGTCTTGGCTATTGTAAATAGTGCTGCAGTGAATATTGGGGTGCATATATCTTTTCAAATTAGAATTTTCTCTGGATATATGCCCAGGAGTGGGATTGCTGGATCATATGGCATGTTGCTTTTTAATGCCTGCTATATTCCAGGTTCTGTAATTCAGAAACACAGAAAACTTATTTGAAATATAACTAAGAGATCAGTCTGAAAGGCATAGATGATACTTGTAGGAGGCAAACAGTAGTCAGTGAGATAATGCTGAAAGAAGTGTTTGGGGGGCAGACTGTGAAAGTCAGGCTAAGGGTTCTGAGTTTGTCCTACATGTAATTGGAAACCTTTGAAGGCTTTTTTTTTTTTTAATAAATTTATTTATTTATTTTTGGCTGCATTTGGTCTTTGTTGCTGCCCTCAGGCTTTCTCTAGTTGCGGCGAGCGGGGGCTACTCTTTGTTGTGGTGCACGGGCTTCTCATTGTGGTGACTTCTCTTGTTGCAGAGCACAGGTGCTCTAGGCACACGGGCTTCAGTAGTTGTGGCACATGGACTCAGTAGTTGTGGCTCATAGGCTCTAGAGCACAGGCTCAGTAGTTGTGGCACACAGGCTTAGTTGCTCCACAGCATGTGGGATCTTCCCAGACCAGGGCTCGAACCCGTGTCCCCTGCATTGGCAGGTGGATTCTTAACCACTGCGCCACCAGGGAAGTCCTCCTTTGAAGGCTTTTGCAGATGAGTATCCAATAGTCCGATTCCATGTCACAGAGATGACCTAAAGACTACCCCTCGGAACTTAGTAGTATCCCCAAATCAAATGTGAAAACAGTTAAATAGGAAAGTGAGAGTATCTGCTTGATCATGAAGATGCTACAATACAAATCATTATTCACCTTTAATGTAGAGTGCTGGATCTCAGCCATATGTCCCTAGATAAGGTACCTCCTGCTGATAAGATTGGTTAGACAAGGGAGAGTGAGCTTTGCCTGCAATATCTCAAGCCCTGTTGACTAGTCATTGAATTCTGGGTTTTGCAACCTCCCTAGCCAGTTATACATCACATGGTAGACACAAAGCTTGCCTGAGGCTCTGAATGCTGAAGTTGCATGTCAGAAATTCTTTGGCAAGATATATATGACTTTTAATTTGCAAGAGGGATAGTATGTGTACGTGTGCATGTGTAATGTGTGGGGGAAGGATTTATGGTTCAGAATTCCAGGCTGGGAAACAGTGTGAATTTCTGTGCGTAAATCTACTCAGACAGGAACCGTTTCCAGTGGGAACAAGTGATTTTATTATGTTTTTGTTCTTGCAGAAGCCCTAGTCATCAGCCAAAAGTTAGTGCCCAAGGAAGGATAGAGGCGGAGAAACCATAGGCTATATATAAGGCTGTGTCCATGGTAGTTTGTATACATTCTTCAGTTAAGGAAGTCAGAGTACAATGTGGGTGTTTATTCACCCACAAAGAGTCTTTCTGGAATTCTGGGAAACAAAAGGCAGCTTTCTTGCCTTTGAATATGAACAGAGGCAGATTGCCCCAATTGCTGGTGACAGCCATGAATCAGCCTTAGCATAAGCTGAGGCTGAAAAAAAAATGTAGAAAAGGAGAGAATCAGGGTCCTCAAAGCCATGAGTCAGCATCTTAATCACCCAGCCCTGTAGCCTGACTTTCCTCTTGATTTCCAGTTAGGGGAGATAATACATGGATGTAATGTTTAAGCCAGCTTGAGGCTGTTTTCCTGTTACTCGCAACTGAAAGCATCCTTTTATTTATTTATTTATTTAGGCCGCGCCACGTGGCTTGCAGGGTCTTAGTTCCCCAACCAGGGATCGAACCCATGCTCCCTGCAGTGGAAGCACAGAGTCTTAACCACTGGACCACCAGGGAAGTCCCACAAAGCATTCTTCTAATGCAAGAGATAAGTAGTATGAAATTGTCAGATGGTCTGACCTTTATCAAGACCAGGGCTGCTGAACCCTGGCATTATTGACATTATGGGATGGATAGTTCTTTGTTATGGGAGTTGTGATGTGCGTTGTGGGATGTTTAACAACATCCCTGGCCTCTACCCACTAGATGCCAGTAGGATCCCTTCCCCAAGTTGTGACAACCAAGTATGTCTCCATATATTGCCAGAGGTCTCTGGTAAAATCACCCCTATGGAGAACCACTGATCAAGACCAAACTTGTTGGCCTTCATCAGTTATATCAGTTTAGAGCAATGATATTCTTAATCAATCAAGCAATAACAAGCATCTATGGGACACTCGGTCTGTGTTCAGTAAAGGCAAGTTCATAATTATGACTCTCACGCCCAGCATGATCCTTATAATCATCAAAGAAAGATGCAATTATGTCACTCGCATCTGCTAAAACTAAATGTGGTTATGGGCTTGGAATCATTTTACAAATTGCAAGGCATTTGGTAAGCTACAAAGCGCTTTGTAATTATAAGAGGGCTTTATAAGATGCCAGATACTTTGGAAATGATAAAGTGGCTTATACACAAGACTGTGTAAACCATAAAAGGCTGTAAAGACAGAAATGCTTGTAAGTGTAAACTGTAAAGTACCTTGGAAAGGAGATAGCACCTTATAAACTATAAAGTCTACTGTAAACTATGCTTATAAACTAAAAAGTGCTTTGTGAAATGTGCAGTACTTTGTAAACTACAAGAAAAGATTTAGGAAGGGAACACTTTAAATTGGTGTTACTTGGGTAGAAAATTGATCTAGACATCTTAGAAAGATTTGCAACTTAAAAATAAAGATGCACTTTTTTTTAGCACCAAGAAAATCCAAAAAAAAAAAAAGGAACTATCCAGAGTCTCTTTTTCCCAAAGCATGTATTTAGTTTCTTTCATTTATTTATTTTTATAGCAGATGAGTCATCATCCAGCTATTGGAAGATTCCAGTGTGTTTGCATTGTTTCATTTGGAAAAGAAAGTGCTCCAGAATTTACTGGAATATGGAATTGATAAATACCAATCAATCGGCCTTTGGCAAGCGCTAAAGCTTCCAAATTTCTGAAGATAAATATTTGGATGATAATTCTCATTTGGATTTTTGACATAGCTCCTCCCCCAAGACTGTACCGTATGTTTTTGCCTCAGCCTGGGAGCGGGGAAATTACCTTGCGGTGAGCCATGGCAATGAAACCTTGGGAACCTGGCGTTTGTCAAGAAGATCCCCCCACCACCACACACACACACACACACACACACACACACACACACACTCTCTCACACACACAAACACACACACACACAAACACACACACACTCTCACACACACAAACACACACACACACACACACACAAACACACACACACTACAACCATGGAGGAAAAGAATGCCAGGCAGAGCTATCTGAGCATTCCACAGCCTAAGTTAATTGTTTCAGGAGCAGATCAGCCCCAGAACCATGGTGTATTCATACAGGATGGAGCCCTAGAAAGTACCCAGATTAGTGATTCTCAAAGTGTATTCTCTGAAGCCCTAGAGTTCTATAGATCGACTTAGGGGTCCCCAGGAGGCGGGGAAAGATAAGAAATGAAGAAGCACTCTGCTTTGGCTGGAGCAGTTCCTCTTTATTCTGCGCTATAGAGCGCCATTTTGTATAAAAATGCATCACGAATGAAGTATTTTGCAGAAATGCTTGTAAGGAAAAAGTTGTTTGTCCAAACCCACCATTTTACAGACGGGGAAATTGAGACCCGGAGTTGTTACCTGTTTTGCCAAAGTTTTACACAGGTTGTAAAAGACGTGAAGCTGGAGTCTGGGGTCCCTATGTCAATGGTGATGTGCTCTCTAGTCCTGTTATCAAGACTGATGGAGGTGATGAAGAGACAGGTTTTCACGGTCCTCACCAGACCCTTGTAACTGACAACCCGGTGGCATTGTGGTTGCCAAAGTTTTTCTTTCCTTTTCCTGTTCCCCTTCAGCATTGGAAGGCAGATTTGTTTAGGACAGGTACAGGAACCCACAGAAATGTTCAGAATCTTCAAAAGACACGTGTCCATATTTGGGGGTTCTTCTTGAAGTATGAAATCCAGAGGGGATAGGATGCTTGTGTTCTGGGGAGAAAAATAAGTAAAGCAGTGCACTACCAGATCTGTGCAGCCTCCCGGGGGTCTGCGCCTGCCCCCATGACCAGAGGTTTCCATCTTGCCTCTGTGGCATACTGTCAGCAAGCCGGGAGACGTTTTAAATGGGACTGCTGTCTCCCCACCAATCCAGTGACAGATATGAACGAATAATATAAATTCTCTAGCCATTCCTTGGCATTTATTTCAATGTAAGTGTATTTTTTCCCAAGTATAAAGCCCAATAGTAATTTATCAAGAGACAAATCATTTTTTCTTGGCAGTGAAGTCTGCAAAATTCCCATTTTTAAGGCCTTAAATCTCCCTATTTTGACAGGAGCAAGAAAGCATTAGAAGCTTTGATTTAGCTGGATCATACAAAATAGTTTCCCATAATTATCCTTTTGGATGATATATGCGTGTCTTTCTCCCCTTCTTATTAAACCCGAGGTCCCCATTTTTCATCCAGCTGTATTACTAAATTAAATTGCCTTTTGTTGTATTCAAGTTAAACACTTTGCCAAAAGCTTTTCTTGTTCAGGAAAATAACATTTACCCAATATGTGCCCGTGTTTTACTGTTTGAATTTACTGTTCACAATTGTTTGGTTTGCCGGTAATTTGAGGATATTGTTTAATAGGAATAATGAATCACTGTAATTTAGTATAGTATCTTGGAGTACAGTATCTAGGAGGTAGAAAAGGGGATATTGAAGACCCATCACATGGAGAAAATGACTTTTCCTACTGCAAAAGCAGATGGGGAAAAGGTTAGAAAAAGTTACTGGAAGACATAAACAGCTGTGAAGATGTTCTGCAGTCTCGCCTGCTTTTTCTCAAGTGGAAAACAAGCCTCCAACAGGGTGGGTTGGGTGGAACTCGCCTAATTTGCTCCTGATCAAGTTTTCAGAGAACATTCCTTTTTTAAAATTTTATTGAAGTATAGTTGATTTACAATGTTGTGCTAATTTGTGCTGTACAGAAAACGGATTCAGTTTATATATATATATATACATTCTTTTTCATATTCTTTTCCATTATGGTTTATTATAGGATATTGAATATAGTTCCCTGTGCTATACAATAGGACCTTGTTGTTCATGATTCTATATATAATAGTTTGCATCTGCTATTCCCTAACTCACAATCCAACCCTCCCCCACCCCCCTCCCTTGGCAACCACAAGTCTGTTCTCTATGTCTGTGACTTGCTTCTATTTCGTAGGTAAGTTCATGTGTGTCATATTTTAGATTCCACATATCACTGATATCATACAGTATTTGTCTTTCTCTGTCTAACTTACTTCACTTAGTATGATAATCTCTAGGTCCAACCATGTTGTTGCAAATGGCATTATTTCATTCTTTTTGATGGCTGAGTAATATTCCATTGTGTATCTATACCACATCTTCTTTATCCCTTTATCTGTTGATGGACATTTAGGTTGTTTCCATGTCTTGGCTATTGGAAATAGTGCTGCTATGAACACAGTGGGGCATGTATCTTTTCAAATTATAGTTTTGTCTGGGTATATGCCCAGGAGTGGGATTGCTTGATCATATAGCAACTTTTTTGAGGCACATCCATACTGTTTTCCATAGTGGCTGTACCAATTTACATTCCCACCAACAGAGTAAGAGTGTTCCTTTTTTGGAGAACATTCTTAATGAGATCTTCTCCTTCTCTGGGCTCCACTCAACCAGTCGTGTTCTGTTCTAAAGTCTTTGGGATGTGAATTAAGAAGCGCTGAGTTCAAGTGCAGACACTGATATTCAATCAGGACTGGAGCTAGTCATCTCTCAAGGTCAGGGTCTCAATCAGTCCCTCCCCAGCATAAACTAGGAGCAAACAAGTCTGCCCTACTCACCTCCCCTGGTTCTTGCGGGAACGGAAATGAAACAGCATATATGCCCCTAAGAGAGTCCATTTAAGTTTAAGGGATCAGCGTGATTACTATTAGCCGCCACATCAAATACCCACAGGGGAAGAGAAGACCCTCCTTGAAGCCGCAGCTTCCTCATTTGTAAAAAGAAGAGGCTGAACTAGATGGCTTCACTTTTCTTCCAGATCTGCTCTGTTCTGACAGAATGATGGCACAGATTCCTTTAGGAATCCATTCGGATGGTCCACCATCCCCCTCGTTCCTCCTATTTCCATTCAGTGCTGAGAATGTATGTTCAGTGCTTTTAGAATATTGGAAACTGATCACCGAGTCTCAAAGATGTACCCTCTCCTGCACGAGTTCCTTGGTATTCTTTGAACGTTTAGCTTTCTTTCTTTTTTTGTATTGAAGTCAGATCAACCTAGGTTCAAATCCCAGCTCTGCCACTTACTAGCTGGTGAAATTGAGTGCGTTATGTAAGCCCTCTGAGGTTGAACATATTCTATTTTAAAAGAGAAATGAACTTTGTAAGACACCCACCCCCAGATGTAGGGGGTCAAGTTTAAATTAAACAGCTTGAATGCATGTAACGTACAAACTCTCCACCCTGTGAGATGTGAAATTCCATCTCTTTCTGCCTGTCTGTAAAGGGGATGGGTCACTTAATGAATTCACGAGGCCTTAACATCAAAAATGTCTGCTTGGTGTGTAGAACATAAAATCTTAGGTCAAGAGAATGGGATTTGGAATGTTAAAAAGAATACCTAATATTGAATCCTAGGTTTATTACATTCGGTGTGGGCAAGGCATCTCAAGTCCCTGACTCCATCATCTTAATTTTAAATGGATATAAACAGTACCTATGTCATAGACCACTGTGTCAACTAAATGATGCAAGCTCTATACTTCACCTAACACAGTGTAAAATCTAGTAGAGTCTCAATGAGTGATCACTTTAACATGAGAAGAGAGGCATGTGCAACTTACACTGGACTTTAGAGTCAAGCAAGGACTGCATCTGAATCTCAGCGATGTCATAAATCAGGCACATAAGTCAATATCACCATTATTTTTTAAAACCTTAAAAAATGAGGCTAGTATGCTTGTCATGTACATTTGTAAAGACTAAATATGGGGACTTCCCTGATGGCACAGTGGTTAAGGATCCTCCTGTCAATGCAGGGGACACAGGTTCGATCCCTGGTCCAGGAAGATCCGACATGCTGCGGAGCAACTAAGCCCATGTGCCTCAACTACTGAGCCTGCACTCTAGAGCCTGTGAGCCACAACTGCTGAGCCCGTGTGCCACAACTACCGAAGCCCGTGCACCTAGAGCCCGTGTTCGGCAACAAGAGAAGCCACTGCAATGAGAAACCCGCCCATCACAACAAAGAGTAACCCCCACTTGCAGCAACTAGAGAAAGCCCATGCGCAGCAACGAAGACCCAATGCAGCCAAAAGGAAATAAATAAATAAATAAATAAATAAATAAATTTTTTAAAAAAAAGACTAAATACGGTAACTGAAAACAAATGCTTACAATGGGGCCATCTGGAGCCTCTCTGATACCCACTCCCTGGCCAGGAGGCAAAGTAGGTTAAGGCTGCCAAGACAGGGCCAGAAGGACAGAGACTGACTCTTACCTACCTTGGCAGAGAATGAGGCCTGAGGGCAAAAATTGGGATCACACCTTGAGTCAATGTCAGGTCAAGCCACAGCAGAGTTTCTTTCAGCATATTAGAAGGAAGGCAGGAAATCAACGGTCTATCCTTCACATAGAGAAGCTAGAAAAAGAAGAGGAAATTAAATGCAAATGAAGCAAAAGAAATGAGGGAGGGAGGAAAAATAAATATTATGCATAAAATAGAAAACATTTAAAAATGAAGAAAATTAACAGAGCCCCCAACTGATCTTTTGAAAAGATTAATACAAATTGATACTCCCCTAGCAAGACTGATCTAGAATAAAGAGAGAAAACACAAATGATCAAGATCAGGAATGAAAGAGAAGACATGAGTACAATCCTGCAGATATTAAAAGCATGATCAGGCAATATTATAAATATTTTTCTGTCCATAAGTTTGGCATTTTAGATGAAGCTCCAAATAACCAAAACTGACTTAAGAAATTTTAAAACTTGAGTAATACTTTATCTCTTACAGAAGTTGAATTTGTAACTTAAGCAACCTTCCCACAAATAAAACTCTAGGCCCAGATGACTTCACTAGTGAATTATAGTGAATATTTAAGGAAGAAATAATACCAGTACTACCAAAGCTCTTCTCAGAATGTAGAGGAGGATGGAACAGGCCTTGCCTTCTTTTATGAGGTCAACATAATTTTAATACCAAAATTTCATAAAGACATTACCAAAACAGAAAAAAATGACACACCTGTATTCCTCATAAACATAAAGGTAGAAATTCCTGATGAAATATTAGCAATGTAAACCCAACAATAATTTAAAAAGTGTAACATATCTTGATCAGGTAAGGTTTATCCCGGGAATTCAAGGTTGATCTAACATGTGAAAAACAATTAGTGTAACTTATCATATTAGCAAAATTATGGAGAAAATGTATATGAACCTCCCAACAAATGTAGGAAAGCGTTTAACAAAATTCATCATCCATTTTATGATAAAAATTCTCAGCAAACTTGGACTAGAAGACAATTTCTTCTGTCTGATAAAAGGCATCTACAAAAAACAAATAACAACCACATACACACACACACAATCCTGAGTATTAACATCATTCTCAGTGGTGAAATACTGAAACCCTTCCTCCTATTTCAGTATGTGAGAGATCCTCTCCAATGCAATAATACATGGAAGAAATAAAAAGCATAAAGATTGTAAAGGACAGAATAAAATTGGTTTTATTCACCAATGATATTATTATTTACAAGATAATCCTAAGGAATCTACCAAAAACAAAAAGAAATAATAAGTAAAAGAAATAATAACCCCACAGATTTCAAGGTCAATATTCAAGAAGTTATATTTCACAGACTGCCAATAAAAATTTGGAAAATATTTTTAAATTCTATTAACTAATAACATCAAAAACTGAACCTCAACTCCTATCTTACTTCATACATAAAAATTAATTTGAAGTGAATCATAGATCCAAGCATATAAGTTAAAATTTTGCAACTTCTAGAAGAAAACAATGGAGAATATCTTTAGAACCTAAGGATAAAGACTTCTTAGAGAAAACATAAAAAGCACTAATCATAAGAGGAAAAAATCTCAGTTGAGCTTCATCAGCATTACAAACTTCTCATCAAAGGACACTTTTAAAAATATAAAAGCAGCAAGCCAACAACTTTGAGAAAATATTTGCAATAGCTACATGAAAGAGGGCTTGCATCCATAATATATAAAGAACTCCTATAACTTCATAACAAAAAGACAATACTTTTTTTTAATGGACAAAAGACTTGAACGGACACTTCACAAAGCAAGATATATGAAGTACAGGGAAAGTTCAACACTTTAATCATCAAGGAAATGCAAATTAGTACCTCAATGAGAGATCATTGCATATTCACTATACTGGAAAGGCTAACCATACTAAGTGTTGGCAAGGATGAGGATTCGTCATAGAATTCTCATACATTACTGGTTAGGATGCAATATCTTATGACCACTTTGTGAAACTGCTTGGCAATTTTTTACAAAGCTAAACATAAATAGGACTCAACAATTATAGTCCTGGGTATTTATCCAAGAAAAATGAACACATACATCTTCAAAAATGACTTGTCCTGGGGTTTTTCACAGCAGCTTTATTCATAATAGTCAAAAATTGAACATAACCCCAAATGCCCATCCATTAGTGAATGGATAAACATATCGTGGGATATATATCTTTGAAATTAAACTGTGTATATATATATACACATATATATATATATACACACACACACACACATATATAAAACAAAATATATGAAAATGTTTCAATCAAAAACATTATCTTGATTGAAAAAATACAGATACTATAGTTTTATTATATAAATTCCAGAACAGGCAAAGTAAACTATGCTGATTGAAATCACATCAGTGGTTTGGGGTAAAAAGAGGTAGAAAGACTGCAAAGAGGCATAAAAGAAATTCACTGAGTGACGGAAATATCCTATATCTTGACTGGGGTGGTGGTTTCATAGGTGTATGTGTACATTGACCAGAAATTATTGAAGAGTAAACATATATGCATTTTATTGCTTATGTGAGGGCAGGGGGTATATGGAAAAGCTCTGTACTTTCCTCTCCATTTTGTTTTAAACCTAAAACTACTCTAAAACAATAAAGTCTTTTAAAAAATACTGAGTAAACATATATAAACAAATCTGAAAAATAGAAATGGCAAAAATTCTTTCAGAAGAAGTAGGAAAACTCATAGCGTGAAATGTAAATGATAGTCAAAAACCCCCTCCATTAGAAAATATACCAGGCCCTGTCAACTTTCCCCTTAAAAATGCATGTAAATTTTACATTCTGCTCCCTAATATAAACAGTTGATTAAACTGTTTGACAAGAGACAAGATGATGTTTTAAATTGTTTGATTCTACATATAGTTACTCATGCTTTAGGAAGATGTGTTGTACTTATTCTGGAGTCTGGCATAATCTCAGATAAACCACCAACTAGCCTCCATGGACACACAGCTCCAGCATGGTCAGGATGAAGTATAGATGATATTGGGGAATTTCATCCAGTTCAGCCTTGCAAGGTCCTTGCCAATTTCCCCGGACAGGCCTCCTGGTCCACAAAATACTTATGCTGGGCATGTGAATCCACCAACGCAGGACATGACTGACAGATGGAATTAGGCCCTTATTTGTGCTGAAAGGTGGGTCCAAGAAATGAATGGAAGTCTGTGCTAGCAGAGCAATTTTTTAATGGAATAACTCCCCAGCATTCCAGAGGAAAATGTGCCTATTGGCTCTGGTTAGGCATTCCAGGTTTTCATCTCACCAGCAGGCTGGACCAGGGGTCGGGAAAGGTGTTTGATCCACGCGGTGTATGGCATTGCCCTTGAACGTGGTTGTGTACAAACGTGTGATTTTGTTTGCCGTCTGTAGTGGAGGAATGTGCGTGCGTCCACGTATTTTTGTGTGTGTGGACATGAACGTTTCACGTATGTGTGTCCGTGTGTGTGTGTGATGCAGGAGTGTACATTTCTGTGTATGTGTGTGTGTGTGTGTGTGTGTGTGTGTGTAATGGATACTCAGGATTCACGGAAGCAGTTGCCTGCCTCTTCTAGAACGATACTGAGTGATTCCACCCCTGACAGAGAGCCTGCATTTTCTCCCATCCCCATCTATCTCCCAAAGATCTCTCGGGTGCTGTGGCCTTCCCTTCATCCCGAGGCTGACAGATCAGTCCCCTGAGAGCATTTTTTACAGCCTCCAGAAAAGCAGTGGACGAATCTGCCCGAAACTGCCGGAAAAATGGACTACTTTCAACATGTCGGTGGTTTCCACAAGCTGATAAACTGACACTCGGGGGTGCTGACTTAAAAATCAGCAAATTTTTATATTTCACGATGTATTTGGGCTTTATCAATGTCTCCTCGCCACTATGTTCTTGATGTTTCATTACGCTCGCGATCAGTTCTGACAGCCTAAACAGAACTTGATCCGGACAGTTTATTTTTTAAATGAATGAGTCTCACATCTTCTGACATCCCTTTCCATCCTCCCTGAAATGTGCTCTTCAGCATCTGGCAGGCCCAGTTGTAGCTGCCAGAACTTTCTTAATTCAATAATCAAAACAGGTGCCAAAGAAGTAAATCGATGACTGTTAATTTTTCAAGTCCCACTCTTCCTTTCCACCTACCTAAATTGTTTGAAAGTGAATGTCAGCTTTCTGCTTGGCTGATTAAAAGTTATGGGCTCCCTGCATCAGAAAAAAGAAGTGAAGAAGGAAAAAAGTCCGGAACTTGATACTCAGAAGTAATATTTTCAAACCTCTTCTTGAAATGAAGCTTGGCTTTATTTTATTCTTTGTTTAGAATGAATGAAGTTTAGGCAGGTCTCAGAAGGAGCTAAAGAAGAAACAAAATCAAACCGAGGTCACTTACAAAAGGCAATTCAATTTAGTCACCCTTTCTCTCCCCCTTTGAGAAATGTAAAACAGCCAAGTGAGTTGCTTTAAAATTAGAATTGGGGGCTGTAAAACTTTATTCAGTAAAGACAATAAATCCTGAAAAATAAATTCCAGTTTTATTTTATGTCCAGTTAGGGAGTGAGTGAAAAGGAATGGAAGGGAAATAGTGAAGAAGGAAAGAAAAAAGAGAGAGAGAGAAAGAATAGAGAGGAATCAGCTTTTTTGAGTAATTTCTATATGACAGGCAATGTTCTAAACATTTCACATGAGTTATCATGTTTTATCCAAGGAAGAAAGAGAATGATAAGATAAACAAAGGAGACAGAGAGGGGGAGAAATAGACATAGAAAGAGAGCATGTGATATATAGAGAAGGATACACAGAAAGACAGAGAAACAGAAATACAGAGTCAGAGAATACTACACAGTGATACCCAGAGAGACACAGAGAGAAACCAAAAGTCACAGAGACCCAGAAAGAATGACAGTACAGAGAAATATTGTTGTTTTGCTCCAGCTACCATAATAAAGTACCACAGACTGGGCAGCTTAAACAACAGAAATGTATTTCCTCACGGTCCTGGAGGCTGGGAGTCCAAGATTAAGGTGTCGGCAGGGTTGGTTTCTTCCTCTCTCCTTGGCTTGTAAATGTCCATCTTCTCCCAATGTCTTCACGTTGTCTTCCCTCTGTACCTATTGATGTCCAGATTTTCTCTACTTATAAGGACACCCGTCATCTTGGATAAGACCCACCCTAAGGGCCTCTTGTTAACTTAATTACATCTATAGGACTCTATCTTCAAATACAGTCACATTCTGAGGTACTGGGGCTGGGAACTTCAACATATGAATTCAGAGGGGCACAGTTCAGCCCATAACAAATACTAAGAGATGGAGGAGAGGATAGAGTAAAGTAAGGCATACAGATAGGACGACCCAGAAAGAGAAAGATGGAAAGGGAGGCAGACTAAGAGGAGAATTCTTGAATAACTTTTGAAGCCACTTTTAGTTAGGGTCCCACTCTTTTGTCTGCTTAGGCAACAGAGTTCAGAGTTTTACTTAAGACTCATAAAATTGTGTTCTGCTCACTAATCATTTGTTGTTCACAGATTTCCATCAACTCTCATATTTGATTCCTTGGCCCCATCAAGCCCTAACCATTTGCAATTCTATTATTGCAATTCATTATTCTATTATCCCAATTTATGCTTCTCAATTTAACTTATCAAAGGAAAAACTTTGTTTATCTGATCATCAAATTATATATAAAAAGGACATCCCTGACTCCTAGTGGCAACTCACTTGAATTATAAGTATAGCATTTTAAGTAAATCATCTAACCTTATAAACCCCCAAATTTAATATCCAATTGATTTAGCAATTTTGCTTCATGATAATCCTAAAGAACTCTCTACTCTTGTATAGTTACTTCCAAGGTGTAATATTGTCAATGATTTATAGGAGATATCCTACAGCACCATATACTATAAATATTTAGAATATTCTTGACCCTACTATGTAATAAAGCCATTGACATCATATGATTAATAATCCTCCAGAGTAGAGAAAAAGAAAAACTGTCCTGTTTCCCATTTCCTTGGCTGGAGGAAGATTAACAGTAACCGAGAACCTAAGGAACTTTGCCAGTTCCCATATGCCTAAGCACAGGGTTATGTGGAAGATATCTTAAAAGATAAGAAATTGTAGTGCAGTAATTCTCAAATGTTTGTGTGTACAAGAATCTCCTGGGGAATTTACTAACGATGCAGATTCCTGGTAGAGATTCTTAATCAGTAAATGTAAGGTGGGGTGCGATAATCTTCATCTTTACTAGAAATCCAGGGAATTTGGCACAAATGGTCATCACATCAATGTTAAGAAACTCAAAAATGCTAGGAAGGTTGCCAGCTTTGGGGTCAGTCAAATCTGGACTCTGACGTTTACGTCATATGGCTCAATGCGTCCTGATCAATTCCTCGTCTGAATAGTGGGGTACGGATACAGCTTGAAGGCTTGTTGCAAGGATTATATAAAATGATGTAAAATGAAGTGCTTAACACACAGACACACAATAAATACCGGGCACTCCAGAGTTCTAATATATAAATGCACGTGCCCACTCCAGCCCCCATTCAATTAGGCATTTTATTGATTTAAAATGTATAACAAAATCTTAGGGCCTTCAAGCTTGACAGAAACAAAAACTCATGGAGGAAAAAAGAAACTCATGGAGGAAATTTTCCAAGACTAAGATCCACTATTCCAGTCTTTAAGTGAGAGGCTCCAAGCCACTCCCCTCTCCACACGCAGAACTGCTTGCTTCACTCAGGCAGGCTGGATGCCCTCTGTGGCTCATTTATCAGTGTCCTCCATGATTTATTTTCTTTATATGCTCAGGAAGTCAACAGGCAGCCTTTGGGGTCTCCCACTGATCTCCGTGTTAGACTATAAAGTAATATATTCATTTTTGTTTGAAACTCACTGCAATTATGCTTTTCTTCTGTTAAAGCAGTGGTGCACAAGAGGAATGATATCCAACTGTCCTTTTCCAAATCACAGATTTCAGAATGATGGGTAAAGACTTTCAAAGAAATCTCACGACTCTAGGGGTCTGAGTTCAGGTGTTTAAGAGAAAATGGGTCTTTAGAAAAACTACAGTAGATTAGTGGTATCTCAATTAAGTCACCAATTGTCCAGAACATTCACCTATGATATCCTGCTACTCTTATTACCTTGAATAGCTCTTGATACTTCCAGTTTTATTACCACTCCTACTCCTATTGCTGTACTATAGTAATATATAACTATTAATATTAATAATCATCATCATATCAAAAATAATATCTAACATTAATATGTGTTTCCTATATGTCAGGCACTATGTTAATTGCCTTGTCTATATTCTCTCATTTAATTCCGAAAATAAAACTAGGAACTACTTAACATTTATCCCCATTTCACTGATAAAAAAATGGAGGCTTAAAAGGGGTGGACCACAGAGCCTTGACCCCAGACCACAGAGCCCATGCAGGGCGGAGCTGGATATCCAGTCCAAGTTTGCCTGACTTCAAGTGCAGTGCCCTGGCATTCCTGACTTTGAGTAGAGCATTAAAAATTGAGCAGACTCTCATGTAGTAGGAGTTGCATTTTCAGTGTCTATTGATTGAGAAAATGCATCGTCGCAGAAAGCTACAGTGAATTCTGCAAATGTTTAAATGACTTTGCATTTTGCTAATCACAGCAGCATCTGCATACAGATACCCATGTGGCATATTTCGCTGGAGTTAAACCAACATTGAAATCGCAGTGCGTGATGGCAGATAAATTCTGGGAAATGTTTCAGTTACCCCAATGCCTCTCTTAGGCCCACTGCCCTCAGTCTGAAATGGGCTAAAGGATATGGCAGCCAGAGATGGACTTTAGAATTTAGCTAATCCAATGCCCAAGTTGCCAGTGTAGATAACTGGACCCAGAGGGGTTAAAAGACCTATTTAAGGTCACATAGTAAGTTAATGGCCAAGCGGTGGAAGCTAGTCTCCTAATTCCTAATTCAAACATTGTGGTTTATCACAGTTTATCAGATCATTAGCTCATGTTTTAGACTCTTCACTATTCAGTTTCCTCATCCCTCCCTGTCCCATGGAGTTGTTATATTATTTAGGGCAAAGGTCAGCAAATTATAGCCCACAGTCCAAAGCCAGCCCACCACCTGTTTTGTAAATAAAGTTTTATTGGAACACAGCCACACCCATTCATCTGCAAATTGACCATGGCTGCTTTTCCATGTCCATATGAGAGAGTTGAGTCTTTAGAACAGAGACTACAGGACTTGCAAAGCTGAAAATATTTTATATCTGTCCCTTTACAGAAAGTTTTGCAAACCAATGATTTAAATTGCTGTAGGAAATTTGCCTTTGCATCACCTGTTCTCCCAGCAAACTCAGGAACATTCTGGAGGTTTATTGCATTAGATACTTGGAACAGACAGGTATCCAGACCTTCCAGAAAAGTTAGGTGGGAGGAGACAGAAAGAATCGACAAAGGGGATTTTCCCCTGCAGGGAAGACTGAGGGTCTTGGGAAGCCATCAGCCCCTCTGGAAGAAAGCTGTGATCTCCTTCTCTACATCCCCATCTCCATGAGTTTCCATAACTTGTACCAGTAAAGAAATGTTATATGTTCTAACTATCAGCCTCACCACCTAAAATGACAAACACTGAAGTTTAAATAATGAAAAATGGAATAAATATTATAGCACCCTATAATCCTGCAATATGAATATTAGGCCAGAGATCGTTGGGAAGATAACATAGGAGAATAGCCCTTGACTTAAAGACTCAGTGTAGAATCTTGAGCAAACCCATCCCTTATCTGTGTGACCTTGGGAAAGCCATTCAATCTCTCTGAGATTTCCCATTGATGTTGTCTCTGTCTGGAACACTCTTGCCGGAACAATCCAACTCTTCCTAGCTTCCCATGGCCAACTAATCCTCTTCACCTTTCAAATATCAGTTCAAATGTCACCTCCCTGGCTTCACTCCCTCCCACCCCCAATCACCCACTCCTCCACTCACTGGCTATCATCTCACACCATCCATTTCATTTACTCATTTGCTTATGTTTTAATCATCTACCTTCCCTCCCCCCTAGATTTCTAGCTCCACAAAGACCTGAACCTTTTCTGTTATATGCACCCCGATCCCAGAACTGAAAAACATGCCCGGCAGGTAGTAGGAGCTCAAAGAATATTCGTTGAATGAGTTAGTGAATGAATGCCTGTATTAATGAATTCCTACATCACGGGGATGTCAAGAGCGTCTTGCAAGATAATGCTTTGTGAGCTGTTGTACGGATGTAACCAGCAAATTATGATTTTATCCCATTGCCCATCTGAGAATCGAAAATGCCTACCCAAGCACAAAATAAAAACTAGAAACTTCTGAACCAAAGTATTCACTAGTTCTTAAATATGACAATACAAATACTGTTCATCTGCTATATTTGTCCCTTTCCAATGCTGCAGAGAAATCTGAAAGTACAAGTCAGGAATATATATTTATAGATTTGTTGTCACACACACACACACACACACACACACACACACACGTCCTTTGGCTTTAGCCAATGCAATTACTAAATTACCTGCCTGTTCTCCCTAAGCACAGAAGAGGTAATTGATGGCAGAGGGTCTCCCCCAGCTTGAACACAGAGGTTTCTGTCCTTCCATCTAATCTGATTTGTAGAACGGGAGGAGATGCATGTAGGCAGAAAAGCAAGCTATACATTTCTGTGTTTATGCTCAGAGTTCTTAGAACGGACCTTTCTCTTCCTACCCCCACCCCACAGGGATCTGCACGTGCCTCGTCTGCTTTGATCACCTCTCCCCAGCCCTGCCCTGCTTTAGCTCTTACTACTTCATTGCATTTCAGCTAAAGCCTTTTCTGATCTCCACCCCTAGTCTGGGTCAGATCCCTTACTGTATATAATTCACCTGCCTACCATGCTTCAAAATAATCATGAATTTAATAATTGACATAATCCAAACTGGGGCTGGTGTCTCCCTGCTCCCCTTCCCAGGGATTTGTTTCAATGCGGATGGGTCCCCAGTACCATGAGCTATGATAACGCAAAGTGCCCCCCTTGATTTCTGAGAGTTCTAGAGACCACTTCCTCATGTTTCTCTCTGCTTCTGCACAGACCCACCACCTGTTCTGTTCTGCATCCATCCTGCACAAATCACAGCCCCTCCTCTGGTGACACACTCCCAGCATCCCATGCTAGCTATTGGTGGCAGTTAAGGAAGACGTGTGGATGCCCAAGGGAGGTCTGTGTACCACCACTTGTGCTACTGGTAATAAGCAAACCCATCTCACCATCCCCACTCTCTCCTCCCCCTCCTCTTGTCTTGGCACAAAGAGAAATTCTTCCCTTGGCAGAAGGGCAGGTCATCCCACTCTCAGATCCTTTCTGCTCCAAAGAAGAGTCATCAAGGAAATTTTCTGAGTAAAAATAGAGCTCACTAATTTGTTTTAAGTCAAAAAATCTCCTTTTTAGAGTTTGCTTTGCCCTGGGGTGATGGGTTGCCAAAAAGCGCTGGTTGAAGGTGTTGTTCCTATTCGTGAAAGAAGCAGTTAGCTCTCTAGGGTGGATGGTAAGAGGCATACTAAAGGCCCCCTTTGCCTTCCTAAACCCAGTGTTAATACTAAGGTGCCTAAAGTTACCCTGGCTTTGTCAATGCCTCAAATGTACATGGGGTAAGTTAACTAACCTCTCTTAGCCTTGAAGATTCTGACTCTGATTTCACTTCTGATCACCAACTAAGATTCTGGAACCAACTACAATGTATATTGCGGGGGGGTTGGCGGGTGGCGTTGGGGGGATTCCTTCACACCACCAAGCAACTCTCCGACACCAGCTAGGTATCCTACAATTCAACTCTGCTCTGAAACTGTCTACATGGAGACAGAATCACATCCCACAGGTTAAGGGCTCAGTCCTATAAGACTGCCCCCCACCACCTTCAGATGCCAATCTCAAGTCCTGTGCTTCTGACCACCTGGCTATACATCCGAGGTTCCAGTGATCCCCTCCTTGGGTTTGATTAATTTGCTTGAGTGACGCACAGCACTCAGAGAAACATTTTACTGACTAGATGACCAGTTTATTACAAAAGGATATAATTCAGGAACAGCCAGATGGAAGGGACGTATAGAGCAAGGTGTGGGGAAAAGGTGCCAAGCTTCCATGCCCTCTCTACCCAAGTCTCCTTGTTTTCCAACCCAGAAGCTCTCCAAACCCCATCCTTTTGGATTTTATGGAGGCTTTGTTACCTAGGCATGATTGATTAAAACACTGGCCGTTGGCAACTGATTGAACCTCCAACCCAGAGGTCAGGGAGGGTGGGACTGAAAGTTCCAACCCTCTAATCACATGGTTGGTTCCCCTGGCAACCAGCTCCCATCCTTGGGTGAGGTCCCAAAGTCACCTTATTAACATAACAAGAGTCACCTTTAATGCTCTCCATCACTAGGAAATTCCAAGGGTGTTAGGAGCTCTGTGCCAGAAATAGGAAGAAGACCAAATACACATTTCTTATTCTAAATCACAAAATCACAGCCTCAGTTTCCTCATTCGTCAAATGGGGACGGTAATGCCGACCATTAAGATCTGTTTCCTTTTCCCAGAGAGCTCATTCTGTTCTTCTCCACAAAAAGACAGATGCTGAGTGCGTGAAGTTGGAATTGGTCCCCTAGTGCCCTGAAAGGTCCTGTGCCAATTTAGATTTGATGGGTTTTTTCTTGCAAACGCTCTGACTCCGTGGGATGGGGGGCACCAACCTAGAGCCCAGGAGGCTGGGCAGGATATATGAACAGACAACGATCCTAGGGGTGCTAACCCTTAGAGGAAAAAGAGATCACTGCACAGAACAAAATGCCCTGCCTGTCATTTCCCCCCTGGCATTTGGTTTGAGCAGCCGTGCAGGCTGCTGTCTTCTCTATTAGAATCCATTCACCCATCGCTGTGGCTGAAAAGGATGTCTTTAACCTTCAGCCTTAGGTAGCAGCTTGGTCCTTTCTCCTTGCTCACAGAATACAGCTCTTTTCTGCTTTTTTAAGAACTGAATGGTGACCACGCTAACCATGGTTATTGCTCCTCCAACCCACCCAGAGACGGGAGAGAGACTGAGCTTCCCACTCGTGCTCCAGCCACCTTCCCAACCACCAGCATCAATGGGATTTGAGCTCTGTTACTGTCCCTCTGGAAACAGCCTTTCAGCCTCAAGCATGATTTGTTCATTTCACTGCTTTGGCGGGGTCGTTAATCAAAATTCCCTCAACAGTTCAATTAGGAATAACCTGCCTCCCAAATTGGGGTTGGTTTTCTCATCTCCTCTAGCCAGCTTGCGGTCTGCATTGCTGCCCTGACCACCCCGGGTTTGGGGAGTACCAGATGAAATAAATCACATCTGCCTCTTATCGACTACATAATTTTCGCAGCACAAAAGCACCGCCAAGGAGATGGGGCAGATAAATGTTTTCCCTTTTCCTCGGCACCTAATTGTCGCTCCTACAGAACCAGAACCGAAGGATGGGACTTCATCCTTCTGCCCGCAGCCACCTAGCAGCCCTGTTTCTCAGGTCCACACCCACCTTGGGAAACCAGAGGTGTGGGGAGACCTTCCTTCAAATCCTAGTCATCTCTCTTGCTGGTTTCTAGTGACTATGCCTCCCACCTCCATCTCTCCCCCACATACCCCATTTCCATACTGCAGGCAGAGGAATGATTCTAAAATGCAAATATGATGTCACTACTCTCCTGCTTAAACCATCAGTGGCTCCCCATTGCCCCATGAGAAAACCCAAACTCCTAAGCATGGCAGTCAACTCCCTTTGGATTCTAAGCTCCACGATATCTCCGGTTCCTAGACCAGTTCACGCCCCGAAGGACCTGCAGACTGAATAAAACCAGCCTTGTTCTCTTCCCAGCCTCACCTCCTCCTCTCTCTATCATTTTATTCTCAGCAACATCAACTGTTTAGAATTCCTCCCACAAGCCATACTGATTCTCACCCACTCCCCCTCTTTCATAAATGTAATCTCCCTGCCTGAAGTGTCCTTACCCTTCTCTTCAGCTGGCACTTGCTTATCCCTTAATTCCCAATCCTCACCTCCTTTTGGAACTTTCCCTTAATATCCCTCCCCAGGTGCCCACTGCCATATTGAACTAGAGACCCCCTCCTTCCACAACACTGAGAGCAGCCCGACAATGTGGGACCACAATCAGCTGGCGAGCAGGGGCCATTCGTGCCTTATCCACTTCTGTTTCCCCAGCACCTGATATACAGTCCCTATGTGTGTGCCATCTCTGTTCCCACCACTGGCCTCCAGACCCACCCGGTGCCCCTGCAATCCTGCTCCACGGTCCTTAGTTGCTGTTTCAATGCTCTGCTTCTGAAGAAATGGTCACAGAGAAGAGTTTCCTCTCAAATTATTTCTATTTATATTCTCCTCCAAAGGGCGCCCCCCCCCGGGTCCTTCTATGTCATAGTTTTCTTTCTCAGAAGAGACAGGAAGTGCTTTCCCCAGAAAGCTAAAACTCTTAAAAATGTCCCCCTGCCTCTCCGCTGACCACAAACGATGCCAGACTGGTGTCACAATTCACCTGCCTCACAGTGAAATGCTCACCCCTGGGAGTTCTGTGGTCTCTGGTTCTCTCTCTAAGAGTGTTATCAATTAGCCCTCTAGGAAAGCTGGATGTCAGCTCCAGAGTTCCCTGCACCCCTGTCCCAGGAAACTTAGTGAGAGACTTACATCAACAGGCCCCTTGGGCTTCCCTGGTGGCGCAGTGGTTGAGAGTCTGCCTGCCAATGCAGGGGACGCGGGTTCGAGCCCTGGTCTGGGAGGATCCCACATGCCGCGGAGCGACTAAGCCCGTGAGCCACAACTACTGAGCCTGCGCGTCTGGAGCCTGTGCTCCGCAACAAGAGAGGCCGCGACGGTGAGAGGCCCGCGCACCGCGATGAAGAGCGGCCCCCGCTTGCCGCAACTAGAGAAAGCCCTCGCACGGAAACGAAGAGCCAACACAGCCATACATACATACATACATACATACATAAAAAAAAGAATGTAAGCAGACAAGAATAGCATTAAAAAAATAATAATAAATAAATTAAAAAAAAAAAAAAAAAAACAGGCCCCTGGCTGATTTGTCCAGATACTCCTGCCATGCAGACTAAGCCCCCGTTGTGACCGCCACTATAATATTATAATAACAATACTTAGCACTCCATGCTATTGCATGTTTAGTTCATTCATTCTTTCAATAACTGTTTTATCGAATGCTCCCTAAGCAAGGCATTGGCATTGACAATGGGGAATCAGCAATTAAAACAAACCAACCAAAAAAGCAGGTGTGGACTCATGGGCTGCCTAGCTATTATGAACTTGTTTAAGGTTCTTGGTCTGGAAGCATCTCTTAACTAGCCTCATCCTGACCCCTTCAATCTGTGGGCTAATTCAGATTCTTTGACCTGAACTGCAGCTGTGTAGACAACATTCCTCTTCTTGAACTCTAGTTCCATCCACTCTGGTTAATTTCCCCCTCTCCATCTAGACTGGTCCCTAGCCTTACTTTACCATTGGCAGTGCCAGCGCCAGTGAGGGGACCAAATCTCCAAGGAATGACTACACAAATTTACCGTAATTAAGTAATGAGTCGTGCAATTCATTTTTGAATCCCTGTGTTCTCTGCTGGAGGGCAGAGGCCAATCGGGTCTGTCTTCTCCACCCTCAGAGCCTAGCATTGCACAGTCCAGTCTTCAGTAAAGATGGACTGAATGAATAAATAAGCAAAGGAATGAATCCCCATGTTCTGGGGCCCTCAGCCCGAGCCTGACTCTGACACATCTCATCTTGGTTGGAGTTTATTCCATTTTTACCCTGACAGCAAAAATCCCCAGAACTTTATTCATTGCAGAGCAAGCAACAGTGCTGGTGCAAGCAGCAACGGCCCGTGTGTTGGCAATGCCACTGCACGTTGATGGACTTCCATAGTAATTCAACATTATTATGTGTCAAATATAATTTATGGTTTAATACAATGCCAGTTTTATAACTGCATTATTGCTATATATTTACATCTGGAAAAAAATAAATCACAGTGGAATTTTCCGCTTTGACGGACTTCATCTGGGATTAAGTGCCGAGTCAACCAAGGCTGTGTTTTCTCAAGCTGAAATCGGGGGCAGCTCCAGTCCCGGAGAACAACCAAAACCATTTAATTGCTTTCCAATTATATCCATTTTTGCAAGCTATTTGCAAAAATAGCTTTTTATCCTTTTATCTTAAATTTTCTGAATATGCCCTGGACACCCACCCTCTGTCTTTAGGAATTCAGGACCCCTTGGAAAGTCCAAAAGCCTGCTCAGAAAGAGTTGGCCTCCCTCTTAATACCATAAAACATCAAAGAAATGCCCAGAACATTATATAAATGGTCTCATATCACTCATACTCTTCTGTTAGCTGGGTTTTTGTTGTTATTTCTTTGCTTGTTTTTCAGTCAAAAATTTATCAGGGATTTTTCTATTGCAGTAAATATAGATCTATACCATTTTAGCTTAGGTATTTGATTTACATACATACTATGATTTATACAATTCTGTGCCCCATTCATGAGCATTTTAGGTGGTGGTTTCTAGTTTCTCATTATAAACAATACTGCAAAGAACATCTTTGGACAACCATTTGCACACTTGTGAATTTTTTATTTTATCAAGGAAAACCCCTAAATAAATTTCAGGGTCAAAAGGGAAAAAAATTGAATACTAAAAAAAAAGAAAGAGTATACCTTTCAGAAGCCTTGATTGACATAAAAATTTCCATTCAACCTCTGACACCCACTCAGATGTCACCTCCTCCATAAAGCCTGCCTTGATTTCCCCCCTGCTACACCATTGGTAGACTTCATCACTGTTACCACTCAGCTACCTCATTACCTTATAAGTCTTTTTGTGCAAGTATTAGACTACAGTGTCAAATAGTCATTTACACATCTGTTCACACTATCGGATTATAATCCTACAGGGCAGATGTGTTGTGTCGTGTTCATCTAGGTAATTCCAATGTCTGACACATAAGAGGTGTTATATCCATGTGCATTGAATCAAAATGCTCTTATAGGGAATTATTGGAAGAGCTAACAAATTTTAAGTTTTCAATTCATGGTCTTATGGGCTATAGGAAAACCCTATGAGAAGTCACTACAAGGTTTTAATCAGGTTTTTCTCTGGGACAATTTGTGTTTGCGTGTGTGATCCATAATCAATTGAATTATCACCTCCTGTCCTTCTTCCTCTTTTCCCTTGTTCTCTTCCTCTCACCAGAGGTGTCTTTGAGAACTAGTTGTCTGATGTCTTGAAATGAGGCAGCCACTCTCAAAAGAGGGGAGAACCAGAAGCTTCTCTGCCAAGGAAGGGCTCCCACGGAAGCCCTGGGCTACAGAGGGTCCCTCAGATTGTATTTCCTAGAGCTGCTCGTGTGGGTGGGGGAGCCCTAGACTCCTCCCAGGTCCTGTGTGCATGGCAGTGAGGGCAGCCTCCGGGGTGGGTAACAGCAGCTGGACTTCAACACATCTTTCCCCTCCTACCTCGCCCTCCCATATCCAATCCATTATCAAGTGCCCTCCATGTAATCTTAAGATTGCTCAAATCCACCCTCATCTCTTCAACTTCACGGCTACCTCCCCAGCCAAGCTGCCATCATCCCTCACCTGGATGTCTTTGATGGGCTTTTAATTGATCTCCCTGTTTCCCTGCTCCCAACTCCAATTAGTTTCTCAAAATAAAATCAGTATAAACTTGAGAATAGATGGGAAGAGAAGGGAAGGAAGAGTGAAGGGGGTAGAGGGGAGGGGAGGGGGTAGAGGGAAGGGAAGAGAAAAAACAACAGGGTTGGCAAAAGAATTAAAAGGTAGCTTCTACCTGCATTTTTGTTCTTTCTCTCCATTTACCCTATTTAACCTAATGCATATTTTCCATGAAGAAACATGCCATAGTGTTGGGCAGTTCACTTTCCTGCTTGCCTTTCAATAAATCAGGAGTATAACCTAGTGTAACAATTTTAGATATTTTTACTTACTACAGATGTCCAACTTTAGAATTGCTTTGATCCTGCTTTTCAGAATAGAGGTGTTTCCAGGAAGTGATCTGCAGATGAATCCATTTTTCCATTGACTTCCATTATGAAATTGAACAGGAATTCAAATGCGGGGATGGGTGGAGAAATCTTCAAAAGACTAAGTTGAAAACTTTTATAAAGAAAGAGTTTATAATAAGAGACAAACTTGTGGTACAGAGCTTCCTTTACTCCAGGATGGTTCCGAGCTGTACATGGGCTCTTTGCTTTCCTCTGTGACCTAATGTCAGGAGCGGTGGTTGGGTTCCAGGAAACCAGGGCTGGCCTAGTTATTCCAGGGATTTGAGACATGAAAAGAACTGGGTTTCATAAATAGTGGAAATGTAAGATCTGGATTCCAGGAGGGACAACTCTGGAGAAGATGGAAGCTGGGAATAGATACTAAAGTCACAGCATCAAGTTCTTAGAGAAAATAAATGCAAGTAGGGATCCAGCAAGGTCTGGTTCTCAAATGCAGCTCATCTGATATTATGAGCTGGTTTAGTGGTCCTTGGGCTGGGCTGCATCACTGACAAGTTTCCACATTCTATTCTGTGGCCAATCTTCTTCCTTCCATTTAGAAAGAAATGCACCTTGTTAGTCAGTTCAGGCTGTTATAACAAAAATACCACCACAGACTGGGTGACTTAACAGAGATTTATTTCTTCACAAGCTGCCTGAAGATTCGATGTCTGTAAGAACCCACTTCCTGGTTTGCAGATGGCTATCTTCTTGCTGTGACCTCACATGATGGAAAGCAGAGAGCAAGCAAACTCTCAGGTCTCTTCTGATAAGGGCACTAATCCCATTCAAGAGAGCTCCACCCTCATGACCTAATCACCTCCCAAAGGCCCCACCTCCTACTACCACACACTGAGGGTTAGGATTTCCTCATATGAATTTTAAGGGGATACAGACATGCAGTCCATAACATGCACTTAGCCAAATATTGATACATAATAAAAAAATCTTCTAGCTTCCCTTTAATAATTTCAACTAGCAAAACCTACACCACATCTTTGGGAAGGTATGCAATGGCTTATCCTCCTTACAATTACCATTAAGACGGCCTTTCTTCTCTATCCCAAATTTCCCAAGCTATGATTTAAACCTATTTTACTATTTATTATGACCAGAAACTAGATGTGGCTTAATATATCACCTTATTTTGGAACAATATAGAAAATAATCTTCCATTGGGAGAAATGCAGGGTTTGACCATTTTCATAATGTCTTGTTTTCAATGTCACAAATGAATTTTACTTAGAATCCTGGAATTGGGGAGTTAGAAAAGACTTGAGAAATCATCTGATGCAGCATCATACTTTCTGCAACAAGGATCAGAGAGGGAGAAGAGCAGGTTTAGGGACACACAGCTCAGCACACCAGAGACTCTAATCCAAGTCCCCCTAAGAGCACAGCCTGATTCTCCTCCTTTGTCTCATCTCTGTGATAGACATAGAATTGCCATAACTAATTGGAAAAGGCATCAGCCTCATTTTATGATGAAAAAGGACAGAAAGGAAACTCATTGCCACTGAACAATTTATGAGGTCATTGTTAGATTCATTACTTGAAGATCAGTGGGTGTAATTAGAGACCCAAATCCAAGCAGATAAAACAGTTTGGCCCTTGTTTAAAATCTTGTCTTCAAATTAAGTAATATCCCCTCCTCTAGACATAGTGCCTTTGAGGGTCATATTTAATGATCATACATCCCAGTGTGAAGTGACCCAGGAGGACAAGAGAGGACTTTATAAATTGCACTCTAACTAATTTGCCCATCAGTTGGCATTTCCTCACACCTTGCACATTATTTTATAAGCTGTTAGTAATGATTCTTATGTTTATTCAATATTCTACACTATCCAAAATTCTTTTCAATATATAACTCATACCTGGGACCTAGCTCTCAATCAATAAATGTTTATTGAAACTATTTGAGTAAAATCTTGTTTAATCTTAACAGCAACTCTTGAGTGGCAGTAAATAGAACAAATGTTAAATTCCCTGTTTTGCATGGAAACATGGACTGAAGAATCCTTGGCTCTTCAAACCTTGATTATCAGATTTTACTTCTGGCTTCTAATCTTTTTTCCTCATTTTCTCCTGAGTAGTGAGGTTGAGTTCAGGCTATTGAATTTCAGAAGAAAAAATGTGAAACAATACTTTCTCCAAAGAAAGAACTTATCACCCTTGCATTTAATGTCCTTCTGCATGATGCACATATTTGGAAAACTTTTCAAAATAATTTTGAGGGTCAAGCCATCAGTAAGGGAAGTGCCTGACATGATCTCTCCTCAAAACAATCTATAAGCCAGACTGAAAGCAGATTTCTTAGAGATAATGAGAAGACCCTGGAGGCAGTCACAGATTCATAACATTTCAGAACTGGGAGAGAATTGAGGATCTAGAAGGAACTCCACTCTCCCCAGGCAATAGGTGAGAACCCTGAGGTCCAGAGAAGTTCAATGACTTAGAAAAGTTACACAGTGAGTTAGTGTCAGAGTTGGACTAGAATCCAGTATTGGGACCTTCTTTCTTTTTTTTTAATCAATCAATGTATTTATTTATTTATTTATTTTTGGCTGTGTTGGGTCTTCATTTCTGTGCAAGGGCTTTCTCTAGTTGCGGCGAGCGGGGGGGGCCACTCTTCATCGCGGTGCGTGGGCCTCTCACTGTCGCGGCCTCTATTGTTGCGGAGCACAGGCTCCAGACGCGCAGGCTCAGTAGTTGTGGCTCACGGGCCTAGTTGCTCCGCGGAATGTGGGATCTTCCCAGACCAGGGCTCGAACCCGTGTCCTCTGCATTGGCAGGCAGATTCTCAACCACTGCGCCACCAAGGAAGCCCCGGGACCTTCTTTCTTTAATGCAACATTTCCTCTTTCTCAGATGTATGTCTAGATCAGGGTTTCTCAATCTTGACATTATTGACATTTGAGGCCAGATAATTTCATCTTGAGAGAGGCTGCCCTTTACATTGTCGGATGTTTAGTAGCATCCCTGGCCTCTATCAACTAGAAGCCAGTGGCACTCCTCCCCACCAGTTGTAACAACAAAAAAAGGTCTCCAGACACTCTCAAATGTCTTTTGGTGGGAATAGGGGGAACAAAATTGCTCCTAGTTGAAAACCATTGTGACGAATCTAGATAGAGAACTCTCTAGGTTATGTCCCGTCACTCTGACCACTACCATTTCTTAAGTCCATTCTTCTAAGATGTTCCCAACAGTGGTCCTTCCTTGAGTGATATAATCATTGTTTCAGAGTTGCAAAGTAAAACTTACTGTCAGTTCCTTGGAATATCATAGAAATAATGGAGCTAGATTACAATGGAGAAACAGCCTGACTAGTCACCTAAATAGGGCCTGATATTCTTAAGTACAACAGTTCACCCGTGGGGGTACCCAAAGATGCCCAGTACCCCCATGACCAGATCCTTAAGGGTTCCATGTAAAAACCAGATGTCAGTAGATTCTTGTATAAGAAATAAGAACTGTATAGCACAGGGGACTCTACTCAATACTCTGTAATGACCTATATGGGAAAAGAATCTAAAAATGAGTGGATATATGTCTATGTATAACTGATCACTTTGCTGTACAGCAGAAACTAGTACAACATTATAAATCAACTATACTCCAATAAAAATTAATTTAAAAAAGGAAGAAATAAGACCTTCCACACCTCATCACTGAATGCTAATTAACAAGTAAAATTAAAAATTAGAAAATTATTCAATAAACATGGCATCCAGGAGGGACTGATTTTTTTGGGGGGGGGGAGGGACTAATTTTTTTAAGTCATCTTAATTGCTTGTGTTACTGAACTAGGACAGCTTGATATCACCATCTCCAGTCTAAAGATCTACCAGTTCATGGCCCCAACATTCATTCTTTCATTCATTTACTACAGATGTGTTGAACTCTTATGGGATGCCGTAAAGGAATATGGTAATCAACAAGACATCATGATGTCAATCAACTTCAGTGAATTTCGCCAGCAAAATCTCTCTGTTCCTCCCATCTTCCCCACCCCCACTATCTTTATCCTTTACCAATATCATCTCTCACCTGTCATTGATGCCTCTCTGGTCTCCTCTCCTCTTCCTCTCCAGTCTACCCCCACCCCAGCCCAGGCCAGTCCCTAAATAACCAACACAATGATGTTCCTGCCGTGTGAAGTCTGATCATGGAACACTTCTGTTCTAAACCATCCAATGGCTTCCCACTGCCTCTCTAAAGACCAGGCTGCCAAACTTTTGTACACACTGCTCCATCTTCCTCCAACACCCTCCGCTGACCTCCATGACTTACGGACTTCTAGTCTTCGAGACTGATTCAGTATCCTTTGTTCCTCCAGGGGTTTTCCGACCTCCTCAGGCTGGCTTATGTGTCCCGATTCTGCCTTTCTAAACACAGCACCTTGGGCTTATCTCTAGTATAACATGTATCACACTGACATGTATTCCCCAAACCCAACCCAATGAGTGGCTCTTTCCAAGAAAGCAGATCTACACAGAATCTTTGGTAAAGAGCCATAAAACTTTTAAGTTTTATTTCACTTAAAATAAAACCTGGGAATATCTTAGAAATTTCCACACCCACCTACTTCTTCTTTATCGGGCCCAAGGTTTCTCTCTTTGTTAGAAGACTCTACTACCAATGAGACTCTTTCCAGAAGTTGATGTGGCAGAACCAGTAAGAAGATATAGCGCTTATGACCACCACTGCTTTCTTCAGGACTTCACTATACCTTTGGTGCAGGTCATCACCTGCAAGCTCTGGGCCCATCCAGGGAAACCAGAGAGCCTAAAACTAGGAAAACAGAAACCAACTCAAGTTCATGAGTGAGAACAACACTTAAATGAGAATCTTCTGGGCTCCCATTTAGAGCAACAGAGTAGAGAGTGTTCCAATTACCTAGATGGGGAAAACAAGAAGGGGGGGTGTTGAGAGGAGGAATTAGTCTCCTTATACTTAACTTCGTAGCTCTAGCTTACATATTATTTTAAGTATGTTGTGCTAAATTGCTGATATATGCCTCGTCTGGATGCCCAATACCCTCTGACCTCCCAGAGGGTGGAGCTCACCATCCATTCTCTGCCCTGGTATCCATCGCAGTGATGTATACACCGTAGGTACCCAGGGCCTGATGTGTATTGAGATTTGGAAATATATTCATTAGGGATGCTATGTTCACCCATGTCTAGTCAACTGGAATTGGGTCTGGGTTTGCCTGCAGGGACCTCGTATTTATTGTAGTTATTATTTTGTTTCTGTCTGAGAAGCATCAGCCTGGAATTCCTCTTGCAAGTTCTTCTTCACAGAATGATAGTCTTCATAAGGGGTCACACTGTATCGGATTATTCTTCACGGGAACTCTCTTAAATGATCTGTGCCTCCTAGTCCTCCCCTGAACGCAGTTGTCTGACAGGTAGTGAATAATGAGGGTCCTCACAGGGTACCCTCCTTGAGAGTCACACCCATTTTGGGACACTGGGAACAGGATGCTCAGGAGAGGGGAGGAGGAGGAGGAGGAGGGAGGCTACATAGCATGGCAGTTCTTGAGTCTGGCTTGATTCCAAATCTGCCACTTGCTGGCTGTAAGCTAGGAAACAAATAAACTTCTGAGCCTCGGTTTTCTCTTCTGTAATTGGAGGATAACCATAGTACTGAGCACACAGGAAGTGCCCAAATGCTAGTTTCATTTTTCACTAGAAGAGAGGATGCACACTGGGATTTAATACACTGCGTCTCCTCTTTTAGCATTTTCTGAAATGAAAGATTTTCACGTTTCCCAATTCTGACTTAGCGCATGAAGAAGAGGGAAGGAAAGCACCAAAAAGAAATGGCTAATGAGGCCATCTCTTTATGGAAGAAGGACTAAAATCAGTACAACACCCTACCGCCTCCAAAATAAGTAAATGAAGATTGTGAATCCTAGCTACTCTATTTTCGAATTATGTGACCTTAGGAAGGATACTGAACCTCTCTTATCTTCAGTTTTTTCACTTTTAAATGGAGAATAAAAATACCTCACAGGGATGACAAGAGGATTCATCAAGGGCACAGAATGGGGGCACAGAATAAAGTGTCACGTAAAGAGTAGAGTCTCAGCTAATACTACCCCTCTCTTCTATGTCATATGGTGCAAGTTACTCAGTTCCCTGAGCCTCAGTTTCTGTAAAAGAGAAGCATATCTACCTGACAAGTATATAGACTGAGAGAGAAAGAGACATGTCAGATAGATAGATAGATAGATAGATAGATAGATAGATAGATAGAAGATAGATGACAGATCGATAGATAGATGTTACATAGATGAGAGATGATAGATACATAGATGATAGATAGATAGATAGGAGAGAGGTAGATGAGAGATAGATGATACATGGATGAGAGATGATATATAGATAGATATATAGATGAAGATGACAGATAGATGATAGATAGATAGACGATGATAGATAGATAGATGATTGATAGATAGATAGATAGATTATCTGTATCTGCATAACAAAGTATCCCAAAACTTAGTGGCTTTAAACAATACTCATTTGTTTTCTTCATCTCTGTCAGTCAGGAATCTGAGTGCAACTCAGCTGGATACCTCTGCCCTGAGACCCCTCACAAGGCTTCGATCAATGTCTTGGTCTAAGCTGTAATCTCATCTTGAGGGAGGATTCACTTCCAAACTCTCTAACAGGGTCGTTGCCAGGACTCAGTCCCTGGACTGTTGGGCTGAGGCCCTCAGCTCCTCCTTGGTTGTCAGCCAGAGCCCAGCCCCAGCTCCTAGCCACATGGCCTCCCAGGGCAGCTCACATCCTGGCAGGTGGACACGTGAGCCTATAAAGTGTGCTGGAGACAGAGGCCACCATCTATGTGTAGCCTATTGTCAGAAGTAACATCCCATCATTTCTGCCCTGTTCTACTGGCTAGAAGTGAGTCCCTAGGTCAAGTCCACACTTGAGGAGAGGAGATTACCCAGGGGCATGAATACCGGGAGGTGGAAATCACTGGGGGCAACTTAAAATCTGCTGACCACAATACCAGGGACTATGAAAAAACTTTCATGACTCTATCAAATTCATTGGACTAACATGTTAACAGGCGGCGCTCATTCTTTTATATTTTCCCATTTCAATTGCATATTTGATTTTTTTTTCCCCACCCATGCTTGTTTCCTATGACTTTGGGGTTGGGTAGGTGAGATGGGATTGAGAGAGTGAGCACAGCAGGAAATGAAGGAGGGCAGTGAGTTTTGGATGATTAACAAGGCAAAGGTAAGCCCTGGGTTACCTTATAATGCTGAGGTATTATAAGCCGTCCTTGTAATACCTCAGCATCTCCCACTGCATATTTCCTGCATGCCTAGCTGCAAGATGGAGTCACCCCTTTGGAAAATTAAATTTCATAGAAAGTTGGTCATGGTTCCACTTCCCTCTCCCCATGGAAGCAAAAGATGGAAAGATCTCTGACTTGTCACAACTGTTGAATCATTTTCAGACAAGATTTTGGAGGAGCCTGAGTTCTTTCTCTAGAGAGGTTCCCAAATGTGAAGCCTTAAAAGCAGCCCAAATGAAGTGAAAAGCTTTTAAGAGCAGAGTGATAAAATATCCATGTGATTTAGATAAAGCAGAAATAAAGACACAGGCAAAGAGACACAAGCAAACAGGTAGAAATGAGGTGCTTCCCAGAAATTAGGGTTGGGGTGGGGGGATAATTTGCAGAGGGAACTCTCTCCTGGTGAAGAGAGGATTTAGTATCCTGAGCCTGCCATGAGCCCTCTTCGATGGATTCTTCCATCACTTTATTGAAATGCTCATAAAATAAAGGTTAGTCCCATCCTAAGGATATGTTCCACCTTTTCCAAACCATACTATTAAGTTGTATTAGCTCCTTGGGGTTAGACCACCACAACACAGAGAATGTGTGCTAATGTGGTCCACCTGGAGTTATGCTCATTTAAAAACCTAGGATGCCATGGAGAAATTTCCCCAGGGCTAAGATAAGTTTAACGAATCTAAATCTTGGCAATGAACTCACCTACAAAGTTTCCGAAATAATTAGCCCTGGGGAGGGCATCCATTTGTTCATTCCACACATTGAGTCCAATCCCCACCCTCATCTCAGTAATCTGGATGCTTAAGAATTGAAAGACAGAATGAAAAATGTGTATTCACTTTCTCAGTTTTGTGTGATTGAAAGGTTAAGTCTCCATAGGCACTCAGAGGTGTTTGTATAACCATTTTGCCTAATGAACAGGGTTGAAGAGCTTTATCTCTCAGCTTTGTGTGTAGCCAGTGTTCTTATCAGCCCAACATCGCTTCCTCCTTTTGGTAGCAGCGCCTACCTCTTCTTTCAGGGGCCAAACTTTGGATACTCCACGTTGTCCCTGGGAACCGTTAATCGTGGTATCCTTCACTGCCCTTCCTTCCGCTAGACAGTGATCATGTGACTGAGGCTGACCAATCAGAGGACTTCTTCCTGCAGATAGTTTAGATCCAGAAAGGACATAACTCAGGCCAATTGGAGTCTTCTTTAAAATTTTTTTTTAATTATAGTTGATTTACAATATTGTGTTAGTTTCAGGTGTACAAAAAAGTGATTTGGAGATTATATATATATATATATATATATATATATATATATTCTTTTTTCTGATTTTTTCCATTATAGTTTATTGCAAGATATTGAATATAGTCTCCTGTGCTATACAGTAAATACTTGTTGTTTATCTATTTTATATATGGTAGTGTGCATCTGTTAATCACATACTCCCAATTTATCCCTCCCCCCAACCCTTCCCCTTTGGTAACCATCAGTTTGTTTTGTATGTCTGCGAGTCTATATTTCAGTTTTGTAAATAAGTTCATTAGTACTATTTTTTCAAGTCCACATATAGGTGATATCATATAATATTTGTCTTTGTCTGACTTACTTCACTTAGTATGATCATCTCTAGGTCCATAAATTTTGATATATAGATACTGTGATGGAAAAGTTCTCCTTTCCTTTTGGATCTTGAGCCATGAGTATGTAAGATTATAAGCCGCCAGTGGCCCTTTTTATCACCACATGAAGAGAGGCTACCTCAGGATACAGCCGCAGAGCACAGAAATGAGAAAAACAGAGACCCGGGAATATTGCTCACACCCCTGTATCTGACCCCAGACTTCCCAGTTAGTGGTCAAGTTCTCTTGGTTTCTTAAGCTACCTTGTCTTCGATTTCTGTCACTGGCAATCGAAAGCATCCTGAGCAGGACTATGATAGATATGGGAGCCTTTATTAAGTGCTAAGCACTTGGTATACCAAGACAAAGCCCCCAAAAACTCTCAGTCGAGAATCTATGGCTAGTGGTTTCAGACACGAACATTGGAGTTAAAAAGACCTGAATCTGAATTCCAGGTTCACCATTTCCTACTTGTGTGTCTGTGGTAGGCAGAATTCTAAGACGGCCTGAAGATTTACCCCATACTCACGGGGTCCATGATCTGGATTATTCCCTCCTCTTGAGTGTGGACAGGACCTGCAAGTATAACGGGGTGACACTCCCACCATTAGGTTATATTATATGGCAAAGGTGAAGGGGTTTTTCAAGATATAATTAAGATCAAAACTCGGTTGGTTTTGAGTTCATCAAAAGGGGTATTATTGTGATGAGCCTGAACTAAGCAGGTGGAAGTCTTTCAAAGAAGGACTGAGTCCTTTCTGGAGGGAGAGGTGCTCTCTTGCTGGCCTGCAAAAATCAAAGAACCATGTTACGAACTGCTTACAGGGAAGGGCTGTCTCTGAGAGCTGAGGGCTTCAGTCCTACAACTGCAATGAACTAGGTTCCCCCAATCTCTTGGGAGAGCTTGCAAGAGGACCCTGATCACAGATGAAAATGCAGCCTGGAGGACTTCCCTGGTGGCGCAGTGGTTAAGAATCCACCTGCCAATGCAGGGGACACGGGTTCGATCCCTGGTCCGGGAAGATCGCACATGCTGCGGAGCAACTAAGCCTGTGTGCCACAACTACTGAACCTGCTCGCCGCAACTACTGAAGATCGTGGGCCTATAGCCTGTGCTCTGCAACAAGAGAAACCACCGCAATGAGAAGCCCGCGCACCACAACGAAGAGTAGCCCCCACTCGCAGAAACTAGAGAAAGCCCGTGCGCAGCAACGAAGACCCAAAGCAGCCAAAAATAAATAAATAAAATAAAATAAATTTTAAAAAAAATGCAGCCCTGAGTGACACCTTGATCACAGACTTCTAAAACCCTGAGCAGAGCACCCATGCCTAGACTCCTAACCCACAAAAACTGTGAGATCATAAGTGGATGTTGTTTTAAGCCATTAAATTTATGGTAATGTGTTTTGCAGCAATAGAAAATGAAGTCCCTGATTAAAATTAAGCTTTCTGAGCCTGAATTTCCTGGTCTAGTAAATGGTGATAGAACCACCTACTTTTATGGGTTGTTGTGAAGATTCATTGGTAATGCCTGTGTGATAAATGCCTGACCTGTAGCTTAACACCTATTCATTGCTAATTTAACTCTTCACATGTTGTGTGTGCACACACATGCCTGTGTGCCCATGTGGGGTAACAGATATTTGTTACATCCACCAACCAAACACCCAAGCGTCAAAGAAGGGACTCTGCATCTCATCTTGTCCAACTTCTTTCTTTTCTAACAAGGGAAAACAAGGTCCGGAAAGGAAAGTGACTTGCCCCAAGCCACACAACTTGTTAGTAGCCCCAATAAGGACATCCAACTCCCTGCCCCAGATTCTGCCTCAGTCTCCACCCTCCAGACAAGAGGGTCCTTCTTGCCAGACTTGTTATGGACATCCATACAAGGATAAATTGTTGAAGGTGCCAACGCGTTTGTCTCTTGTATTCCTTATCTGTTACTGTGTAGCAAGTTTTCCCAAAACTTAGAACTGAAGACAACAAACATTGATTATCTCATAGTTTCTGAGGGCTAAGAATCTGGATGAAGCTTATCTGGCTGCCTCTGGCTAGAAATCTCTCATGTGGTTACTCTTAAGCCGCTGACTGGAACTACTGTCATCTGAAGACTTGACTGAGGCTGGGGTCCAGGTCCAAGCTCCCTCACCCGGCTGTGGGCTACAGGCTCCTGTTTCTCTCTCCATAGAGCCACTCACGAGCCAGAAACCAGTTCTTCCCCAAGTGAGTGATCCAAGAGAAAGAGCATGACCAAAATAGAAGCTGTGATATCTTCTTCTATAACCTAATCCCAGAAGTAACAGATCATCGCCTCTGCCAAACGCGAGTGGTCAGAGATCAACCCTGGTATAGTGTGATAGGACGCACCACAAGTGTGTAAGTAGCAGGAGGGGTGATCCTTGGGGGCCATCTCAAAGACTGGCTTCGCATCTCTCCTGATTGCCTAAATAGTCACAGTGCTGACAGTCTGAAATGCAGGCTCGCCTACAAGAAGCTAGGATGACTTTGTCCCAGCCCTTGTGCTTAATAGAAATAGGAAGACCGTGACTGTAGTATCCCTGCCAAATGGCAAATGAAAATGGCATTCGAAAACTGCAATTAGTACTCCTTTCAGCGAGAAGGTCTGTTCTGCTTAATGATCTACATATCAGTGCATTCCAAGTAGAGATATTAAACGCCTTAGAATATGCAGACACTCTGCAGCACGATAGCATCTTCGAAAGACATCAGCAAAATGATCATTACTTGAATTGGCCATAAGCAAAGCTTTAGAAGGTCTAGGTGGCCTTGAAATGCAGAGCCTCACGGTGGCAAGAGGGAAGGGCTATGTTTTCTACAAGTCTAGTCCCTTATAATTAACAGGCTCTGCCCTATCTGACTCCAGCCCAGCTCTCCAGCCTCAGCACCCACCCTTCCCCATCGGAACCCTGTGCCCAGCACAACAGAAACACTGTTTCCCAAGACCAGAAGCAGCACCAGGGATGTGCATTCACAGTGAGTGGGCAGCCTTGCCTCATTGCAGTGCCCTCAGACATAGACACTTTAATCCCGGATTTCAAGAGTGAGATTGGCAAAAAGGAGGAGTGAGAGTTTGTGTTGTAACAAAATTGAACACGTACTGCAGGAACCTTCATCTTGGAGTTATTACTGTCCCCTGTCTGTTCTCCAAACTGTGGCCAGATAAATTGTTCTGAAACCTAATTCTACTCGTGCCATTCTCCCGCTTTAAAGCACTTTGGAGACTTCCCATTGCTTCTAAGGGGAAGGTATAAAATATTTAGCTAGAAGATCCAAACTCTGGATCTGACACTTCTCTTCCTCCTTCTCGGGGCAACAGTTGCACTGAGTCTCTTGAAGAGCCAAATTCCTTCCCCCTCAGGACCTCCCTTATTCCTCCTCCTACATCATGGCCCATCCCCTGCTTGCCCTCCTTTTCACCATCACTTCTCTAAACCCCCATGTCTCCTGTTACTCACTTTCAACCCAGCTTGCTCTTCTCCTTCAGAGCACCTGCACCAATAACGATTAAACATTTCACTGTATGATTATTGATTATCTGCTCCCCACTATCTAATGATAGGCTCCAGGAGGGCAGGGACTGTATCAGTCTTTCCCCACTGCTGTATCCCCAATGCCTAAGATGGTGCCTGGAGATGCTGGTGCACATGGAGATGCTCAATAAATATTTATTGAATGAATAAAGATGGATAAAGATGGGATAGTCACAGACTATGGCCCATGAACCAAACCCGGTCTACCACCTGGAGTTTGATTACAACACAGCCATACCCACTTCTGTTAGACCCGTTGTCTGTGGCTACTTTCGTGCTACGATGGCAAAGTTGAGAAACTGCCACACAGACCATCTGGCTGATAAAGCCTAAAATATTTAGCCCTTTGCAGAAGAAGTCTGCTGACCTCTGGACTAGATTTCAGTGCTTCTCAATGGATAACCTGAAAACAAGAAAGTCTTATGAACAATAAATGCATTTTCTTCCCATCCTATGACCAGCAGGATTATGTGGATGGGAAAGGAGGCTGTGTTTTGGAAACTTCAGGAAATTGACACCATTGACCAAGCTGCAGTGAGCATTGAATATAATGACCCAATACACTGGTTGAGGCGTAAGTGCCTAGGTATGCAAACATGTGATGACTAGCAGTGACAGCATTCAAGGTCAAAGTCAGAGGCTGGACTCTGGCCACATCACAGGTGCCATAGATGAGGCCGGGCCTTGGCTTCTTGTCATTCTTGGTCTTAATCAGCTGTAATGGATCTGTCACCTTCCAAGGCTAGGTGGACCCACGGCGTGCTGTGATTGATCATCTGTGTCATCTCAGGGTTCTTCAGAAACATCAGCTCATTTGTTTTGCCCTAAATGGACAAGGGCTCATTGACATCCAGGAATGAATTCATCAACGTGCAGAGCAAAGTGTCAACCCAACGGGGCCCAATAGACCTAGAGGCAGCCAGATTGGAGAGCTCAGCAAAGAAGCTGGGGTCTGCGAGTGACACTGAGTGCCCAGCCTGGGCTAGAAAGAGCTAGCCGGGCACTGCAATGCACACAGGCAAACAGAACTCAGAACATCAGAGACAGAGAGAGCTGGGCTGGTGAACAGTTGGTCTCTGAACTTAGGGCCAAGCCTCTAAAACTAAGGTCTATGGATCGCCAGCGTTGGGTTCAGAGAGCTTATAAAAATCTTAGACTTCTGGGGCCAGCTCATATCCCCTGAACCAGAATCTCTTGGGGGAACCTGGGAATCTGTATTTTTAACAAAGACCCCAGGTGATTCTGGTGCCCCTGAGACTTTGAAATCTACTGAACCACGTCCACACTATTTTTCTCTGCTTTAGTTTCTACTACCTAGACCCACAGGTCATAGTTGAGGAGGAGAAAGATGTAGGTAAACACTTCTTTTCGGAACAAGGGAGGAAATGTTGGGATCAATGTCACACTAGAGAAGAAAGGTTCTCCTGTGGTCTTCACTTGAAAGACCATGGTGTGTTTGAATGAGCTGGTCTGTCTGTGTGCTGGGTCCACTCAAAAGCATTCCCTTACTTAATTATGGCACCAGACTTGAGTCAGTGAAGTCTTTACTGAGAGAAAATTGAGACTCAGGTTAGGGAAGCAACATGACCAAGGTTAAAGAGCTGCAAAGTGGCAGAACTGGAATTGGAAAGCAGGGCAGCTGATGGCAAATCAAGGATTCTTCCCATTGCCCCACAGTTGTCTTCCTGTGAAGAAAGTATTTACCCCTTCTGTCCTGCCTTCTTTTCTCCCCTCCTCTCCCTCCTTTTTTCCTTCCTTCAAAATGATGGGTCAATCGAGTGTCTTAGGTCAGTTCACTCAGAAGCAGACTCTAAACCAAAGATTCAAGTGCACGTGATTCATTAAGGAAAGGGTCCGATAAGGGAGTGGAGACATTACAACAGGGAAGGGGGAAAAGCTTTCAAGGAGCAGTTGTGGGTGAAGTTCCAAATTCAGCCCTAACCCATACCCCTCTCTGGACCAAAAATCATCCCCAAGCCTTGAGGCAAAGGCACCAGACTTCGTATTTTCTCACTAGTCATTGGCAGCCGCCATTGGGGTGAGGGGTGAAACTCCCAGACGTTTCCGGCTTTCAGATTGGAATCTTGGGAAACTCTAGCATCCAAGGGCTTTGCTCCCAAAGTCAAAAACTTTGGAGGTATTCCACAATTCCCAGTCTGATGCTCTCGTTGGTGTCCAGAGTCCCCAGAAGGTTGACATATATCGTAGGACTTATGATTGTAATAAAATAGAGAAAAATGTATGTACCAACAAGGGCGTCTTTTATTACCCCACATCCTTTCTCTTCTCATTGCCAAGGATGTGATGCTTGCCTTAAAGCAGAAAGGTTTGAGTGCTGATCCATTTGCATGCAAATTTTCCTTTCGTTCCTTCCTCTATCTAGCTGTAGCTCATTTTTTTAAGGACTTCCCTGCTGATTCCCCATAACCTTCTTGCTTCTAGTCTCTTATGGCCTTGATGGGGACCTGAATTTCCCTCTGGTTTGGAAAAAATTACTCAACTTGAGTTGTCAAAGACAAAATGTTCCAGGCAATTAAGGAGACAATTTCATTCAGGCTGTTGCAATAGGGAGAATGTTCATTAATGAGAATGTCTCCTTGGAAGGGAAGGGGGTCTCAGGTTCTACAGAGGCAAGGATGCAAAGAAGTCATTCACAAGTCTTACAGAATTATGAGAGCATGGGGAACGGTCATATCTGAGTCACTGAGGGAAGTCGGGGTGCGGCTTATCTTGGGACACGCGAGAGCAAGGTAGTCCTTTGTGGTTATCCATTTCCCTGGGAAACTAAAGGGTGAGAGTATTTCTTAAGCATCACTGTTTTCTAGGGAGTACAGGGCTCACAGAAAGTTCAACATTGTCAGGATCTTCATAAATATTACACAGGAATTAGCCCAAGAACATTGAAAATGATTACCAAAAATCCTTGAGGGAATTTTGCCACGGATACTCAGTTAAGAAAATATTAATATCTAAACATCCAAAGCACTGCTGTTCATCGAAATGAAGGGATTCCTGAGCCTGACCTCTCTGCTTGGGAGCTGGAATCATCGCTTGACTTTTTTCCCTGGAGACTCTTGTCTTTGTAAGGATGACCTCCCCAAGTTTCAATGGCTTTGGGTTTGGCATTTGTTTATTGGTCTGCCTGGGAGCTAGAGGAGGTCATGGCTAAAGGGAAAGAAGCTCAGGGCAGCAAAAGAGAAACCATGTGTGGAAGGCCAAGAGTGGGCATTATGCAAAGCAACCCCTGAAGTTAGGCTGCCACGAGCAGAGACCTTGACCTCTTATTTACGGCAGGTCAGTAACCTTTTATAACTATTCAGCAATCTAGACAAGGAAGGCAGTGTCTGAGTTTTTGGTAGAGTAAAATCCGAGGAAAGAAACTACACCTAAATCTAACTCGGTGTAACAGGTATAAGCCACCCCTCTACTCACCAGAAAGTAGGAGCAGTCAACCTGCATCCCCAGGCTGGCCTTCATCTTCCTCTTGTTTGTCCCTCCATCTAATTGCAGGCTTTTTCTTGCCCCTTCAGCGCCACAAACAGCGCCATAATCACAGCTGCATATATTTGCATTGTGTTCTAGAGTTTCCCCAGTATTTCAACACACTTGGTCCTCACAGCAAGGGGAAGAGTGTCTATTCCACTATACTTGACTTTAACAAAGAAGCCAGGTATGGGAAGCGACCTGCCCAGTGTCTCACAGCTGGAAAGTAGCACAGCTTGAGAAACCCAGGTCTCCTGGGTGACGTTCTTGACATCCTTTCTTACTGTTGCCATGTTTCTCGCTTGAGTTATTTGCATGAATAAGTGGGGCTTGGAGACAGAAACCATCTCCTCCCTGATCGTGGACCTCAGCTGCCCCACGAGGAGTGTATTCTATGCCCCCCCACCCCCCGCCCAATTACTTCACCTCTGGGAACAGAGAAGGCTCCACTGAGTTTTTCTAGCCTTGCCCTTATCTGCAAAGGATGCTGCCCATAGAGAAATCTTTCCACTTTCCCCAAAGGTAAAAGAGAAAGAAAAAACACTTTAATTCTGTTTTCATTTAAATAGCCATGAGAATTGGAAACTCAAGATAACCAATCAGGGCTTCCCTGGTGGTGCAGTGATTAAGAATCCGCCTGCCAATGCAGGGGACATGGGTTCGATCCCTGGTCCGGGAAGATCCCACATGCTGTGGAGCAACTAAGCCCGTGCACCACAACTACTGAGACTGTGCTCTAGAGCCCGCGAGCCACAACTACTGAGCCGGTGTGCCACAACTACTGAAGCCTGTGCACCTAGAGCTCGTGCTCCGCAACAAGAGAAGCCACCACAATGAGAAACCCGCACACTGCAACGAAGACCTAATGCAGCCAAAAATAAATAAATAAAATAAAATATATATATATTTTTTTAAGAAAAGATAACCAATCACTTATTGCTAGTGGAATTTTCCTGGTAAGGAGAAAGCACTTAGACCCAAAATGTATACATTTCATCCAAAATGTCATTCAACATCTATCTCTTTCCCAGATAGTGACAAACACTCCATGTTCCTGTCAAAATGCCAGCTTTCAGCACCAGCCTTAAAAATAAAAGCCAGATCCAAAATCCAACAGAGAAATTGAAACTTTGCCAGTTTATCATCCCATTTTATCTTAGGGTCCCAGGCTTCCTCTTTTTAAAAATGTCTTTACTGTTTTCTCTTAATTAAAATAAAAATCAGCAGTTTATCCTTTCAGCTGAATTTCCTTCATGAGAACCTTTCACTAATACACATTTTTTTTCTTTCCTAAAATATGATTGTTGGGATGTTTCGAAAATAATTTGATAAAAAGAATACAACACACATCACTTGTGATTTCAATTTGGCTAAAGCTGTTAGCAACTGTGTGGCACTAAATAATAAACAGTATATATAATAGAGAATTGCAATTATTTATTTTTTACTTGAAATAGAGGATCCATTTTTCCCTGATTTTTCTTTTACCTCCTTCACCACCCCACAGCTTCCACCAGCGGGGGGGCCGGTGCAGTGGCAGGGGAAACTTATAGCCCAATAATATACTCAGGTTATGCTATGAGCAGTTACCAATATTAGCAAGATAAAGATTTATCCATCTTGTATTTGCACCTCTCTGAAGAAACTCTGAGGATCCCAGCAATGAGACTCATTGGCCTGAATCCAAGGTGGGTTATCGGGATAAAGGGAAGACCGTGGAGAGGTGGAGATACAAAAGACAGAAGATGAGAGATTATGGGGAAAGGGACTTCTGTAGAGGGTTTATTGGGGGATTCCTATGTACGATGCACTGTCGTAAGTGCTTTATACAAATTATTCCATTTTAACCTCACAAAAGCACCACGAAGTGGGTATTACCTCCTTTTTTACAGATGGGAAATCTGAGGCTGATTGAGAGTAAGTGACTTGCCAAAGGCACCCAGTTATAAGTGACAGGGCCAGGAACCCAACCTGGATAATCTGCCTTCAGAGCACAGGCTCTGAAGACTCCAGAATGCTCTGGAATATTCTGTGCCATATTGCATTCTCACTCCAAGACTTTTGCTCTCCCTGCCATCCTGGGGCAGCCCTCCTAGTCCCATGGGGTTCTGGAAATCTACATTTTTCTGGAGGGAGGACTGAGCTCTGGTAGGGGGTGTCCCACCCTTCCTCCTTCCCCCATCAGAAGCCAGTGGACAACTATCTCTGGGAATGTCCAGACAGGGGTTCTTCCTGTGGTTCTTCCTGGTCACAGGGGCCTGCTGTCCTGTTTCTTGGCAATTCTGCATCTTCATGGCATCCAAGTGTTAATTACTTAACACCAGAAATCCTGCAACTGTTTTCATGGCACCTTCTTGGCCTCTTCCCAAGACCCACACGGCAATCCCAGTCTATGGAAATCACCCACCTGGGTCAGTCTGTGGTTCCTCTGGCCCAGTCTCAAACTCACTCTTCAGCCTCATTTCCTACCAAACACGATCCTACCTAGTGTCAAAACATGCCTCTCATGCTTGTGATGCCCGGGCCAGGAACCACGTTCTGCAGTTCAGAAGCACTGTCTCATTCCATGCCCCAACCACACCTTGATGTGGGAACTATCATTATCTCCCTTTATAGATGGGGAAGCGGACCAGAGGGTAAATGACAGAGCCAGGATCTGACTCCAGGGGTGTCAGATGGCCGAGTCCATGCTCTTACCGTGCAAAATGGTCACAGGGGTGTTAGTAACAATAACAGGAACAAAATAACCTTTTGGTACTCCTTTGGAAAAGAGAAAAAATATTTCACAAAGTAAATTCAACTCCCTGCAAGCAGGTGAGCTCCAAGAGGACAGGGAGGGGACTTGTCTCAGATGCCTAGAACAGGATTCAGCACATAGTAGATGCTCAATAAAGACCATAAAGAATGAATGAATGAATGGTTTGTAGACTCACTAGGTTCATTTATTCTTTCAGCAAACGTATCCTATGTGTCAGGTCCTGGGATAGGAGCTGTAGGTACAAAGATGATCCCACAAAGAGTTCAGGGTCCAATGAAGGAGACCTGCATATCCAATACAGGTTTCTAAGCTAGAAGGAATCCCAGAGAGACATCCATATCATATATGTATCACCACGCCGGACAACTTGCATTCACAATAGGACAGGTCTCTAGTTCAAGCTTTGACTAGCAAAGGTTGTCATTCCCCTGAGGAAGTTTACCCTTCCTTTCATCGTGGACTGAGGGCCAAAGAGTGACTCCAGGAATACAGAATGTGTAGGGTCCCTCATCCCAGGCTGTTGTACTAGGTTCATCTGTACGGTGAATGGCTGTATGCATCAGATTTAATGAATCTGGTAGATTGCTGTTTACAGACAGCCAAGAATTATTCAATGGCTGCAGCAGACAGCAGTTGATAAACAGCCCTGGCTCCCCAGACTGAGATAGTATGGCAGGACTTTGCCACCTTACAAATTACATTAAGAATGGGCAAATTAGCATAGATGAGGAATAGATACACACAGACCCTGGATCTTTCTTTTTGTTTAAGTACCAGCTCAGAAAGAACTTAGAATAGGCAACAGGCCATCCACTCTTGGAATATGAAGAAAGATGGCTGGGGGAGGGGAACTTCAGTTTATAAATTACAGGAGTGAGGAGATGCTACCTGGTCGGGGGCCAGGGTGGGGGTGGGTGCAGGGAAGGCGGACGTACTCAATGGTGTGGTGAGTCCTGACATAGCCCTTCTGATTAGCCTCGGATTCAGACCTCCTTTTATTCAGCTGTCCATTCACTCACCTGTTCAACGCATACTTTTATTTTCTGAGCACCTCCCGGGTCCCATGCACTGTTCTCTCCGCCTGGGATGCAGCAGTAAATGCCTTTCGGGATTTATATTCTGTTGAGGGAGACAGATAATAAAAGGAAAAACAAGCATACAGCAATAGCAACACCAGCAGGAAGGGACCTGCACCAGTAGGCAATTAAATAGGATGATGTGATGGAGGACACAGGAGAGTGAGGCAGAATTCTGGTTAGGGGGTTCAGGGCAGGCTCTCTGAGGGGGTGACTTCTGAGCCGAGAGGCCCAGACCTGCACTATCCAGCCACGTGCGGCCACTGAGCACTTGACCTATGGCCAGTCCCAATTGAGGTGGCCATCAGTGTAGAATTGACACCGGATCTTGAAGACCGAGTATGAAGCAAAGAATGTAAAATATCTCATTAATAGTTTTTAATACTGATCAGATATTGAGACGATACTATTTTGGATAACTGGGGTGAAATAAAAGATAGGTCTAAAATGAATTTCCTGTTTCTTTTTCTTAACATGGCGACTACAAAATGTAAAAATTGCCTCCATGGCACACATTCGTGGGACGCATTCTATTTCCAATGGACGGTGCAGCTCCAGACAGAGAGAAAAACAAGCACAAAGGGTGAGGGCAACAGAAGCAGCCCTTGTCCTGGGTCCGCTGCTTGTTGGCTGTGTGAACTTGGGAGGTCCGGAGCATCCTTTGCGGCGAAAAGGATGTTAATTTCCCAGAGGAGGCATTGAAAGAAATGCATGAGACCACGTATTGACGTTAAGTAGTCTGTCTCACCTGCCGTGTACTAATGAAATACAGTGGGTGTCCTGGTGGTCTTTGCAGTCATGGGTACCTTCCTCCCTTCTGGAGAGTCAGAGCGTGTCTTCCATAATCTAGTGGTCTCTCTGGGCTGTCAGCCCATCACCCCTCAGCCCACGGGAGTGTGTGCACCCCCTCCATCCTCCCCAACACCCCAGCCCAGGCTCCTGCCAGGAACAGAACTATGCTAACCTGCTAACCGCAGGCCTTGCCTCTGACATCAGCACCCTTTTTCCTTTCTAGGCGTGAGCTCACTGAAAAAGACAAAAGCGAATTTTCCTCGCAGAAACTTGGGAGATTTTACTTTGTATTGACGTCTGGCTGGGAACAGAATGAGTTTGTCCAACCTCGCTTGAAATGGGCCGTTCTGAACCTGCTTGATGGGAGGGAAAAAAGGACATTTTGACGGAGACTTTTAATCTCTCTCCACAGGGGCAGAGCCGGGGATGGGGCCATCAGCCTTCTGTGGTCCCTTTTGGACTCAGAATCAACTCTACTAGTTCTCCCCTACTTTTCCTGCTTGAGAGCTTTTTGGTGTTGGCGATAGTTGGCAAAATGGGGGTAGTAATAACAACTGATGTGATCGATGTGAGCTTTGAATGAGAAAATTGAAGGAGTTTAATGAACAATAGGCCCTTAACGCACTGTATTTTTATTTTATTTTATCATCGTCCTCTTCATTTGCTCTGGCTTGGGAGGAAGGGGATGCCCATCTCCGACAGCTCTGCCACTGTCCCGAGAGAATCAATGGAATTCTTCTCCGTGCATCCAGGGCTCTTGGGGCTGAAGACAACTCGGAGGGCTCTGCCCCAAGCTCCTCTCCTCACTTGGAAAATATCAATGACCACCAGTCTCCGAAGGCCTTCTCTAGGGAGAACACACCACCTTGTACTTTATAGACATTATCTATGTACTTCTCCATTTGACAGAAGGGGAACTGAATCTCAGAGATCATGAGACTTGACAAGCTCCCGTGAACAGCGATCTGGCAGAAACAGGACTCCAACGCCAGCATCCTAAACACTCCACCCCTACCTCCCAGGATTGTCCCGGGAAGGCAGGTCGTCCTCTGCTTAAAACCTCCAGTAAAGGCAAGCTCACCGCCTCCCGAGACACGTATTAATTAGCATTTACTGAGTACGACGGGATGCCGCACTCTCTTCCAAGGGCTCTGCACGTTAAATCAATCCTGACTCCACTAGTGTGAGGCAGGTACTATTATTATCCTACTTCCCAGATGAGCTATCAGAGGCTTGGTCCACCAGTGTGTCCACAAGCTGATAAATGACAGAGAAGAACCCAATATAACCGATGCCAAAGCCCAGACTCAGAACCACTGCACCCCCCTACCTCTTTTGGTCCAGGGGGTACACTTGTCCTTGTACCCAGTGGCCAGGGTGATTGAGCATCTCCATCAGTCTCCAGCAGTAGAGGCCGCTCCAGTGCCTGAAGTGGGCATGCTTCCTGTGACTCTCACCCTGAAGATGCCTCTGACCGTCTGTAGATAAGACAAACCCCAGCCTAGAACAAAAGCTGTGTGCGAACGATCCATCAGCATCCCTTAAGGAGACCATGCGGCTCCCTTCACGATCGCCTCCTACTGTACTTGATAAGCTGTGACGTATGGGGTTCGTTTACTTCTGCGTCTCCACAGAAATATGGCGGGCTCCATCAATTTCCCTGTTTGTTCTCTGACCCACTGTTCCTGGGTTAAGCAGCCTTCTTTGTCTACATTTGTCAGTTGATACAAGCTTCTCCCTGCCATCGGCACCACTATTGATGAACGCAGTCAGAATATGGAGCCTTGAATAATGTATAAAGGACTCAACATGCGAAGTCTCCCTCGAAAGGGGAACGGTGGGTGGGGGTGGGGAGAGGGAGTGTTATATATGTTTTCTCTGTTGGAGCGCCTTAATTTACAAAGCATATTTGTCAAGTCTTTTGCTAAGAGTAATGCCGGCGAGCAGCCTCCCATCATTCTTGTTAATGGGACTGTCTGTGTGTTACAGTAAACAGCTATAACTCTTCTGTTGGAGCCATTGTGCGGCAGGAGGAGTTTTTTCACCATCCAATTAAGGGTGTCT